>NC_060257.1:79048178-80248178 GCF_921293095.1 Ischnura elegans
ATGGTTTGACTTTTTAGTGGCCTGTGATGTCAGCATAAATTATTTTTTAAAAATTTTCGCTATATTTAATTATTAATGTCCCTTAATTTCTCTTTGGAAGGTTTTTAAACATATTTTTATTTTTCATTCCTTAAAAAAAGGTCTATATGTTCGTACTTGATTAATAGGTGCGATTTATGCCGTACATCATGAGACTGCACATCATGAAACTGCGTTGAAAATCTTATTAACTCGATGGAGTGTATTTTTTTCCCTTTGTTCAGAGATTTCACGGAAAAACTCTTGTTCGAAGTTTCATATAAATCGGCACGTAAATTATTAATAGCACTATCCAGCTAACTTAAATATCCAACTGTGAAGCGTTTGCGAAATACCCCTCCTGAGTATAGAGGGAGGTCGCCCTGCTTCCCGCCCCCCCTTTAATTTCAGGAAAAATAGGAAAGCTGGTAATCCTTAAGGTGGTACTACTTACTCCACTTTTTACTTCACCGGGTTAGATTAAGAAAAATACTTCTCTCAGTCAGAATATCAATATCGTGCTGGCCAAAGTACGTCTTCAATTGAAGCATCCTATCTATTGACAATGATGAAAGTTAAATATTGTTTGCAATGGATATTTACAATATAATTTTGTTTTATTGTGATAATGACCGATTTTCGGCGTCTGTCCATCCGATAAAGGTTTAAATGGCAAAGTCCTAGATCACGTGATGATTTTGATCGGCTGCCTATCACAATAGCGTTTGTTTTTATGTTTCTATTTCCTAAAGGAGAGTTTTTCTTACTTGTTTTTGAGCAGATTTATTTCATAAGAATCAAATCCATGGAAATTTTATTTATTTTTTATTTACACACCAACGAAAATAGCGCTACTTGGGTTTGGGTTTTATGACATTTAACAATTAAATGTTCAGGAGCATCTATACCCTGTACAGGGGAAAGCTACCCAGGCGGGACTCGAACCCACTGCCTTCGGTTTAGCGGGAAACGACCGCCGCCACAAAGAACGGCAAAGTACGAAATATAATAATGAATTCAAAATTAATGGTAAGTAATAGGATTTTAGGGAAAGGTGTGGGAATTATAATTTTTTCTTTAACATTAATGAAACTGAATCTGGGGTTTTCATCGTTGATATCGGCTTTTTGGTTACTTCAGACCAGTGGCGTAGCAATGAATTTTGCTCG
Source organism: Ischnura elegans (assembly GCF_921293095.1). NCBI lineage: Eukaryota > Metazoa > Arthropoda > Insecta > Odonata > Coenagrionidae > Ischnura > Ischnura elegans. The sequence continues at coordinate 79,049,366 of NC_060257.1, forward strand.
ATGGGGGGAGAGGGTTGTCCAAAGCCAGAAGGGAAAATTTTTGAAAAACAGGATACTAAGTAGAGGGTTTTAAACTAATTTTAGCATTTTTTAAAAATCGGAAAAACTTCATTTTTCAAAGAAATCTCTTGTAAATTCATGATTTTCAATATTTGGTTTTCTTTTTTGATTCAAAGTAAGTATGCTTTTATATTTCGGGGGGTCCGGACCCCCACCCTCGCTGTTCCACTGCTCCAGACATCAGCGCTAATAGGTTTCAGCCAAATTGACCGCTCTTTTGACTATAAATTCTCTTTGAGTTTTCAATTCGTTTCGTTCTGTAAACTGCGAAGTGACTCGATCATTTTCAACCGTCCGTGTGAGGGAGCTGTGCATTTTTTGCGTGCATCGGAAAAAAGCGTGGTTCCGGCCCGTTGAGTCGCCAAGGCGTTCCTGCTGGAGCAAGCCGCGGGCGACTTCCTAACGGCTGCCGGTCGGTGTCAATCGCCCAAGGTCGTTCGTTGGATCATGGGACGCACACTGGGACATCCACGAATATAATGCCAGGCGTTATCATGCTGTCTTCATGATTGCAATCTTCCCCTAAATAGACAACCATTGCATAAGACACACTGGAATGACGGAACAAGGGGGTAGTTTCCTTCATCAAAGAAAACGAAAGGCATTGATTGCGATTCGTTACCCACCATTAGTGTATTCATAATGTACAAATTACTTAGTTAAGACGAATGTTAGTGGTCAATTTTAACCTCATTTGAAAAAGGTCAGATTGGCGGCCATGCGATGCCACTCCACGTGACGTGACAGGGGCACAGATGCTATACGAGTAGTCAGGGGTTGGGTCAGCGGTACATCGTCTGAGATTACCAGTGCGTGCATGAGGCACAGAGCTCAGGGAGACATCTCTTAATAATCACCTATTAAAATTGCCTAAGGTCGGTAAGTTTCCTCCGTTTGATAGGGTATTAATAATCCTTACTTAAGCCAAGTGCTACCTGCGGGTACTCTGCTACCTGCTAGCAGCCTGCATCGTAGCGGCGCTCATACTCTCGCACCAAGGTGGCCTCACACGGAGGCAGCCGGAACCATAATGACGTCACACGGGCTTTTCCCAGTATTCATACTTTGCCGTCGCGTTTTTCGCGTGTTTGAAAATTTTCATTAAATCGCAAAAACAGATATCGTCATTAAAAAATTTAAAAGCGTGAAATACGTACTCCAGGAGTAATAATCTTTCAATTTAGGCAATAATTGGAAACCACCCTATTTTTCCATCCTGAAAGAACAGTAGGGGGTCAAATATGATATCTGTCATCATTTTATGTTTTTGCGTACTTATTATAGCGTTTATTAGCGATAATACATATTATGCGTTTCGCCGTTTACGGAAGGAAACGCTTTGGAAACTCGAAGTAGATTTGAACAGAACGCTCAAGTTTGCTGCTATATAGCTTAAATAGTTATTAAATTGAATGAATTCGATTCTTGAAGTTTAATTTTCTTGGATTAAAAAGTTTTATTGAAATATTTTTAAGCATCTTGTAAATTCAGTGAGGTAAATTTTTTGACGTATATAGGCATTTTTTGTTAATCTACTGGGAGTAAATATTTCTCTCGACTATTTTGACTGTGCGAAAAAATATCTTGACTCAACGGGCATTAAAGCGTTTTTTCTTGCCCGTAACTTAATTTGGAAAACTTCGCGTCAAATCATGCATTTGTCGGTATTTCATTGTCGTCACCTGCACAACTGACGCCCTCCTTACACGTTTTTATTATCGTGCGGTGTTTATGTAGCGGGGGTTGCATACACAACCGGGGCGTGCTTTAAGCTGCGTTTTTGATGTTGTGGTTTGGGGGTGTTTACTCTGGTTTTGATTCCCGGGATTCCTCAGTAGCTGCCAATTGTTCGACTCATTACTCTACCACGATTACGTCGTCTTAAATATAAACATTAATTTTCCATGTTGGCGAATTTTACCAACATGCATGTTTTATGTTCATTAGATGTAAGGAGGTTGGTGGATGAAATGACTTGTATATTATTTTCATGAAAATTACAATAGATAATCTTATAATTGTGCTTAATTGACTGATGGCCATTAAAAATCGGCTTTCTGTGCAATATCTTATTGGAATTACAATTGAAGGTCCACAGTTTGATACTGTCTTTTATGGCAGTTCTAAGTACGACATAATTATTAATTTGGGGGATATATATACCATTCTGACTGAAAAACATGTAAAATGCTCATTGTATCATAAGAATTAGTATAAAAATATAATATAGGCACTACAGCATACTACATTTTCAGTTATTTGCAAATAAATGCTGCAGTTGAAGTCCAATCAAGTTAGTTGAATGAAACTTGGCACTTCAATACATTCGTCTTCAATATCTTGTGGAAATATTAATTGGAAATCTTAGAGATTGAATTATGCATGTTCAATGTACCCGTAATTTGCTTTTTAACATCAATGGATATTTTATATGAAGGCAAAACATAATTTTTAATAATATATGAAAAAATTATTAATTTTCAATGATGCAGTAGCAAACTAAATCCTTGAGTCCTCTTAGTGGTGCAATCAAATAACCTCATTTTTTTTCCTCTACAGCATTGACTGTGGATAAATATGCCTTCTGCAGGTCATTCAATTCCATTGAAATAGAGAAAACTTGTGTTACGGTTTGCCAACTACATGCAAAGGTACTTTTGGAGGGAACCATATTATGTCATCTAATGGGATCTATGATCTTAGGTTTTCTCGGCGTATCAGCTGCAGAAATGTTTCTTGGGTTTTCCACCGGTTGATGTCTTCCATATCTCCCGATGTTTCGAGCCGTGACTTGCTGTTCATCCTCAGGGGATCTTCCGAATGAGGATGAACAGCAAGTCGCTGCTCGAAACGTCGGGAGACATGGAAAACATCAACCTATGGAAAACCCGAGAAACTTTCTGCATCTAATGGGATTGGTTGCCATTTATTTTAATTGTCAGAAGTAAAGTACAGTTCTTAGACGATCTTCTCCTTTGATGTTAGAGCACTAGTTCCTTTATTTACCTTCAATATGGAGTGAGTGTCAGTCATGCATTTTGATCATACTTGAAATAGGTGTTTTCTACATGATGTTTGTAATTAAATGTCAGTTCGAACCTTGGTAAACTAATGTAAGGAGTAATGACTGTATTTTCACTCAGTGGTGTTAACGTTGCAACATGACTAGTAGCTCGTGCTGTCACTAATGCAAAGGCCCTACACTCTTGTCACTTTTGTTTCTGTAGGAGGAGTATGTGCAGGAGAACATTGCGTGGACACCAGTTGACTACTTCAACAACAAGGTGGTGTGTGATCTGATTGAGAGCAAGAGGCCCCCTGGTATCATCTCAGTGCTGGACGACGTGTGTGCCACGCTGCATGCTGTCTCTGATGGTGCTGACGAAGACCTGCAGAACGTGAGTACCTTTCAACTGAGCGAGTAGGAGCTTTGAATCAATGCCTATAAAGAGTTTAAAAAGGCTACTCTACTTTCCAACTGCATATATGATTATTTATATTACTGCCAATTTGTTAAGAATCGAGTCAGTTCCCATCTTCAGGGCAGATGACAGGTCCGTGCAATTGTGTGATATTTGTATCGATTGTTGGTCCTTTTGCCAAGGTCTCCTCTCATTGGCCAGTTTTTGTCCTTCATGGGCCAATCTCATACTCCTCAGGGTCAGCTTCCAGATTTTGCTGAGTGCACATCCCATGTCACGATTGAAGTTACATATTATCTTCAAGCCGAATCTCTTCGAAGTCTTAGGGAGCAGGATTTTTACCTAGTTCCAATTGATGGAATGATTGTGGCCTGCTGCTTCAGGTTTTTTTGGGTTGGCAGAGTTCTGAGGTTAGACCGGTGCTTATATTCCAAAAATGATTGAGAATTCGTGGTCTCGAAATATTTGAATTAGTGCAAAAAAATTATTAAAATTGCCCAAGGTTTATGCAATGTTGGATAGCCGTTAGTAAAGGGTCTAGAGGCAGTTATTTTGAATGTTGAGGTTTTCAGCCCAGACATAATGTTTCCTACGGTGAACATGATATTTTAGAGTCCGTTGGGCAAAAATTTCATCTGTTTTGTTGTAATTTGATTCCTTCATGCCAAAACACTGCCTCCATTCGCAACGTAATCCATCGTCACATGAACCTGAGGCTTTTTTTTATAATTGGTATCTTACTGATCCGCACATTTTGAGACCACGAATTCTTAAATTGAATCATTTTTTAAACACAAGCTTCGTCCAAATCTGAGTTGCCTTTGACATTCCTTCAACCTCATTACATATAACTCTACACTCCAACACTTACAGGGTGTCTGGTAGATGCTCGAAGTTGCGAGTCCTCATGGATCCTTGACTCTCAATAGATGGCTCCTAGGTTTAGACCAGGCCTGTAAGTAGGAATCAATTCCATGCCTTTTTAGCATTCTTGAAAATTTTCCTAATACCGTCATAATGTATTGGATGATGGCCGCAGTGATAGATTCCGGTCCTTGATCACTTCATTAAAATATGGTTGTTGCATAACTTTAAAATGAATATTTTCAAATTATGCAACACCCACCACAATTTAGAGAGCAATTAGTAATTTAAAAAATTTTTAATACCCAGGAAAACACTCACGAACAAATACATTTACCCATCTTTTTCCCCTGTGCTGGTGTCAGTTTCAAAGTCATCTCTTCTTCCGTTACATAATTTAGGTTACAATAATAAAATAAATAGCTAAGAATTTATGCCTAATTATGATAATTATTCATCAAAACCCGGGTCAGTATACTTGAAAAAGAAGTGGTATAAGGAATAGGTATTCTTCCAAGAAACCTTAGTCACTTTTTGTGTCTTTAGGATTCAAGGTATTTTTTAGAGTTGAAAGAATCTCCATATTGTTGCTGCCATTTTGTCAGAAAATCTTTAAATAAATATCTCCTTCTGTAGGCTTTCCTCGTTGAATATTGGTTTTTCCTGTTGCAAAAGGGTGGATAAAACTGCTCTTCTATGAGAGGGATGGGGATGGCTGAGTCGATTCTTGCAATTAATAACATGTCCAAGGCTGCCATCATCTCTCCAGTAAATTAGGATGTCCAATAAAAAAGGTATTCTGCCATCCGCTTCAATCTTGAAAGCATTCCTCGTCAGTTTTGCATTTTGGCTACAGTTTGTGTGCAGGAGCATTGTGTAAGCACGTTTTGGGCCAATTTTACCTCCTTTAACCCTTTGTGAGCATAAATAGTAATCATTTTTCAAAATCCCTACCTTCCCCCTGCATACTTTGTTGCATAATTTATTTGATCTTATTTATACTAATATGAGTTCTATGTTTAGCATTGCCTCATGAGTTCTATAAAAATTGAAGCACTTCAGCAGTATTATATTAGTATGTATACATATGTGTAATGCAAAAAGCCTTGTAATTGTGAGCATTGTAAATTGATGACTACTTTGTCTCTTTTTCTCCTTCTTTAATAGAAACTTAGTGCATCAGCTGGTACTAATCAGCACTTTCAAAGGAATAAAGAAGGCTTCATCATCCATCATTACGCTGGCATGGTGTCGTACAATGTTGAAGGTTTCTGTGACCGAAATAGAGATGTATTAGTTCCTGACTTGATAGAACTGATGCAATCAAGTTCCAAGTAAGTGTCTATGTGAGAGATGTATAACACTGTGAGCCCAATTATGGACATGTTCATAATACCTCCCTCTATTCAACTGCTTGTCTCTTCCTCAGTACATTCATCCGGAGGTTGTTCCCCGAGCAAATCAACAGTGGCTCCAAGTCCAGGCCTACTACTGCAGGTTCCAAGATACGCACACAAGCAAACAAATTGGTTGAAGAGCTTATGAAGTGTGCCCCTCACTATATCAGGTGAGAAAATCCGTGGCTTGACACATCACTCAACCTGTATGAAAAGAGGTTCTTGAGGATCATATTTTTAGTTTTATTGTTTGATGATTCATTAGTTATGTCATGGAAAAATATGTAATGGGGAAAAGTGTATTATTTTTTTATAATATTATGGGTCTTCATTAGGGATGGGTCGAATAGTAGATTTCTCGAATTCGAATATCGAATTCGAATATCAAATCATTGCTCGAATATTCGAATACCTCGAATTTCGAATACCTCGAATACTAAACGATGAATGTGAAAATGTTTGACCAGGTCGCTTATGCAGCAGGAAACCCAAGATTTTGGCGAGTAATTGTAATTGCCTTTAAAGGATTCAAACAGGAATTTGGCTGATTAATGGAATATTTTAATTTTATATAAACAATAGGGTAGTTTCCTTCATTAAAGAAAATGAAAGGCATTGATTGTGATTTGTTACCCACCATTGGTGTATTCATAATATACAAATTATTTGGTTCTAGAAATACCGGTTTAGACCAATGGCAATGGCCAATTTTATCCTCATTTGAAAAAGGCCAGATTGGCACCCATGTAATGCCACTCCAGTTGACATCACAGGGACCTATTTTCTACACGAGAGGATAGGAGTTTACATCGTCTAAGGTTACCAATGCATGCATGAGGCACAAAGATCAGGGAAACATGTCTTAATAATCACTTATTAAAACTGGCTGTGGTCGGAAAGTTTTCTTTGCTTGATAAGGTATTAATAATCCTTATTTTAGCCAAGCGCTACCAGCTAGCATGGTACTCGGCTACCTGCTAGCATCCTGCGTCGTGTTAGCGCTCAGAGCCTCACCCCAAGGTCACCTCACTCGCGGCAGCGGGAAGCAGAACGACGTCACGCGGAGTTTTTCCCGGCATTCATACTTACCCGTCGCATTTTCGCGCGCTTGAAAATTTTCACTTTTAATTTAATCGCGAAAAATAGATATCGTCTTATAAAAATCTAGAATCGTTAAATACGTACTCCAGGAGTATTAATATTTCAATTGAGGCTATAAAAAATAATAGGAGAGCACCGTATTTGAGCATTACGCCAAAATGCTAAGCCTCCGTCGTATTTCTTCGTCTTTCCGGCATTTATTTTCCTGCGTAAAATGCTTAAATAAAGTCAGAAATATGTCGTGTTTGGTCTTATTCTTTTTTAAATTACGCGCTTATTACTAATATTTCAATTTAATAAAAGCGTAATATCAATAGCCGAAAGTCATTGTTAGACAACTTTTGGGCTAGTAGATGACTCATGCAGCAGTTGACCTCCAGAAATGGGGAACTTCGAAGCAGGTAAACAGAAAAAGGCCCGTGGGTGAGTAGAGGGGGGGGGGGGGCGTGAGACACGTTTTTATTGTTCTCGTGAAACTTGATATTTTTTTCGAAGCTAAGGTCTTCGTAATACGATCCCTGCGTGAGCTGGGACCTTTTGTTTGATTTCGGAGAAGAGGAAATCGTCGGAGGGGGTGGGGCGAACGCTGAATGGAGGGGGATAGCAGATCGTGGGAAATGCGCCAATGTCACTATCCCACGGCACTGATGAGTTCCTCCCTATGGTAGTTTCATCTCCTGGGGAAGAAGGGTGAAACGCGATTCTTATTTTCCGGTAACTTGATATTTTTTTCGAAGCTGAGGTCTTCGTAATACGATCCCTGGGCCAGCCGGGACCTTTTGTTTGATTTCCGAGAAGAGGAAATCGTCGGAGGGGGTGGGGCGAACGCTGAATGGAGGGGGATAGCAGATCGTGGGAAATGCGCCAATGTCACTATCCCACGGCACTGATGAGTTCCTCCCTATGGTAGTTTCATCTCCTGGGGAAGAAGGGTGAAACGCGATTCTTATTTTCCGGTAACTTGATATTTTTTTCGAAGCTGAGGTCTTCGTAATACGATCCCTGGGCCAGCCGGGACCTTTTGTTTGATTTCCGAGAAGAGGAAATCGTCGGAGGGGGTGGGGCGAACGCTGAATTGAGGTGGATAGCGGATCGTGGGAAATGCGCCAATGTCACTATCCCACGGCACTGAGCTTCTCCTGATGGGGGACACCTAGGATTTTGGGATTTTTTTCACCTGATCAATTTCGGTTCCCCACGTTGAACTCTATTCACCGCTCTAACCCGCGAATTTGATGTAGTTCGTCAGCTTGCCTAAAACGGCGCTGCATGCACTAAACGACTAGAGTTCTCCTCATTTTTTCGAGTCAACTACCAACGACGTGCGAGCGACAGTGTATGACGCGAAATTAAAAGTATTCGAGGTATTCGAGACGGCACCTTTGGCATAAATATTCGAGATCTCGAATATCGAATACTTTCTAGTATTCGAGGTATTCGAGTATTCGCGGATACTATTCGCACATCTCTAGTCTTCATTCATCCTGTTGAGAAATTACTTCTTCAGTGTGGAAATTTAATTCAAGAGATATTCATATGCCTTGACAAGTCGAGGCAAATGATTGTTCCTGCTTGGAATTTTGGGATTTTACATGCTTTTACAGGTGGTTCCATAATGTTACTTACATGTCATAATTTTTACACTTGCTATTCTGCAATTATTTCCTCGGTTAAAAATCACTTCTCTGTGTGTGCAAAATTTTTTCCAGTTTCTACAGTTTTTACTATTGGTGCGAAGGTGAAGTTTTTACTATTTATTTCCTTTGAAAGTTCTGTGCCATGCAATATTTATTCATTTACATATTTATTTATTAGTCAGTATCTTTTATTTCATTCGCGTGGAATGCTGTAGAAGCATCTTTAGCATTGATATTTTATATATATCATTATATTGAAATGAATACTTGCAATCTTCCACAGTTATTATGACTTTGGTTTCAATGTCACCACATCATCTTCAAGGTGATGTGGTAATATTGAAACCTAGGTCGTAATAAATTATATTATTGTGGAAAATCGTAAGTATTTACATACTTCAATATGGAAAAATTCCACACCATCACGCTTGAATCTTTGGATTTTATTCAATATCTTATTGCTTGAACTACATATTTATATAGTCGTTACTCACTCACTCAGTGGTGTAATCCAAACATTGGCTTTGACTGGTGAGGAAAGAGCTCACTCCAGACTTAGGACTGTATTCTAAGTCAACACTGTAGGGTTAACCGACCCTAGATATGTCATCAGCCCCTATATAAACCGATCTCACCCGACATATGGCCGTTTTTGGAACTAAACGGGCTCTACTTGATGTTGAGTACCTGAACCAGCCCTACACCCTAGAAAACATGGTGGCCAAATTTTGTCTGCTGATCACTTCGATTAAATAATCTACGTTATAATGCATATTAAGGGAGACGAGTTCACATGAACCATTTTAAAATGTTGAGAATCACAGGAGAAAGGTAATAATACTTCCTCATTTTACCCATCAAGTGAAATAAATAATAAAATCGGCTAAAGAATAATAAGTACAACGTTGTGGTATATACATCACCTTGTTTCTGCGATTATGTATTTTTCACGTTTGGCTTTTGGTATGCATTTGAGAAACCAATATGTACTTCATTTATGTATAACCATAGGAAACATATTTTCTTGCCGCTAATTGCCGCATTGTAAACTTACCTACAGATGGTAAAAGCAAAAAACGAACCTTGATGATGAAACATAAGTTCCCAAGTCAATGATCATATTTGCCCCGTATTTGTCACTATCTTGAAAAGACTGCTTTTGAAGTGATTTAAAGACAGTATGTCTCTACTTTTGGCTTGATATGAGAGTATTTGCAGCAATAATTAACATACCGACATGACATGGTGGACGACTGATTGTTTATTTACCTTGAGCCGTCGCCCTAACCATACGCCTGAAAATTATCGGACGTCTTTTCTTAGTGTCATAGTAGGGTCTCATTATGCAACCAGAGTGGAAAATTGGTGCTGTGCCATCATCTACATCATTTGAGAGAACTTGATGACGGAATTACCCCCCACCACTTATGTAGGGTCGACTAAGAATATTTACCTCAGGCACTGGTAGGTGATACCACATGAGTAGGTAGAGTAGTTCCTTCCCTTGAGCCTCCCCTGCCTCAGATTTGTGTTTGGGTTTGTGCAAAGGCATCACCAGGGATGTATCTACATCTTCTTACTTCCCAGCAAGCTGCCTAAAAATGTGTGTGGCGTGTGTGTTAGGATACTGGTTGTTTACGTACAAAAAGGAAATGCTCAAACAAAATTACGACTTGCGTTTATTAAAGTCCATTATGGTTTGGCAGAAAATTGAATTCCCATACCTATCCGTTTGGAAAAATATCTCTCTTAACTTATCACTTCTGTCAGGCCTGGGAATATAGTGTGACTCAAGATATATCTGTGTCACTCCCAAAGATATCTATTCTGAATTGTTCAAGCAATCTAAACCTAGCTCGTAGCTTCCAGTCCTAGTTTGCTTAACGTCTGTGTAGTGCTTTCTCTACGTCAGTAGCAGTTTTTGACAGACCCTGCAGTTTTCCTTTGTTGATTAAGTATTTCTGCACCAGATCCCATATGCTTGCTGCATGTTTAAGGTGTGGTCAATCATGTATTGTTTTGTATAATGTATTCCACCAACATTTTGTTGAATCGAATCCTAATTGATGAATATTTCATCTTATTCTGTTTCCTTTTTAAGGTGTATCAAACCAAATGAAACAAAAAAGCCAAGAGATTGGGAAGAACTAAGAGTGAAACATCAGGTGGAGTACTTGGGCCTCAAAGAGAATATCAGGGTTCGTCGAGCTGGATTTGCTTATCGGCGTGTGTTCAAGAAGTTTCTGCATAGGTGAGAGACAGAATGAACCTGTGGTGAATGTTTTCCAAAGATTGAGCCTCTCGCAATGGAGGGTGCCTCCCCTAATTGGGGCTCATATAAACCATGTTTTTTTTACTAGCTAATGATGGGTTAAGTGTAGGGCTGTGCATGACTCTCGACCATCCGAGAGTCTCGACGGTCGAGACGAGGATTTCGTTTCTCAGTATTGTCGGGACGGCACGGCGAGAGTCTTGACGAGACTTGAAAGTCTCGCCCCTTCGAGATTTCTCGACACCCATCGAGACTCCCGGTTCCTCGAAAAAAATAAAAGATTATTATTATTTAGCAAAAAGATTATTTTAAGACATGTTATATATTTCCAAAAATATGTGTAATTAAGATCAACATTGGCAATTTAAGCATATTTCATTATTTAATTAACCAAAATTGACAGGTGCTATGAACCTTAGTTACCATAAATAAACATTGCAAAAAGAATTATATAAAATTCTATAGAATTAGACTATGATCTCTTCTTTTTTGTTAATTTACAAGTGAATGTTTCTTTTTTATTATATTATGATAATAAGAAACTTTTGATGTAACCCTTTCACATGCTTGTGTATCAAAATTATTTACTCAATTTCATTTTAAGCCCTGATAATGGTTTGTAAATAAACGGAAACGTCGGCAAAATTTACATTTCAATTTAAAGACCTACACTCCAAGATTCAAATTTTATTTTAAATATTGAGGTCAGGAAAAGGAAATAATTTTTTTTCCAAATCTCTCGTTAAGAACTCTATTAGCATCATGAACACTTTAAAAAATGGGATGCAGAGGGTAAATTATTAAATAGGATATTTTTATAATGTGAATAAATCCATAAAAGTCACAAGAGATACCTTAGTAAACCCTTTCATCGACTGATTGCGGTATTCATCGAAAATTCTCGCCTTGCCCAGGAGTCTCGACCAGTGTTGAGAAATCTCGAAGGGGCGAGACTTCTCGACTCTCGTCAAGACTCTCGACCCAGGTGAGAATCTCGCTGCACCGAGAGTCTCGTCCCGACAATGCTGAAAAATGAAATTCTCGTCTCAACCACCGAGACGAGGCTCTCGCACAGCACTAGTTAAGTGCCCCTGTAATCTTTAGTTTTGGCTGGGGTCTTGCAATAGGCAGTCCTGGTACTAAGGCGTATCCATGGCATGCCCTATGTATTTACAATCAAACTTCCTGTTTGTAACAATTGTGTCTCTCCTAATACCTTTAAATATGAGCCAAAAGAATATCAACTCAGTATTAATTTCTATCATCCAGATGATTTTATTGGAAAATCAGTTTGTACTAATTGATGCAGTACATATAGTTCGTTGTGTGTTCATGCATTCCAATGTGTTGACTGCATAAAGTATGTACGTAGTCTTTTTGATGGATTCCTCTCCCCAGTGCATTTGTGACCTCTTGGAACAAATAAGTTATAATGTTGTGTTGTTGTAGGTACGCCATATTGAGTGACAAGACGTGGCCCGAGTGGAAGGGGCCAGAGGTTGCTGGCATCCAAGTGATAATGCAGACCGTGAATATGACACCTGATCAGTACCAACTCGGCAAGAGCAAAGTTTTCATCAAAGCTCCAGAATCGGTAAGTGCAGGCAAATCTGCTTGGACTAATCAAAATGCATCTGTATGCCCACAGTTTGGGGGAAAAGGCAAAGTATTATGTGTGCTGTAGGAGTCATTCATCCTGTCTATTCTGGGTTTTATGTATTTGAATTATGATTATTCATTATGAATTAAGTTAGTTTAACTCAAGAACTGCAGGACCATTCATTTGACCAATTTTGAAAATCATTTCTCTCTAATTTCCATTACATTCAATAAAGCAAGCTGAAATTTTGTGACTTTTATTCTATTTTATGGGATTTCCCATTGCTCTTATTTTCACTCATTAATTTCATAATTAATCCACCGTCCTACTTTAAACCCCATTTTTAAATAATGCATCATAAAACACTCTAGCAAATGTAAACAACTAGGTTTGCTACCTTTGCTTTGGGTGTTGTCTCCATTGATGCAGTCTGCCATTGGTTACAATTGGAGTCACTGTTTTTTGTGCTTCCAGTGTAGGGGTTGGGAAGTTTTGTCTTCTTATTCATGTTTTTCTTTGCAGCTCTACCTGCTTGAGGAAATGAGAGAGAGGAAGTTTAATCATTATGCGCGAATAATACAGAAGGCATTCAAGAAATACTTTAATCGCAAGCAGAATGAGCGCCAAAAGGAACAAGCTGCAGGTATGGGGAATCAATGGGTTACATATATTAATTGGTTGCAGACCTTGTGTGCTCAGTTGGATGTCACGTTTTCCCACTTTTTTCTGTAGGCAAATTTTAATACCTGGAAGAACTTTTTTGCCACATTTTTCTCAAGACATATTTAAATATCTGGAAGACTTTGGCAAATTTTATCAGTATTACTGATTTTATTCTTAGTTTTGAAATCGATTAATGTCATATTGTTAATGTCATTGTCATGTTTTTGCCTCCTTCCTAATTTTGAAATATCGACAAAAATCAGCAAAATTGCCATTCATCCCTTACAATTTGAGCAATCATGTTTTATTTTTTAATTAGTGAAAATAAATTTCCCAGTTTTAATGTAGATGGTGTATTTTATTATAGATTTGTTCTACGGTAAGAAGGAGCGAAGGAAGTTTTCGTTGAACAGAAACTTTGTTGGAGATTACATAGGCGTGGAATACAAACCCACTCTACAGAGTATAGTTGGTCGAAGGGAGAAAGTTATGTTTGCTGAAGTTGTGAGCAAATATGACCGTCGTTTCAAGGTAAGTCTAACTGGCCAATTCCTCCTCTTTAAACGTAGCCTAGTATTTCCAATCAACTTTTGTGGTCAGTTCAGACAGGTTAATTCTCATCTGTTGAGGATTTAGTAAACGTTTTCTTGGGTTGTGGTTCCTCTGGTTACAAAGACAATATGTATGTGCCATAGTCTGTTGAGTACGTTTACTGTTGACAAAGAATTACAGCAAAAAATCAAAAACCAATGAGTTATGGGCCAACCCTTCTTCCAGTGGAAATGAAGAATGCTATTTCCTTGATTGAGAAGTTGACACAGAAACGTGTGCCCATAGCTGTTAACGTTGATATTCATAATAATATGAAAAGATAAATACCTCAGTGTATTGATTAAGAAAAGCAAGCATAATGAGGTAAGAATTTGCATCATATCTAGATCTGAAGGGTTCTTTGATACGAAGTTTTGCCTCTCAGAAATCCAGGTGGCTTGTATCCTCTCTTCAAGCCATCAAAAAAAAGTGAAGTGAGTTACGGACTATGTATTTGTTTATCAAACATTACCCAATTTTAAAAGAAGAATTTAATTTTTTTTTATCTGGCAGTTTTCTTAATATGAAAATGGTTGTCAGAGCATGTTAACCTTGTAAATGTATAATAAGTGTGTTGAGAGACATGCAAAAATGATCCCGGGAAGTTGCCTATGGTTATTTAGACTATATTAATTTCTTGATGAGTAGCATACCCTGATGAGCACATATTACGTATTTCTCCGAGTATAGTCCCCCTCTGAATATTGTCCCCCCCCCCCCTAATTTTGAGGCTTCAGTTCCAGGAAAAATTTAAAGCGTTTGAATTTAGTCCCATCCCTTTACTTTTACCACAAGCATTTTTGGAAAAAAAAGGGGGGACCACATTCAGACAAATACGGCAATTGAAAAGAGAGAATATTCTCATGTAACTAGTAGTCAAAATCATCAAGGATACATGCGTGTATCAAAGTGTGCTTATAATAGTGATTCTTTGTTTCAGGTGGCCAGACGAGACCTGATATTGACAGCCAATGCCCTCTTTCTAGTCGGGAGGGAGCTGATAAAGAAGGGGTTGGACAAGGGGAAGTATGTTGAGGTGCTGAAGAGGAAATTAGAATTTTCTCAGATAAGCTTGATATCAGTGAGCCCCATGAAGGTATGTCCCTGTAATTAATATGTAGTAATATATGGAAAATCCTACTCAGAATATGCATTTTGGAAAATCTTGCGTGAGATTATGGGGGGGGTTTGAACCAAATCTCACTAAAATATACCAAGGGGAATTCGAAAAATCAAAAAATTGCCTCATGCAGTAAATGGACTAAGGCTATAACCAGAGCATTGAACTTTCAATGCCAAGCATTTGGTGAAAGAACTTAGGTGTAAAACTCAGGTGCCAGAATTATTGCTGGATTTATGAACTTATTGGTAATTGTATTATATCAAATTAAAACTACCCACAAGGAGGTAATTTCTCTAAAATATTTGAAATTTTCATTAATATCCTGGAAGTACAGTAATACCTCTTTACATCGTAATGGAGGGGACCAAAATTTGGGCAATTTGATGTAAGGAGGTTCACTATGGAGAGGTTTCAGTAATAGGCAATATTTTTTCATATCCTTCGGAAATAAAAGGCACTACTGTCTTTAAAACCATTACATTTATGTGTTTAAACAAACATGCATGCATTAGTGAACACATATTTATTAATAACAGAAAACAAGTGCTATCGCATGATTTTTTTACCATGATTTAAGAGAAAACGATGTGATCTCTTTTAATTCAACAGTCATTTAAAATGATTGGGATAGTTGGATACTTTTTTTCTTATTTACTGTTAGGTGTGCTCTCATATGGAACAAAATGGCCACAACTAATGATTAACGTGAAAATTACAGCATATTAAAGGTGTATAAGAAAAGAAAATAAGAATGAAACAATTATTGCTGAAAATGTCATTCCATTATTATTATTTTCATGTATGTAATCGAGGCTGCATTAATGGTCTCTAGTTGCCTCGGTACAATTTGCGGAGGTAGTTAGGCTGTCTGGGGGGTATCTCCTAGTATGATAAGTGGAGGTTTTACGATATAAAGATGTTCTCTACAAAGAGGTTTGCCTATAAATTTACATGTAAATCTGACGGGACCGTAAGGGTTGTATGAAGTAAGGAGGTTTATGATGTAAAGAGGTTCACTGCATAGAGGTTTTACTGAGAAAGTTTAGCTAGTGAAAGGAGGAACTTATGTTTTTACTCAGGGCAGAGATATTTGTATATTTTCAGAAGGAACACTAACTGGAAAAAATAAGTTCCTCAGCTACTTAGTTGTCTTTTTGTTATTCTTTTTAATAGTTAAGGCAATTGGAAACAGTGATTACAGGCCATTAGCTGTAAAGAAACACTATTGTGACCATGTGGGAACTTGTGCTCATTGTTGTAGCAGAGGTGTAATGAAGGATATTTTTTGTTTGGAACAGGGTGGTTATACGTAATGGTCCTCCTTAGTAAAAGAGGTAGAACAGGTTCATCATTATCTCAGAGCCAGATAGCAATATTGTAGTATTACAAAAAGCTCATAGCGGGGATCTTAGTCTTATTGCCCATGCAAAACCAAACATTTCATTAGAACTTACTTCTAGTTCGTCGTTCACGTACCTATTATGCAAATTTAAGTATAATATTGTACTCATGTGTCTCCTCCAATGCGGATTTGTGCAACGTGGTAACTTTGTGGAGCAACCCTCACTTTCGAGGGAGTTTCACTGCATGAGCCAACAAAAACTTCTGAAATTTCTTTTTCATTTGTTGTCATCTTCATTAAATGCTGTTTTTGATATTCAGGTTTGAATTCAGGATTTTCCGAGCATGGATATTGGTTACTCTTTTGTCCTCTGATAATAATCAACAAATGGCTCCTAATGTACAATTATAAAACTGAGTTCAGTTATTCAAAAGATCAATTATGCTGCATAGAGTCTATTTTGATTGTACTGCTGATACTTCTTAAGGTGATGTTTGAAGGAGTACTCTCATTGGACCATTCTCCTGTCTTGTCAAAAAGCATATGGCAGATAAAATGATATATTCCATGGTGGATAAAATGATATATCAATGGCTAAACTCTAACAACACGAATCTCAAAATAACAACTTTTCAGGAGAGCAGAAAAATGATTATTTTTTTACTTGTGCACTGAAATAAAAAACCAAAACCAAAACATTTTCATAAAACTGAAAAAGAAGCATTCATTTGCAAACGAAGAGTTGTATTTTGCATTTATTTTATTTTTTAATGTTATTACTCTTTAGGATACGTATCTCAAAATGGCCGAATTTGAAATACGTGTTGTTAGAACTTAGCCATCGATATGCATAGCTATGTAAACATATTTAAATAAGTTCATTACAGACTAAAATAAATTCTTGGGACAATAATCTAGGCATTATTTCAAAAGCATTGGAAAAGAAGGAAAATTTATAAAAAATATGTACTTAGGTGTAGTATGATTGCTACCCAAAGCACTTTACTGAGAAAAGGGCAGTAGATCCCATAAAACTGGGATTTTTAATTACCTATTAGTTCAGTCAAGATACACATCTCCAAAAAGGGTCTTTGGATAAAAGTTTTGGGGTAGTTTTGATTTTTCTCTCCTAAATGTATTTTGGTTTGTTGAATCTGAATCTGAGATTTGTTAACAACATTTTGTGATGCAACGTTGCGAAAAACATGGCAAAAATGGCCAAAACTTCTTACTCTTTTAGTCTCTTTTTTATAAAGTGGAATCAATCCAATTTTAAGGAATAATTTTCCAGTTTAAAATGAAAATGCATAAAATTTCCTATAAATCATATCCCTGAGTTTTTTTTCCCTCCAATGAACTGTTTTGACTTCAGCGTCGTATAAAAATGTACATCTGACAAGTATGCTTATCATACGCATATGAGTGGGTAAAACTTTTATATAATTTATGATAAACATATTCATTCATAAAGTATTCCTTGAAATATACCTATATAGTTGAGGAAAGTTTCAGAAAAGTGGAATAAGCAGTTAAATTTGAGCCAAAATGTTGCATCTGGTCGTTGTAGGTAGTCGAATAATCCAGTCCTTATAATATTCAAGAAATTGGTTTGAGAGGTGTAATGTCACAAGTGAATGCTTAAAGTTATAAATCTGCAGAATTTATCACATTTGAGGATACATATAATTTTAAGGATATCACTGGCTCATGGTGTGCCTCCTTGACTGCTTGCGTTTTGGGAGAGGTATGACTACCTAAAGGTTACATATTTCAGCAGTTTTAATGATTTCTGAAGTAATGTGACATTTGTACTCTCATTAGTTATATGTTTTTAAAAATATTTTGCTTGCTTTCATTACAGGATGACTTCGTTGTGATCCACACAAAACAGGATTATGACAGTGTGCTGGAAATAGTATATAAAACTGAATTCTTGTCCACTCTGAGCAAGATGTACAAAGCCAAACTGGGCCGGGAATTGATTATCAAATTTTCAGAGCAGTGAGTATTTCAGCACATATTACTATGCAAAACAAGAAATGACTTTCTTTCTTTTTACTGCACTTGAGCCTTTGACGACTACAGTAGAGAGAATGTTGAAATAATAATAACTTTGTTTTTTCCATGCATATTATCACTAAAATTTACTGGGACCAACGAGTAGACATCGAAACTTAATTCTTTGTCTTTCGTTACGAATGTGCCTGATTTTTAAGCTCCTCTTTGAATTGCCTAGGTCCTAGTCCTAGGAAGTGAAGTTTTGTAATAATACGAGGCATGTTTTTATAGTAAGTACAGTTTTGACATAAAAAAACAACAAGTAAATTTTTTTCAAAAATAATTTATTCACTTGAAAGGCCATACTTTACTCTACTTTTCTGCATAATTCCCATTACTATTGAGGCATTTATCGTATCTTGGGACCAGCTTTTGTATGCCATCGTCAAAGAAGCTTATCGCCTGATTAGACAACCACTGCTTCACGGTCGTTTTCACTTCGTCATCATCGGAATGGCGCTGCCCCACCATTAAGGGTGTGTTGCTGGTCGATTTTTTGACTTGCGGCGACACAATCAATGCAACAGCGTACTGTGCGACTTTACAAAAACTGCGCTGCGCTATTCAAAACAAAAGGCGTGGCATGCTGAGTGCAGGTGTCATTTTGCTCCAGGATAATGCCCGTCCACACACAGCAAATCGAACACAAGACCTTATCACTTCTTTTGGCTGGCAACAATTAAACCACCCTCCATACAGTCCCGATCTAGCGCCGAGCGACTACCATTTGTTTATGCACTTGAAGAAGCATCTGGCGGGTCAGCGCCATTCCGATGATGATGAAGTGAAAACGACCGTGAAGCAGTGGTTGTCTAATCAGGCGGCAAGCTTCTTTGACGATGGCATACAAAAGCTGGTCCCAAGATACGATAAATGCCTCAATAGTAATGGGAATTATGTAGAAAAGTAGAGTAAAGTATGGCCTTTCAAGTGAATAAATTATTTTTGAAAAAAATTTACTTGTTGTTTTATGTCAAAATAGTACTTACTTTAAAAACATGCCTCGTATATGTATAAAACCAAGTTATTTTAATTTTTTAAATACTAGTAAATTCCTTGTAGTCACACCCATATCAACAGAAGTATAGAGAATAATAAGCCAATATTTCTGAAGATGAGCAGCATTTAGATAAGTCGGGGAGCATATTTTCATCAAAATTATTTAGGGTTAGCGTTTCTGCATACTTTGCTATCAGCTGCAAATTATCAATAGTCATTTCATGTTTATAAGGAATCAGAGAAAAATACAGCTAAGTATTTGATTTTTTTTTCTATCTAAATTAATAAATTGAAATCTTACTTTAATTTGAACTAGCACCAAAATTTAATGTTACTATGCAACTTCTTGTGTTAATTCCTACTTCAAAGCCAATTGGCACCAAGTTTATGGCGTGTTCCAGATATTCTAGAATTTATTGCTGTCAGTAAATGTAGAAAATCATTATTTCTTTGATATAAATAAAATTATAACAATTATTTTTTGCTCCTTAAACAATTTAAACATTTTAATATCAAAGAGATGAAACCAATTTTGGAGCTTTAGATGACCCCAGTTGCCATTGCTTGTAGGAGGGATCATCTTCAGAATCACATTTTTCTTGCTGTTCATATTGTTGCATAACAAAATGTCTTCCAGATGGACTTTTGATACATAAGTAATATACAATAAAGATACAATTTAGTAAAACAATGGAATTGAAATCCAATTATCAAAGTTAAATGGGAATATGGTTTAAAAATACTTCTACCCAACAAACTATCGAAATAATCAATGTTAAAAAACGATTCAAATAAAAAAGTGATTTGTGAGATTTTTCTGTTAAGAGACGGTGGTTTAAGGAAGGAGGTTTTATTTTGCAAAAACTGTCAAAAAACGAAAAAAGTCTTCTTTACGTCTTAAACTATTTTATTCGTCTTCTATATCCCAAGGCCGCACAACAATCACTTTTCATATTGGCAACGTAAATAAAAAACAAAACAAACATTCATCATCACCTTGAACGTAAAAATGCTAAACCCTACAAAATATTAATTTTCACATTACAACACCTCCCCTCGTTCGAGGATGATGGAAAGGAACACAAAAACATCATACATAACTTCGTAACTTTAGTTGTGAGTTTCTTACTCCAACTTAATTATGCCCATTTCTTTGGCAAACAATAATGTCTTAGGTCCAGACAAACTCTTTGTCAAACAGTCTGCAATGTTACTATCAGATTTCACATATTTCAATGAAATCTCTCCCTCCTTCACAGCCTCTCGGACATAGTTGTATTTTACCACGAAATGTTTACTCCTCTCATTTACTATGTCATTATTGGCAATGTATATGGCACCTTGGTTATCACATAAAATGGTGCAGGTCTTTGGAATGAGGCTGCTTTGCTTCAATTCACAAAAAAAACAGCCTCATCCACTGGATTTCACACACACATTCATAAATAGCAACATACTCAGCATGCGTGCTTGAGGTGGCTATGCTTCTCTGCTTCCTAATTTTCCAAATCATTGCTCCACCTCCCAGCGTGATAACATACCCAGTGACAGACTTTCGATCATCTCTATCCCCTGCCCAATCTGAATCACAATAGCATGCAAAACCTTCACCTTTCCTGAAAACAAGTTGATAATCACATGTACTCTTTAAATATCTCATTACATGTTGAACTCCATTCCAATTTGTTACAGTGGGGTTGCTACAGCATTGACTAAGTTTGCACACTGCGTTTGCAATATCTGGACGAGTATTGGTACTCAAGTATAACAAGCTGCCTATTGCACTCTGGTATTTCTCCTTGCAAAAAATTTCTCCTTCTCCTTTACTCTCAAAATTTGCACCTGCTTGTAGTGGACAAGAAACACCTTTACCTTCTAACATATAAAAATCTCTGAGAAAAGACATGACATACTTCTTCTGACTCAAAATGACAGTTCCCCTGTTTGGTCTGGTGAATTGGATGGACAAAAATGTGTTCACCATACCCAAGTCCTTCACCTGAATTAAGGATGCAATTTCATTTTTGAACACACCTACTTCTTCCTTCTCACCTATAATCAAGAAATCATCAACATATGTTCCAACAATTACATTGCTCCTTAAGTACACACAAGGGTCACTGATACATTTCACAAACCCTAACTCCACCACAATCTTACTGAGAAACTCATACCAATTTCTCCCTGACTGTTTTAAACCATAAAGGCTCTTCTTCAACCTACAAACAAAATAATCTCTGTTTACATCCACCCCTTCAGGAACAGACATATATATGGTCTCATCCAGCTTGCTGTTTAAATAAGCCCCCACCACGTCTAGGTGATCTATTTCCCAATTATTTTCCACAGCAATATAGGCTAACAGACGAACTGATTTCCTTTCAACAACTGGACTGGAAGTGTCATGATAATTCACACCGTATGTTTGAGTGAAACCCTGAGCCACAAGTCTTGCCTTAAATCTTACAATGTTACCTTCATTATTCTTTTTAAGAGCAAAAACCCATTTACAGCCCACTACTTTCATATCCGGTCGTCTTCTCACGATGTCCCAGGTCTCTTGGCCTTCGATGTTCCGTAATTCTTCTTCAATGGCTAACCTCCAGTTGTCGGCTTGAGATCCTTCTATGGCTTGGCGGTAACTGGTTGGGACATCATCTTTTCCAAGGACAGAACGGGTGACGTTGCAGCATTCACACGTTCCTTTGGGCACCCGCTGCCGATTTGACCTCCTCAGGACTTGAGGATTTTCCTGCTCTTGTTCCTCATTCTGGACCTGGGCCTCTATTTCTGCATTTTCCTCTCCTGGCCTCTGGGCTATGGCTTGTGGCATATGTGTCGGGAGGGCTGCATCAACTTCTTCTTCTTCACTCGATGTGTCTTCTGTCTGGTCGCCTTTCTCACTGTTTACCTTTCTATGGAATGGGAACACAGTCTCATTGAATATGACATCTCGACTAATAATGACTTTCCTTGTATTGAGGTCCCACAATCTGTAGCCTTTGGTGCCCTCTGGGTACCCCAGCATCACTGCTTCCTTTGCTCTGGCATCTAGCTTGTCACCATGGACTACTCGATACCAAGCCTGACAACCAAACACCCTTAGGTACTGAAAATCCTTCTCTTCAAGTTCTCTTCCAAGCCACCTCTTTAGTGGAATTTCAGAATCTATTGCTGTTGATGGACAATGATTTCTTAAATGACATGCGGTTTTTAGGGCCTCAGCCCAAAAATGTTTTGGCATACCAGATTGTTGCAGCATAGCACGGATGGTATTCAAAATTGTCTGGTTGTACCGCTCGGCCAGACCATTTTGCTGAGGAACATATGGTACAGAGAGACGATGTAGGACTCCACTCTTCTCAAGGTGTTTCTTGAATTCATTTGATGAGTATTCCCCACCGTTATGACTCTGGAACTCCTGTATTTTAGTTCCATGTGTGACTTCCACCATTTTCTGATATTTTATGAACTGCTCAGTGACTTCACTTTTGGCCTTCAAGGGAACTACAACAGTGAAATGAGAAAATTCATCAATAAAAGTGACAAAAAATCTGCAGCCACTCAAAGAGGCACAGGGCATAGGCCCCACGACATCAGAGTGGACCCTTTGGAGGACATGTGTAATCTTACTGTCTTTTTCTCCATTGTAGGAAAATTTCAGTCTCTTAAACTTTCCCTGTATACATGCTTCACATTCTTCTTCTGTCTTCTTACTCATTAAGTTCCGCAATGGTTCTATCTTCATCATCCCTTCATGGTGCAGGTGTCCCAAACGGTTGTGCCATGTTGTTGCTGCAATTTTACATGCTTTCATACCTTCATGTTCTTCAGCTTGTTTTCTTATTTGTGAAATAGAAGCACTCCCTTCAGTAGTGAGGTAATACAGGAAACCAACGCGATACCCCTGGAACAGAGTAGCTTCTTCGTCGCTAACAGTAGTCTTTCCGTCTCTCCTCACAATGGTCAAGCCCTTCTCTTCTAATTTCCCTTCTGAAATCAAATTGTCTTGGAGGCAAGGAATATATAACACATTAGTTAACTTTATTTTCCATCCACCACATTCATTCGACATCTGTATGGTCACTGATCCTTGACCTTCTATTTTTAGTGATGTACCATCACCCACAGTTACTTCTCCAGAGAGGGGTTTGAAATCAACAAACAAATCTTTCCTAGGGCTCATGTGATCTGATGCTGCTGAATCCAGTATCCATATGCCGTTGTTTGCATGGTTTGGATTTCTTTGCATGCAGAGTACTTTATAGCCTCTTGATACTACTGATGCTGATGACTTCTTCTCTTCTTCATCTTGCTTCTGTATGGCAGGACAAAATCTTGCAGTATGCCCCTCCTTTCCACATGTGAAACAAATGTATCTCCTCCCAATAGGTTTCTTTGGATCATTTTGTGATTTATTTTCACTGCTTACTTTAGGTCTGTTTGGCTTCTTCTTTACCTTGAGAACCTTGTGTTCTTCTGTCTTCGCGTAATCCTCATTTTTCATTCTCTTCTCTTCTAGCAGGAGTTTGGACTTAACATATTTGGATGTTATGTCTCCTTCATTTGTTCTGTAAATACTTCGTATAAACCCAGCATATTTTTCTCGAGGCAGACCCATGAGGTAGAACGCAGCCAGTGCTCTATCCGGGAGATTAATGCCACACTTAGTAATTTTACGGTTGTAATTCTGGATCTTGCTCATGTACTCCATAATGGAAAGGTCTTCCGTTTTTTCGGTATTTACCATTTCCTTTAGGAACATTATCTCCTGGAACACGTCGTAAGTGGTGCACATGTCTCTTAATGCCTCCCACATATCCTTCGCTAGGTCCAGTCCCACGATATCATCCAAAAATGAATCATCTACGTATTGTATGATAATGGCTCTGGCCTGTTGATTTTGTCGCTGATGGCGCCTAACCTCTTGTGGTGGGAGTTGGCTTTCGTCTTCCATTTCTATCTCGTTTCCATCACTGCCGAATGTTATGTATGGATGGAAACCTTTTACCGCTTCCCAACAATCTTTCTTCATTAAAAAAGCTTCAATTCTTACAGCCCATACATCGTAATTATCGCTGTCGAGTATTGGGATACACGTCTTCTTTTCTTCCGCCATTTTTGATGATTCCGAACTTACAAAGAACAATTATGGGGTTCACTTCTTCTAACCTCAAACGTATTCGCCGTTCACACCATCAAAAGAAAAACTTCGCTTCGCATCAACACTTAGTGTTTAAGTCTCATAATCTGTCAAAAAACGAAAAAAGTCTTCTTTACGTCTTAAACTATTTTATTTGTCTTCTATATCCCAAGGCCGCACAACAATCACTTTTCATATTGGCAACGTAAATAAAAAACAAAACAAACATTCATCATCACCTTGAACGTAAAAATGCTAAACCCTACAAAATATTAATTTTCACTTTACAACAAAAACCTCCTCTTGTGAACCATCGTTTATCAAAATAATTTAAGCCTTGAAGTCTTTCACTTCTATATTAAAATATTTTACTGTAGCTCTACATAAAAATTTTAGATTGGAGTAATTTTGACTCCCCACACGCACACCGATTTTGGACGGTCTGTATAAAATCGGCCGTCCACATTCCATTAGTGAATCATCGGAGTGCATGGGAGCTTGCACACTTACCAACCATGCACTGGTACCGATAAATAGTCGGTTGGCAGTCAGCCATTGCCACTCTGGATCACGACAATCTAGCAAGTGATTGTTTACCTGTTAAATTCTGGCGAATGTGCAAGCATTGCTCGACCGATAAAATATCAGCCAGTTTTTTGCCGGCCATACAAAATCGGTGTGTGTGGAAGGAGCTCTAGAGGTTATCGAATGATTTTCCTTTCTCTCCCACAGCCTGGAGTTCAAAGTGAAGAAGGAGGGGTGGGGAGGTGGGGGCATTCGTATAATCAAGTTTGTGAATGGCATAGGCGACAAGGCAACGCTCAAGGCAAGCGGCAAGGTGCTCACGGTCAGCATTGGATCCGGCCTGCCAAACACCTCGAGTAAGTTTAAAGCATGTAGTCATATAATGTTAATAGTACGAAGATTGTGCCAAAAGTAAGGTTCCCATATTTTTTTTAAATAGAAAACTTTGTTAATTGTTACTAATTTTCACATCATTGAAAAGTTTACACTTTTGCCTATTTTTCAACGTAGTCTCCATTTTTTTTGACACACTTTTGAAGACTGTCCTCCAGCTTTTGTATCCCTATGTTGAAGAAGTCTCCTGCTAACCCATTGAGGAAGCGTGTGACCTCTACTCGGGCATCATCCTCGCTCTTGAAGCGTTTGCAACCTAAGTGTTTTGTTTTGGGGGTGTAATGGAACACTCACGTTTCATCTAATGTGATGATAGAGTCCAACAACTTCTCCTTGTTACCTCCCCCTCACATTGTTGAAGAAATTTGCGAGCACAGTCAAAGCATTGCTCCTTGTGTCCGTCAGTCAGCATCCACGGAACCCAGCAAGCACACATCTTGCGATAACCCAATGTTTCTGTTAAAGTTCTTTTAATTGTGCCATGGGAAGCTTCAGGAATGCATTCAACAAGTTCACAGGCAGTGATCCTTCGATCTTTGAGTAGCTCACCATTGACCCTCTGGACTATTGCATCTGAAACTCCTAGTCTTCCACTCCGTCCTTCATTGTGAATATCTGTGCGACCCTCAGCAAAAGCCCTGCACCATTTGTGGACGTGCTGAATGGACATGCACTCTTCACCATAAACTTCAGTCAGTTGCCGATGAATCTCCAATGGCAGTAACTTTCTTGCATGGAGAAATCAGATCGCTGCTTGAACCTCACACTTGGTGGGAACAGGGATTGACCCTTCCATTGTTGATGGTTACGAAGCCAATACTGAGTGACATAGTGAATCAACGGATGGGCGGACTCAAGAGTAGGGGTAACACTGCACACGGCACTGTTGTGGGATTTAGCGTAGCACCTTCTCTCAACATTTTAGCTCAATGGGAATCTAACTTTTGGTACAACCCTCATACTAAAAATAATTATTAGCTATGGGAAACACCCCTAAGAGCAGCAAGATTTACAAACCATATTACAAATGTGTTCATTAAAGATTTCTCATTTCCAAGTATCAAATAAACATGAATGGTTGCCTTGAGGTGAGTATTAATAACCAGGATAACAAAAACAATGATAAACTTCAGATCAAAAATCATATGAAATACTGAAATTACTCTCAGCAACTGAGATAAAAAATAGTACAATTCACATTCATACCTGTAAGTATCCAAAGCTTAATATTCAATGGCCAATGCCATAATAGGCCATGAAAATAGTCAAAATGCAATTGGATGTGTGGGAGTGATGTGTCATAGTAAGCTTAAAACTCTGTCATGAAAATCTATGAAAATTATGCATATAGTGCAGTCATGCACTAAATGCAAAATTTTCATTGATATCAGTCATTCAGAAATATTCATTTTAATGATGTCATTGTTTGCACTACTCGGGAGGTTGGCTTTTAATTTCCCTACCTTCCCTATTTTAAAATTCCCTCTATCCTTGCTTGGGTGCTATGCGGTGGAGTTTTGGCTATTTTTGACATCCAAATGTCTCAAGATTTTTCGTCTACTCGGGACGCATCTGTCGAAGATGAAGGAGAGACAGTGCAATGTGAATGTACAGTACATCTTTGGCTGGGCAAGTCAGCCATTAGCCTCGGGCGAGTGCTTTCCGGCATCACAATAGAAGCAAGGAAAAGGAGCAAGTCCTCATCTACCCTTACCTCTTATGATTTTTGTTCTCCCCATCACCTTTCTTCCCGGTTTCTTTTATTTTGTATGGGCTTGCCTATCTATGGAAAATCATAGAAGTTTCCTTCTTCATAGGAAATTTTTTCCTTTCTTTTGAAACATTAAATTATGGTTTCGCTAATAGTGGGCCCTGGTCGCTTCTATATTGGGGACGGTATTCCCTTTCCCTCCCTTCCTTCCCTATCCCTACCCACAGAGGCATCGTCGGGCTCCCATCGTGGCGGTGCCTCTTTTTCCTTCCCTTCCAAACCCCTCTGCGGGAGCACGGGCATATCAGTTGTAGTACTGGGTCCCGGCCCTGGTGGTTGTAACCTTCAAAGAACCCACCTTGGGTTCTCATTGATGTATGGCCTTGCCTCTCATTTTGTTTTTCGGTGTGGCAGTGAGCATCCCGTGTGAGTACATTTATTGGTCCTGGCGTAGGTTTCCGTGGCGTTGCTCATGGTCAGTGCTGATTTTCGGGTTCGTCAGTTCAAAACAATAATTTCAACCAAGACCAAGGCTAGCCAATCAGCAACGTTTGGAAGAGGGTATTGACCAATTAGCATCCGGCAGATAGCGGGACAGAGCCATATAAGGCGGCCAAAAACGAGAACTTCTCACCTTCGACCTGAAGACGGGAGCAGGATGGCTCCCGAAACTGTTGTCATCCAAAAACAACCAGCGCGGCTGAGGAACCTGAAAATCAGCACCTCCATTTATTGGCGCTGAAACCAGGGAATTTTTTATGATACGAGGTGTTTCCAATTCCATTTATTGAGATGTCTTTGCTGAATTGCAGGGCCATCGAAAGGTGTGGTGCCCGCCAGGGGCCGGCATCCCACAGCTCGGCATCACACCCCTGGACTACCGTCACGGCCTCCCACGCGAATGGCTCCACCTCCTCCACCCACTGGCCCACCACCACCCCCCACGGGTGCTCCCCCTCGACCCATGGGCCCATCACCTCCACGCACGGCCCCCTCTCGCCCGCCGGCTCCCGTCCAGCAGGCCCCAGAGCTGCCAAACAATAGCAGACCAACACCCTTCAGACTACCAGCACTGTGTAAGTCATTTTCTTCATTCTCATGATCTTAAAAAAAAAATTAATTTTTTAATCTTGCTTTATTCACCTTAAAACCTTTCCTATAGCAATGATGAATAATTTTTATAATTTACCACCAAATACAGTGGCTATCATCACGTAATTTTCAATTTGCTTATTTCTTATTGAAGTTATGGTTTTTCTCGTACATTCTGCTGTACGCCTCATCACTTACTTACAGTGTGGCTTTAAAAAAATGCCAAAATTGGTGCATATGGATTATGTGTTTTGGCCTTAATCCTAGCAATGCAAGATAAGAAATTGATAAAAGCTGTTATTTCTACATTGTGGATGTTAAAATCTCATGCCCTCAATTACCACCAACTATGAAACTTTAACTATAATGTGAACGTGGGTGCTATGAATCTGTTTATTCTAGCTAATGGCTCAGTCATTGTTAATTTTCTGTCCATGAATTATGCTATAAAAATTTTTTTTTAATAAATAATTTCTTTACAGCTCCCGGTAATTCTTGGTCCTACAAAATTGGTAAGGAGACTAATTCTGAGAAAAATTCTCCAACCCTTGACCAAGTTAAGGCAGCCAACCGTGCTAACCGAGAGTTCATGGGCACACCTCCAGCCGGCATTGCTGGGTAAGAGGCACATGTCTTTGTGCATTTTTTAACCTTTGATGACCCCTATGTATTATAATTATGTAATTGATTATTGCGGGCCTTCAACCCAGTCCTCTCAGATACCTTTCATATTTAGTGATCCTTGTTAGTAACAATAATAATATGTTTTATTTGCCCAAAAGACCAAGGTACATTTGCACAGGTATAAGGCACGTCCATCAAAAACATAAGTTACTTCACAAGCATAAAATCAG
Organism: Ischnura elegans; assembly: GCF_921293095.1. Lineage (NCBI taxonomy): Eukaryota > Metazoa > Arthropoda > Insecta > Odonata > Coenagrionidae > Ischnura > Ischnura elegans. The sequence goes on from NC_060257.1 coordinate 79,078,213, forward strand.
TGTACATATATATCACATACAATAATCACTCATAACAAAGAAAGGAAAAAAAATCACATTGTATAACATTCCATCAAGCCCTTAACTCATGTAAATATTCCTCCAAAGAGTAATATGAACCTGAAAGAAGGAACCTTTTTAATTGTATTTTAAAAGCATTAAATTTTTTAATATTTTTTTACATCAGCAGGGAGTTTATTATAAAGTCGTACCCCCATTTCCCTCGGGCCCAGTTTGTTTAAGTTTGTCCTTGTAGTAGTGTAATGTATGTCATGCTTGCATCTTGTGTGATGGGAGTGATGGTCACTATTAAGGGGAAAGCTTATGATATTAGATTTGATGTACAACACAGTAATCATAATATAAATGCAAGGCAGTGGCAGAAGGCCTAGCTCCTTGAATAAGGGTCTGCATGAGTATCTGGATGGTTTCTGGGCTATTATTCTAACAGCCTTTTTCTGAAGTCTGAAAATGCGTAATGAGTTGATATGAGAGGAGCCCCAAAAAATTATACTGTGTAAGATATGGGAATAAAACTCCCCATAGTACAGAGTAAGGAGTGTATCCCTTCTTACTGAACTACTGAGTTGTCTCAGTAAGTAACATGTGGAACTTAGTTTATGACTCAAGAGATCGGTATGTTGGGTCCAAGAAACATTTGAACTCAAACATACACCCAGAAACTGAAGAGAAGACACTTGCTCAATTGATATGTGATTACTCTTAATAAGTAGGCTTGTTGAGAGATTGAATGGTAGTAATTATAATTATATTTTAAAAAACATGTCATATAATATATATTCAAGATAGTAGCAGAACTTTAAGATATCTCTCCATTGTTATTTTGTGTTTCTCGAGGTAAACAAATAATAATTTTTAAAATTAATCGATGAACACCTAAGAAGCTAATTTGTACTCTTATCAGAAATCAAACGGAATGCTCAATACTCAAATATTTTTGATTTATTTAGGATAATTCTTTATGAAAAATGAGCCAATAAGGACATATATGCAGGGAAGGAAAGATCACTACTTTAAGTTTCTTAAACTGAAGTCTATGAGGTGATCTCAATAATACAGCATCAATGGCTTTTCTAGCTCTTTTCTTCTTTGCAAAGACAATGCATATTTTTAATGTTTGCTTACATTGCAGATGTGTATATCATGTTATGCTGAAGTTTTTTATCATTTTTATTATTGCTGATGGTCATTTTGCAGGCAGAAGAGGGCCAGTTTGAAGGGCAACCAGCAGAAGCCGATTCCAGGAGGGGGGAAGCCGAGGCCACAGCTCAAACCCAAGCCAGTTGTGCCGAGAGGTCGTGCCGTGTTCTCGTACTGTGCTCAGGATCTGGATGAGCTCTCATTCATGGAAGGGGACATCATTGAGATAGTGAAAGAGCGTGAGTGCTCATTCATTCTCGTCTTTAGCCTAATAAATACAAAGTAAAGAAATAAAATAGTATGAAAAGCTGAGCAATCTGTCAAAAACTATTACGGGCGAACAGATAACATGTCAGAGCTTTTACGTGGAGTAGGCTGTGAACCGCTAAAGATTCAGAGACTACCCACTAGGCTTCAATTGCTCGTGCAGTTTAGGAACCGATACCTCTCTGAGTGGCACACGCAACATCGTCCTAGAACTCAATGTAAAGAAAACGTGCAGTGATTGCAGAAGCAAAAAGGTGCTCTAGCGCTCCCCCGCGGGTGCGTAGGGTGACCACACTCAGCTTGTCATCATCGCTACAAACCTACAAGTTTTGCCACCTGTTCCACTTTTGCTGCAGGTTTTTGCAGATACTTTGACCAATAACATCTGCTCCTTTCAGGTAATTTTGTGGCGAAGTTATTTCTTGCTCGACCTCTTACTCTGGAAGCATTATCAAGATAACTCTTCCAGGAGAGAAATGTTGGGGAAAAAATTGACCCCCATACAGCATTAGTCAAAAGAAACATTTGTTACTATACTCTTGCATGTCAACACTTAATTGATAGATTGAAACAGTTGCGTATCAATAAAATATTTTACCACTCATGGTAGATTTTAAAAGTTATCTATTAACCAAAAAAGTTAACACTCTTGGAAATCATTAGTTTTAATTAAAATACGTGTAATGTTGGGCATATGCTGTCAGATATGCCCAACTAAACCAATTGCATTTCGTATTTGTTCATGCTTGATTTTTCAATAGTCTTCCCGTGTTCTGAGTATACGAGGGTCATCCAGAAAATAAGTTCCGTTTTGGTGTGTAGATCGCTAGAGGCACTTTTTGACAAATGTGGCTACATTGTACAAAAGAGGGGAATCTTCTGAATAGAATGAGAGGGAGATAGGCTCAGTAACCTTGAAAACAGAGTCACAGCAACTCGTTGAAATGGAGTCCTCGACGTCGTGTCCCGCCACCTCGGTGCCTGTTCCGTCTCGATGTTGTGCGCGGAGTGATTCAATTTCTTCATGCCCGTGGTTTCAAATCGGTTGAAATTCATCAACAGCTTGTTTCTGTGTGTGGAGAGGGTGTAATGAGTGAATCAATGGTGAGGAGATGGGTTCGTGAATTTAAGGCGGGAAGACATTCACTTGAGGACGAAAGTGGAAGAGGCAGACCCTCAGTTGTCACGGACGAACTTGTGGCAAAAGTCGACAGTGCTGTACGCAAAGATCGCCGTTCCACTGTGGATGAACTCCATGAGTGTTTCCCTGAGATCTCACGATCCATCATTCATGAGATTGTCTCGGAAAAACTCGATTTAAAAAATAAAAACGGAACTTATTTTCTGGATGACCCTCATATTATGTACAATTATGTGTTAGGATGGAGTAATGACTTACATTATATATATATTTTTTATAAGACACAACTAGGCACAACTATGAAATGCAAATGCATCGCACAAAAGACACATATAGAACTAATATACATATGTATTTGATTTATTTGCTACAAAACATAATTTGATTTATTTTTGTGCACTCTTCACTTACATGGTTACTAGTGTTTTGCTGCTCCTACAGGAAAAAACTTCACTTTGTTTTATTAATGCAACAACTTTTGTTTCATTAAATATTTGAATTTGCATTGTGCACTGAATACATTCTAGTCACTACTCAATTCTAATCCAGTGTATGATGTCGTTTCTTCATTTGATTGGTATTCATGTTGATTTTTACTCTTTTTACATAATGACAGATGATGGTGGTTGGTGGCAGGGCAGGTTGAAGGGCTCCGAGGGGCTGATTCCGGCGAATTATGTCGAGAAGATTTAAAGCATCGTCATCACCCTTTAGTCTGACAATTGTGTGGTGGTGTCGTCTCTCTACTGACCAAATTTTCAGGTGTGATGTTAAATGGTGATGTGTTTCCATGTTCAGTGATCATATTGGTCACAACTAGTCGCTATGTACCAAATGTAAAGAAAAGCTATTTTTTCAAGGTAGAGAAATGGTGTGTCGATTACTGAGCGAAAGAATTTGTGTTCTAACACTGGTGTGCATGCAGCATTGCATTTAAACCCTGAGTGTTTTTTTTTTGGAGCGGAACATATCTGCTCCCCTCCTCAGGAGTAAAATATGGAAGAGGAATTAAATAGTTCCATTGTATTGGTGTCCACACCAGTATTGCAGCGTTAGTTAAGAATGATACCATTGTTTGAGGCAGAAAAGCTGATAGAAAATTAGATGCTCGTAGAGTCAGGTTTGGCATTGCATTTCTCTTTAAATATGTGAGATTTTCATCATAATACATTTATTTACCCAAAATATGCTTTATGTAAGATAAAGTCATTGGCAAGTGTACAATGAAGGTCAATAAGGCTCAAGAATTGGAATAGGATTACACTTCATGTAAATGTTCTTTACACAATATTAATCCTTTCGTTTGAGGTATGCTGAGACAGCCTTTTTGAAAACAGCCATCAATATTGCACACTTTGAGGGAAATATGCAAGATGTTAAAAAATTTAGTGCACATGAAATGAGGAGCTTTTTATGCGAGGGCTTAATAAGTTGATTTCTCATAAATGTCTGTGCAATCAGTAAGGAATTTGAATAATATGGATATCTTTTTTGTATACTGTAAGTCCTCAACTGATGAACATTCAACTTACAAACTTTCAGAGGTACGAATATTCATGCCCAATGCATAAATTCTAGCGTGCCGGAAATTTAAAATTTGTTGCCGTTGGAGCTGGCTGATGCGACTGTTGGTGTGGCATCGAGGATTTTGCTCTTAACATGCAAAAACTTGATGCCTCACATGCAACACTTTGCTCATTGGGCCTAAAAAATTCTTTGCCGTGAGGGAAATATTTCAAATTTAATGATATAATTTTAAGTATCAAGTCATTCGTTTTGATTTCGGGAAATTTTTCCCTTTATTCTTCCCATGGGCAGCGAAATTTTCTCGGTTTCAGCTGCACCGAACATGCAGGGAACAGTTCGTGACGATGTAGAGTTTACGCGAAATAGTTACGCTGTGCTGCATACAGCGGGATAACTACACTTTTCTATGCCTAGTGTAGACTTTTTAGCTTGCGAACAAATTCAACTTACATGCAAGGTCCTGGAACGCATCTAGTTCGTATGTCGAGGTCTTATTGTAAATGAATGTATTTTTCAGTCATATCCAAGCCAAAATATATCAAGAGATATTTCATGTGCGAGTTTGCTAAAAAGATGGCATTTTTATGGTATTGCTATTAAATTTGCGAAATGGCATATTGTTCTTCCAAATGATCCAAATTGGATTGAATGAGTCTGTTTTGCATCACTGGCAGGGAACTAAAGCCTTGTTTTATGCTGGACTTGTACATGTGGACTGTGGCTACAAGAGAATATGAATAGGGAATTTGGTCAATCTTGATTGACTTTGCTATGGATACTTGTCAAGCAGCAAACATTGATTTAGCCATGCCGGCCAAGAATATAGTTCCAGCCTAATTATTAATTAATTTATTACTTATGAGGGAGTATTGATAAATCGAAATTTTATTTTATGTTCTCACGAAGAAGAGGATAAGATGAAAATATTTCTCTTTCATCTTTAGCAGTTATTTTATTTCTTTCTACCTCTGCCATCATGGAGCATATTGGCACTTTTAGGACTCTACTATGTTAATAATAGTAGTGGGATATCATTTGTGAGCTACAACTACAGCTGCTTACTTTGTTGAGTAAAATAGGCTTATTATTAGACCCCATAAACTACCAAAGAGGATTCTTCTGTGTTTGAGAGGCTAAAAGGGTTGGTCTCTGCCTTGGGACTATTCCAATCCTGCATTACAACAAATTAATTTATGCATGCTTTTTTAGTTTTATAATTATTACAGCCATTGTAATTAATTTTGTATTTGTGAAATTCTCTTTTTACATTTTTATAGTGACACTGTAAAATGTTAAAAAATCAGAAAAGTGTAAAACGTGGGAATAGTAGAAAAAAGTCATCCCTTAAGCTGATATCCAGTAAAGAGCAAAAAAAAAAGTAAGATAATGTGGCATTTAGGAACACAAAAAGGTTCTAACTGAAGATATGGCCGTATGTGGTTCCTGGTATTATTTTTTGCATTGCCTTCAAATAATTTACTTGAACTCCTTCCACAAGGTATTATACAAAATCTCTAAATAATCGTCTTTGTGCCAACTAAATATTAATTGGTACTAAAAATTGCCTATGTGTGTGTGTGTGTGTGAGATTTTTATTACACCGTATGAAGAAAATGAATTTACAATTTAAGATATTAATGATTGTGTTTTCCATTATACTAAAAATGAATTTGGTGGTATTTATAATATTCTGGTACATTGCTTAAAGGTTAATGTAATTATAAAAACAAAATTAGGTATGATTAAAGCCATTACTTGAGCTGATACACTGGCTTGTAGCACTTTTCACTTGTAGAGAAAAAGCTGACATATCTGGCGGTGGAATTAAGGGGATTTATTCCAAGGGAGAGCAAAATACACAAGAGATCTTTCAGAGCAAAGATCAAATCATTTGAATGAAAAATTGTGCTTTTAATATGTGTAGTTTTATGGAGATGAATTGGGAATCAAATCCTATAGGTAGTATATTTTGACCATCATCTATGTTGATAACTCATAGGCTGCACCATTATTTAAAAAAGGGAACAGAATGGATCTCAATGCCTTAAATATTTATCAAGGTTGTTGCAGGGCAGAGAAATCAGGCATAAGCCTGGGAATATAAAAGTTTTGCCTCGACAAGCAAATCGAAATAACCACCAATATTGCAGCTTTGCCTTTGAGCGGCTGAGGGCTTGCATCTTTGACTTGGAAAGATGTCCTACATTTTCTTTGGAAAATTTGTAAGTGTTAATTCCATATAAAACTTTTTAAAATCATTATTGAATAGCATCAAGATTCGTATAGTTTTGCAGTTATTTGCAGAATTTATCCTTTATCACCAAAGATCAAATACATTTTCTAACCCCCGGCGAATTCTTGATGTAAATTCCTCTTATCTGCATTTAGCTTTGCCATGTTTCCTTCTTAGAAAATTTTACCCCTATGGGAGATTCATTAAATAATCATCCTAGGAAATTGCATTGTATATTTCCCTGGAAAACTTGAGTTGTTGATGAAGTTGGCCATGATTGGCTGAGCCAAGTGAAAATGTAATGCACAGAGTAAGAGAGGGCAATAGTCAAGGAAAATGAAGACTTGTGAGGGAGTATTAATTTGAGAATCTTGTTACAGCCCTGTGTTTAATGTCACGTAAAATTCTAGTGTGAATGCCTCAATATTTACTTTCATTAACTCTTATTTTGGAGAGCCATGTTCTTGAAATGAGTATGCTACTCTCATTATCATTTGTTACTGAGGAAACAGGGACGTGGGGTTAGCATTGTTGTGGCTGTCAATGAGTGATGCCCCTCCAGTCTTGATCTATCCCTGAAAAAATGTGTACCTATCTGCCTTATGTATGCGCCATGGTGCATATATACTGTCATGCATTTTAATATTTATGTGCTTCAGACTTCCACTAAAACACTGCCACTTTGAAGAATATTCAATGGTACAATTCTGGCGCTTCCTGTTATGATAGAAAGAGTGCAAAGTATTTCTTTACCATTTTAGTTGTAGTTATCTGTTAATGTACCGACTCGCTGTCTAATATTTTGACCAAAGAAATCAGTAGTTGGTGCCTTCAATGGCATTGACCATTGTAACTTTTAGAAATTTCATAGTTTAACTGAATTTGAAGAGCTATATTTTTGTAAAAATAAATGATGCACCTAGTGCCCTGTTACCTAGTGAAGAGTTTGTGAGTTTTACCATTTAATCATAATGCCAATTGTGTGGTGGCTGTGTTTTGGCCAGAATCAAGTGACAAATTTTCATGTGCCAGCTGCAAATAGGCGTAGCCTTTCATTTTCATATCATATATTTATGTCATGCTTTCTCAGGCATTGAGTAGGATATGTGCCTCTCTCTCAAAATGTATGTTTCCTTTCATCAATCAATCATTCTCATTTACATTTCCTGGCCAATTCACTGTAAATGCCTCCACATTAATGATTGTGTATTGATTTTTTCGTGTTATTTAATAGTGCTTGCACTGTTGTTTACGGCCAAATAATCTGAATTGTATGTAATTTGTGTGCATTCTCATGGACTAATAACTGCTAGTCTCAAGTCAAGCAAACCTTTAATTTTTGAGTTGTGAAGGAGTTCCTTATTAACAAAAAATGTTGTTTGTGAAAAAAAGATAATAAACATGACATTAACCCTGATTGATTTCTTTTTAAGCCTAAAAATCAATATGTACAAAGTATATCAGAGTGCTAAGAAGTAAACAATCACGAAAGTAAATAAATATGTATGTACATACAGTCACAGTTCGTAAATATGTACATCGAAAATATGCAAGTGGGCATCCCATGGGCATCATCAGCTATTCCTTATTGTGGGGTATTTCATATTATTTCTATGCATGTTGCCTTCAGGGTTAACCCGTTGCGTTGAAATGAAAAGTCTAGTTTGTCATGAAATTCTTACACCAAATCGAACAATGATTAGAGATGCGTGAAAATAGCACTTTCAATAACAGTTTATCGTCTGTAGCGTCTTATTTTGTAGTCTATTTTTTATTTTCATAATGAGGTAATTCATGACGATAAAATGTAGTGTAACACAGTTATATGAAAAAATACGGAATATTTTATATAATTATGTTGTAGAACAATAAGAAATTAAGGAATAAGATATATGTATAGTGGCGGAGGTGTAGGTTTCCCGCGCCCACGTAGAGTCCCAGCCAGCTAGCAGCTGGCCAGTCGCTCACACGCTTTAAGCGGTGAGTGTCGGCGGAGCATTAAACTGCGCTCAGCACAAAATGTAGGAGTTTTGCCTTCGAAAAAGCAAATTTGCGTAAAAATATCATGACCCACATTATTGATTGTGGTATTGACTATAGTCCAGTCATCGCATCTATGTCGCATTTATTTGTGCACATCACATCTATATCGCATTTACGATTTTCACGCATCTCTAGTAATGATTAATGTAGCTAGTCATCAAATTTTCATAATTTTAGCACTATTTTAGGGTACAAAATAAATATTTTAAGTTTAACAATGTTAAAACATCTTTAATAAACATAAAGAACTCATATTACATGAAATATAATACATTGAAAGAAATAAAATGACTTTATAGGAGTAGCGAAAGCAGTGTTCTTGATGTTTAATAATCACTTTTTATCTCAGTGTTCAACGTTGATCAAAAACGATAAAATATCATTTCATTAACTAACATTCCAATTAAAAAGAATCACAGAAACAATAGGGGATATGAGCTCAATATTCAGAAAATAAATTGAAGGGGTTAATTAAAAAATTACTTCTAAAAATACTTATTATCCATTTAGGAGATACAATTGGATCTAAATTATTCTTCATATAAGTAAATTTTCATTGAAGTTAATCATTGTATGTAATCAGCTTGATTCACAATTACTTTCGTAGAACCTTTGCAAACATTGGGGGACAGTGGGACGTATCCCCTTTGTGATGATGTGCTTGGGATATCATGTGTACCTGAAGAAGACTATAGATTGGTATTTCCAAAAAGTTTATTCTGACCAAAACCAAATGTGTAGTGCAACTTGTGATTGTAAGTGAGGCTGAGTGTAGTTACCTTCCGCTTTGAAATGACTGCAACTAACTTGGATCACCTAAGAATTCCAATGAATTGCTTTTACCGATGACTTTGACTGACTGGGACTGAGGCTGGACAGCTGTTACTCATCTCCGTCACGTCATGGAGCACCATTACCTACACCAATGTACAGTGAAACCTCGATTTTACATTCCCCCATTATACATTTTCCCTGATTTTGCAGTTTTTATCAGGTCCCAAACAATACCGCCTTTAGAAAATGATACTCTATTTTACAATATCCTCAATTTTGCACTTTTTGTAAGTGGTCCATTCAAAAGTGTAAAATAGAGGTTTCACTGTATGTACTAACTTTGGTCACAATCCGTGCAGCTGTATGGAAACACTTACAAGGAGACGTCGCCAAAGTGATATTGGGGATCTGGATGTTATTTTCTAAAACTATAAAGGTGAGATAGAAAAAGTGTAACAGCTTTCTTCCACATAGGCCCGGGTTCGAGAGATATTCGCATGTAAAGCTTTCGTGCAGCATCACGTCCCTTGAGTAAGAGTTCCAATTCAATTACGGCCGTGGCGGTGCGGTCTAGGGCGTTAATCTTCTAACCTATAGTTGGTATTATGGGTTCCAGTCCCAGTGTCGGCCATATTTTTTCTCTCCTAATTTTTGAAATCACTGTTACATTTTATCCCCATTCGTTTTATTTAGTTACTTAGCGAATTTTTAAATTTAATGTCAATTTTTGGATTCCAAGTTGCCGTAGTTGAAAGGGAGAGCTTACTCGAGGAACGTCATGCTGCGCGAAATCTTTACATGCGAATATCTCTCGAACCCGGGCCTGTGTGGAAGAAAGCCGTTACACTTTTTCTATCTTACCTATATAGTTTTAGAAAATAACATCCGCATCCAGATCCCGAACATCACTTTGGCGATGTCTCCTTGTCAGTGGACAGACAGTCATCCTCTTTTATATTCATAGGTAAAAAAAATGAAAAGATGGAGCTTAGGGGGAGGATAGTTCGCTCTTTCATTGGAAAGCAACCCATATTTCTCCAGAGAGGAGAGGAAAATGAATGACTATGGAAACAAATGAGGAAAGAAGAAAGGGTTTAAGGTATAGGGTAAAGATGGAGGAAGGAAATTCCAGTCTTTTTTCATCCTTATCTTCTTACAGCTGAGATTAAAAGAATAGAAGTAAGGAAACAATTCATTAGACAGGACAGATTCATTATGCAGGACATTCGTTAAGGAGGGTGTCAGGGATAATCACACACTCTCAGCATCAACCTTTTTCGACCCTTCGTAGCGGGCACTCCGCGTTATCTCTGACTCCAAGGGTAGTTGGGATGCCTCCTTTCGGAGTTTATAACCCCACCAGCGGCATTGGGTCCTGGTCTATCTTGCTTTGTTTATATGAATTAGCTACATGGATAATTGTTGCTTGAATGTTAATTGCAGAATTTTGAACGAAGCTTTACCGTTAACAATTTCCATGTTGATGTTTATACTGAAATCAAGATATAAGTTAATATTTATCTAAGAATTTTGTTTAAAAATTGTAAAAACTGCTAAAAAGACAAATAATTCAATTCTTAGTACATATTTTTTTGGGGAAGGAAAAAATTTATTTCGCAAAATTACTGGATGAACAATTGTATGACCCCGGTCCCTTGCCACTGAGAGGGGTAATATAAGACGAGGGGTCTGGGTACCTGCTCCCGGATTTTGAGGGTTAAGCTTAAGCCCCGCGGTGGTGGGTCCCGAAACAAAGACATCGCACACCTGCGACCGTCATAAAAGGGGGAGAGCTATAGGAAACATATGTATTCGGCATTTGTACGCCTGCGTAAGAAAACCTGACGAAAATTTGCTGCTTTCGTCTCCCGCGCAAAGAAACGGTCAGATGCATATTTTCATCTTTAGTAGGGAAATGTTAACTGTTATATAATGATCCTCTTGTCAGTTTTTTCCCATTCATGAATGCCTCTTTTTCTAACACAATTCTCTTCATTTATTTACTACTATATCCATTTACCTCCAACCAATGGTTAATGTATCTTTTAATTTGCTGGAGATCACTGCCAAAGGCCACATTCTCAAGATCCACATTCTCAATAAATGAAAACAACTGGCATACATTATCTAAACATACTTTATTATTGCTTCCTACATTATATGGATGATTGAAAAATCAAGCATTTTCAATTTGCCAGAGCCTCCTTAGTTTAAAAACTAATAAGAAAAAACATAATGCCAGTACATAGCTCAATTTGAATGAATTTTTATTTATAATTTATTGCACCATTCCCATAGAGCGAAATGATTTTGCATTGAACAGCCACTGCCTTCCTCACTGCAGATTAAGTTCCACTTGATAAGACTAACACATGCATCATCATGAATATCGATACATTCTTTCATTAAAATATTTAACAGGCAGTCACAATACTACCAAAATAATCTTAGTACACATTTCATTAACATTCAGTAGACAATAATTTACATACTTAAATTTTTGGACAGCCTGTGATTAAGCTTAAATACTAGTTAGTACCTAGCAATAATACATACATGTAAATGGGACTTTGGTGTTGAATACATATTCTGAAGAATTTGTTTAGGAACATTAAAACTAATCACAAACATCAAAGTGATGTACAATATTATTGGCTATATTCAAGTTAGAAAAATGGCAACATTCACAATCCAACAAAACTATACTCCAATATCAGTATAAAAATTACAACAAGTTTAAAATGTGAAATGTGATTTTTTCAACAGGCATAAACAGAGGGCGAATAAACAATCTGAAACTGGAATGGCAGGATAAATCCATTGTATTCATAGACCCACCTCAAACAGAAGAGGCTTGAGTGTGAACCAGGCAAACAATGGCAACCAAAATGATATCTACCCACAAGGAATAAACTGTGATCACAAAGAATGGCCAGTAAAAGACCACCATAGATATCCGTATACATTTCAAGGGAGGAGTTCAACCTTCATCAAATAAAAACATGCTAAAAAACCTCCAATTAGGAGTTTCTTTTAAAAAATCTCAAAGAACACTGTCGGAAAGCTTTCAATATTCATTTCCTTAACTCCTACGAAGAAAGACATGCAAGAGAAGAATTACCCAAATACCTACTGTAGTAAAATTTAATATTTAAGCTACAGCTACCACAGAGTTTTCAATAACTGTACATTATTGCTACATGATTATTGAAAATACAGGGAAAGTTAGACGACATATTCACTTGAAGTCACAAATCCAGCACAGCCTTAGGCACAAAACATATCAGTATTTCAATTGAAACAAAAATGAAAGCCAAACAAAGACGAAGGAGGTTTACAATGGATTGATAGGAGAGCAAGGGAGGAGCAAAGCAAGGGTGAACAACAAACAATGACTTCTGTGTGGCCAGCAGCATATGCCAAGAATGAATGGCACTGGCTTCATAAGAAGCCATCTAATTCCCTTAATGTGCATACTGGTGAGACTGAAGGATACAAAAATGGAATAACCTCAATGATGATTGCAATGAAGAGCAGGAGATGAAGAAAACAAGAAAGTCACCAGAACAAGAACTACTCGCACAGGAAATCCTTGTAGAGGGTTTCTTTCTAGCTTCATAGACACATTCAGCTCAAGAAATAAGAAACAGAGGCGTGAGCAATCATTTGGTTAATTAAAATGCCTTCAATATCATACCTAAAAATAATTTCACTCTTGAAACACTTTAAACATTTGCTTATACCACAGCAGGAATAAAACTATCAAATTTTAAATGCATAAAGAGGGCTGAGCTACAATTATGAATTCAATAGTTGACATGGTAGCAAAAGAAAAAAGTCATGGAATTATGAAAGAATGGAACGGTGATATAAGTGCAGCCTCTTAACATTCAGCAGCAACAGTTTAATGTTTGAACTGAGGCAGCCAATGGGTATGGAAATGAGAAGAGGAGATAGCTCTCCAAGAGATGCAAAAAAGCACCTGGGCAAGTCAGCGTATAGCACAAGCAAAAACCAACTGCAGGATACGCTATTTGCTTACACCTCTGAGACTGACAGCACTAAACTTCTATTCTCAAAAAGTCCATCCAATCACAGCAACTGGCAGCAAGTGAATCTTAACGGAAAGGTTTAGACCAACAACATAAAAAAATTTGACAAGTATGGTGGAGTATATGTCAAATTGAATACATAACAATATATTGACTTAGCTACTTTCAATTTTAATGCTCAACTGCCCAGGAATGAAAGAGTTTGTCACAGATCCTCATTGGAAAAAATGCCACAAAAACTATATCAAAAACACTTCAAGAAATCCAATTTCACTCGATTACAATGCATGAAAATCCTACATTTGTGGCAACAGTACCAATAAACATAGGTTGTGGAAGCCCAGTTATTTTCTAATTCTTCAAAATCCATTGGAGAAAAAATCTTATTAACTTTTATGAAGTACGTATTAATCCTCCAGGAGTAAATTATGAAGCAGATGCTAAAAGCTGAAGAAGAATATTGCCCTCACAAAAAGTAATCAAAAGTCATGACAAGAAAAAATACAACCAAAATGCCGTAATTTCATCTCATACCAGAAAAATAAACGCATCACTCACCAATATTTGTAACCAGTTCCACCACTAGCCATGGTAGTCCCTAACAATTAACGAGTTTTTTTTATTGTAAATGCAGAAACAGTAAGACCTTTATAACAACAGAAACCCTGCCACTTATAATAGCTAACACCATAACTTCTTTAAATGAGAACTACCAAAAGCTATTGTACAAGCTACAAGGCAAATTATGCAGGTCCTCTCCATTTCCCCTATGAGCAAATATCTTGAAAAGGCCAACAGAGCAAATGACTAACACCTATGACAAAAATAAATGCACAATCACTCTGTGCCTATCTAAGGACTTCAAATGATATTTAATGTTTAGAACAATGACGGCCTAATCAAATACAATGTTAGGGTGCTATCACTAAAGTATGAGCCTCACATTGCAAGGACAAATCCAGGGTTATCCAGAATAACCATGAGAGAGCCAAGTCTGCAGTATATTCTATATTTTCTCCAGCAAGAGCTTCAACGCCTGGAATCTCCCATAAACTAAGGGTTGATAGGGCTTTCAATAATCAGAAAGTTAATACCTGGAATGTGGCCGTATTTGATACCAAAGGGAATGAACTGAAAGGCTGATAGTATACTAGAACAAGTGAAAAACAGTTCACATGGTAGAGGAAATTTCTGCTGCAGGAATAATCACAGCATTGGTTTGATAAGGTTCGATAGTTTGACAAGGCCCAATGATGATTTTATGAAGTTAAACTCCAATTTGAAGCACAATTAGAATGGAAAACTAAATATCCCTGCATTAAGGAGACAAATAATAGAAATGGTTTTCTATTGCATTTGACAGAATCCAGCTGCAACATCTGAAAGTTCATTTTCGAAATAAATTTTTTTTGCACTTTTCCAAAGTTTTTATTATATGTATGATGCCTTTCATTGCTGGTGAGCTCGTGAATATACCTGCACCTTATCATGATGCGGCGTTGTTAGGGCATTGAAATGCATAGCAAACATGCATATAGTTAGAACAGTAGAAAAATACAAAAAACTTCTTGTCGTTCATTTGTAGACTCCTACCATCAAATATGAAGAAAATTCCATGATAAAAAAACAAAAGAAAGATCTTAAAAGCATTTTTCTTGAAACTAAAGTGGTTGCAGTTATAACCTTGACAAACCAATGCAGTGAATAGAGAGGGATGGCTACAGGTTGAGTGAGCAAATACTGCAGGAGGCGTGGGGACTGCAGGGCATAGGACACTGCGCCACTGAACCATCCTCCGCACCTCCCCCACACCCTCCCAATGTACCGCTCCCCTCTCCCTTCCCTCCCCTCTCCAGCAGCATCCGAGAAGCACCAATCATCTCCGAGTACATGGCGTTGTTGAGTGCCAGCCAGCCATAGCTGGTGCTGGCAGGGGGCAGGGGTGCAGGCCACCTGGGCACTTCTTCTGCCTGCTGCACCACCCTGCGCTCAGGTCCATCAGCACCCATGGCCCTCTCCTGCTGCTGCTGTGCCACACCCCTGGTGCTTGGCGCTGGGCCACCCCTTGGGCCCGGCCGCGTCCCCTCCGCTCACATGACCTGCACAAAGAACAGCCATTGGTCTCTAGGAAGAGGGGATCCATGGGAGTGATACTGGGTATCCATCCAATCAACGCAGAAAGATTCATGTATCATTCCAGGTTTTCAATGGGAATTTTGCAAAATTATAGGTTAATCTTATGATTACCGCAACAGATAAAGAGTTTTAAAACACCCAAAATGACTTCAATAATTATAAATAATACTGTATAAACGTATTATTTTACGTCCCTAATTTAAAGACTTACACTTAGTAACAGAAAGTTTACACTTAATTGTTAAGGTGAGTATTAGAGTAATATACAATTGTTCTTTGGATACCATGAAGTTTTTAACTTGTTTTCATTTTATTATGACACAAAATCTTCCATAACGTTAAGCCTAGGAATATTGATACAGTAAAGACCGCTATATATGAACTTTTTATCAGAAATACTACCGATCCCGATAATAAAATGTGTCCAAGAAAATAGATAAAGAAGATACTTTGTACTTTCTTCTTTTTCAATTTTTATACTGAAACGCTTTCACAAAGTTACGCCTGAAACCATCAAAATGTGTCCAACTAAGTTTTCTTATTTTATTTACTCTTTCTCTCACACCAAAGGTGAGTTACTAGTATAATTCATAGATTTTATGTTCCACGCAATATTCAAGTGGTATTTTATTACCAAACAAATTACAAAAATTCCTGATTTATATCTGAAATTCAAAGATAATTCACCAATAACTCAATCATGGCCAGATAACAAAGTATATGAACAGGTACAACTCAAAGTGTCAATGTATGAAAGCAAGAATAAAGGTAAAAATGAAATGATCAACCACACAGCTTGTACAAATGCAAGAAGAGAAAATATAACCAGCTTAAAATTTCCAACAATAGTATTCAAGCATTCATCCTGAACCTAGCTCCAGGCATTTATCATCAGATTACCTGGTTCTCGGGTCAGACACGCTGATAGTTCACCAAGGGGCAAACGAGAATCCAATATATTGTATCAGCCTCATGCAAGGAAGGCAGCGCAATTGAATTCCTCACCAAATCTTTCTTTAGCTCACCTGCAGAATCTGACTGGCCTCGAAGGCTGTGCCTGGGTGCAGCATCAATGGGGTCGACACGTGCCCTGACTCTACGCACACCATGTTTGGGTACTCGTCATCTCCAAAGTCAGGGAGTTCCTTGGCTTGCTCAATCCAAGGGTTCCACACCACTGCATGGGAAGAAGCACAAAATGTGATCAGAATTGGGTCAATTGAATCCAATCCGGAAATCATCTATTTTTTGGAACCCAAACACCACATCCCAGAGCAGCTATGATTTGATGGACTACATTTTTTTTTTTTCACAGAAGATACAGTGAAACTATTTTATACAAATATACCATTTCAAGCTCCATTAACCCATAAGATAATATAATGCTTCCACAAATAATTACAAAAAAAAATTATAAAAAACATAGAACTTGGCCATACACATGCTGAAGGAACAATTTTTTCTCCAAGTATAAATAAAACCTAAAATTACAATGCTTGACATTTCTAAGGGTAAATTTTTCAATCTTTGAGACTTTATATTATTGAGAGATTACAGTCACAGAAAATCATTCCAGGAAACAAAATCACATTAATTAGGAAAAAGGTAACATGAGGTGAATTCCGCCAGATGGATGTAAACTAACAGAAAATCAGTGGGTTACAAATGATTTAACTCAAAGCTCACCTGTGTCTGGGAAGTTGTACTTTTGTATTCTCATTTTTCGTCCAGACACTACGTTGGTTATGATGTGCTCCTGAGGGGTGTTGTGGTACACACGATCAGTGAATTCCGAAATACCAACAACGTCCCTCACTTCTCGGAAGACTGTGTTGTCTCGGGTCTGAGGAAGGAGAGAGGAATTTCTATGAATGTAAGGGAGAAATTCTCTGAGTCACCAATGCAGTGTACGCTTCCACAAGTCTTTAATGAAGAATTGGACATCTTTTGAGTTCAACATTACGGTGCGCCTTAAAAGTGCTACTTAGAATATTTTGATCACAACTTTTTAAATTTTCCCACACCAAGCAATTAAATATAATCAGTAAAATTTTAGATTACTCAACTGTTATTAACCTGCGTCACAAGCCCTTTGAGTAGCGGCACACAGTAAGGGAGAATAGTGAAATCATGAACCCAAGTTCAAATTGGCGTATTTGGTGAAGGAATACAATGGAATTTGTCATGATTTACACTTATCACGTAGGAGGAATTGTCTAACACAGCTAATTAGGACTTGCATCCATGATTTCTTTATTTACACTCATTGCATGCAAATATTCGATGGGTTTATGGCATTGGTAATTATTAATCGATCCACTTAAAATTTTAAAGATAAGGTCTCATCGCTAAAAGAGAAAATATGAAAAAGGCCGCAGTCAAAAACATTGCATTTTAAAGTTACAATAAAACCCACATGTTGATATGATCACAACAGTTTCTGTGTCCTCTAAGCATCTTCAGGTACAAGTGCCAGGATCACTAATGTTTTCTTCTTTTATACATGTTTGTTCCTTCCCAGAACCTCGATTAGTCAAAATTTTTCCACATCCTCCTACAGTCAGGTCAGACACTAGCCCTCTTCTTCGATAAATATTTTTATTGATTATTAACTTTTATCATTAATTATTGTTCTGACGATCTCTATAAATTCCTTAATTACTCTGGAAATCTTCTTGCTTGAACCACCAGCGAGAAGATTTCCAGGGTTCTACAAAAATAAAGCATGATAACAAGATTCAACTGCAACTACATATCTATGAACTCTTACTCAGTGGGGTGGCCAGGAATTTCGTTTAGGGGGTGGGGTGGTGGTCCAAAAACAGGGAGGAAATTTTTTGAAAAACAGGGCACTAAATATAGCATTTTTAACTAATTTGAACGCTATTCATAATCGAAAAAAACTTCAGGATATCGATAATAGGGTAGTTTCCTTCATCAAAGAAAACAAAAGGCATTGATTGCGATTCGTTACCCACCATTAGTGTATTCATAATATATAAATATTTTGGTTTTAGAAATACTGGTTTAGACGAATGGCAATGGTCAATTTTATCCTCATTTGAAAAAGGCCAGATTGGCGCCCATGCGATGCCACTCCACGTGATGTCACAGTACACACACGTGATGTCACAGTAGCACATTAGACAGAGTTTTACATCGTCTGAGATTAGCAATGCATGCATGAGGCACAGAGCTCAGGGGAACATGTCTTAATAATCACCTATTAAAACTGGCTAAAATCGGAAAGTTTTCTTCGTTTGATAAGGTATTAATAATCCTTATTTAAGCCAAGTGCTACCAGATAGCATGGTACTCTGCTACCTGCTAGCATCCTGTGTCATATCAGCGCTCAAAGCCTCGCCCCAAGGTCACCTCACTTGCAGCAGCGGGAACCAGAACGACGTCACGCAGAGTTTTCCCGGCATTCATACTTACCAGTCGCGTTTTCGTGCGCTTGAAAATTTTCACTTTTCATTTAATCGCGAAAAATAGATATCGTCATTTAAAAATCTAAAAGCGTGAAATATGTACTCCAGGAGTAATAATCTTTCGATTTAGGCAATAAAAAAATAATAGGAAACCACCCTATTGAAATCAAAATCATAATCGAAAAAAATCGAGAAATTTTTCATAAAGCCATGTATTTTTCATATTTTATGAGGAAAAATAATTGTTTTTTTTTTACATCTGGGGAAGGGTCCGGACCCCCCAGACCTCTCCCCTCACTACGCCACAGCTCTGAATTATAAGTCCAATAGACAAATTCTCTCAAGGCTCTGTGAGGGAGTGTATTAAGTGCCCTGTTCATGTTGGAAAGCATACAAAGGTGAGACATGCAGAGCCATGAATGCACACTTGAAGAAAATGCAAGTCAGAAACTGGGCACACGATCAAATCTGATCTAATTGAAAGAGAAAAAAGGCACTTCCCAAAGAAAATAGGGGAAATTTTTTGTGCACCTCTGAGTGGATTGCAATAGGGCCAAACAAATCATTTTCCTGCTGACTAATTTTCACCCAATTTACCAAGAGTTAGGTAAACCTAGCTTAAAAATGCTTTCTCCACAATGGAAAGCAAGCTTTAGTACATAACTGTTTCCTAAAAGAAAAACTTGATCCAGAATACTTTAACTATATGCAGAAAACAGTAAGACTTTGCCAGGCAGCATCTTTCCCTCACCCCACTATATAATGGGTAGGCTGTTGGCATATGAGAAACGTTGGTAGATAGGAAATTTCTCTATAAGGTAAAAAAGTTTTAAACATCCTTCAGCAGACAAGCATGCACAAAAGGAATGCAAGCAAACTGAAGACTCAGCTCAAAAAAACGTGATGAGAGTCCCAAATTACCTTGTCAACGTAGGTGCATCCATAGAGACCAGTGATTTGACAACGACGTACATCAGGAACTTTGAAATAGGTGTGCATTAACAAGTTGAAGGTTAATGGCTGACTCTCACTCGGGTTGTAAACTCCAATATTAAAGTGAAGCTCCTTTTCCCGCAGAATCAACCGATAGGTAATACGAAACCTGTGACAAAAATGGATACTCGATAAAATTAAATGAATAATAATCAGAACATCCAATTCCAAAGCTAGCTTAAGAGCACACAACAACGCTCCTGCATCACAATATTTTTATGACTAATTACTCCTCCTAATACTGTGAATATATCAGAGGACTCAAATCGCAGACAATTAAAAAATATTTAATAACCAACTGAAGCTTTTGTCAAAAGATTATTGAACTGGAAAATAACTAGTTGGTAGCTGTTTCAGAAAGTGACCTTCCTATCCTTAACAAGGTATCCATACTTATTTGCTTCAGTTTTAAAATTTAAACCTCCATTATTTTGTATCATAAGGTTTCTGTCATAAAAAAACCAAATTTATTAATAATCAATATTAGCTACTTGGCATCATAGAATATAAAACATTCACATTTATATATATCATGTAAATTTTAGTGGTTTGGATGAGAATCCACAGATTAGTGCATTCATTTAAATTCATATTACATTGCAAAAATACAAAATTATGACTTTTTCATCAACAAATCAACTTTTCTCAGATCAAAATCATATAACTAACCAATAAAACTATAAATATGCCATATATTCCAGTTTTATTAACATGGTCTTGAACGAGATTATGTGTAACAAAATTTAGGAATACACACAAGGGTTAAAGTTACGCCATCATCTAAAAATCTTAGGGTATTATAGACATATGTAACATTTGCCTAAATTTCAAATTTGAAAGTTTTATCACACATTCTCTAAAGGCCTGTTTACACGGTACATTAACACGTACAGGTTAATGTCTAAATGTATGAACGCGAGAATGAACGCCAAAATGCACCGTGTAACCACCCAACTTGTACGAATGCATGCCCAGAATATAGAACCTGTTCTAATTTGGTTCATGCATTCGTACATGTTCCGTTCCGGTCCACAAAAATCATTCACGCAAACGTACATTAACTCGTACGTGTTAATGTATCGTGTAAACAGGCCTTAAGATGTATAATTTTCAAATTTAAGATCCAGACAAACAATCTCTTAGATTGACAAAGTTTTGGTATAAACACCCTGAAATTTTAAAGATGACAACACAACTTCTAGACAAGTAATTTGTCACAAAAATAACAGAATACAGCGGATTAATTTTCTTACCGGTGATTCCACAAGGAGCATGTGTAGTCGTTGTCCATGAGAGAAAATACGGCTTCAACATCACCGCTGGCAAGTCGTTCCGGGGCTTTCTCCAGATTCCATCGAATGATCCTGGCAAATCCATGCTGAGGTCCATAATTCCAAGGACCAAACTGAGCTGAAAGTTTTATACAAACAAAATCACAATTAAATCAATGCTAACGGTATTCTCCTGGGTGTAAAAAAGAATGAGAAGCACATATAGTACTTTGGCACAATACTTACGAAAGATAAAGGGGATGCCACCACGGATGGGTCTCTTGCCATCAAAAACAGCTTGCTTACTGCAAGAGAAAATTAAGGAGTTAAGAGGACAATAACATCATCATAAAAATCCTTTATTTTATATGGAAGGTATGGAGGAAAACCCTATCGTAAATCAGTAGTTAGAAAGTCAAACAAAATGACATGCACAAAAAATCATGCCTAATGGCATAGTGAAATCAGACATAATATACAGAAATTAAAGAAGCACATTAATGAATGAATAAAATTTGACAACGCTTATTGAAATTATTCATCATTGAGTTGACGAAGTTTAACAAGGAAACACGCGGGCAATATTCATGCCTCCAATTACTGAGACATTTACACCATTCTGTAATGAAGTGAGGTATTTTTCAGAGTGGTCTTTGAGGGACGTGGAAATGCTAAGTCTGTATGATTCAATAAAATTACTGCTTCAATCATACAAGAATATCATGTCATTGCGAGAGCGGCGGATAGGAAGCCGCTGGGGACGCGATTCTATAGCTTACTCAAAGGAACGAAAGCTCTCATTGTCACAAGCAGCACAGAATTTGCGATCGCCCCCAAAATTCCGACGACGGCAGATGCGTCGCGATTCGGACGTGGGTCGCTTTCCCCGCGAAATGAGGAAGTGTAGGGCGAGTGAAATTAACGTGATTAAGTCGGCGGGATGCCAGACGGGTCCGATTACATTAGTCCGCTCAACGATACTACCAACCACACCACTGACTCTCTTTTGGCATGATACAAGCAATCAAAATAAAGCACACGGTCGAAAATGGGATAAGAGCTATTTCACGAAAATTTGACGTAAAATAACAAGACCTGACACCGGTAAAGCTCCTTTTGGTTTGACAATTCATTTGCGGCGACGGCTCCAAAAACAATAACGTGAATACACACACATTAACTCCCGACAATAGTTCTTACATGCATGTCCTTTTAGCGGGAATGCCCCTTCATATGGTGACCCATCCAAAGATGAATGAAACCATACAATCATCTTACACTGTTAATAACTTTTATCCTTGAAGTTTGCCGTTTTTCCTTAGTTAATTTTATGATACATTAATGAAGTTTAGAGTATAACCGATTATATTCTTTTGAAGAGTGATAACTAATTTCGAGGACGTATTGCGTAAACATATCCAGAAAAAGGGATATAGCCACCACTGAGTATCTAACTAATAATTTTCATTGTTCCCTATATTTAACCATACTACAGCGATGCAACATCCAAGTCGCGTATTCCAAACAAATGAATTCCTCCTTGCATATGGCCATCATTTTGTTCCACCTTCTCGAGAACTGCGGGACCTTACGCCAGACGCACAAAAAACAGGGCTGGGGCCGACTCAAAAGCTGCGGGCAGGATCCTTAGCTGACGCCATTTCAACAGACAATTCTACCGATAAATTTGAGTTAAATCTTGAAAACTACTGTTTCACTTACCTAACAAATAATTGCTCTTGATTATTAACACGCCATGAAACCACAGTTGCCCCTGTTGAAAACGAAATCACACAAATAAAGTTGAGGTAAATCCAAAAGAATGTCAAAACATAAAAAATCAGAGTAGCGTTTTCATCAAAAACTACAGCTGGGACACTCATGCTTAGGACATGACGATAGTAAATGGGTTTGATGTTTTCCAGTGTTACACCCTTAATTGGCAAAATATCTCAAAAATATTTATTAGACTGACTACTCGTACATTAATGACAAATATTTCTGCAGTATTAACACACTTACCATGTAAATTTATTGTGCACGTCGTATTATTGCCCCGGTCGAGGACCACTACACTTGTCGCCGCTGCCATGTTTGAATCTGAAACCGCCTGTTCAGTACCCTTTGTTAAGAGAAAACGTCACAGCGTATGAGACATTTACGGGCAAAATTCACCAAAGGCCTAAGTAAAATGCTGAAGTAAGGAGTTCTAGCGAAGAAATATATAGTTTTAAGTATAAATGAGTCATATTAATCTGTTTTTTACCCTTCAATTGCCTATTTTTAACAGATTAAACGGTGGAAGTAGTTTAATTTTCAAATAGATGCAATGAGGGAAATTTGAAATTCAACTTTTTAAATAAATTACATTATTATATTTCATTACCATAAAATATTTAAAGTAATTTAATGGAGAAGAACATTCTTATTTAATCATTGGGACAGTTTTGCATAAAAAATTTCAATACGAGGACCTAGAAAATTTTCATACATGCTTCGTTCCTTCGCTAGAAACGCATTCACATGATCAGCTACACTCAAAGTTTTGTACCGAGGATTGAAATTGCAAATATTTCACAATTTTGACGCAGAAATCGCCAATAGCTTACGTACTTTTGTACTTGAAACAACATAAGAGCTTCAGTCAACGTAATAGCAAAAGTTGTCATTCAACATAAAGGTAAATTACTCTTATTTTTTGGATACGTGCTCAGTTCACAGTCCGTTCCTTTGACGAATTTAACCCTTTAATCAAGCAGTAAGCCTCGATCAGTGGGAAAGGAGTGCAGCCAAGTCGTGCGATTTGTTCTTGTGGTGGTCAATTTTTTTACTTAAGTGAATCTCATGTACGATAATAACGATGTTAAAATTTGGGAGTAAAAGCGATATAAACGTCAGTTACAAGTGTACAGTGCGACTGCTTGAAGACACGGAAGTCATCGAGTGCGAATTTCAGGTGAGTACCCTTTTTTGATTATTTTATTTTTCCCATGCTATGTAGGTGTTTGTGCATAATGTTTTGCAGTATTGTTAGATTTTATGACTGGAAACGTGTTCTTTCAATATTTTGGCAGGTGGTCGAAAAAACATTTCTCCCGAGTATCAATAAATATTTTACTCTCACTTTCTTGTCCCTCGATGAAGGTTACTTTTATTATCGTGATTATTTTAAGGGTCCTACCGTCTCTTATGTAATCGCATCGAGTTTCCTGTATAATGCTGAAGATTATCATTTTAGCTTTGTATCCAAATGTAGAGATATTATGCTTGTGTATGCGAAAGATAGGTATAGGTATCACTTGAGTCAATATGGAGTGGATTGCAGTGCAATCTTTTCGGTGGTCGTCCCTTGCCCCCCATGCGCGCTGGTTGCGTCTGTTTGCAAATGCTGAGAGATCGTAGGATAAGTGCTGGTGTAATTTTGTCGCCTCCTTCTTTGATTGCAAGGTGGTCGCATTAGCCTGGAAGGTCCTCGTTTGAGATTCGCACGGGATTTCATTTTATATGATAATGTCTCGCGTTTGTAGTATTAGTTAGGCTTTCATTTATACCTATTAGGGTAATTCCTTGAATTATCCTATACTTTTCCCGACAAGAAGCTTTTTCTATTTACGTTCAGTGCTCAATTCGGTCGTAGTCATAGATGGTGAAATGGCCATGGGAGCTGTTATTTGGAGGTTGTTGCTGTATTATCTTCCTAATTCCTAAGTATTTTGATCGTCGGTTTTGTTATGACAGTAAAGACAACTTGATTAACTCAGTTTCTTTAGTGGAAAAACATTTTTTATCAGAATGCAGTTGTCGATGAATATCTGTTAAATCGTCTCTGAATGGTTCTGTTTATCATAATTAGACCCTACTGACCCCTGTCTATGCCTCACTGAGCAATTTCTATTTTCGGTGTTGAAATATTGGCATACTTGTGTGTGTGTTTAACTGACTGGGAAATGGAAAATTCTGGCGGCATGTAGAGAATATCCCAATCTTATAGAAATAATCGGTGTACAGTATGCGAATACTTGAGCTCCAGTAACATCTCTATTAATTGATGGAGATCATTTTATTTTATTTGTGTGGGTAATTTTCCTTCCTCATTTTCACATGTGCTATTGAATCACATGAGTGAAGATATGTTGATTTATTTTTACTTGAAAAGTATATATTCCGTGTCTAGCAGTCATAGTTTGTCTTTGTGTACCTATTCTCGTCTCGGGCGTTACATCTCCACGGACATCTGTTTTCGACTCAGTAAGTGATGGATTTCTGCTCCAATTTTTTTTTCACTTCCGTGTGTTGCAGCGATCGCTCAAGATCAGCCTGGACTCTGATTCCCCTGGCGTAGACGCTGCACCCAGCGTGGTGCCGAGCGAGATGGTGCCAATAGGGGGCTGGACCTTCGCTGGCTGTGGTGCAGTTGCGACACTATTATACGATGAAGCCTCCCTCCGTTCCCCTTTAACATTGCTGCCTCTCGCCTATCGGACATCTTCTTTTGAACTGGAATAATCGGTGGGATGAATATGTATTCGTGATATTTCGATCTATACGTCTTCGGCAATTGAATATGGATTAATATACGTACGCTAGTGTACTTGATCTGATCGTGCAGGGAATTTTAATGCGTTGCGAGAGTGCTCTCCTCAATGAGAATTCGATGCATTATGTCACGTGACGTCATTCGTACACTTCGCGCGTATTGGTGGAGTTGAATCGATTGCCCTGCCTCGCGGCGCGGCGTGGTCGAAACTGCAAAGAGGGGTGGCCGCATGTAAACACAGCGACATGTGTATGTCGTTCAATTTATGTGGATACATATGATCGCGCGTGGTGTCGAGCGCTGGTACTGATCGTAGGGTCCCAGGGTCATATTCCGGGTGAACTCTTGGGGCACTCCACCCTAGTGAAATGCCTCGAATTGCGAAGCGGCCCTGGGAAAGTAATAGGCACTTCTAAGCGGAATGTTTGGTGTAACTTGCCTGTGTTTTAAGTCTGGGGGGAGCTCTACCACCTCACACAGGGGCCAGCATCCTATGGCTAACGAGCCGCATGCGGCTCTTTCGCTGTCAAATGTTCCTGATCCATGCGCAAAGCATAATAAATATATTATTTTATTTTCAAAACTCAACAAAAACATTGCAATCAGGATAATAATGAAGGAGAAAGGATATAGCGTCCCTTTAAAAAATACATTGCCGTTATTCAAATAGAGCACTGTTGAAATTTAGCTGTGCAAATGATTGCATAAATTTTTGCTCTTCCGTCTCAAAATGTTGCCGACCCCTGACCTAACCGAACAGAGATTCAGTTGTAGGCACTGACTCAGTGGCAACTAGACGAGGGATGCATTTATAATGTATATATACGCATGTCAGCGCCATCAATCCATGAGTGAATTCTCCCAAAGCAAACACAGGGGCAGATAAGGTTTAGTGTTTCGTATCCCTACTCCCAGCGAGGATGCTTCGGTGTGCGCTGCAACATTCTTAGGTCGGGCGAGGGTGTTGACCTCTCACCCTGAAGGCCTCGGTTCGAAAATTGGAAATGGTCAATTACACGTTTCTCTCCTGCACTCTTCCTTACAAAAAATTTTGAGTGGATATTTATGTTGGCTCTCTTATGTTGGAAGTCCATTATTTATTCATTTTTGCTGTTATGTTTTGTTTAATATTCATTGATTTTTATATTATTATGCCCTAATATAATTTTACCAAAATTATAATCTAGGTGGAAACATTACGTCGAAACTATACCGTTTGATTGCCTCTCTTTTTTTGGCAAGTGCGTAACTGCTTTTGCTAAAATTAAGACGGTCAATTCTATTTAAAATTCGCAAATATACCTCGAAGAATAAATGCAAAATATAGGTACTTGAGCAGCATCAGAATGTATGTCCGCTGTCTTTGAGGACTTGAATCCTAAATTATTATAATTGTTTGAAGATTTCCGTCCGTGCGAATTGTGTCTGTGTTCTATTGCAACTTGCTAGTTCCACCGTTGTGTGTTTTTTTTACATGTATTGTGATTAGCGCCTGGAAAAGGCATCAGTTTGTTGGGAAAAGTCCCTAACATTTTAAGTAAAAATTAGTATTAATTCCGAGGCTTTTTTTTTTAGATATTCGCAAAATTTAGTCACTATGATAAAAAAAGCGTGATACTACCATTGTGATTTGTCATTGTTTGTACTTATTAATAAAGGAGATATCGGTAGTTTATCTAATTTATTTATTATTAAATTATTATTGACTTATCTTATTTACTTCATATCGAATAATATTCCAAATAGCGGCTAGCACTTCCTTAGAAATCGAGTTGATGCCACTTATTTTTATTCTTTACGTTATGTCTTATAATTATTCACTTTTTGGTTCGAGGAAAGTTATGTTATAATATGAGTGTTGATGGTTGATGAAGATATTTCTTTAGTCCCAGGCTGCATTCCTTAAGATCTCCCTTAAAGGGCACCAGAATGAGAAACATCAGCTCAAAAGTGCAGGGAAGATGGAGAGGATAGACCCAGGCCCCAAAATCGAACGAACCTGTTACGACGAGCCTTAAATATCATCATTACTATGTTCTATTTCTGGTACGGAATAACCGCGGGAAATTGCCAATTAAAATATTGGAATGCTGAAACCTTTCAAATTTACTTACCTATTCGTCCCTAGTGACCCAATTAAAAGGAATGTGGAAATATTTCCGAGAAAATACAACGAAACCTGTTTTCAGCCGCCACCCAAAGGGCTTACTGTGAGCATGGATTCTTTTGGAAAATTTCCACTGCTTTGTGGATAACTAGTCGATGACATTCGATCAGTCAGCATTCATTTCAGGAAAAGTGATGTCAGCAGCGGGGTGTTCACTTATGTCATGCGATTTTGACATGACGCAAGACTGTGGAACTTCAAGTATGCTCTCTAGACTCCATACCGGAGTTCCTCGCGAGTATTGGAATAAAACTGAATCATAGCAAATTGAAATTCTTTTTATCTATATCACGAAACTTTTGGCTTTGAAATTACTATTAAGAACAGAGATGGGAAATATTTCGATGAAATCCACATTAAGACCTGTTTGCAGTATATGGAATTAAATACCTTCATGACAAGAACAGCTTCAAGAGATGTAAGCTATTTTCTGCTATTTATTAAACGTTTTATTCAACAGAATAACCGCGGACTATCCAGTGGTGAGCCTTTACGAAGTCATCCGCGAGTGCCGGTAAATTATTTTTTTTCCTCCGAGGTATTAAACGGTCTTTAAAGCGATATTGCATGCAGCGCTGTGTCGCATATGAAACGGTATTATTTGGTAAACTCTTTAAGGGCCATCAATCTTGGTTACAAAACACTTCTGCAGATGCTTTTATTTAATGCGATTATCGCGTTCACTTTTGATCCCACACCTTTGCATTTTTTGTTGTGATTAGATGGAGGATAAATTTAGGCAAAGAAAACAAAAAAATCACTCTTCGACGCTTCATTTCTGTTATGCTCCAACTTTACCAAATTGGCAACGGCTCTTTTTCTGGGTTCTATTCGCTTGTATAAACTTGCCACGTTCATATAAAAAATTAGTTTGTGAAACATACCAAAATCTGATCATAATAAATTGAAATTTTCCGAACTTTGTTATTGCTTTGCTCGAACTATTAATTAAAAAAAACCTTTTTTAGTCATAAAAATTGATAAAAACTATTAGAATGCGCTTAAATTTCATGTTTACACAGAAGGAAGATTACTCCGTGATTAAACAGGAACTTAAACCTAACTATTCATTACGCACGGTTATCAAATATTCTTCGCTGCAAGTATATTAAAAGGCGCTAAGAAAGCCCTAGCAAAAATGCCATAAGTCATCCGCCAATTCAATTATTGTTTATATTTATCCCATGCAAGGTAAGGGCTCTTACACGACTCGAAAAGTTTTCTAAACATGTTTAATTATTAAATTGTCCAATTTCGACCCTCTTGTCTCAATAACCAAAAGGGCTTCTCATAAAGCCATAAATGTCAAGAAGTAAGCTATATCGCTTAATTTTCACCGGGTGTACAAATATTAGGATTTATCCAGGTCTGGGCGAAATGCAGGCCGAGCAGTATTTGAAATAAAAAATATCGCTCCAAATGTTTATGAAATGCAAATTGCAACATATCTTTGACTTGGGTATGTGAAAAAAACTACAAAAAAGTATTTTAAATACCTTTTAAAAATAAAATACATTTGTATGAAAACTGAGAGATCTTTAAAAAATATAATATGCCTTGGTACGTTATGCATTGTTGCAAACATGAATAAAACGATTCCAACGAAAACGAAGTAACCTATGAAGCAGTGGCGTAACTATCATGGGATAGCCCCCCAAAGCTTCAGAGGAATAAAAAAATTATTTAAAACTATCGTCTAGTTTTGACATTTAATGACTGCATTTACTTAAAGTTAAATTCTTAGTGTCAAAATGATATAAAATGTATTTCCAGGCATCTCATATTTTTTATTTAATTTTCCTGGACCCCGTTGCCTGGTGGTAGGGGATGGGATCGCCACCCCAGGCTATCCCATTCCCCCTAAGCATATTCCTAGTTACTCCACTGCTCTGAAGCATAATGTTACAGAAGTGTAATCGCAACTACTGCAAAAGTATTATGAAAATGTATTTTTTTATATTTTTAGAATGGGAAAATACTAATTATCTGTATTTGAAATACAAAATAAAAGATACATTCAGGTCGTTATTTTGAAATACCTAATGCAAATTAAAAATTTATTTCAAGTACGTATTTTAAAAGTAACAAGCGGGCGAAATTTAGTGGAATGACATCCTATAAGTATTAAAAGAAAATAGAGATGGCACTTTTCCACAGGCTTATTTAGAGTACGACGCGTTTCAACCGTTAGGTAAATATAATTCGCCTGCTTCTGTTACTTTTAAAATACGTACTTAAAATAACTTTTAATTTGCATTAGGCATTTCAAAAACACGACCTGAATGTATCTTTTATTTTGTACTTCAAATACAGATATTTGGTATTTTCCCATTCTAAAATTAAAAAATACATTTTTATAATACTTATGCAACAATTGTACTTGATAATGACCTAACTGTTGAAAAGCGTTGTACTTTAAATAAACCTGTGGAAAAGTGCCATCTCTGTATTCTTTTAATACGTATTTTAAAATGCTTGTATTTGAAATACTGCCCAGCCCTGGATATATCGCCGCAGCAGCAGTAGAATTTATTTGTATAAGCGCTATCCTTCGGTAGCTCGATGGGAAATGCCGTAACTGTAGATGACGTCAAAGTCCAGCGCTCCGGCCGGTGTTTAGGCGATGCTGGTAGGATGCCAATTTCAGTGCTTGGCCTCCCGTTTTCTCTTTTTCCCGATCAGGGAGTCGCCGCGCCTGTGGCCTCCCGCTAACTGAATATCCCTTTAAGTAAATTGGCACAAGGTACATGCCATCTGAGTGTCTCATGTGACTCGAGTAGGTTTTTAAATATGCTGTAATGAATTTTCCTAATTAAGTCCTCTCGTCTGAATAATCTGGTGATGTGAACCAAAAATCACTAGGGCGTCTTATAAAGTCATAAATATAAAGTAAACAATTTCTCTTCATTTTCATCGCGTGTAAAAATACAAAGAATTTGACCCCCTATGTAAAAATCCTCCTGTGCTCTTTTCGGCGGCAGTGGCGATAAATTTTGTGCAAATTTCAAAATACATTCTTATAATGAAACTTCATAAACTCACCACAACAAATCTCCGTATTTTTATGTAGGTATTATAGTGATACATGCCTAAATATATGAGGGAGGTTGATTAATAAAAATGGTTGTTTCGGGTAAGATATTGTAAGAAAGCACGTAATGCAGTCGCAATTTGGTGGCAAAGATATTGGTTTTAGATGTTTTTCATATTTGAAACCTTTTTATAGGCTGATTAATAAAATAATATACGGCCGAAGTTTGATTACTGAGTCATTATTGTTATGTTTAATGAAAATTCATGTTTTTTTTTGTTGAAGTCAATAAATGACTTTCAATTTATTCGTAGATATAGGTGTTTTTTGTGTAACAATCATGAGCATGAGACTGAAGAAAAATATATTTTTATTTCTGAGCAAATGCTATTCTTCATAAAGGTTTCAAGTTTTAATACATGTCAATGTTGGGTTTTTTATTGTAATGGATGGATTGACCATTTTCTAGTTTTATTCATTTTATTTTGAAATAAAAAAAACGAGTAGTTGCATGAAAATACAGGGAGAACAGCGATTAATTAGCACTATGTACCTATTAACTAAATCTGATCAAAGTCTTCAAAATGTTCCCTTTAATCCTCAGATACTACTTTTTATTAGGCATTTTTAGTCTCAATGGTAAATCCAGGCGTGTGATTTATTGTGCCCTTACTTTGACATAGAACACAAAATTCTTCTTTGCTAAAAGTTAATCTTTATATATGCATCCTTCTGCGTCAGCAACTTTGAAATGCATTGATGTATAAGAAGTCTGCTGTGGATATCTCTATCGCGTCGTCTTCTCCAAAAAATTCTCGACTTATTCAATGATAGTCACTTGAAGTGTCCTTCATATGTCTTTTCTGTGAATTGCACACTAGGTAGTATTGCATGCCGAATTACTGAACCGTGTTTTTTTCATGAAATTTCTGCCCCTATCAAATGTTGGTGTAATTGGATACAAACCATGAAATTCACTTCATTCTTTCTGCCGTCATTAGCAATTTTTTTACACTTTTTAATGTCAATTCCTTGACCACTATAAATTTCATGTAGGTACTTCGATTATACAGCTCAAATAAACTCCTGTATTATACGATGACTGGATCAGCAAAAAATCGCGTTGATAGATGCCCATTATTCGTGTTATCATATTCTTATTAAATTGTGAATATGCTCAGGCTAATTCACAAGTAAACAAGCATTCCATTTCAAATCACCCCATATATATAAAATTTGCGGCTCGACATTTTTAACTATCATGATTTTTTAATCTTGTGTTCTTTTCTTGATGCCTTTAACGCCATCTAACACATCTGTTGTTCTGTCTTTATATATCTTAGTCTTTCTTTTGTTTGTTAGATGTAAAATTGATTTTAAAAACCTTATACTTGAATGAAGAACAGTGATTCATGACTTCAATTTATCACAAAACTCTAGTTCAGTTGATGAAAAGAATTCTGAAGGCCGTACTCTTTAGCGGTCAAGGAAAGGAAATATGTATAGAAAGGTATTAGGTAGAAAAAAGCTGAGAAGTTATTAAACTACGAATAAAAAAGAGGCTATGAAAAACCTCCGGTTCAGTTTGCCTCATTTTTATTCAGTCTTTGGCTGAATTCCCACACTCATACTATTAAATACTTTTTATAGTTTTCCTAGTTTCAGCATTGCAAACTTTTCCGTCGACCATAGTTATTTAAAATACATAAGTGAATATTTGAACAGCATCGTTGTCATAGGGTGGAGATTCCTTTCCTTCCTTTTTAGGGGTTTTCAAACGGTTAGCAAATTATCAAATGGAAAATTCGATCCTATTTGATGAAAATCAGGCCGAATATACACTGTAATTTGTATTTATCAGGATCACTGGCGGCGGGGTAAAGTCTTCGTCTGTCAAACCGAAGGTCGCCATGGTAGGTTGTCCCTATCCAGAGCATTGTTGTTTATGATAGTCCTACGTTGTTGTTCATTGAGTTTTACCACTGTAAATGCCGTAAATTCGCTGCTTTCGGGGCGGTTAAGATAAATAATCTTGAGAAATTTTAATATTTTGCAGCACTTCGTTTGTCATGCTACCCTGCGTCCAAGTTAAAAGATGTTTCAGTCATTCTTAATGAGACGAGCTTCTTAGGCATTTTTACATCAATTGGAGTATTTTCTTTACATTCAATACCAACATTTCAGGTTTAAGTGGCCTTTTATGTCAAAAAAAGATTTTTATGCTAATTTTTCGCATGTTTTATTTTTGGATTTTCAGGTATAAAGAATAATTATGGCTCTTTTTTACTCGCTTAGTTAGATTCTATAAAATCTACATGTAAATAAATTTTGTCCATCTCATTGGTGGCTCGGCCTACTATTTCATCGTTTGTAATAACTTTAGTTTCAGGTGTAAAATATGGGAGTAGAGTACGATTTCCCACTTCAATTCCCACGGTGATAGTTTCTTTCTCTTATAATTTTCATAATTGTATAATAAATATTAGTGTGCTTAAATAGCTTTCAGTTGATCCCTAATCAGCTCGCTACGCACACTACGATGCCATTCCCAATGAATTTGGTTTTTGATGTATCAATCATCAGATGTAAGGTACCTAGTAAGCGTTAGGCGGATTGCTACCGAATTAGAAGGGGTATTTGAAATAGTCAATGGGAAAATCTGTCAAAAGAATGTGCTGTTTTATCATCAACTCCTCAACAAGATGAGTTGCAGATAGCACTTCTTTAATCGGCAGAATAACCAGTTTCCTTAGGTGTAGGTTTGAAAAATAGCTCTATTCGAACGATTCTCTCTGCTAGTTATTTCTACATTGTATTGAATCCTATTTATTTACTTAATATTCTGACTTTAAAATTACAAATAGAATGGTGTAATTTGTAAAATACGGCTGCGAATTTCAGTTCATGCAATTTAAGTTTCCATATAACCAATGAATGCACATTTATATACACATGATGCTTATATTGTAATTGGGTTTTATTAAGTCATTAAAATTATTCAGTAATTCAAAAAGTCTTCAAGATGGCAAAACATTAAAATTATTACCTATGCTATTTGTGTATTTTATTCATGAAAATGCGCTCTACAAGATTACTGAACAATCTTTCTCTCTTCAATGGTATGCAACTTTGCCACGTTTACTTAAAACCTAGTCCGTTCCGCATTTTATCACCGAAGTATTTATACAATGGTTACTAATTAATGTGTGATTAATATGATTGTACACATGAATGTCGCGATGCACAAACAATAGTAGATTGTTGACTGAAAGAGACATTTCAGCGATACTATTGGTAACATATTAAAGCCAATAATAATTGCTATAGACTTTGATTTTTGTGTAAACGAGCTTTGTTTGAAGCTCTTCGAAACCTAGATATAAAGCCATATTTCTTCAACGAGGGATTGCCCGTTAGTTTTATTGAGAAATTTTAATCGCCTTTAATAATTTTAATCGCCTTTCTAAACAGTCCGCAGCGCGGTGATCCAGTTTTTCCCGATATTTTGCAGTATAATGTTTGTAATTAAGAGGAATAGCATGGAAGAATTATGAATTTAAGAAATATCATCACCATGAATGTAAATTTCCGTTGATACCCCTAATTTCACCTTACATCCCCATGAAACTCGGATCACTTTGTCCGTCAACGACGCGAGTGGCGACTTCTGTAAACACATTTAAATGCGCGGTGGGCTACAACACATTGTGAGGCGACTTGAGGATCCTCTTTTGTAATATTCGTGGCACACACGTTAAACATTTAAAGTTCGGAAATAGGATTTGTATTTAATTGGACATAATGCATTTATGCGCACTATGTGTACAAATACTAATTAGCTGCGACAATAAACTATCCCTTGCCATGTTCCGTATCATTGAAAGCAAATATATTGGAAATAAGCCGAAAACTATAGCCTTAACTTGTCGACGTACGTTCCATCATGGTTTGAGATTTACGGTTAATTCGCCTTATTTTCTAATCACTTCCTCTGGCACTCAATTAATGATATTGTGTTTGGTAATCAAACGTTTCTATCAGTGTGGTAAGTCGCGTGTGCAACCACAATACCTAACAAATTAAATTTAAAACTAATAAATGCGTTGCTAAGGTAAACGTAGAAAAAAACTCATTTTATCGTTTTAAGTAGGCCTTTGTTTGGGTCACCCTAGCTACGCATCTCCTGTGTAAAACGTTGAGTTAGATAGGAGCATCGGAATAGCTATATTAGAGGTAGGCTGACAGGGATTACTTTCCTGTATCAATTTAAATATCTGGTACTGGAAAATTTCAATATCAAATACTGAGGGGCGATTACTTTTTATTCGATACCTATTCGTAGCTGTATCCATCGATAGCTAGAACGAAAAGCATCATGGTACTTGCGGTGCTTAGTTTTATCCATCTACAGACAAAATACTGGCCGTAATTCCGAGTATTTTTATAGTTAAGTTTGGCAGTGCCTGAGTGTATCGTAAAAAGAGAGTGCCGATTCATTTTTTTCGATCACAGATACTGGGACGCATTTCTAACTAGCAATGCGTGTCGCTCATTACTTATTATAATCTTGAATCAGAAAATTTAGTGTATAGACTGAGTGAATTAAGTACCATTACGTTAATTAATTATCCATTATTAATTAAGTACCCATTTATAGCAACCTACCCGCGGTAGTGCGCTTGTCACGCAAGGCAAACCACTCTGAAGACTATCGTGTGATGTAGGATTTAGTGTGGGATGAGCTCTACCCTCACACATCCAAGCCAACGTCCAGATTTCATCACTGAGTGAGTGATGGCATAGCTTACTGCAGGAAGGGGCCTTGGCCGCGAGACGCTTGTGTCGTCGCGCGCGTGTTGACCACGTCCTGTCTCCGCCGCCCTATATAGGCCGTCCTTCGTTTGATTGGAGTAAGGGACTGGTTCCCACGGCGGAGGGATCCTCCGCGCTGCAGCGCAGACTGATGAGTGGGAATTGAGCAGTCAATCCCATTATTCCCATCGCGGCGGCTGTGGTCAGGCTACTGTCAACTGTCTCTACGTTCACCAACCGATCTGAGTACGGTTTAGACCGATAAACATGAGTTTAAATTCTTCATGTATAGAAATTAGAATCTTCCGTTTCCGTCTGTCTCATGTGTTTTTGTTATTCTTCAGTTTGTCTGTTATTTAATTCAAATTTATTCATGGTTTATGTTTATCATACTCTATGGTTTGGATAGTACGAACTTCTGTCTGTTGCCTGTTTCACGGTTATATAAAATATCCCCATCTACTCTTGAATGGTAACTCAAAATACAATTACAGATATGAAAACACGGAAATTTGAATTCCGACACTGGGAAAGAAATATGCAAATAGACCCGCATTGAATGGGTTGACTTTGATACTGAAAAGCTTCTGAGCTGGATCTGCTCGTTTCATAGACCTCTCGGACCTGCCCCGACGGGCCTAGCTGGGATTTCAGACTAGTTTCGAAAGTTAGCCGACAGTGCAGTATTTTCAAGTGACAAACATGTTTCTGCTACACATGCAGCACTCGTGTTTTAATAACTAGAAAAAATCTAGTGTGGTTATGTGCCTAATTTTTATTTTTATCATAATTATTAGGGTAAAATGAACATTTTTATGTTTTTTTTATCTAAACGGCAGGTATCAGGCAGGTACCCGCAAACCAGTCATCATTCTAGCTTCAATCGTCAATTGTCTTATAGTTACACGAGTTTCTTAAAAATTGATGTAAAAATGTAGAATATAAGATGAAATTTTCTGGAAGCGTGTGTTTTGTGGACTAGCATATTTTGAAATCTTTATCATAGTGGCCTAAACATTTTTATAGGTGAAAATCTTCCAAATTTGCCATATTCTGAAAAATGTTAAAATAGCGTCGTCATATCCATGGCTTAGCGGCCACTACGCTCGTGGGATTGAGTATAGGGGTGGGGGAATGTAGTTCAGGTCCTAAGATCATTGGACGAGAACGACCAGTGACGTCAGAAACTTTCCAAGAATCCCTTCGGTAAAGGGTGAAAAAACTTGGGTTTTCGCCTTCGAAAGACCGTATAATAAACATTAGATCCCGAAATGAAATATGCGCGTCTTTTAATATTTAAAGTACCTCAAATTAATATGTCATATTAGGCAGTGGAAATGAGACCCTAGGCGAATGAGCCCCTTTATATCTTGGCCTCCTTATGGACCGTTCACATATTGGCCGTATTGCAGCCAAGCAATTCGATAATAAACGCGTGAATCCTATACCCATGTATACATTGATGTGTAAATGAGATGCTTATGATGCATTCTATCCAAGCCAGAGGACGTTCTCCGCTGCACCTATGAACGATAAATCTGTGAACCATATTCAACAATCATAAGGACCTAATCATACTACTAAAATATTGTTCATTCTTTAGCGTCACGCTACATTTAAATGTGCAATGAATTATGTTTTGCTCCGTCTACTATCTTACAGGTGAAGTGATCAAACATATTTATCCTTCACTTAAATTATTTAAAAAGTATATGAAGTTCATAATTTATTAATACAATTATAATTAATGGTATCTCAATCTCTGTATGAGTAATCTTTCCTTTTTGCGGATTATTCTACATCTAGCCATGCATTCTAGACTATGTACAGGTCATCCTTTTTTTCATGCATACCTAGACAAAAAAGTGCACAAGGGCAGTAAAATGTATACCGGGTTTTGCTAGTATGCATACATGTTTTCCCTTTACATCGACGACACAAGCAACCTGATTACCGCTTCTATTTATTTGTCTAAAAATGTAGCCTAATAACAGGAATATCATTATCACAAAAGCTATAGTGTCGGGACAACGCTCCATAATCTTTGAAAAGTCATTGCAAGATCCTTGAGCTAAACTGTGGGAAAATCCGCCTTAGCATATAAAGGAATTGAGGTAGCAATGCACGTTTAGAAACTCATATACATATGTCCAATTTTATCGGACCATTAATACATGTTTTGTTAAAAATTCATATAATTGTGTTACCTAAATTGTTGTAAATTGACGTATACGTTATAGTTTGCTCATAAAATTTTATTGCTGCAAATTAGAACCTTGGAAAAACTTTATATGCGACAAGTTAAACTTATATCGATCTTTGAACGGGGTCATTTTCGAAAAACGACTTGTTTTTCATCTCGAACACGTGCTCTCCATGCTCTGTACACAGTGACGGATTTAGAGGCGTCTCAATGATTTTTTGGGTCGTATTTTCCTAAAAAATTAAAAAATGGCACTGTTTAGGGTGACTCTCCTATTAAGTTTTTTTTAATTTTTTGCATAAAATTCTGCTTAAAAATGATCGTCGGCTTCATAAATCCATTTATTCATACCATACCTCAGACACAATATCGCATATAGGTGCTGATTACCACCAAGAAGACGCAGAAAGTGACGAGCACTTCCCCTTCCACCCGCCAAAGTAACGACCTTAGTCCTCCCTTGTCATCATTCACACTGATTCAAATTGAAGGAATAAAAAAACAAGCCGTTTTCTCAAAAAGTCACGTCGGTCTTACTATAGAAAGCATCACCAGTTGCGAAGCTGAGAAACCTTATTTTTACGTGCGAGTAAACTGTAAAATTTTCAATCATTTCTCAGGATCTATTCTTTTAACCTTAAAGGAACAAGTGTCGGATTTACGAATTCATAATGTATTTCCGTTCGCGAATATTACCATCGAGGATTCTCCATTCGGTCTCCACGTACCTTTTTCATTTTTGTCGCGCATTTCATGGGTTTATAAAATTCGCTCTCGCGTCGCGGACTGATAGAGCGATCCCAATTCGTCGGAATAATACGCTATTGTCACCAAAGTGAGAACAAATATTTCCGCAGTGTACGATGAAATTCTTAATTTTCAGTTACTACCGTTTCGTTTGCTGTGGTTGCGGAGGATCACAGTTTCGCTGGCAGAAGTACCAGCGCCGTCAGGTCAAAGGTGCCGGTGCACAATTGTCGCCCTCATTATACAGTGTGTTTCAGGAGGAATCCGGAATACTTCAGGAGGTGGTTCTGCATTCTGAATGCAACTATAACCATGGCACTGCTTTTACGTTGAGAGCATACATGTTGTGTATTTTGCTGGTTGCTAAATTTATGTCTTCGGGACCACCTAAAGTTCTCATTTTGGTGTTGTAGAAATTTGTAACAATTATGTTTTTGTAAAAATTATCTCTGTAATTACGTTTTATTATTACTGTCTTTTTGGCGTCTTAAAATACTGAAAATCTTAAGCTGGTAGTAAGGAGAGAATTTAAGCATTTTATGTCCATAAACATGGGGTCGCAACTTCTAAGTTATTAGAAACTCCTGGCGACCCAATGGCAGCGCGTAAAATTTTTAATGAAATTTGCAACTACTATGTAAACGGTTTTTTTTTAATCCAGCCTTTTAGATATTTTATTATTCTGGATTTTTAAGGACATTAGGGCATAAATAATCAAGATTGGACGAAAATATGCGATTATAATAGTCTGATACAGTTATTCTCAATATTATTGAGTTATCGCAGTCGTATTGTTAATACTCGATCAAAGTTCTCGTTTAATTAAGCTCTTATATTAAGTAAGTTTGGGGTAATATCTGCTCTCATTCTCGATAATAATTGTTGCTTCGTTAAATTTCACTTCGTAGCGAGGAATATAGGCGTGATTTGAGATGGAAGACAGTTAAAACTGTCTGTTATAATTTAATAACGCCGATTTTGGTATCCCCAGAAAAAGTTATGAAATTTATTATAACCAGAATTTATTTATATTTACGATGATGTGATCTATCAAATTCATAACTTTTCGATGCTATTCCTCTCGATTGTAAGTGATTTATTGGGAGTAAATGAATAGTTTTCGCCTCATTGCCGCGTTGCTGGCATTCTTGTGAGGCGATTAAAATGTGCCCTCAGTGGCAACAAAAATCAAGCTTCAACGGGGCGGAATAGTGCCTCCTCTAATGTAGAACCAAGTGCACTCTGTATCCAGGAGGCGACCCAATTTCATCCCATAGAAGGTTGATTCCTGTTGTAACTTCGGTCGCATTTTAATCGGTTTTCAATAAAGTCCGCGGTGCGGTGATGAATGCAGTGCGATCCACTTTTTTCCAATATTTTTCATTATAATGTTTTTAATTGCGAGTAGCTTTATTGTAGACAACCCTAATTATACCATACCGTGAAACTCAGATCGATTTTACCGTTAGCGACGTGAGTGGCGAATTTTGTAAGCCTAACTAACTTTTTTGCAACTATCTTTAACTTTTTTTGCTATCGACCAAATGTTTTTTTTGTGGACGAGAATAAAAGAAACAGTGGTGCACAGTGACACATGCCTCGATGCTTTTTCAATAAAAATGGGCCATCATTTACCTAGAGACAAATTCCGTATGGCTTTTAAACTTAATGCCACTCTGACCAGACTGATTATAAAATGTAAGGATCAGGTAGACCAATTGGATAGATGTGGAGTGTATTCATTGAAATGCAGCGATTGCAATGGTGTCTACGTGGGGCAGACAGGAAGAAGCTTCGAAGTCAGGAAGAAAGAACATTTAAGTGATTACAAACATGATAAAAGTCATTTTGCTGAACACTTAATATGCAACTGCCATTGGAGCGATTTTAAAATGAATATTTTAAAATTATGCAACGACCGACGTGAATTGGACTCTAGAGAGCAGTTGGAAATTTTAAAAATTATTGAAAGTTAAGACAGCGCTCTGATAAACGAATATCTTTTCCCCTATTCTGGCGTCCGTTTTAAAATTCATCTCTTCCTCCGTTTGGTAACTAGGTAACAATAATAAGATAAATAGATCACAATTTAAGCCTGAAGATGATGATAACTCATCGAAACCCGGGTCGCGTTATATAAAAAAGCGGCGGTATAAGTAATTGTATTATATCCGAGAAATCTTATAATGGAATACCACAAAGTTAATGAGTTTGTGAATTTTGTAAACCTATTTAAATGCGCGGAGGTTGACAGCACAGAGTCTCACTTGAGGATCCTCATTTGTATTATTCGTGTGTAGTTCCCTTTGTGTTTGTGGATGGAGGCGTTCGCCTCGAACCAGTCTTCTGTCATTATCCGCAATGCGTCCTCCGTCCTTGACTATCACTGATGATGCGCTGTCCCTTGGAGGACATCAACCCAAATATGAGCTCTCGTAGCTGAGCACCCACATCAACTTTCTATCCGGCCCGTTGTCCAGTCAAAGTGGAGTTTTGCATGAAATTTTTTGTGTTGTCTTCTTTTCTCTAGATGTTTTTTGGGGCTGTGATTCCGAAGTTCGCTAACTAAAGTTCGTGATGGAGCAGTGCCAAGAAAAATATGAACCGTCAAACTTATTTAAGCTTCGTAATTACAAGGAAGTCTTTGCATGAAAGTCTTGATAATGGTAACGTAAAGTTCCGAAACTTTGGTCTTCGTGCTTTTTTTAATCAATAATAGGATTGGAGACCTATACTCCAAGAGATAGTCGGTTAATTTAATAAGATGCTAAGAATAGAACTCCTTCTATTGCCAAGATAATGACAGATGCGGAGAAAACAATGGAAGAGGCCTTCGAAATGTGGTGCTGCAGAAGAATGATGAGGATGATACGATTTGGCGATGATATAACTGTCATAACAGTGACGGAGGAGGATTTGAAAAAGATTCTGATTTATATGGGTAGGGTAATGAGTAGATTTCAGCTGAAAATAAGCACGAAGAAAACCAAGATATAAGTATGCAGTTGTAGAGAAGAAGTCAAGAGTAGCATTAAAATAGGGGAACAAAAACTTGTTGATGTGGATGAATTCTGTTATTTGGGAAGCAAGATAACCAGCGACGGGATGAGCAAGAAAGAAATTATCAGCGGAATATTCCAGGCGAAGAGAGAATTCCACCAAAAGAAAAATCTGCTTTGGGCGGGAAATTTATGCATGTGGAATTTAGGAAACAGTTTATTGGAGCTTACTTTTGGAGTGTTAAATTATTTATTTCTCTACGGAAGTGAGGCATGGACAATGGCAGCAACGGAGAAAGCAAAGGTAGGGGCCTTCGAAATATGGTGCTACAGAAAATGATGAGAATCAAATGGATCGACCGAGTTAGTAATGAGAGAGTCTTAAGAAGAGTAGGAGAGAAGACAAGCCACATGATAAGGTTAATAAGATGACGAAGCAACATCATAGACCATATCTTGAGACATGATGACCTGATGAAGACTATCGTCGAGGGAGAAGTTGATGGCAAGAACAGAATAGGAAGAGCTCAAGCAAAATGTATGGAACAGGCAAAGAAGGATCTAAAGCAGAAGAATTATATAGGTTTTAAAAGATTTGCTGAAAGGAGAATTTAGTGGAGAGCTTCGTCAAACCAGTCATAGGATTATTGACCAGTGTTGTTGATGGTTGCTAAGATAACCAAACGTAGGTATTTAAAAAAATTATTTTATAGATTTGAAGCTATCAACTTTAATTTCGAATTAATTAATGTAATTAATAATTTAAATGCATATAATGACGTACCAATTTTCTCCCTGAGGTTATTTTTTACGAAGAACAGTTTCGACTTCAGCATCATTTGATTATTGGCCTTATGTCTGTCTCGGAAAAAATATACATACTTCCTACGTGAGAGATTAAACAAGTCTGGCATGGCTGTGTTTTCAGTCTTCGTTGATGAGCTCTTCACCAGTTTAATTTAATTTTTGATTTATATTGAGCTTTTAAAATAAATTGACCCGTATTTTCCGTTCTTTCCTTACTAATTCACCTAGCCATAAGCGACACAAAATTGACAGCCTTTACCTTTAACAGATCAGTTGGTGACGTCACGAACTCTTTCCGTAATGGTTACAGTTCCTCAGCTATTCCTGGGTATCGTGCTTGTACATAACATGGTTCTTTGTGATATACACTCTCGTGTTAGTCACGATGCATTCTCTAAATGGTCGGTACTCTATGAACGAGAAAATAGACCAGAACTAAAATGACCTATCAAACTCATGGAAAGTGGGTGATACCTTTCGCCTTTTTTTCAATCAGTGATAAAGAAGGCTTAATGACGAAGATTCCTTTTTTTTCATCGAAACTCTACTTTTATCCTTCTACGGAAATTCTTTCGATGAATCGTGTTTTCGATTATTAGTGAACTACTTCATTGATTGTGAGAACGCAGATTTCAGCGGTGTGCGTTGAACTTCTTCATTTCTGGTTACTACGGCGTAAGTTGCTGTGGCGATGACAACAGTTCGCTGACACTATTGCCTGCGACACTGTTTTCATCGCCATAGCAGCTTACGCGGTAGTATCCAGAAATGAAGAAGTTCGACCGCATTTTTTCCTTTCATATTTTTTCAGCTTTTAATCCGAGAATGACCTTCATTCTCATCCACAACATCAAATATTGTGTATATTAAAAAAAAGACTCAACTTTCAAAATTCATAATTCACGCGACGTAAGAAATTACTCAGAACGTATTTTATTTTAATTATTTGTGAGGATTTTACCTTATGTATGCCTTCTTAGCACTGAATATTTTACAAGTCTGAAGAGAATGTAGATTGACTCATGGGACGCTTTATTTCGAACATCTTGAGAAAAGTGTCGGAACTTTTAATTTTTGTGTGCGTTAAATTTATGATTTTTTGATTATGTAAATATTGTTACGACTGGCATAATGCCCTAGGTAACCACTCACACTTGTCACACACCCTGTGTCACGAATTACGTAAAATAATTACACTTGTAGTATCTTTTGCAGTTGGTTCGAACCGCTTACGCTCTGATTCAAGCCGTTCTTTATATGCTCCACTGGCTCTTCAATTCGGTGCAACATCCAGCATCTTCACTGGTGGATTCCAGTGTTTAATGTATATTCAGTGATGATTCCTCGAACTCGGATTTTATGATATGCAGCAAATTCAATTTATAGGAAACAGTAGATACGTCAATAGCACCAAAGGTGAAATTAGCCGAGGAAAAGTAATTTCGCTTGGCCGGGAATCGATCCCGGATATCCCCGTGGCTGGTTAAGAATGATAGCAATTACACCACCAATAATGGTGTTTAGTTTGGTTATTTGAAAACCACTATTTGGACAAACCTCTGTGGATCTTAGAAGAATCCCTCATAGAAGAAGAAGGTGTCCTGGGGATGAAGAGAAAGTTGCTCTTCGAAACGTCGGGAGACATAGAGCCCAACAACCGGCGGAAAACCCGAGAAACCTTTCTACACATTGTGGATGTTTTAACGTTGTTAAACTTTCAATATATTTATATTGTTCCCGTAAATAGTGCTAAAATTATGAAAATACGGTGACGAGCTACATTCGTCATTGTGCGATTTGGCAGTGGAAAGTTCATGACGAAATAGACCCGTCATTTCGGCCCGAGGAGTTAATAAGTCATTCATTCATTAAAAGGGAAATATATACACCTTAGAGGTGTCTCGCGGGGTATCATGTAGATGTGGGACAGCCGTCCTACGTATCTTCGCCGTCCTGCGGTCATCCCACTACCATTCACTGGCCTCTAGTGATGTGGACAGTGGTGGATCTGCCTGAGGGGGAAAGAGGAGACCCCCATAGGCACAATTGCTCCGCAGTCCGAGTGTGCGGTCACTCCTAGTGGGAAGGGGGGGGGGGGGTCCACTTGTCAGAGGTCATTGCGTCATTCACTCTAGAAAAGGAGGGGGAGAGAACAAAGGGATTATATCTCGACACCTCCCCCCTCCCCCACCCTAATTCATTGTGCCGCAGAGTCCTCTAGATTGCTCTCTCAACACTACTCTCTCATCATGTCGAGTCGTCGCATAGGCTTCCACTATGGGAATGACGACGTCCGCCATTGTTAGTCCTAGCAGCCCATTTACCCATAAGGAGATGTGGGCAGATTTCTTCGTTTGTTTGGTATGCAAAGAATGTTGGTAATTTTCGGATAGTTGATACTAATTCCCGAAACCTTCGGTAACATAAATACAAATTTTCTAGGCATGACAAC
This sequence comes from Ischnura elegans, assembly GCF_921293095.1. Classification (NCBI taxonomy): domain Eukaryota; kingdom Metazoa; phylum Arthropoda; class Insecta; order Odonata; family Coenagrionidae; genus Ischnura; species Ischnura elegans. The sequence goes on from NC_060257.1 coordinate 79,122,997, forward strand.
AATGGAAACGGTGAAAATAAAGATAAAACCACGGCAAAGACTAAACGTATTACGACCTGATAGAACCCTTCTTTTAATGGGTTGACAGTCACTTGCGCCTAATAATCACTGAAAATACTATTGTATATTGACAATCATGGGCCATCAAAACAGCTTAACACAAGAGCAACTAGTGACTCTGTTTAATTACTCTAGAAGTATTTTGAAAACCATTTTTCAATGTAAAGTGGCAAGGCTGATGCTATAGAAGTAATGAAAAATGGCATAACTGAAAAATTGCCAGAATATAAACAAAGGCAATGTGAAAGAAAAGAACTTGTAATGTATAGTTCAATCTTACATTCAAACAAACACGTCAATTTGAGAAGCTACCTCATTTGATAGATGATAAGCATTAACAAAGACTGCGTGCCTATTTTTCAACAACTGTGCTGATTTCTCAAAAAAATTATAGATGAATGATAATGCTAACAATTACTTAATTTAAAAATATACATATGTAGTCATATCTCAGCAAAATACCAAGCGCAGGTGACACGTATGGAAGATGAGAAATGACTTACACTACCTAAAGACACTATCATGAGGTATAATAGAAAAAGAAAAACTACAAGAGATTTTAGGAGTCCATAACTCAGGGCAATAGGTGCTTATGACATGAATAAAAGCAAAAATAAAGACATGCTCAGTATCTCCAGCTCCTAAGACTGCATGTAGCCATCAAAAACACTCAACCCCTCCAAGAAACGAAACCTTGGAATCATCCAGCCATCGACTATGCCAAACATGAATTACACACAGGGGATTTTTTCCAAGGAACACTATCGAGATTCCACACGTCAATGATTTTGGTTTCGTGCAAAAAATTTGTATGAAACGATATACGATAAATAGAATATGAGAGGTCTCCTCTTTGGTGTAATAGGCTTAGGATAATTCGCGACGTCGAAAATCGTCGGAACATCAGTATGCTTTTAATTTATTCCAGCCTTCTTTCCGAGCGGATTCAAATTTTGATTCGTATAAGTGCACCTGTGGCAAGGAAAACGAAGATAACTCGCACGAAAATGTTTTAATAATGATTAAATGGCTAAATAATTACGTGAATGTACTGTATGTTGCCTTTCCCTTGGGCTACAACCTTGTCGCGGTGGAAAGGCTTGCGCGTTCCTAATACCCCTAGAGCTGCACTGGCGGTATTAATTCTAAATTATTCCTGGTAGGGCCACCCATGCCAGATAGGTCGAAGGGTAGGAGCCAGACGAAAGGTAGTCCGCGTGATGATGTCACGTGAAAAACACTGTTGGAATGGAAGTGGGATACCCTACCAACTATCTCTTCCCTGAAAACATGGAGTACAACCAAATGAGCCTCGGCATCTCATCGACCGGGACCCGTCCGCAAAGGGCGGGTGTCGGGCACGGCAGCGAGGTCGGCAAGGTCCTCGGGGTCGTCAACATGCGAAATCCTTGCAAAGACTTATCATCATCACCAGCAGCAGCAGAAATGAAGAGAGAAGAAGGCCAAGAAGATGGAGAAGAAGAAGTCGGCTATAAATGTAGGGACGTGGAATGTGAGGACGATCATGAGGGCATGGAAGTTAGAAAATATGAAAAGGGAAATGGATGAAGGGAGGATAGATATCTTAGGATTATGCGAGGTGAGGTGGAGGGATGGGGGGACTATTGGAGTGATGGGTATAGGGTTATATATAGTGGTGGGGGGGTAAGCCAGCGAGGGGTAGCTTTATTAGTATTAAACAGGAAGATGGCTAAGCGTATGGTAGGTATAGATCAGGTAAGCGATAGGATTCTGGTGATAGAAATTGAGGCGCGGCCCACCGACCTTGTGGTGGTCCAAGTTTACATGCCCACTAGCAATCATAGGGAGGAAGAAGTAGATGAGGTGTATGAAAAGCTCGAGGAAATAATTAAAGTAACCCCGGGTAAGAAAAATTTGGTAGTGATGGGGGACTGGAACGCTTTTGTCGGGGAAGGTAGGGATGGAAGCGAAGTAGGAGAATTTGGATTGGGAATACGGTACGACAGGGGAGAGAAAGCAGCAGAATTTTGCAGGAGAAACAAGTTATTCATCACAAACACGTGGTTCAATCATCATAAAGGGCGAAGGTACACATGGAAAAGTCCAAGGGATGTTGGGAGATATCAAATACACTAAATTATGGTAAGACAGAGGTTTATGAATAGTGTGAAAAACTCTCGTAGCTTCCCAGCAGCAAATGCAGATTAAGACCACAACCTAGTACTTATAAAATGTAACGTAAGATTCAAAAGACTTATATACTAAAGTTAGAAAGGCGAAGAAATGGAACGTAGAACACCTGAAGGGGAGGATATCAGGAACAAGTGTAGTATACGGGAGACTGGAAGTACACAGACTGAAGAGGAAGGGTGGGATAATATTAAAACGGGAATAGTCAATGCGGCGGAGAAGTCAATTGGCTACGTTGACAGCAGAAGGATAAAGAAGCCTTGGATTACGGAGGGAATGGCTAAAGAAATGGAGGAAAGAAGAAGTGGAAGAACGTGGACACAGATCAGGGCAAAAGAATGTATAGGGAACTAAATAATCGATTACTACGTGAAACTAAGAGGGCAAGGGAGGATTGGTGGAAAAGACAGTTTGAGGAAATGGAAAAGTTCCAGAGGGATGGAGAAGTAGGCGCGTTGTACGCCAAAGTTAAGTCACTATCGGACGGCAAAACAGGAGAAGCCATGTCTAAAAGTAAGGCTAAAGATGGAAGGATGCTAACCGAGCGAGAAGATGTACAGAGTAGATGGAAAGAATACGTGGAGGATCTCTATGAAGGAAGGAACAGACCGGAGAGATTGACTTTAGAGGATGAAAGAGAAGTGGGGGAGGATAATTTTGGGCCGGGGATATTAGATTCGGAAATAGAGAAAGCACTTCGTGATATGAAGGCTAGTAAAGCAGTGGGCGTGGACAATATCCCGTGTGAGCTTCTGGAGAATCTAGGGAAGGAAGGTAAGAAAATGTTTTTCAAACTAGTACGCAGGATATACGAGGAGGGATGTTGGCCGTAGGATTTCGTGAAGACGGTTTTAATTCCGCTACCGAAAAAGAAGAAAGCTGTGGAATGCGGAGATTACAGGACTACCACCCTAATATCGCATGCGACGAAAGTGGTGCTGAGGATATTGAACAGACGAATGGAGGCGAGGGCAAACGACTATTTGGGCGAAGATCTGTTTGGTTTTAGGAAAGGGAAGTCAACTCGTGATGCAATAGCGATAATGAGGTTCCTGGTGGAGAGGAACCTAGAATAGGACCAGGACGTATATGCCTGTTTCGTGGATTTTGAAGAAGCGTTAGATAGCTTGAACTGGTTAGAGTTAATGGAAATCCTCAAGAGAATAAGTGTATATTGGAGGGATAGACGACTAATTTGTAATCTCTATATGGCCCAGACTGCGCAAGTGTGGGTAGCGGACGGAGAACCTGGGTGGGTAAGCATTGGCCGAGGTGTGAGGCAAGGCTGTCCTCTATCGCCACGTATGCCTACTTTTTATCGTATGCGCTGAGGAGATGGTAAGAGAAGCGAGGGATGAGTTAGAAGCTGGAGTAAAAGTGGGAGGAATGATGTTCAAATAAGTGAGATTCGCGGATGATCAGGCGTTGATTAGCCAGTCAGCGAGGAGGCTTCAGGCTCTAGTGAATGCGTTATACGAGCGTTGCGAGGAGTATGGGATGAGGATTAATCACAAGAAAACTAAGTTTTTGCGGTTTTGTAAAGCATCACGAGCGAGGAATGTGAGACTTAAGATAAAGGTGGGTGGTGAATAATTTGAGCAGGTTGAGCAGTTCAACTATTTAGGCAGTACGTTAGAGGTAAGCGGATACGGTAGTAAGGACATTAGGAAGAGAATTGCATTAGCAAAGGAGGCGTTCGTGAACTGGAAGGAAATTCTGAGAGGATTGTTATATAAGAGTTTAAAGAAAAGGTTAGTGATGAGTTTGATCTGGAGTGTTGCGCTTTACGGTGCGGAAACGTGGACATTGAGGAAAGAAGACGAGAGATGATTCGAGGCATTCGAGGTGTGGGTATGGAGAAGAATGGAGGAGGTGAAATGGACGGAGAGGAAAAGGAACGACGAAGAGCTGGATATGGTTGGCAAGGAGAGGCAGCTTTTAGATGAGATACGGGGGAGACAGAATTTATGGATGGAGCGAATAATTAGCGGAGAGGGGATGTTGAAAATGGTGTTAGAGGGTAGAATGTTGGGGAAACGAGGTAGGGGAAGGAAAAGAATAGGGTTTTTAGAAAAATTGAAAGGAAGTAGGCCTTACAGTGAATTGGAGAAGGCAGCGCTGGAAGGATAGGGAGTCTCCCAAATCACTTCATTAGTACTCCATGGAAACCTACCTTAATCTTAATAATTCTAAATTGTATGTTGACTATTATATTAATTAAGGAAGGTTTCGCTGTTTATAAATCGCATGTAATTACAAGGTGTAAAATCCAGCATGAATTCGAATACAATTATCTGCAAACATTCGTTACCAATAACGTAGTTCCAAAAGGGACATACTTAAATATTACATTATTTCAGTAAGTCTTTCATAAAAACTGGTATCATTGATTCCATTGCACGTAAAAGTTCCTCGTGGTATTTCAAACGTGAAAGCACTTATATGGTTACAAGTATAACTTTCAAGGACACTTACAAGTATAACTTTCACGCGACGAAATAATAACAACTAACCACATTCCATAATGTGAATAGGTTGCGTATTCTGATGTTTATTGTTTGAATTAATCACTTGAATGTATCTCGGGTTACTTGTATTAGTTTTACGACACTATGAACGTTTTAAAACAAACTATTGCCACAAATAACCTTATAAACATGAAAAACTCTCAACAATAGCAGGAATTATTATGCACTCTTTTCTGTTTACATTACGTACAACGTAAAACTGAGTACCAAAGGTATTAAACTTTGAAATAAATCACAGCCTTTCATCAACTTAAGCCGAAACTAAGTAAAAACTTGATCTTCATATGAATACTTATCCAATACACTGAATTAAATCAACTTCTAACTCACCTCACAAATTGTGGAAGACGGCTATGGTTGCCACTTATCCATCCCGCAAATTTGTAACCATTTCGCCCTTACCTCAGGATTACAAGGAAAATCAAAAACACGGAACCCATCCCTACAACTAATGGAACAGCTTGGTGCAGAAGAACCACCCATCTCTCTTATTAATAAATTACAAAAATGGAAAAAACTGCACCTACTTGACGTTACGCCTATGCTACAACATAGCCCGCCATTGATGTTTTGACCAACAATGGCGGATTGCGACGACTCAACTTCGTAGTTATTATATGGCAATATAGAGGACTCTGATTGTGCCGCGGACGCTTACTCCATCTGTCCACTCATCAGTGAACTAACGTGCAATCTCTGAAAACCGAAAATCGTTCTCATATGTGTGTGTGTGTGTGCGTCAGGATTTCGTCCATTGTGCAGATCAGGGAAAACTTACTTGAAAATAAGACTCTCCAGAAAATATTTACTCCATCTGTCCCCAAATCAGTGGATTAACATGCAATCTCTCAAAACCATAAATCGCTCTAGTGGGTGTTGTATCAGGATTTCCGTGCAGGTAAAACTTACTTTAAAATAAGGACCCTCCGGATAAACTCAGGAAAAATCAGTTTCTGTTGCTTTAAACGTGGATTAGTAACTGACGTCTCACTAACCTGTTATTAGTCAGTTACTTCTGTTTACTATAATCTGAGGTTTCGGGCGAGATGGAGTGGAAACGGAACATAATGAAGAAGCAGGAGCAATTTCCACAATTTTAAATTTATTGGTACTACCGGTTTCGCTTGCAGCATCATCAGGTATCTGATACAAGGTACCAATAAATTTAAAATTGTGGAAATTGCTCCTGCTTCTTCTTTACTGTTTACTAACTATAACAAGTTAAAAAAATAACACTGTGCGGAAAGTCTGAGGGAATTTCAATAATTGACTTGGACATGCCATTCCTATGTCAGCTGTACAGTGGATGAACAATGCAACGGCAAGTTCTGTCCTCTCCAAATCAAATGCACGTTATTAATGAGAATTTGAAAATTCTCCAATTATGCTCGTATAAACTTGAGTGCGACTCACAGGAGGTGCATTTTACTTACATTCCGGTAATTACGGTCATACCACAAGTAGTGATTGAAAAATCGATGTCGATTGAAATCGAAAACCGAGTTTTTAATGCCTAAGAGGGAGGAAACCGAGATCGATATTTTTTCTTCATCTGAGTTTCGATCCAAACTCGACTTTAAAACTTCGATCTTAACCATTTCGCTTGATTGCAGCTGCGTCATCAGCGGTCCATGGTAGTCATCCGACCCGTGTGAAAGGCTTCTCTTTAAGACCTGTAAAATTGCGACCATTAAGAATGCATCACAATCAATTGATCTTTCTCAAAACTTTAAGTGAAGCCGAATGGTTCCAAAACGGTGATTCCAAAAATTTGATGTGCCTATATTTGTAAATTTTTACTACTAATAAATTACGCACGTATTTTAGTAGATTTTTTGGTGTTTTATCTTCACCTTAAATTTGTATTTTAAGTGTTTTTCGAATGTATGACGAAAATTTTTTTATGTTATAAAAAATACACATCGATATCTTCGATTATTCTATCTTTCGGTACAAATTTAGATTTTTTTTGAAGCTCGAGCTATTTATTTGAATTAAAAATCAAATAATCAAATTAACTGACATTTTTCCATTTCTTTTTCACAGATCATCCTCCGAAGTATTTGTGTAAATGTCAATGGTACCCCCTAAGACCCTGTAGCTTTGTTTGAAACCCTTAGGAGAACAGTTTGGCGTTGAAACGGGTTGATTTTCATTTTTTTATGATTTTAAGTGGAAATTGACTGTGATCACTCATTCTCTACACAGGCCATGTATTTTTTTATCCGTCTAGGCGTGTGGCGACGGGTTTCATGACTCTAGCCATTTCTAAATCGTCATAATTCCAGTATCTTGAATCGTGAAGATGTTTAGCAGTGGGTGCTTAATCACCTGCATGCACAACTCAATAAATATCCCATATGCGCCCTAAATATTTAAAAAAATATAGCAATACGGACAACAAATGAAAATAACATGTTTACATTTGCGTAGGTGGTGTATGCTTCTACCGAACATGCGTTGATCAATGCAACGCAAGACTATAACATTAATACACCTGCATAAAAATATAAAATTCCCCGACTGGAAGTAATAAATACAAGTGCTAAGTATATCCGTTACCCGCCGAGAGCTAGGCGATGAGTCATCACGTTCTAGGAAGCATTATAACGTCTTAACACGAAAAGAGAAATTCGCCATGGAACAGTCTATGGGTAAAGTCGGGATTCAAACCAGAATTTTCCAGTTGCTGCCGGATAGGTATGCTTTCGGTAATACCACCCTATTCTTCTTCCTTAAGTGTGAATTTCAGACTAAGCACCCCCACTTTTGTGGAGATGTTTTTTTCGCATAATTCGCTGTATCGGGCGTGACTTCATGGAGCCATCATAACATAATGAATGGGGATGGTCGTATCGGATACCTCGGATCCAAATATCTGCGGATATTGCCCTTCATCGGATACATCGCATCCAAAGTCGCGGAAGACATCGGATCTGGATCCGAAATTTTGAATAATAGCTTCAGTGAATGCAACCATAAGGGTGGAAAGAGCTCAGATTCTATCTTCGAATGCGCCGTCGCATGCGATTCTTGTCCTACTCATGAACCGTTTTATTTGAAAGCTCTCGCAGAGGTTACGTAGGAGAATTTCAGCCGTGGAAAATAAAAATAGCAAAATACGACTGGCACACAGTGTGACTCTTCCCAAGAGATTGAACAGTCATCGGGGGAATCTCAGAGTCATGAATTTGAAAATGCATTTGGATCCGAAAATATCCGATCCGAAAGATCCGGCTCCGAAAATCATGGATCCGATCCGAATCCGGATCCGAAAAAAATCCTGGATCCGTCCATCCCTAATAATGAGACGTAAAAAAACTTTTTCATTCCACTTTAATGCATTACCGTTCAATCTAGGTTTCGGCATGGCACATCAGTTGGTCGTACAGCAATAAATTTATGTGGAATTACAAAGTTTTTTACATTTCATTAAGATTTTGCAGCAGGTTAGAAGATTTGATGCAGATTCAGTGATAGTTGTATCACTGAATCTGCATCACCGTGCGCCGTCTGATCATCGATGTATGCATGCATTGCATACGCTCGCGTGAGGCCCAAGGCGACAACAGGCGCCCGGCCACACAACAAGGGCGAGTGATGCTTGCCGACGAGGAACCGGTTTCCACGGCAATGGCGTGAAGACATGTGAGCGGGGGGGAGAGAAGGGGGGGGGGGATTCTGCCTGCAGTCGTGAGTTGCCGCTGTTGCACACAAGGACGAAATGCAGAGCAGTGATGGGTTGGTCAGTGATCTAAGCAAGGAAACTGTAAAGAGGCCCCAGTTCGTCCCGTAGAAGTTGATTTCATTGCAACTTGCATAATCTTAATCTCTAGGCCGTTTTACACAGGGTACAAAATTGCGCAGGCCTGAACTGCACTGAATTGATTGAGGCAGATACTTTGTGGACATCCATTGTGAGATATGAAGTGAAACACTTTTGCACGTTCCACATAAAATTTATTAAACTACACTCCTATTTAACTACAGCTATATTAAAGACTGTAGCTTAATAGAATTGCATTGGTTATTAATTTCTCTTAATGGCTTGGAATTTTGGGAATGCACGCACGAAATTAGAACATGGGCTATTTTACCATCTCATGCGTACGCATTCGATCGGATGTGTTCTAGGAATTCACCGCTTTACATGGAGCAATTTTGACTGTGCCTTCTTGAGGCCGTTTTACACTGGGCACGTCATTGCGCAATCTGACGTGTGTACGAAGGCGCAATGAAAATTGCGTCGTGGAAAGCGGTGAATTGCTGGAACACATGCGAGAATGCGTGGATGCGAGACGGCGAAATAGCCCCTGTTCTAATTTCGTTCATGCATTCGCGCAATTCCACGCCATTTTAGAAATAAATGCAGCTCTAACCTGCGCAATTCCGTGCCCCGTGTAAAACGGCCTTTAGGAAGGAAGAAGGGCGCAATTTTATCGGTTTTCAAAAATATCCACAGCGCGGTGATGACCGCAGGGCGATAATTTATTCACAATATTTGCAATAAGCATGAGCACTCGCAGTCGCGAGGATTAGCTTTGAAAAGGTACTCGTTTGATAGGTTATATCATCAAAAATGTAAATGTCGCACTTAACAGTCCTAAAAGCCGTTTTACACGGTACACGGAATTGCGCAGTCTGACGTACGTGTGAAGGCGCAATCAAAATTGCGTCGTGTAAAGCGGTGAATTGCTAGAACACATGCGAGAATGCGTGGATGCGAGACGGCAAAATAGCCCCTGTTCTAATTTCGTTCATGCATTCGCGCAATTCTACGCCATTTTAGAAATTAATGCAGCTCTAACCTGCGCAATTCCGTGTACCGTGTAAAACGGCCTTAACTATTGCTTATATCCTCGTGACATTCGTGTCGCTCTGGCCTTCCTTGAGGCGAGCGGAAGTCGCAACAGAATCCAATAGGCTCCATTACTATTATGAATGAACGGAGTTAGAACAGGAGATATTTTGCCATCTCACGTACACGCATTCTCTCATGCGTTCTAGCAATTCACCTCTTTACACGACGCAATTATGACTGCGCCTTCGTACACTCGTCAGATTGTGCAAGTAGGTGCTCCGTGTAAAACGGCCCTTAGGATTTTGGACCAGTGTTGATGAACTACACCTTTTTTAGCGCTTTAAATTACTTAGTTGCATCGTATTCGAATTTTTTCTCTCTCACGGAATTATCTTGAGAGGACCAAACAAAACCCCCAGACCAGGCCCGTGCTGGGCCGCCGGGACACCGGGACGTATCCCTGTGCGCCCTCCTACCTGGAAATCTTTGGTGCCCTCCTATTCCGAAATTGACAAATTATAGTCAGAATACCAACATTGAGGAGTTGATTTGATTTCAACGATGTCTCATTTAACAGCATAATTAACGCCGTTTTGGGTAAAGAAAATGATAAATTAATATGATAGGGTAGTTTCCTTCATCAAAGAAAACGAAAGTCATTGATTGCGATTCGTTACCCACCATTACTGTATTCATAATAAACAAATTATTTGATTTTTGAAATCCCAGTTTAGACGAATGACAATGGTCAATTTTAACCGCATTTGAAAAAGGCCAGATTGGCGCCCATGCGATGCCACTCCACGTGACGTCACAGGGACCTAGTTTCTATACGAGTAGATAGGAGTTTTACATCGTCTGAGATTACAAATGTATGCATGAGGCACAGAGCTCAGGGAAACGTCTTACTAATCACCTATTAAAACTGCCTAAGGTCGGAAAGTTTCCTTCGTTTGATAAGGTATTAATAATCCTTATTTAAACCAAGCGCTACCTGCTAGCAGGGTACTCTGCTACCTGCTAGCATCCTGCGTCATATCAGCGCTCAAAGCCTCGCCCCAAGGTCACCTCACATGGCGACAGCGGGAACCAGAATGACGTCACACGGAGTTTCCCCAGTATTCATACTTAGCCGTCGCGTTTTCGCGCGCTTGAAAATTTTCACTTTTCATTTGATCGCGAAAAATAGATATCGTCATTAAAAAATTTAAAAGCGTGAAATACGTACTCCAGGAGTAATAATCTTTCGATTTAGGTAATGAGAAATAATAGGAAACCACCCTATTGGCGATGGAAATTGGATGTACCACTTGCAATAAAATGGAGAGGATGGCCGGAAAGATTTGTTGGAAGTCGTGGCTGTGCCTAGTAGAATAACCTCTGAAAGATAATGAGAGAGTTTCGCCGACTTATCCCAACTATCAAAGTAAGTTGAATTTATTGAAACAAATACTTGCAATTTTTAACGATTATTAATGGTTTGTAACCATCATTTTTACCTTGAAGATGATGCAGTAACATGGAAACCTCGGTCGTAATTAATTTTATTATTTTGGAAAATTGCAAGTATTTATTTCAATACGGAAAAATCCCACTCCATCGCGCTAGAATCTTCTAATTTATAAGCTAATTTTACTTTTACCTTTCGATTTTGAGCACGTACTGCATACGCGAGCATCACTGTGAAAGTCGCTGTCGTAATTTGTCGTGCGTGCCCGCGTATTCATGCTGTCGGTCGAGAGGCGCGATACCTCTCTTGGGCGCTTACCATACGCAGTGCGTTTGGTCGCTTTCACCTCCATATCGAATTTCCCGCTCAAATGAGTCGCTCCCATCACGCATGTCGATGCGGTCATTCTCGACCGGTTGAAGTCAGACCGTATTGGTCATCTAGGAAAACCAAACTTGGTTAGTGTTCTTCATATGTTGTCAGCAGTGTTGGTAAAAATACTGAGGAAAAGTAACTGGATTCAATTTCAGTTACTTCATACAAATAATAATAAATTACGAGTACAAATTACTTATTTAAAAAGTAATCATTAAAATTTTAGATACAATTACAATTACCTCTTGTAATTAAAGACAGAAATACGGGTGTATGTAGCCCTGACGTTTCGTGACCGACTGCTGGCCACTTCTTTAAGGGAATGGTGCTGGTGTTTGGTTCTGCTGCCTGTTAATTTCAGGTGGGCGTAGGGAGTGTGGAGAGAGGGCTGGACGAGGAAGATGAAGACATTTGGATGACTGGGTTCCATGTATTACTAATTCTCTCTCCGGTATCTCTGTTATACTTATTTTTTTAAATCGCCATAAAGGTAGAGAGCAGGATAACCTCTTGGTTGAAACAAAGAGGCAGTGACATAAACAAACACATGAAGATGACACTGCGTTGACGTGGAGATGGAATGTAGGTCGGAAATGCATGGAAAAATGTCACCTTTTGAACTGACTTGAAGGAGTTCCATCATTTTCGCTTTACACCAATGAATTAATCTAATGTCGTGAACAAGTTATGAAAAATGGCCTGCAACTTTGTTATTTAGTTGTATTTAACTTACGAGAGAATACTTGAATTGGGAAGAGTTTTACTTCGTAGTATCCTATCTTTTTGTAAACCGTCCCGCTCCAAGGTGACGAGTCGTATTTTAGCCCTTGCCGTCGGGAAGCGAATAATTACTCACAAATATTTAAAGTTTATACCCAAAATTTATTAGTTGAATTGAGAAGAGTTTTTCTTCGTTGTAGCCTATCTTTCTGTAAAACTTCCGTCTCCAAGGTAACGAGTCGTATTTGTGTTGCAGCCCTTTGTGTCGGGAAGCGAATAATTGCTCTCAAATATTTAAAGTTTTTACCCACAGTTTATTTCAGTTTAAAATGCCCAAAAAACAGTTCAATGAACACTCATTAAGTAATCAATTTCTGCGTCTAGATTAGCCAAAATTTAAGGTGTTACGAATGTCTCATGAAGGAGAGGAGGTGATGGCCCGGGTGGATAGGAAGGCGCTTCGGTAGCACGCGCTTCGATTCCCGCAGACAGCTATATTGTGACTCACTCCTGACGAGTGTCGAGTGATGACTGACGACCGGTGATACAACGTCTCCACCATGCCATTATATTGGAAAGCTGAAACTTCTATCGGCGAAAAAAGCTAAATTTTGAAATTTAAGTATTTGTAAGAAATTCTGCCAAGGGCTCCATAGGGTCATGTCATGTATCCTTGTACTCATTGTTTATTCGACTACAACAGTAGATCATTCAAAATTGTTGAAACGTAAAAGTTTAGCTTCTACGGTCGAAAGAGGGAAGAAGAACACGCGAAAAAACTATGAGAATGGCGAAACGGTCGTATTCTTCGTCTCGTCACGGGAAAAATATTTGATCGATGCATTTCATTTTACTTTTTATAGAGAGAACGACACCTTCGCATTACAAAGAGCTTTTTTGAACTTAAATTTTACTCTTTCCTTGATTTTTAAAATGGCCGAAACAGTGGCGTAACTATGGGGGGATTGAGGGGGATAGATCCCCCCCCCCCAAAGCCTCGGGGAAATAAAAAACATATTTTAAACTATTATCCGGTTTTGACATATAATTACTCAAAGTGAAATTTTTAGTGCCAAAATGATGTAAAATGCATTTTCATGCATTTAATTTTTCAAAAAATTTCCCGGACCCCCTGTTGCTTGGAGAGTGGGACCCTCCCATCCCTCTCAAAAGCATTTTCCCAGTTACGCCACTGGACCGAAAGGTAGATTTCAATGTACGAAGTGAAGAAAAATATCATCTAACGATTTGATCGTTTGATTATTCTTCCTCTTAGGATAATCCTCCAAAATTGTTAGCAATAGCAATGTCTGTTGCCAGGTTTCGCTGTTGGTGGGACCCGCCCGCCTTTGTGACGGTGCGGGATTCCTCGTCCCATCCCTTCCTTCCCTATCCACTCCCAGGAGGCGTCGTCGGGCTCCTATCGTGGCGGCGCCTCCTTCCTTTTTCCTTCCTGTCCTCCCCCTTCTGAGGTGCAGAGGTGATAAGCTAACTCTTGTAGACCCTACCCCACAAGAGTATCCGGCGAGGCTGCCCTAGGGTTTCGTATCCATTGTAGAAAAATACCTACATGAATATCGAAGTTGCGCATGCTAAATGAAAAAAAAAATACTTCTTAACTTCTCATGAAAGGAGATTTTTACATCGTTCCTCTTACTTAAAATAAGCCGCGAAGACTAAAATCGCCCCGTGGCAATGCACATTACCAAAATGGCGATCATCGTGTTTTTAACCATCATAACCTACGTTTCGTATTTTTTAGCCGACCTAACTTCAATATTCATGTGCTTTCCTACACTTCATAAATTGAAATCTACCTTTTGGCTATTTAAAAAAACAAAGAATGGGTAAAATTTCATTTTAAAAATGTTCTTCGTAATGCGAAGACGTCGTTCTCTCTATAAAAAATAAAATGTAATGCACTAATCAGGTATTTTGCCCGTGCCGAAATGAATAAGATGACCGTTTTGCCCTATTTTTCATAGTCGTGTTCATAGTTTTTCGCGTGTTTTTCTCCACTCTTTCGACCGTAGAAGCTAAACGTTTTCATTTAATCAATTTTTAATGATTTATTGTTGTAGCCGAATAAACAATCAGTAGAACGATGTAATGCATGACCATATGGAGCTTCGGCATAATTTCTCTCAAATACTTCAAGTTCAACCAGGGCTCTACCTTTTTTGCGGCGATAGTTGGATGTTTTTTGGCAAAGAGGAAAGGGGAAGAGGAAGGTTAAGCCGTTCTCGAAAGTGAAAGTAATAGTTCCCTAGTCATAGTTTGGCATAGTTAGCTATTCTAAGGCGTCACACAACAACATATTTATGAATGTTTTGGAAAATTGAAATCTTCCATTTCCGGGTCATTACATTTATTTCTCTTCCGTATATCGAATACTTTTACTGAATTTCGATTACTGTTCTCTGTGAAGGGACCGTATTTGTCTCCCTTCCGTGATTTCCATGCATCAGCGCCTCTTTGGTGAGAAGAAAAGGAGTGGTTGCGACCATGAAAGTTCGTGCCGAGTGCAATCAGTGAGCTCATCTGCAAGGGCTTTGAATTGTGTCCATGGAGGGTGGAGCAACGCCCATGTATTTGCTCCTCTGTCTACATTGGCATTTGGGGGAGCAGGAAACGAGAAAAAGGAAGGAAATTTTGTTGACGTGGTTTGGGTGTTGTTCCCGATAGGAAGAGAATTCAAGGCAATCACGGTTTGCAGTCACATACTGTCGCAAACACAATACACAAAATAATTCTTTCGGAGAAAGTCGTTCCATCAAGTCGATCTTTATTTCACATGAAGGCACTCACTATTGTGTTCTTATTCGTTCAATGCAGCGTTTCCTCTACAGGAATATCGTCGGTAATCGCACGTTACATTTTCTTCTTTTTATTAGTATTTTACTTTTATTTTTTATATGTTTATAGTCCTAAACGTCTGATATTAAGGAAACTCTTGAGACACCTTTGGATAATTATTCAATTACTATCCTTATTTCATTGAATTTCACGAAGAACATTTCTTAACGTTCAACCTTTATGTATTTTTATCGGAACTGCTGATAGCAATGAAATCTGTTCTTCAGGGCCGTTGTTGGGTCATGTGTTGAGGAATTCAGAAAAAATCGTTTTTGAATTTCTGTTGGCGATACGAGCAAATTGTTCTGCATTTTCTTCTGTTTTTCAATGGGAACTACAATCATATAAACAGTATAAACGTTGCCTGGTATAAATATTGGTTCCAGGTGCTCCAAGCATCAAAATTTTTCTCGAAGAGTCATGAGTAGCTTCCTCTGAATCACAAGCGTCCCACGAAAATTTGCTACTCAACCCGAAACAATTTGATGAATACCTCATCTGTATTTGGTCCCTAAAGTGTAGTTTATTTATTAAAAACTTCTTTACATACTAGAGGAGCACTAGAAAACTGTAGAAGATTTAATAAAAACTCGGGAAAAATACGCTAACAATATAGAAATCAACAACGAAGAATCCAGAGGTGAATTTTAGAAGGGATGCATTGTATAACGGTGAACGCTTCCTCAGAGATATTCGGAGGATAGGCCGATGAAGTAGGAAATGCGGGTGGGTGGATCGAGTTGATATCCTAAATTTGAACGAGGAAAGCAGTTCGGGGAAGGCATTACAAAAACAAAGGGCTGAAAATACGTCTAAATTAACACCGGTGAGCAACTGAAAACAAACAGTTCAAAGCATCAGCCATCGTGCAGATCGCCTTGAGAAAACCTGGACGCACGGTTATATTTGACGACGCTAAAATAATAACGAAAGAAAAGAAATATTTCTCCAAATTATAAAAGGCCATTTATATCGTCAAAAGACCGAATAATTTCATTAGAGAAGATGGTTATCCTTTCCACTGCGCGTGGAAAAAAAATATTCCCGCGTAAAGGACATAGCTGGATAAGAGGGTGAAAAGTCCCCCCTCCGGGATTTTTCCCGTACTTGGGGTATGCGGTTTGGGATCAAGTAGGACAAACCTCCCCACATTTCCATCCCACTAGAGGTCCACCAGGGCCGGCTAGATCGAAAATACGATTTTCACTCTTTTTTAAATATCTCGGTCAAGAAGGCATATTTTTAATGCGGTTTGCGGCATTTGAAACCTTATTTAATGGGGCAAATTTCCAATTGTTTTCAAGAACTTTGAGCGGGACAAGAAGAGATGGCGTCGATTTGAAAATTTCTAACGCATGTTTTCATAAAATATGTTTGAGAGGGCCAAAAAGAAAAAACGTTTTCTGGAGGTTATTTTTAATACCTTTCGGCTGGCGTTTTGAAAAAAACAATTTTTAGGTGGTGGAACATCGCGAAAAAATAGGATCAAAAATGTGCGATTTTGTCCATTTGGCTCCATGCTCTGGCCCTCCATAACACCCCTTTTTATTTATTATATTATTCTACCGATTAAGGTGCCCACCACAGGGACAGAATTGTGTGGATACTGGTGCCGAAAATGGAAAATGGCTCACCCTCTTATCCAGCCATTCCCTGTGAAGACGTTCACTGATTGGCCGAAGAGAATTCCTGGTTTTGTCGCCTAAAATTCTCTATGCAAGAGATTACCACGAAGCTTCTTGCCGTTCTTCATTGAGGACGCCAGTGTGATAGCTGGCGATACTGTTTTGAATATTTGTCAATAAATTCGGACGGAGCCCGGAAATGTTTACTCTAAATAATGTCATGTTTTCGGTTATTTGCGGGTAGTTTTTGTCATCAATTGAAGCTTTGACTTGGGAAAGGTATGGTTAGTCACTAAATGTGAATTTTACTGGAGACGAAAGAAAAAGGTTCGCCGATATTGTTAAATTTATATTAGTGTTCATACTTTGTCAATCGTAGCAACTGATACATTGTACTAATTGAAATTGGCATGCGCATGTTTAAAAAACGAAATTTCGATTTTTTCCTGACTTAAAACTTTCCCATGCCAACGATTAAATTCATACGTACTCGACAGACTAAGTCTTGTACCAAAAACTTTATTTGCCCTATTCGTAATCGGAGGAATCCAGAATCAAGAGGTGAATTTAGAAGGGAGACAATAATGTATCATAAATAGTTCGTGAATCGAAGACTGTATTGGTTTGGTTACTTACTAAATTTAAAATGGAACTAATGGAGAGGTCGTCCAACTTATATTCCGCTGTATTTTGTTGTTCATTGTACTGAAATTTGACGGTGTGGAAATTTTCTTTGTTCTGATCTACTTATTTAGTTCTTGCCTTAGTTACTGACATTGAAATAAGAGGCGAAGAACATTTTTGCTGTATCCTAGACACCTTCTTATAAGATAATGGGTATTTTCGAAAACGACAACAATCAAGTTAACTTGATTTAGAGTAGAGGTTGATGACGTAAAACAACGATCACATATAATAATTAACGAACTATCTCCTACGGTGAAGACTTTTAGCAGTCATCGCTGAGTTCATGACTTCGGTGGTTGGTCACTATTGATTATTCATTGCTATTTATTTTTAACTCGAATATGACCGCTGAATACCTCCTTTATGAAGGTAGTTCGTAAATTCTCATAAAAGATCGTTGTCCTTTGTCAAGTTGAGTTAATTTCTTTCGCTTTCGAAAAAAACCATATATACCCTTAAACTTTTTCTTAGTAACAAAACCACGTGGTTAATGTTTCAAACGAAATAATGCTTTCACAAGCAATCTATTTTTTGAACAGGAGCATTGTAAATAACTCCAAAGGGCTTTTACGTAAATTATAAGCCCGTACAATTCATATTTATTCAATAATAAAGAAGAATGTGCTAAAGATGAATGCTTAGGATCAAATGGATTGACCGTGTTAGTAATAAGGAAATCCTAAGATGAGTAGAAAAGTAGAGAAGCCTCATGAAAACCTTATAATAAGGTCGAACAACTAAGTCGGCCATATCTTGAGGCATGATGGCCGGATGATGACAATCGTAGAGGGACAATTTAATGGCAAGAACAGAAAAGGAAGACTTCGAATGAAATATATGGAGCAGACAAAGGAGAATATGAAAAAGAGGAAAAACTTAGGTGTGAAAAGATTATCTGATAGTAAATTTAGTGGAGAACTGCGTCGAACCAATGTTAGGATTTTTAACGAGTGATGATGATGAGAAGTAAGTTATCATATTGGATCGTTGTCCTTCGCCATCAAGCTCACTTGATAAGCCCTTTAGAAAACAGCCTATCATACTCTTTAATCTTTTTCTCAGTAATAAAACTGCAAGATTAATTTGTCAAACGAAATGATGATTTCAACAGCCAATCTATTTCATGAACAGGTTCATTTTAAATAACTCATAGTGGTTTTACTTAGATTATTTGCCTGTACAATTAAAAGTTATGCAATAATAAAGAAGAAATGCTACTTCCGTAGTATATCTTTTGTGAATAAACCGCCATGTTGTTTGTTTAAATAAAGAAATTAAAATTAACAATCGTAGTGAGGAGGTAATAATGGTAGTGAGGGACGCGAAAAGAAAAACTAGGATAGCCGTGTATGGAGAGAACTAAGTGATAGACGTGTTATAAAAATATGGGGAGAAAAGCTAACATAGTGGTGTATTGAGAGAACTAAAAGAGATAAAGATTCTAAAAAGATCGTCAAAAAGAAGAAAAGGACGCAAAGAAAAAGGAGGCGCCTACGAGAGAGAAAGATCGCGGAGGAAGGGATACGGCTGAACTCAAGCCACTTCGTATAAATCTTTCGCCTTTAAAATGATTTCCGTGGCGGGAGTTCAGTTGTATGTATAGACAATTTTGATTGTGCCCAATGGAACAGAAAGAGAAATTAGGCAATGTATTTGTATAGTATCAGATTGTAAATTGGGCCCAATTACTCTTCTTTACGACATTTCGAATATAATTAGTAAAAAATGATTTTGGTGCATGTTATTTCTTGATAAAGTGTATTTCTGTACCCCAGGGTAACACGAAATAAGAAGTGGAAGGTGAGTTTCGTTGCACTTTCTATACTTTCCTCATTGCAAATGCCTGATGCTTTCGCGAGTGTAGGCTATCCCACGTGTATCGTATCACTTTTTGTGACACAGTTCGTGCATTAGCCATAAGCGCCCCGCAGGGCCTCGGAGCAATTCATTTGTTTTATTTTTTTTCCTTCGTGTCGCTGCTGGGGCGGTCGGCCTCATTAAGGATGGCGGCTCGGCGAGTGTTTCGCAATCGCGAATTATATTCTGCCGCAGAGACCTCCTCATTCTTTTTTGATTCTCTCTTTTTCCCCTCGGCTTTTCTCCTAATTTTAACTCTTGGGGGGATCCCGGAATAGAATCCCCTGCCCCCCAGAAACCCCAAGGCCAACTTTCTCGCCGCGAAGACACCCACGCATCGCAGTAGAAGATTTAAACGGCGAATGTATGAATGAACGGGACAGAACTCGCACGTTCGCGCGTTGCTTTCGAGTGTCATTCATGGAGACTCGTCGTCGGCGTGGCTGCCAGCCCTAAGTTTAACGCCTTAGTAACCGCATGTATTCATCAATGTTTGTAAAACCTACCCTTTTGTGTATTGATCGTTCGGCTCATGAAAATTACGTTAGAGGAATCTTCATTCTTCGGAAATCAGTTGTAACAACGAGCGTATATTCTAAGGAATACATCAAATGTGATGACCAAGTATCCTATGAAATATAAAGAAACTTTGCCGATTAAATCAATCGAAAAAATATTTTAAATGATTTTTGCAATCAAGTTAGTTCGATCCTGTGTTAAAGAGGGAAATTAAAATAGAAAGGAAGATAACCTTTTTAATAATAATTTTTGGGGTTATCGTATTTCAAAACTAAAACAATATTTAAAAAATAACAATAGATTATGCACCTATATTCTTGAAATATGTAAAATCTTCCTATTAAAATTTCCGTACATAGTGTAAACAATTTTTTAAGTTCTTTAGTTATTTTTAACTGAAATGTACTCTAATTTTTTTATCAAGCAGGAACAGTAAAGGGATAAGGGTTTTCAATTTCGCATTCTTTGTTGAATATTTAGAGCGAAACTTTAAGGTGCTTACAAAAATTTCTGGCATTAATATACTTTACAATTTTTAATGTTATTTTATTCGTGTTGTTTCTTTTTACTTAGCCCTGAAGATGCTCATATAAGGAGCGAAAGTTGGTGGTCAACATTATCGAATTATTATAAAATCAAATCCAAAACCTCGATTATTCATCCCCATTATTTTTAAATAGCACGACCCGAATTTCAGTATCTAATGCTATCATCGGATGCTGAAACCCGGGTCGTGCTATTTAAAAATGAAGTGTAGAATAAAACAAAGTAATTTTATTTTATTCTATGATTAAGAAATTCCACAAAGTAACGCCTGAAACCGTGTCTTATATAGAGTAAGTTGAACTTTAATTATAGAGTAGCGAAGTGGGCTGAGAATAGTGATAGGTTTAGTATTTGTGATCATTTTGTTGTCGAACATGTAAATATTTATTACCTTCAGAATTAGCATACTGAATATAGGAATCGGCTGGGCAATCCTACGTCATTTCGAGGGATTGACAAGTCGTACTTAGGTTGGCCGATGGAGTGCGCTATTTGGTTAAAAAAATCAATTGTCGATCTCCTCTTTTCTCCCAATCTCCTTAGCACTTCCTCATTGCTCACTCGGTGGATCCATTTTATTTTAATCATTCTTCGGTTGCACCACATTACGAATTCATCCACTCTTGACTTCTCTTCTGCTGTCAACGTCCGTGTCTCGCTGCTATAAAGAAAATCCTCTGTATGTCCCCTTTAATTCACTTATTTGTGTAATTTGCCGCGACGCTTACAGTGACATCTTCAGGTACTGGAGTTTACATTCTTTTTTTTGCGGACACAAGTAGGTATTTTAAATATAGAGCTGTGTGAAAATGCGTATATTCAAGTGTAATTTAATTACTGTCGTTGAAAAAAGTTGAGATACCGAATTCGAAGTGCTGTTTCTCGGTAACGGCTCGGTTGGTTGTAAAGATATGAACTTGAAATGAAACAAAATTTATTTCTTCGTGTACTCAATAGCATTAGTCATACTTAAGTTGAGAAAATTATATCCAGATTGTTTTTAAAAAGTTACATTTTTTGACGCTCAGAAAGCGTCAGCTTCGCTTAAATTGGAAAAAAACAAAACTTAGCTAGGTTCACTATTATTTCAATATGGGCACGACCCGGGTTTCGTAACGTGGTTACATCTTCAGGTAAAGAAGATGTAACCTGAAGATGTAACCACGTTAGGAAAAAAAACAAATTTTTATTTCTTTATTTCCAATATGGAGAGGTTTCACAAAGTAAAGCCTGAAGTTATCAGTTACATTTTCGCTTAAATTGCTATTTAAAAATAGAATTTCTCCACGTTTTTGGATTTGGCGACAATGAAGGAACGAAATGCGTATCCTGGGGAGGAAAATTACCTCCAAAACGCTTTGTTAAAGAAAACTTTTGTGGGCCAGTAGAATCTTTTTTTAGTATTAGGTAGTAGGTTACGTGACGGTGACCGTCTGAACGTGTCCCCGTGGCCAATTTAGGAGTCATTCCAGAAGCGGCGACCCCTGCTTGACCCCTCGCAAGTATAATCCCCTCTAAATCCACTCACACATTTTAAACCGCCTCCAGGGACGTCGCTGGCGCAATCGTCTCTTTTCATTCTCCGTGGCCACTCTTCTGTGTCAGTTATTTCGGGCGGACGCTTCCAATGTGGTACATTATGACGCTCGGAAACTCCCCGTAGAGAAATATCATCCGTCAGGACTAGAACCGGTGTTCCCGGAATTCCGTGATTACTTAAGTTGATGATTATTCTACGTTTCCGGAATGCATGTTTGAAAATGTACAAGTTTTCGTGAATTTGCGCACACATTTTATTCATTAAATTCAATTTTCGCGAATAAAAATGTTCGTGGCTTACTTTTCTGTGCATAAATTCATTTATTTTTAATATTCCTGGCGTAATTTACGATTTGCTCCTCTATTGTGGATGTTGTTCGGACCTTACCACCACATTTAAAAAACTGTGAGAAGTGATTAGATCGCAAAATTCGCATTCGGGAATCTCAAGGAGACCTAGCAAAAATGTAAGGTGAAAGTAAATACGCAAACCATTGACTCAATTTTGCCAAATTAATGCAAATTTAACAGGTTGCATAATACAGAGTAACTTAATTTCTTTTTATTTATGTTACAAATGTACGTATTTTCTTCTCTGTACGATATAGGACCTGACATACAGAAGTCGTTAAGCTTCCTAAAAGAAATTAATTCAGATTAACGTGAAAAAATTACTTGCAAAAAACCTCTTTAACTCAGATTTTTTCCTACGTCGCGTTCTAGAAGTAGGTCAAATCTGAGGTCAAATCGTGTTTCAGGGGAGGCACAATTTAAAATACAACTCAGTTGAGTATTCCTTTGTTGCTAAGAATATTCCCTTTCCCCCTTCCTTCCGTCCATAGAGAAAAATGGTATTCGTATATTAACGCAATCGCAGAAAGAAATATATTTCGCTTGAGATTAATACGATTAACACGAGAGAGATGAAAACATTGAAATTGCCTTCCATTTCACAGTCCGATTGTGTCACTAAAATATTTTTGGAATGTCCAGTTTTTATTATTTATTAAATGAGTATTTTTACTCATTCTGAAATGATCATGATAGCATTACGTTTGGAAAGCATAATGCATGTTGCTGCCGTTCGATGAAGTATAATTAGAAGATTGTATGACGAAATTTTCATAAAAATGACAAATGATTCTTTCGTGCCAGAATCCTTAATAATTTATCTCATCTTCCACTCTGTTGGAACGAGGATATTTCTATGTTGTGGTTTCGCCATAAATGCGTGATATCATTACTTTACCTGGATTAGTGACATTTTTAACCTTTTTTACCTAGGGAATGAATTGTCTCTCATATCTTTTCTTATCATCCATTGAAAATTATTTTTCGATGTCAACCAAACGTTTTTAAATACACTGGAAAGGCTATACTGGTCCATAAAACTTGTTGTGTCAATTTTCCCCTTGGTGCGCATTAAACGCACAATCAAAGCCGCCGAAGTGGTGGTAAATATACTCTCCGACAGCTGGACCATAACCCAGTATATATCGGGGTCATATTTGTGGGCGAACGAACGCACGTGTTAATTAAGCGATTTTTAAATCTTTTTATTTATTTTTTATTCTCTGTAGTTTTCACGTCTTTTTTCTTTGTCTGATTCGCAGGCTCACCACAAGGGCAAATTCCTGGTGGAATACGTGTGCAGGGAGCTGAACCTCGTGGAGAGGGACTACTTCGGTCTCAGATATGTCGACTCGAGCAAGCAAAGGGTGAGTTGTACTTAATTCCCCCATCATATTACAAACGTAATTACGACAGTGTCAACTTCAAGAGTTCAGCATCGGCTTCTTTGCGGAGTGCCAAGTTCGAAATCGCAGTAGCATAGTAATAAGTAAGAAGTTTCTGGCAATTTTCCGAAATTCTATAATTTTATTTCACCACTAGTTTCAATGGATTATGTTTTATATTATCGTGCAAAAATTGACGCGTGAAGATAATGCAAAATGTATTGAAACCGATCCTGGAATAAAATTTAGAAAATAGAAATTTTTCCAGAAAATTTTAACGTGATAGTAATCTGTAATTTCACCGGATAAAAACTGAAATAACTATACAGGCAATAATGTAGATCAGGCAACAGTAACGTTCGAAAGCCCTAAGCAAACTCTTGGTTTACCTAGCGTAACAAATAATTATGACAAAATTATGATTACAAGATAATTCTATGCGGTTGTTCTAGATTATTCAAACTATTCGATGCAAATATCGAAACTATAATTGTACCACGTTGTTCTCAAAGCTGTCTGCAAATCCAAGCAATTAAAAGTGTGTAAAAATAACAACTTTGCTGTCTACAACTTATCCTTTAATCGTCGACTAATTTCAATACTCTGTATCATTTTCAATACTAGGATCTACTAGTCTTTTTACTAACTGACGACTAAAGTTTAAATTTTAGCAAAAAAAGCAAAGTTATTATTTTTCCGAACTCAACATAGAATTCTGCAAGGTTAAGGCCTCAACAATTCAGTGCATGCTAATGATTGACTGAAAAACTTTGCGTGTGACTTAAAATTATGACCACCAAGTATTTAATTAATAAATCAAGGGTGAAGTTGTTTCCGCTAAAGCGAAGATGTCCGAGAACTCAAGCACCCTAGTCATTCTAAAATCCTTCGAGAATGTTCGCTGCAACGTCATAACATTACGTCACGCTAAAGCATGCTTGATCAATCGGGCTCTGCTATCGTCTTTGAGCCAACATCAATGCGTATAACTCATTCAAAAATCCCTCAAGAATGCTTGCTGTTACGTCATCGCTACGTAATAAGAATGCGTGGTTGCCCAGTCGGACGCGGCTATCGTCTTTGAGTCGACATCAATGCGGATGTCTTCGACGAGGCTCAAGTCGCTTTCCGCACTCGTCCGATCTCTCGGATACATCTGATGAGACATTGAGTGGATAAGCTCCCCCACTCGGTGGCGTGGGACATTATCGGAGGGGGAAGGGGGGGTCGGCGGTGGCGCCGCTCCGCGGGTGGCTGCGAAAATAGGGGGGATACAGAGATGTGTTTCCCGCGGTTGGTGGGTGCCTTGTATCGATTGGCGCGACTCCAACATCTTCTACTCTCTCTCTCCCTCTCTCTTTTTCCGTTTGCTGCAGGTGAGGAAGTCGAAGGAGAGTAAGTCAAGAGGAGGAAGTTGTCGTCTCACCCCTCCACTCACAGACACGTGGGGTGGACCGCGTGGTTCCGCATCCAGGTCGCATTCTCCTTTGCATTCCCCGAACGCCCTCAATGAGATTCCGACACTGAAAAGCCTGCTTTACTTGTCGGGAGCTCAAAAACGAATTCTCTTTATAATTATTAGCTTAGTAGTCCCGTTCTTAGAGTACAAGTCTGTAGTAAACTGCCAATGGTCAAACATGAAGCGTTAATCAAGCCAGAATTACACGATCACTTTTTCCTTCCCTCAAAGCTCCAGCGATAGGTTTTCAGGGACCATTTGATTGATCGCTCGACCTATCATTTTCTGATTCACGCGGTCATTCCCACCGTCAAAATTCACTAACTCTTGGTTAACTATGTGGTATTCCATTATTTCCTGGATATAGACAGTTACTTATACCACTTATAATATAAGTGGTATAAGTAACTGTCTATATCCAGGACATTCCCACCGTCCCTTTTTTCATCGCTAATTCCGTCTTTTTCAGTATTTACTACTGTCACCTGTCAGGGGTAGGGTTGTAATAGCTATTAGAGGCCTTGCGTTCTGATTGGCTGAGTGACGGTGCCAGCTATGGTTTCAGATACGGAAAAAGCGACTTGCCGAGTGATGGAAAAGGGATGAAGACCCCATCCCTTGAGCCATTGCAGAAAATGATCGTGAGAAACGCTCATTTTTTCCGCCATCGCTGGAGCTGTTCTTCCAAAAGGATGGAAAAATGATCGTGTCATTCAGGATTTAGATGTTGAACTAATTAGGATGGGAACTGCTGGAGATTCGGAGACTTTGACCTAAGCTTAGATTGCTGCAGAAATTGAGAATAGATATTTTGCAAATAAACATATTTAGGGTAATATTGTCTAAAAATTATTATGAGCACTCATTTTCGTTGCTTGTGGCCCTAAATTTGTTGCCCCAAAGGAATTTGTATTTATTCAAAGTGCTTAAATTGTTTTTTGCCAGAAGTGGAAATATGCCGAGTGGATGTGATTAATATAAATATAATTTAAGGAGTGAGTCACTTATGGTAGCAAACAGACCTAAGTTAACATTATATAAACGCTGTTTCTTTTACATGGGGCCAAAGTCATTTCATTTACTGCCCGCTAGAATTAAAAAAAATCTTCAAACTTAAAGTTAAGACTGGCTAAAGACTGGCTTTTCTCGCAATAAATAATTGAAAATGTATTTTGATGTTAGTTATTTAAAACACTCATGTATCATTTACTGCATTATTATTTTTTGTATTGGCATACATTTTGTTATTTGATGGTGGGTCAATTCTGATCCTATGACCTTGCAGACCACCTAAAGCTCCTTCTCTTGTTATTTTTTGTATTCAGATGTAAAAACAAAATGTAGGAGCAAATAAATTATCATTTATTTATTTGTATATCTTTCAAAGTGACATGGAGAGCGTCATTATAGAAACCGAATTTCCAGGTCCGACAGAAGTGATAAATTAAGATAGATATTATGCCGAAGGGATAGATATGGGAATTAGTTTTTCCCCCGAACAATAAAGAACAATATCGTTATGGTTTATAGGGAGGCATCTCTTGTTGGGTTGCATATCGTGATATTTGATCGTGAGGCGATTTTTTAATCGGGAGATATTTTTTTCTTAATTCTTTTCTTAATATTTTCCGGAAAAGGCGATGGATATCCTCCATATATTATTTATCATAGACGTCAATTTTCTATATTATAAAATGTACTTAAATTTATTTTTAAACATTTCTTATACTTATTATAAAAATATTCTGGTATTGAATATGGATCAATATCGATTATGCCTGCGAATCGCCCATTCGTCGTCAAGGGCTTTCCCAACCCAAGTGTCCTCTCCACTCGAAGATGAGGAGTCAACCCGAGTAGTCTGAAATGTTTTCTCTCTTTCGTATTCGACCGTAGCTGCTCCCCCAAGTGCATCCTCTCTATCCGCATGATATTCAGCGAGGCTTCCCCGCACCACAGACCACTTCTTATTTATTCAAAGACTCCTCTCCTTTTTTTATTTATTTATTTCGACCCCATTCAATGTCCACCAACTTCGAAAATACCAGAGCCCGTCTTGTGAAAGAACATCCAAACATTCCGTGCCTTTTTATCTGCTGTTTTTTTTAAGTTGAGCTTCTTTTTTTATTGCTTGGCCGTGTTTTCAAATGCGATTTGAATCGGAGTTACCGGTTTTCCCAGAATACATGTAATTTTCCTCTATTAAACTCTAGGTGGACGGGAGGTTCTTTCACCTAGATCAGTTTATTTTATTTTATTGTATAACCATTTTATGTGGCCATTATGCATTGGTCCAATAACAAAAAATGTGTAAGGAGCAATCATGGAAAAAATAGTCAAGAATTAGCAGGTAATGTGAAGGAACAAGGTAAAGAATTAGTGCTGATTATTCGGACAGAGGTTGGATATGAGCAGGATTGCAAATGCGTTAAGCGATAATAATAATAATTTATAACTTTATTTGCTCTGGGACATGTATGTTCCTTAGAGCAAGAGAAGCTTTTACAACTTAAGAGTACATTAAAGTATTGAATCACAGTGTCCAAATTGATGCATCTATATTACGTTATTGTTAATAAAAAAAAGGTAAGAAAGATGAAACATTGCATTTGCTAATCGGTTCCGTTAAATAACGCATTCAACCGTACGAGCGTCGTATAAATTCAAATGGCAGTGCAGAGTATGGTAAGAACAACAAAATAATAGAATGAAATTTACAAAGTTCAATTACAATGGCAATGAATTAATATTTAAAATACATAAACAACAATAGAATATCGATTTACATAAGTTTCTGATGGTTATGCATTGAATATCATAGCGTTAGGTTGTGATATTATACTCCCCAGTATTGAGTTTCATAATTTGCTGGAAGAAATCAGGAAAGATTTTTCATGACGTGTGGTTCGATATGTTTGTAAAGGATAGGATTTCTGTTTTACGTCTAATGCGCTCTCTTGTATTAATGGTGAATATTATTTGTTTATACAGGTGATATGTACTTGTTTTATACATGATTGTTTTATTCTGTAATCGTTGCTTAATAATTTTATACAATAAGTAGCTTTCATTAGGTATCGCCCTTGTTTCAGTTTAGGCCATTTCAGCGGCATAATATGGTGTGACAGAATCAACATTAAAAATAATGCGGATAGAGATACATTGAAGTAGCCGTTATTTCTGGTTTAAGTCATCTGTTTTATCAGATTACCCTAATGAGCAATAATCGGAATGAGTGCGGAAACAACATCATTTGTACAAGTTTTTTCCGTAATTGGACAGGAATTAAATGCCTGGAGTGCTTTTAAGGTACAGGATTTATATACTATTTTGTTTGATACGTAACTTACGTGATCTTGCTCCGTCACTGTCATATTTATAATAATTCTAAGATCGGTTCAGGAATCGGAATAGAGAGAAGGGTTCAGATTTCATAGGGAGGGAATTTAATAAGTTTTTCTTCCACAGTTTTCTTGCTTCGAGTAGATAATTATTTCTTCCTTTGCCTACATTTTTTTGCTGCCTTTATAGCTTTAATAAAACACATTTATGCATTCTCAACATTGATACTTATTTCAAATTATTTTATTGTTTGTAGTTGAAGTAATTATTGAAGTTCAATTCTTCCGAAGAATTGTACAGAGGAATGTTTGTTAAAAATGATTTTGAATACGACGTTTTGAAAGAATCAAATGGCACATTCTGTCTTTCAGTGCCAATATTTTAAAAGTAGGTATCTACGTCAGAGCTGAAACGGATGCAATTGTACACTAACATTTACTTTCTTATTCCTAAAACATCCTTTTTTTAACAGTCTAATCGTTGTTATCATGAAAAGGTGATCAGTTGAGTGACGTGAATGTCTCATGCCAAGTGACTGTAGCCAGTCCAATATTGGATTGAGCTTCATCTTAGTTTTTGTATTTCTCACGAGCCGATATGTGAGAGCGGGGTGATGGGGTGGTTGCTCATTTGTCCGCCGCGTGGCGCTGGTGGAGTCGTGATGCCGATCACGAGGGCGCAACAGGTGGCTTATGCACGAGTCACTCTTCATCGCTGCTCCAGACGTTGACACAGACGCCTCACATGTGACTGAATCATGTGGCCATTTTTCACGCTTAAGGATCATCGGAGCTGTACGTTTATCGATGTTCGAGAAATATAATGGATGTAAACATCGTCTATCACATCGTACGATCATTTGTGTCAGGATTGGATTCACCATTTCCGGGTCCTCCTTTCCCAGGGACATCGATTATATCGGAGGTTGATACGAAAATAAATGAGTTAAGTAAATGAAACAGGGCTCCTATTCAACCTTGAAAACATTATATCCGTGAATGAGCCGTGAATTTCGTCTACCATGAAAAAACATAGAGGAACGGGTTGTCCTCCAAATAATTTGTGTCCATGGTAGTACCATTGTTGCACACTGTCTGCGACCTAGCGTATGAAGTCCATGGAGATCAGTGAAGTATAATTAAAATCCATTGTTGCTTGTAATGTGAATGTGATCTTCGAATAATAATATGCTGTTATCATTGCAAAAGAAAAAATGCAAATATTGTGCGAAAAAATAGTTTTAACCTTTAGGTGTACTAAAGAATAAAATGGTTTCGTTTGAAAAATATTTTTTTCCAATTTATTCATTTTGGCTCCGCTGTGTAGAGCCTCATTAAAGATGCTGGAGCGTGTTTTTTTATATTTTGAATGAGCCAGATTTATTCGGGTGACAGGCTGCCCTGCTACGGCTACTTTGAACGCGTGAAATTTACACGCTGCCGCTTATTTCGGTGTCCTAACGTTCGTATATTGCAGCCCTCTATTTCTCCTTATTTCTATGCAGTTCCTTTAGTTGTGTGATTTTCATCTTCCTCGTGTTTTCCTTCATCCTTCGCCAGTGCTTTGTTCCATGGTATTCAACCCTATTGAATCCCTCACGTGGTTGCTCTTTCTGATCCACCGGAGCCTTCTTTAGCTTTTGGTTATCCGAAAAAGCCGTGAATTTCGTCATAAAACGTTAAAAATCTCTCAAACTTGATTGTAGAACTACGAGTGACTGGCAGATCAAAAGTAAAATCGGTGTGTCGATCATGTTTCGAGGTCAGTAAAGAGCAGATACTGTCCACGCATTTATCTGCTCACGTGTATTCGTAGCGCAATTATTGGTCCGTATGCCATGACGGCACATTGACCTTACGCCTGTGATTGGAAGACCAGTAATCAGAGTGTTCATTAACCCTGGCGGAAAACCAGACACTTCTTCACTTCCATGCTACCCTGCTCCCTCGATTTTACCATTCACGACCTTTAGCCGTGCCTGAATTTTGTTAACGATAGGTGACGTCATGATCTGCTATCCATCTCGATCATATCTTATGCATGTGAGGATGCGTCTTCATGAAATGGACGGGTTTAGGAATCAGTAGCTATCACTTACGGTGCGCGACAAACGGGGAAGCCAAGGCAGTGGTTTTCCTCTAGTTGATCCACGTACTTCTTTTCATTCCCAAAAGGTTTCGTCATGAGAGATGGCACTCATTCATTGCTGCGTTATCATTCACGGCGTCTGTCGCGTTTGTTAAATTTTTAGTTAAAGAGCGGCCGATGATTGTTGCGTGATCATAATTTCGGCCTAAAATTGCTTATCATCAGACCGTGAATTTGAAGACATTTAGACCGTGAAAAGCTGGAAAAAACAGCGAATTTTAAAATTTAGCTTGAGTGGGAACCCTGTGAAAGTTTCAAAATAAAATGTAATTGGTAGCTATACCCGGGTATTGAGCTAGAAGAAAGGTATTTACCTCGTGTGCTGATTTCATAGACGCCACACCTAGCCATGGGGATAACGATACATGGAACAGTTTTGTTGATATAACGCGGAAGGCCGTGAATAAGATAATTCTTAGTAAATGTTAATGTTTGAATCGTAAGCCTAAATGGCACAATACAAATGTACATACACCTTTAAAGCGTCAAAGAGCATGCTCTACAATAGTGAAAAAACATATGGGAGTCTTACGATTGGTAAGAAACAAAACATGTGCCAAAACGAAACATGTGTAAAAACATATCGAAGAAAAAGACTAAAGAAGGAAGGTCTTAGGAAGTTTTCAAAACAAAGATATATAGCGTATATTCAAATGATCCTCCTTAAGCATTATGTCTATTTGTGAGGAAGATACAGGGAAATAGTGCCGGAAATAGTAGAAAGTAGCTAGAATTGGATTTCATTCAGTGCGCTTAGATTCAGATTCCAATTTTTATTACTAAAATGTAACGATGAATCAAATATAACGATAACTCGCACGGGTTTTGGAGTAAATTACCACTAGCGAAACGTCTTTTTTCAAATTATCAATTGGAAGTAAAAATTACCGAAAATGTTATCTTTAACGGTAATTCGATTACTTTTTATTCGTCACAGCACATCCCTCGTTGTAACGTATATCCGTCTCCGGAGAATCTGGTGTCTGCATTTGCATTTCCTCATAAATCTGACCGATCATATCTGACGTCCCTACTACAGCTCTGTTCGGCTAATCTTTTGACCGGGATTTTGTCCAGCAGATCAAACACATGAGCTTATCTACTGCTCGAACGAGCGAACTGACCGAATCATCGACGCGCTCAATCGTGGATTCGGTCGCCATTGGCCAGACGTGTTCTTCGCATTTTGTTTTGCCTCCGTATAGGTCAACGCCCCCGACATTCACGCTAGCCGGCAGTACACGCGCGACGCGCTGGTCGTATACCACGCAGGATGTTACGCTATGCCAGTTCGTTGTGTTGCTACGATTTGTAATTGGTTTTATATGACCTGATTTTTTGCGAACAATTATCACCCATTTTTATCTGCTACTTTAATTTAAGGTACTAATTTTAAAAAGGCAAGACTCATTGAAAGTTCCTTTCCTTTATTTTATAGCATAGGCTTGCTTCCCTTGAGACATATTTTTATTTACAAGGTTTTACGTCGATTTTTCATGAGAAGTGGAAATACGGGGTTATTATTATACAACCGTCCTTCCTTCACCCTACGAAGATCACGTATTACTTTACCAAGGACTAACCTCACGCTGTATAAACGTTGTTTCTTGTTTATAGGCCCAAAAGGGTACAATTTATTACCTGATTCATGTCTGAAAGCAAAAAATAATAACGTAATTATGAAAAATATTCAGTATTGGTTGTTTATAATGCAAAGTATGGAGGATGTTTTTCTTTGATATAATACCATCTAATACATGTACGTACTTACTTCATTTCAAATGTTGTGCTTAAAATGTCTATATGTCAGCATGACCCTATGTAAATGATGGTAGCCATAAAACAGGTTGTCCTTAATGGCTACCTAAAGTTACTCCGTTTTATGTAATTAATTCTATTCTGTACTTTTTATTTTTTGGAGTAATAAAACAAAAATTATAAATAGAGTCAATTCGTGTTGGTATTTTATTGGAAAGCACTGGTAGTTGTAAATGAATTAAATGCAATAACTCTTCATATTTTAAAAGTTTTAGTAGTACCGTATTTTAACTTCACACACATAAGGATTGTTAACAAATACAGATCAATAAACAATCTTGGTAACCAACCAACAGAGACAAAACTAGAGCTGTGCGAGAGTCTCGTCTCGACGGTCGAGACGAGAAATTCATTTCTCGGCATTGTCGGGACGAGACTCTCGGCGCGGCGAGAGTCTCGCCTGGGTCGAGAGTCTTGACAAGAGTCGAGAAGTCTCGCCCCTTCGAGATTTCTCGACATCCGTCGAGACTCCCGAGCAAGGCGAGAAATTCCGATGAATACCGCAATCAGTCGTTAATAGAGATTACTGTGGTATCCCTTACTACTTTTATGGATTTATTCACACTGTAAAATATTTTATTTAATTGACAATTTAATCATATTTTATTACTTAATCAACCAAAATTGACTGGTAACCATGAACCTTAGTTACCATAAATAAACATTTCAAAAAGATATATAAAATTCTATTGAATTCAATAGAAAAAATAAAATATGCTTAAATTGTCAATGTCGATCTTATTTTATAACTAATTTTAGTTTTGGAAATATTAAATATAAAATTCGAATCATGGAGTGTAGGTCTTTCAATTGAAATGCAAATTGTGCCAACGTTTCCGTTTATTTACAATCCATTATCAGGGCTTGTAATGAAATTGAGCAAATAATTTTGATACACAGGCGTGTTAAAGAGTTACATCAATGTTAAATATTATAGTAATATAATAGAAAAGAAACATTCACTTGATCATTAAAAAAAAGAATAGGTCATCGTTTATTTCTATAGAATTTTATATATTTTTTTAAATGTTTATTTATGGTAACTAAGGTTCATGGTTACCAGTCAATTTTGCCTGAATAAATAATAAAATATGCTTAAATTGTCAATGTCGATCTTATATTACAACAATTTTTAGTTTTGGAGATATATATGATGTCTTAAAATAATCTTTTTGCTAAATTATTTTCAATGTCTAAAATAGAAATAGTGTTATTTTTTCGAGGAAGCGGGAGTCTCGACGGGTGTCGAGAAATCTCGAAGGGGCGAGAATTCTCGACTCTCGTCAAGACTCTCGACCCAGGCGAGACTCTCGGCGCGGCGAGAGTCTCGTCCCGACAATGCCGAGAAATGAAATTCTCGTCTCGACCGTCGAGACTCTCGGGTGGTCGAGAGTCTCGCACAGCCCTAGACAAAACACAACTGAAAATTACAAATGTCAACACCCCCCCGTAATTGAAGATGTGCTGAAACAGCTCTTTAGCATTTCCATCAAATGAATTACAAATTTTTTTTTTAAATTATTTTTAAACCATGCCTAAACCTCTCATACATTTTTCATGTTTTATACGATTTAAGCCCTTGGTAAGTATGTCAGCTGTCATTTCCTCAGTGGAGAGAAAATCTACGTTTATATTACCGTTTTCTACTTGTTCTCTAACAAAATGGTATTTCACATCTACATGCTTCATTCTATCATGGAAAACAGGATTTTCTGCTAACTTGAGAGCGCTCTGATTGTCCTCAAAAATAGTAATAATTTCTTGTTCCTGAAATAATTCGGAAATAAGATGTTTTAGATGAATAGCCTCTCTAGTAGCCTCGGAAAGAGCAATATATTCTGCCTCACAAGACGATTGGGCAACACATTTTTGTTTTCTACTACTCCAGGAGACTGGTCCACCTGCACAAGTGAAAACATATCCAGAGTATGAATGCCTATCATTTAGATCATTTGCAAAATCTGCATCAGAAAAACCAAAAATAGGCTTCCCAGTGCATTTGTATGTGAGTCCCATTTCCATAGTACCTTTTAGATAACGAAGTACCCGCTTGGCCATCTTCCAGTGTATATCTGTATGCTTCTTATTAAACTGGGAGAGATAGCTAGTAATGAAGGAAATATCTGGCCGCGTGTTGACGGAGAGATACATGAGAGTTCCAATTAATGACTGGTACGGGACATCTATGATATCCTTACCCTTCTCTTTCATTTGACTAACGTCAACTGGGGTCGAAACAATCTTACAATCTTCCATGCCAAAACTCTTTAAAGCATCTTTAATGTATTGTTTCTGGTCTATCTTGAATACTCCCCTCTTCTCATCTCTTGTAAAATTCATTCCCAGGGCATGTTTGATCTTGCCAAGATCCTTAATGACAAATCTCTTCTTCAATTCTTCCTTCAATTTCTTCTTTTCTTTCTCATCATTGGAGAATATAAAGAAATCATCAACATATAATGTAATAATAACTATTTTAGTTCCAATATGTTTAAAGTAGACACAGGGTTCATGTTTTGATTTAATATACCCTATCTCATACAATAACTTGTGAACTGTTTTGTTCCAAGCACGACTAGCCTGCTTGAGTCCATAAATAGACTTCTGTAATAGACAAACCTTCTTCTCTTCACCTACAGCTATGAAACCTTCTGGTTGTGTCATATAGATGGTTTCATCTAAAGTGGCATTTAAAAAAGCAGTTTCGACATCCAGATGTTCAACATCAAGATTCAGTTCTGCTGCCATAGCCAACAGCAAACGGATAGTTGAACCTCTGACTACCGGAGAAAAAGTTTCTTCAAAGTCTATACCATGGGTTTGAGCAAAACCTTTAGCAACTAAACGAGCTTTGTACTTGATGATCTTACCACCATTGTCTCTTTTCAATTTGTAAACCCATTTACATGGTATTACACTTTTATTTGCAACTCGCACTAGCTTCCAAGTTTCATTTTTTCTAAGACACTCTAATTCCTCCATCATTGCTTTCATCCAATGCTCTTTGTCTTCACTTTGCATAGCCTCTTCAAATGTGGTAGGTTCTTTGTCAAAGAAATTTTTTGCTTGTAAAACAACATGATCAGGAAATTGTTTCTTGTTACGTACCCTTTGAGGATATCTAGGACTCTTAGCAGTTTCTTGAACATTAGTCCCAGCTTTATCTTCTGTTGAGTCTGCATTTTCACAAGGAGAATCCAAAAGAATTTTAACAGCAGCCGCAGCTTCATCTTTTGTTGAATCTGCATTTTCATTGTAAGAATCCAAAGGAATTTGAGCATCAGTACTGCTC
Source organism: Ischnura elegans (assembly GCF_921293095.1). Taxonomy (NCBI): domain Eukaryota; kingdom Metazoa; phylum Arthropoda; class Insecta; order Odonata; family Coenagrionidae; genus Ischnura; species Ischnura elegans. Next base: position 79,158,527 of record NC_060257.1, read on the forward strand.
TCACCGGAAAAATTATTTTCTAAAAACACAACATCTCTAGCATGGACTACCTTCATATAATTAGAAAGATCCCTAAATTTGTAAGCTTTCTTATTCTCACTATATCCTACAAATATATGTTCCTTGCTTTTGCTATCCCACTTCTTGCGTTCCTCCTTTGGAATATGTACAAAAACTCGGCAGCCAAATACTCTTAAGTGTGTCAAGTTGGGACGCTCACCTGTCCATTTTTCTTCTGGAGTCATTCCTGTAACGGATCTATGAGGTGATTTATTCTTGAGATACGTAGCAGTTCTCACAGCTTCTTCCCAAAATGACTTAGGTAGTCTGGCACTATGCAACATGGAACGAGCCTTCTCCACAATGCTTCTGTTTCCCCTTTCAGCAACACCATTTTGCTGAGGAGTACGGGGTATGGAAGTCTGGTGAATAATTCCTTCTGACTTAAGATAATCTGAGAATTCCCTATTAACATACTCAGAACCATTATCTGATCGTAAAATTTTAATTTTCTGGCCAGTTTGCTTTTCCATGAGGTTTTTAAACTCTTGAAACTTTACTCTAACTTGATCTTTTGTTTTAATGAAATAGGTAAATATCATTCTAGAGTAATCGTCTATAAATACAAGTAAATACTTATTTCCTTCTAATGATTTTACACTGAATGGTCCACAGAGGTCAGAATGAATCAACTCTAGGCATTTAGTCGCCCTTTTACTTTTGATTTTAAGAAAAGGTTCTCGACTCTGTTTCCCTTCTAGACATGCAGTACATACAGTTCTATTTTCCTCAGGGGCGTAATCAACTCCATCAGCTAATCCATTTCTCAGTAGATTCATACCATAGCGGCAGAGATGTCCCAACCTCCAATGCCAAAGAGTTTGCTGAGAAGGGTTAGTTGTAGCAGCCAGGGACTTTTCTGATACCTGTGACTCTATCTTATATAACCCGTTACTGGGAAGAGCAGTCATTAAAACATTCCCTGAAATACTACAATCATTATCATGAAAAAATTTAGCACCTTCTTTCGTAAATACTACAATAAAACCTTTTGAAACACATTTTGACACAGATATAAGATTTGTAGCAAGATTAGGCACATGAACAACTTCAGAAATACTACTAATACTGTTGTTGTTATTACTTTTGTGAATCATGACATCACCTATACTGTCACTCTGCAACTTACGTTTATCAGCACACACAATCTCCAAACCAGAGTTACTTTTAACATTGAACAGAATATCTTTATGAGGAGTCATATGGGCAGTTGCCCCGGAATCCACAAACCAATCATTTTTATTGCTTTGAGCACAACCACCAACACCTAAATCCGAGAATAAAGTGTATTGTTTCTTGTGTAGCTGCTTGTGGGTTGAACTCGATGTCTGTGCCGTTTTCTTGGTCTTGTTTGGACAGTCTGGTTTTTTATGGCCGGGTTGGTTGCATCCATAGCAGACGATACCATCTTGAGAGTTGTTGCGTTTCGGGAACTTCTTTTTCTTCGGAATAGTTCGAGACGCATTGGATGCAAATGCAGTCTCAGTTGCACCATCATTTTTGGACATTTCATTTAAGAGTTTAGTTTTCACCATGTTCACCGTTACTTCAACTCCTGAATTCTCGAGTGCCATTACTAGGGGGTCGTAATGTGAAGGAAGACCTCCAAGCAAAATAGCAACTAAATCCTCATCAGGAATCTCCTTCCCAATATCAGCAAGCTTCTGAGCGGTATCCATTACGGCAGTTAGGTACTCTTCAATGGACGTATAATCTCCGAGGGATAACCGGTACAAAGTCTTTTAAAGGTTAAGTCTCCGGGCAAAACCCTTATCTTCATATGCATCGGCAAGAACTTTCCATGCTTCAGCAGCTGTTTTGCATCTTCTTACATGTATGATAGCGGAATCGTCCACGCACAAACAAATCTTAGCTAGGGCACGCTCATCCTTCCTGGACTTTGAAGCAGCATCAGTATGATCATCATTTGGGTATCCATCAACAGCATGCCACAAGTTTTGATCTATTAAATACGCCTTCAGCTTAAATTTCCAAGTTGGATATCCTTCACGCCCACACAACGGCTTAATGTGGACGATATACCGGATGCGTCAGACGACATTATGAAGACTTCACTTACTTCTTATAATTTACCAGTGCTGGGCCCATAACCTCTGTTGGTATTTTATTGGAAAGCACTGGTAGTTGTAAATGAATTAAATGCAATAACTCTTCATATTTTAAAAGTTTTAGTAGTACCGTATTTTAACTTCACACACATAAGGATTGTTAACAAATACAGATCAATAAACAATCTTGGTAACCAACCAACAGAGACAAAACACAACTGAAAATTACAAATGTCAACAATTCGCGCGTGATTTACAAACAGTGTAACAAGTGTATGACCACAAAATATCGTAGTACTATCTTATGATGTTGGAACTGCTAAAGGAATGCTTGAACATGCTGAGAAGCGAATGGTCAATAAATGGAAGCAGCTACGGTATTTTGCAACTTATATCATTAACTTCACGCGACACCTACTTACCTCATGCTATTCCATTAACTTCAAGCTTAGCTCATTCAACTATTTTCGAAGCCTTTTTTATGTTAAATAATTGAATTCGCACGATTTTATTGCATTGTAGGGTTCCGCCAAAATCTTCAAATTCTCCCTCTCCTCATCCTGGCGTTTACAGCTGTTAACACAGACCGTCGAATGCTCTTTATATCAGTTTTAATGAATGCACGTCCTTAACTACGAAGTTCTTCAGGACAAACGAGGGATGAACGGTCCCCCGAGTAATGGTGTCCATGGCACCACCATTGTTGCAACGCGCCAGCGCAAAGAATCTACGATAGCAGAAGGATGGTACTTAAACTCAAGTGTTGCTTCTGATTTGATTATAATCGTAGGATAAGTGTACTGTTGTAAATATCAATAAAATGAAATAAGAAAACCATCAAAGGAAAAAAAATTAACAACTTTGCTTGCTCTGAGCGTAATATTACGCCACGTGATATCTTTCGAATTTTGCTACGGGCGTGATATTAAACCATCCATCTTTTGAAAAAATCGTATTTTGCCAGTTTTTAACAAAATTCTACCAACCTCTTAATGAACAAACGAAAAGAAGAAAAGCAAAATTTATTTTTTTAAATGATACCAAACACGTATTCCTCGCATCATAGGTTGGTTGTTAAGAAATAACGCAAGTGTGTTGAATATGCCCGGAACTCGGGTACATATATGCAGTACAGTGGTCAGCACGGTAAATGCTAACTTTCTAGTTCAATTGTTTATAAAATTTAATGTTTTATTGTATTTTTAATAATTACTTACATAATCTATACATTGTTCTGAGCCTCCACAAAGCGGAATGAGCGTGTTGATCAGAGGTAAACCAAGCATAGTATCATAATTATTATTGGTAGTGATGTTCTGTTTACGTAAATGTTCGAGGGGAGAAGACTTTTTTCACCATTTGCATCCAGATAGCCTCCTTTCATTATTCTGCTTGTGATGTCCAACGAGATCGCCTCCCCTCCTCCCTCAAAGCTTCAAATCCTCCGTCTCCTCCTCATGGCGATTGCAAAAGTTAACGCTGCTCATGAGACACTCCTAATAACAATCGCTATGAAAACACTGCCGAAATCAAGCAGCTAAGGCAAATGAAGAACGGATGGTCCTCCAAATAATTTGTCTCCATGGTAGTACCATTGTTGCACACTGTGTGCGACCTAGCGTATGAAGTCTATGGTGATCGGTGAAGGATACTTCAAATTGCCTGTAATGTGAATTTGATCTTCGAATAATCCTACGCTGTTATCAGTCCAAAAGAAAATAATACAAAACACCGTGGGAAAAAATAGTATTAACCTAAATTAGGTCTACTAAAGAATAAAATGTCACGAAGCTGCTGATATCCCAGGTCTTCAAGGGTCTTTAAGTCTCTCCGGTCAGCTTTTCCAATGATCCACGTTTCTGATCCTTAGAGTGCCTCGTATTCTTGCCCCTACCATTTCCATAGTCTACATTCCAATTCTCTTGGATCAGAGTTGTCATGAATGTTTTGAGTTTTTGTCATGAACGCCGTTTTAGCTTGGGATATCAGTCGCTTTTTACATCCCAGAAGGTCCCTAGGTTGTCGAATTTACTTTAAATTTTTGGCGTTCAACAAGCTATCATTCACGTCATATTTTTGTCATTGAATAACCCCTGTGGGTTAAACTGCAATTTTTTTTAAACTCGAGACTGGAAAATCAGTGTCAGATCCGTGGGACGAGGACTTAAGGGACCAGGGAGAAATTCCCTCCCCTTAAATCCACGTGTATTATTTCCTGAGCCCTATAATAACATCAATGAAGCGAGTGTCAGTCATTCTAATCTAATCGAGTGGTCGCTTCAGTGTGTAATGGGATTAGATGCTCCGAATACCTCGTTATGGGGGAAGCCGCTGTGGTCCCCGAATCCGTGTGCCCGATGCGTGGGCGAATTAGTAGATATAATGCCCGTGCGGATGCCTGAAGGAATGCGTGTGAGAATGCCAGAAAGAATTCCGGAACGAATTCGCTATAGAATGCATGAAGGAATGCATCGGAAAAGGGGCTTCGGAGAGAGAACGCTATATGTGTGCAGGCCATTGAGGAGAGAGTCATATCGACCCCTACAATAGGTCAACCCTTTGCCCTACCCCTACTTTCAAAACCCCTCCAAAATGTGGGTCCGCTGCAATGCGACACCTATCCCTGTTTAATCCCATCTCTGACTTAACAGCTGAATGACACGAATTATTTTCACTGTTGGATATGAGGTAGATTTCTGTCCCGTCACGTGCCAATTTTGATATCCTACCGGCCGTCGACGTCTCAGAGTAAATATGTAAACGAGAGAGATCTTCGGCTTCTGCGCATTCGACTTAAATTGAAATTGCAAGATCCCATATCACGTGATGGATCTGATTGTCGTGACTGTTGTGTTACAGCCCTCAACATTCCTGTCCCCCCCACCGTCACCCTCTTCCTCCATTCCCTTAACCCCGTCCCCATTGATAAATCAGGGTGTTCGCTGGCCTGGAAAACCTTGAATGCGAGGGAATGTCGATATTGTGGAAAAATTCGGGGAACAGTCCGGGAAACCGGGCTTGCATCCTGGAAAAATCGGCTGTTGACGCGTGCAGCGCCTGCGAAAACTAGCCCAATGCGTTGAGTTCTCTCGACGCTACCAAAGGGAATGTATATTCCCAGAAATCTGTATCCCTTTAAATGGAAACTTCTCTTCCAATAGCTTTTCATCATTACTTCCATTGTGAAATTTTCCCGGCATCGCCACCGGGTCAGGAACTGCATAACTGTCGACGTTTCGATTTCCGACTCGATGTGAGTCACTGAAGAAGATGGCCGAGTCGGACATCGAAACGTCGGCAGTTATGCAGTTCCTGATCCGGTGGCGATCCCGAGAATATTTCACGAAGTCTATTCGCCGGGAAAGCACTAAATCTTTCTTCATTACTTCCATTATTTCCAACCGCCATCAGAAAACTTCCTCTTTAAATCCCTCTTCCTTTTCCCCACCCTCCTTTAAGTACAAAAACAGGGAATGAGGCGGTCAGATAAGTGAAATAATCTGAGAGTAATGTTTGTTTTTTGTTGTTGTTGATATTTATTGTTGCGTTGCGTTACGTTTTGTTCACAAATCCATTGTAAAAGGTCATCTAGACTGTTTTTCGATTTAATGAAAATAAATAAATAATAAATTGCAAGACTTTCATCTTCATCTACATAATACCCCGCAAACCGCCCTAAAAGCTGTGTGGCAGGGGGTGTTACGACACCTGTTTACACATAAAAAGGAAGTTCTCTAAGGAAATTACGACAAGCATTAATTATTGAAGTCCTTAATGGTTCGGGGGAAAAACGAATTCTCGTATCTATCCGTTCGGCAAAACATCTCTCTCGATTTATCGCTTCTGTCGGACCTGAAAATATAGTGGGATTCTAATATTATGTTCTCCGTGCCGCTCTTAAAGATATCCATTCTCAATTGTTCAAGCAATGTAAGCCTAGCGCGCAGCCTCCGAGTCTCCAGAGGCTCCCAGCCTTATTTGCTTGACATCTGGGTAACTCTGCCTGTACGCCCGTAGCAGTTTTTGACAAACCGCGCAGCCTGCGAGGATGCTTGCGTTCGCATACTTAGAGCTCGTATTTTACTTCGAGTTCATTTCAATATCTATCTGGTGTATTTAGTGGTGTTAAAAATCTCTATTTTGAAGAGAAAATTTAAAGTAAACGTCTGATGGAGGAGGTGGGAAATGCTGCACGCCATAGCAGTATTATTATTAAATAATTATTAAAGATCAGAATAATATGTTAATGCCTGTGCTAGTTTTCCTTAAGTGTAGTAGAATATATAGACTGTATAGTAGGGTGGGCCGAAAAATGAATTTTTTTGGAAGGAAATATGCCCCCTGCAGGAAAGTTTCGAACTTGTGTCAGGGCCTCAGATCCGAAATATTTTCAAAATCGGATAACATTACCACTGCCGCCCTAGCCCAAAAGTTTAAAATTTTGCAAAAATTCAGGCTGATTGTGGAAACAAAACCGTTTGAGAATAAATTACTGCAAATAAGCCCGTTTTGGTAAAAAAAATGATGAATATAGCATTCAACATTACATTTAGGTAATTTAAAGTTCATCTAAAGGAAATATTATGGTTTTGTAATAGGTAAGAATGGTCAACAAAGTTCGTGTTTAGGCAACCCGCATACCATCAAAATTGTCTGGCTGCGTGTGGCATCACATTTTAACTTTAAGAAGCCGTAGTAGAGGAAAAATTACCTAATTTACCAAATATTTAATAGCATAAGAAATGTGGTGAGATTTCCTAGAAATCAGCATGAGGAAATAGTTACTTGGTTGTTATTGTTGGTCCACCCGAACAACTCTTCCCTATCCTCAAATCTGTCCTTCATCAAGATTAAATGATGGATGACAACCTAGAATAAATAATTTTACTTACATATTCATTTCATTACCTCAGTTGAATCATATTCTGTAATTTTTGGTGGTGATTCAAACCATTAATTTATATGAATGCTTGTCCTTTCCTGCATCCGAAACCTTGCATTGCTTTTTGCAGAACCATAATAATTTGTGCCATAGGTAATGCTTGGAAGGCGAATTTCAAAAATTCAAGCAGAGCCTCTTTCTCAACATGATATCCCAAAATATATACTTTGTTACTTTGTAAGTTGGTGTAGGATGAAATTATATCTAAGATCTTGAAGGAAACTCCTAAATCACACCAAGTACATTATCCAGGTGAATATTTACATTCACAAAAATTATCATAGCGATAGAATGGCTTGGTTTCTATGGAATAGCTTGTCCAATCTGATGTAGTCATAGCCGTTGGGGTATTGTGTGATCGTTTCTCTGCATCTCTTCTCATGATGTCTCTCCTCTCTCTTTCAGCACTGGCTCGATCCCGCTAAGACTGTCCTGAAGCAAGTTAAAGGTGAGTTGTGGCAGTGGGCCACAACATGCCTGGGCAATATACTAATATATCGTGAAATATCACAATGTTTAAATTTGTTGGCAACCCAAATATTGAGTTTTGAAAATTGGGGATGCCCTAAATTCTCAAGTATAATGGTCAACGCACTGCAGGAACAAGTGACTTAGTACGCAGTTACGCGCATGGGTGCAAAGTTAAATACACCAATGGATGAAGTTCACCATGAAAAAATATTTGACTTGGCCAGGATTCGAACCGGGATCTCCCGATTCTCGGTGAGCTGTGTTCGCCAGTTACACTACAAAGCCATTTTCTCAGAGCGAACTTCGGGATGGGTTTTACTGAACAAGATGTTGATGTCACAAGTCCACACTGTGGCACATGTGGCGGGGGTCGAAAACCCATCCCGGAGTTCACTCTGAGAAAATGGCTTGGTGGTGTAACTGGCTGATACACCTGCCCGGCAATCGGGAGATCCGGGTTCGAATCCCGGCTAAGTGAAAATATTTTTTCATTGCAAACTCCATCCGTTGGTGTATTTAACCCCTTGCGCTGTAATGACGAGTCTAGCTCGTCATGAACTTTTGACGCCAAACCGCTCAATGACGAGTGTATCTCGTCATCGGATTTTCATAGTTTTAGCACTATTTAGAGTAACAATATAATTATTTTGAAAGCTTAAAAATGTTAAAACATACATAATATGCATAAATAATTCATATTTAAAGAAAAATGATGCATTTAAAGGATTAAAATGATTTTATTCGAGTAGCGATAGCTGTGTTCTCCATGTTTAATAATCACATTTTATTTCACGGTTCTACGTTTATTACAAATTACAAAATATAATTTTATAACCACCATTTAAAAGAGAACCACAGAAAATTAAATAGAGAAAAGGAGCATGATATTTGGAAAATCAATCAAATTGGAAGGGGTTAATAATGGCTAACGTTTGGCTGTAATATTAATGTATCCAAAACACTGTCGCAATTATTCCATTTTATTTTACTCACCCTCTCATCAAGTATACAGATTATTTTTTGGGGCTTATTTTAAGAATACCCAACTACAATCCTATAGCTCTGCCACTAATATCTAGTATTTGATTCTTGACATAGTCATCCACGAACTTTTGAGTGGAGATATATTATAATTTATAATATTATTAATGCATTGCTGGCTGTTGTGATAATGTTCATGTCTCCATTTTGTGTGCCTCCAGAAATGGATCCCATCCTGTTCAGCTTCCGAGTCAAGTTCTATCCTCCGGATCCATTTCGGCTCAAGGAGGAGATCACACGCTACCAGGTGTACCTGCAACTCAAGAGGGACTTGCTGCACGGCCGGCTGTACTGCACGCACAACGAAGCATCGCAGCTCGGGGCTTACATCATCCAGTGTTAGTACACCCGTCAACCTTCTCTTAACCTTTGATCAGTCACATGTGCCAAATACGTGCACCCCTTGATACGTTATTCTCAGTAGCTTTTATTATCCTTGCTCAGAACTATCAAGTGCTCCTCAAGTCTTCCTTCAGTTGTGTCTACATATTAATCAAATTCATAGTGCTATGTTCAACTATGGCAATAAGGAATACTTTTCAAAGCCTCTGTCACGAAGGGGGAAATGTAAATATTTTCCCACACTTTTAAGCTATATAATAATCATGATCACTCATGGGTTAAGCAGGGCAAAGGGGTATCCACCCCCTCTTAATTTCTGGAAATATTTAAATATTTAAAAAATATTTTAGCTTACTCTCCCTCCCACTCTAGCTTCCATTTCACAACCTAAAGAGACAATGTTTAAAAATAATTGACGAATATCTCAAAGCTGTTTGTGTAAGCATCTCAGACCTAAGTAACATTTTTCTGAGAGCTGTTGTGTGACACCAAGGTGTCATAAAAATTGATGAGCCTCCCCAAAACAATGACTTGAATCCTCCCCTGATCATAGTACATAATTTTTTCTAAGTATGAGTCGTATACCTTCTGTCTGGAATCTGTATCACAGCAACAAAGATGACTTTTTAAAACCTCTGTCTTAACATAATTCACTGTCTCGGGCATGACTTTATGGAATTAACTTTGCATATTGAAATTTAAAAACTTCACTTAATCAATTTCACTTAAATTTAACAGTTTACAATCTAGTTTTCAGAATTTCATCATCTGGTATCATTAGAAATTTTGGTTCTTACTGGCATCAGCTATTCTGGGTTAAAATTTCATGGTACAATTTTTCTCAAACCGGTTTACTGTTGCTAGAGAAATGGAAGGTATCTTATGAGATGGATAATCCTGACATTTTTCTCTAAAGAGTGAGTGTATCCATATGAATCTGTGTGAGTACAGCATATATTGCTTGTTTCTTTTAGCGGAGTTGGGTGACTTTGACCCCGAGGAACACATGGAAGGCTACATCAGTGAGCACAAGCTGCTGCTGAAGCAGACGCCAAAGATCGAGGAGAAGATTGCGGAGCTGCATCAGACACAGCTCAAAGGCCAGCCCCCTTCTGCCATGGAGACGGCCTTCCTCAAGAAGGCATACACGCTCGACACGTACGGCGTTGACCCTCACCCAGTCAAGGTCTGTTGCACTTCCTTCCTCTTTCTCTTCATTGCCGCCCCCAACTCCCCCTTCCTCTTTTGATGTGACCTGTTCATGTGGGGGAGTCTTTTTATCTCTAAGGAATAAAGTTGAGCACTTACAATCCAACCAAGAGCACTAAGGTACATTTTAACGTGAATTCTAATTGTAATGAAAGAATACGTTGAATAAGGAGAAGGTTTTTTAGTGATTCCACGTAGTTCAAGTTATGCTGGGCGACGGGCAATATATCGTGAAGTGGCTTGAAGGTGATGAAGAGATGGATGTGAAGCTCCGGGCTAGCTAGCTTGTTCAACCTTCTTTCAGCGAACGCAGGCGACTCACGGCGACCGGCCGGCATGCCCCGGCCACTATGCATCAACCAACTCCTGACGGTCGGAACGGCAACTTTGGGAAACAACCGCATAGCCAAATCCAGCTGCCACAACATAATATAGATTCTAGTGCACGTGTTTTCACATCACAAATCAATGGCCAAAAAACATTACTGCAAAAAGCACAAGTAGGCTTGGTTTTATGATGATTTTTAAACTGCAACAGTGTATGTAATCATTATTAGGCCAGTGAAAGTATAGTTTTGCTCTCAAAGTTTTGAGTTATTTTGGATATTTTTAAGTAATCAATCAGTCAATCTTAATCACATAAAGAGTAAAACAAGTGACCTTATCTATAACAAAAGCGATTTGATTGTATTTTTACTCCTTATCAATTAGTCTTACTTATAAAATCAATGAATTATCATCATACATTTTTCTTGTGTATTAATATTACTGGTCTTTCAATGTAGGACCGTTTCGGTAGAATTATTTCGGTAACCTTTAACTAATAAAGCAACCTACAATATGTACAATGTTTTCTCATTCAGTATTTGTATCAAAGAGTTTTCAAGAAACTGAATTTTTTGAGCCCTAAATATCCTAAATGTTCGGAACTCCCCAGCAGTTGGAGTTAGCCAGGTTTGCTCCCCCTTTAGCCAAAATGTAGGTCCTCCACTGCTCTAGGAGTCACTGGTGTACTATGTATGTACTGCCTCTCTAGCTGCCTTCAACAAAAACAGAAGTAGAAAAGGAGATGCTTATCGCAGATGTGTGACTCTTGAGTCTCCCCTAGCATTTACTCCTTCTTAGCCTTGAGCTGCTTCTGGGAGCAATTAAATTTCAAGACTTCTTGTTTTAAAAATATGAAAATTTTCTACTAAATCATAATTGTTGTGGCAGCTACATATTTGCCCATTAAACTTTACAGCACAAAAGAGCACGTAGTTCAAATATTTCCTGAATATAAGTGAAAATTTATACATTTTTGATGATACTTAGAAGCAAAATTGAGTTAGAATGAGTTAATAAAGGTCTTTATTGTTTGGGGGGAAAAATTCCTGTATCTAATATCTATCAGTTTGGAAAAATATCTCTCTTGCTTTATAATTTTTGTTCGACCAAGAAACATAGTGAAGTTCCAAGATGATGCTCTCTGTGTTGCTCTGAAATATACATATTTTTTCTTCAAGCTATATAAGCCTATGAGTAGTTCCTGTTTGGTGAGTGCAAAGCCCCTAATTGTGTACACACTTCTGTTATTGACAGGACCACAAGGGGAACCAGCTCTACTTGGGCATCAACCACTGTGGCATTTTGACATTCCAAGGCAGCCGTAAGACGCACCACTTTAGGTGGAATGAGGTCCAGAAAATCAACTATGAGGGGAAGATGTTCATTATCCACCTAACTTTTAATGAGGTAGGTTTCCTTCAAGTGATTGATTTTGATTTTATTATTTGATATTGATTATCATGTGCTTTGTATTTAACCACTTAAACTGGTACTCATCATTGTTAACCTAATGTGTATTGATTGTGCAAACAATTTTATAGCTATCATCATACAGTGCTAATTTATTGAGTTTGCTGTAGATTTGTTTATTAGGGCTGTGCGAGTCTCAAAGTTTCGAGAGTCAAGGGAGAAAAAATTACTGTTTAACTGTAACTTGATACATTAATATGCTCGAATAACCAAGCATATTAATTTTGACTCTTTTTAAAGATTTTTTTCCAAATTCTGGATCAATTTTGCTCAGTGACTAAAAAAATCCATTCTCACACAGCTCTATTTTTTATGGTTTTGTTGGTAGCTGTAGCAAGTATCAATAATGTGTGTGTTGCAGCTTTTAGTGTGATCTGTCATTAGTACCCATGAAATTACTGTTGCTATAATAATAGTTTATCAGAAATGACATTAATATAATTTTCCCATGTGCTTTTTATTCGTCATGTATATCCTTCAGGACCCAAGAACCAAGGTAAGAAGTTTTCTCTCATTAAATGGAAAATGATGCTATTGATGTATGAGTAAACTTTCCTGTTGCCTCTTAGAGATCACCAATGGATGTGCTCCCCTAAATCACCAAAGTCCAATCCTATTATGCACACATACTCTCCTCCCTCAACACTGTAGAACTTGCTGCAAAAGTATAGTCTGCATCGCTGGGCATTAGGTTGGAATTAAAGAAATTAATTTTTTTGGAGGAAACTTCTCCCTTTGAAAAACATTTATGGAGCTGACTAAAAATTATTATCATTAGTTAAGTATTGTACCTATTAAGGTAGGTAAAAATGGAGCAGCTTGCATATTACCCCAGCGTGTTTCCCCTCCCAACTTCAACCTTCGTTTTCTATTCAACATAAGGCTTATTCCCTTTCATTTCATCTATCTATCCTCTCTAACTGTTGATATTTGTTGCTGAGTTAAATACCCTTCTCACACATTGCAGATAGATCACGAGTATACTCGTGTTTCACGAGCCATCTGTTACGGAGAGATAACGAGGTAACTCAAGTTTTCTACACGCTGCCTTTCTATGCCACTTGCAATGATACATTGTCACAACATTATTAAAAATTATCATTTTAGGTATGCATTAAAACATTTTGTTGATATAATGACATTAGGTTTTATCTTAAAACACTAAAAATTTGAAAGAGATATTGTAAAAAGTTATTCAGATGTAAACCAAATTAAAGTCGCATGCAAAAAAAGCCTGCCTTGAAAAATACCCGGCCACTGGGGTAAGTTGAAAAAAAATATTTGGTCCTAAATGTGTTAAGAGACCTTCACTGATTGTTATCTACTTGGGATAAATAAGTATGAACTGATAGACTCCATTGGCGAGAGCAACTACTTCGCTACTCCTTTATTCTGCTTTATTGTGGCACAAAACAAAAAAAATGACATGGGATGCTTGCAGAAAATAAAAAATGTTTATGAAGGGCACTATGACGGTTAAACTTCCTTTCCTTTCAATAGAAGTCTAGACCAAAATCGCAAATTTAAAAAAAATCTTTAGAAAGTTACAGAAAAGAAACCTTAGCACCTGTCCATTACATGGCAACTTATGGCCATCAATTCGGTTCTCCTAATGACCAATTAAGAATATTTGATCGTCATTTCTGCTTTCCATTACCAAATTCTACCATGCCGGCACTACATATACAAGCTGGTTTTAAAAATGTCTTCGAAGCAAAGTTCGGGAAGTCTTCGGACAATAATGTTCCTCTAGAAATGAAAATGTACAACCTTGGTATCTTTTCACAGGAAAATTTATTCGTACGACGCGTTTCGACGCTGAGGCGTCATTATCAAGTACACTCTTGTAATATCTACAATCCAATATATAGCCAATTCTGGCAGGGGTGGAGGGAGAGGGTTATACAGGGGGGGAAAATTGGGAAGGAGTGGGAGGGTTGGTGAGGGACTGGTTGGGAAGCGTGATTAAGCCCACGCTAGAAGAGGCAGGTAGGGTTCCTGGGCCGGGGGAAAGGGTTGGTTTGGAAAGGGGTAAATTTTTGAGGTTAAGTGCAGTTGTAATGAGAGGTGAATTTCTTTGGAAAACGATGTCATTAAGGACATGTCCCAAACCCAAATTTCTTTTTATCTCCAACTCCTCCAGGACGTCCATCTTCCTCCCCTTCTTGACTCTGTGTAAAACGTCCGGTTCGAAGTCACTATGATGTCCCTCTTCCCACAGGTGTTTTGCAAAGTGGGATTGCTGTAGATTCCCCGTGCGTAAACACCTTTTGTGTTCTTCAGTTCTGGTCCGGAACGCCCTACCCGTCTGCCCCACGTACACTGCGTCACAATCATTACACTTTAGTTTGTATATACCGTTGCATTCCCAGTTTTTCACTTTATCTTTTGTCCTGTTGAGGAGATTTCTTAAGTTAGCGTGGTTGTAAAACGCTGGTCTAAATTCCTTGGGGAAGACACTGGATAGTTTTTCAGTCAGCCACCCGTAATACGGTAGTTTACACCATTTAAACTCACTGTTTTCTTCTTTGTTATGGTATAACATGTTGTTGGTTCTTATATATTGTTTTTTCTTGAGCATTTTTTCCACCAAATCGTCTGAATAGCCATTCCTTTTTGCTAAGAATTTAATAGTATTCAGTTCTTTTTCGAAATTGTTTATAGAAAGGGGGATGTCCAGTAGCCGGTTAATTAGGTAGTGGAAAGTGGATAGTTTTTGTGAGAAGTGGTGACGGGAGGTGGCTGGTATGACATGATCTGTAGCGGAATTTTTCCGGAAAATGGCGAAATCAAATTTCTCACTCGTCTTTGATATAGTTAAGTCAAGAAAATTTAGTTTCCCTTCGTTTTCAATCTCATACGTGAATTTAATATTGTTGGATTGGGAGTTTAGTGAGTTTAAAAAGATGTCCAGCTGTCGAATTGAGCCCGTCCATACTGCAAAAATGTCATCCACGTACCTGTACCAGCAGTGAATATTTTTTGTATTTATTGCGTCACTGGTAAATAGTTCTTCTTCGAAGTTATCCATGAAAAGGTCCGCGAGGAGGGGTGATAAGGGAGAGCCCATAGCTAAACCTTCTTTTTGATGGTAATACTCGTCGTTGAAAATAAAATAGTTTTGTTCCACACAGATGGTGACTAATTTAACAAATTCACTCAGAAAGGGTTCCGTTGCACCACTATTTTCTAACACTCTCTTAGCCACTTCCACCGCTTCTAACGCGGGTACATTAGTAAAAAGATTGGATACATCAAATGACACTAAAATACACTTGCCTTTGGGGAGCCCTTTTTTGGAAAGTTTGTCACAAAAGTCTCTTGAGTTTCTTACTCCATATTTCGGTCGAAAGTCGGATAGATCCCGGAACTGTTTGTTGAGACTGGCCGCTAACTTCCTTGTTGGGGCTGCCACACTGGAGACCACCGGTCTGATTGGAATGTCACATTTGTGGATTTTTGGGAGTCCAAAAAATCTGGGTGCACACGGGTTTATCATTACCATTTTATAAGTTTCATTAGCCTTCACTACGTTGGATGCAGCTCTGAGTACTGCCCTCACCGATCTTTGAAATTTAGGGGTTGGGTCGTTGGGAAGTCTAACTAAATGATTGTCTCTTATGAAATTATGGCATTTCTCTAAATAATCGGATTTCTTCATTATCACTACCGCGTTTCCTTTGTCTGCTTTCTCTACTATAAGATTGTTGTCATTAATCACTTTTATCACTGATTTAAGGGAGGAAAGAATTTGTGCTTCGTCTCTTTCTTTCTTATAATGTTTAATCACTGAGTTAAATTTCTGGTTCAACTGAGTTAAATTTCAAACCGGTTAAAAAACGCAGTGTACGTGGGGCAGACGGGTAGGGCGTTCCGGACCAGAACTGAAGAACACAAAAGGTGTTTACGCACGGGGAATCTACAGCAATCCCACTTTGCAAAACACCTGTGGGAAGAGGGACATCATAGTGACTTCGAACCGGACGTTTTACACAGAGTCAAGAAGGGGAGGAAGATGGACGTCCTGGAGGAGTTGGAGATAAAAAGAAATTTGGGTTTGGGACATGTCCTTAATGACATCGTTTTCCAAAGAAATTCACCTCTCATTACAACTGCACTTAACCTCAAAAATTTACCCCTTTCCAAACCAACCCTTTCCCCCGGCCCAGGAACCCTACCTGCCTCTTCTAGCGTGGGCTTAATCACGCTTCCCAACCAGTCCCTCACCAACCCTCCCACTCCTTCCCAATTTTCCCCCCCTGTATAACCCTCTCCCTCCACCCCTGCCAGAATTGGCTATATATTGGATTGTAGATATTACAAGAGTGTACTTGATAATGACGCCTCAGCGTCGAAACGCGTCGTACGAATAAATTTTCCTGTGAAAAGATACCAAGGTTGTACATTTTCATTTCAACATGGATTTTCACAAAGTTAAAGCCGAATCAATTGAATTCATCAGAAACGCTAGTATAGCGGTAAAGGCTAAATTATACCGGACTGTCTGCATCAAATATCGGATTGCCTCGCTGAACATCTTCTTTAACAGCAGATGCCTTGAACTTGGAATCATACCATCCTACGTCAACATTACAACCAGGAGCACGTCGGCAGCTGGCAAACTTGCCATTCAGTCGGCGAGAAGACTGTGGGTGAAGAAAGAACTACAAGTATGGTATTCCAGGAGGGATAGCATCGCACAATACAAATTCCAGCTTCAATCAGAACTAAGTCATGAGTTACATTGGATTGAATGGACTTGGTTCGACGACTATGTACGGCAGCGAAGTGGTGACATCGCCCGGAAAAAAAGGTTAGTCATTTTACGGAAAGTTGAGAAGCTCCGCAAAACACAACTAAAGCCCCCAGTGGTTCTTCCAGACGAGCCGTCAAATAGTGTTTTCCAAGAGAGAATAGTGAATCTCTCCGGGATTGAATTGGAGCCCAAGTGTCTAGCATTACTGGAGAAAGGTCTCAATTATATACCTAAGCTCCCTATCGGCTCGAGTGAAATGGAAAATTTGATCATTGATTGTGATGTTGCTCTATCCAACAACACCTGTGAAAAAGCAATAGCAGCTAAGAAATTTAACTCAGTGATTAAACATTATAAGAAAGAAAGAGACGAAGCACAAATTCTTTCCTCCCTTAAATCAGTGATAAAAGTGATTAATGACAACAATCTTATAGTAGAGAAAGCAGACAAAGGAAACGCGGTAGTGATAATGAAGAAATCCGATTATTTAGAGAAATGCCATAATTTCATAAGAGACAATCATTTAGTTAGACTTCCCAACGACCCAACCCCTAAATTTCAAAGATCGGTGAGGGCAGTACTCAGAGCTGCATCCAACGTAGTGAAGGCTAATGAAACTTATAAAATGGTAATGATAAACCCGTGTGCACCCAGATTTTTTGGACTCCCAAAAATCCACAAATGTGACATTCCAATCAGACCGGTGGTCTCCAGTGTGGCAGCCCCAACAAGGAAGTTAGCGGCCAGTCTCAACAAACAGTTCCGGGATCTATCCGACTTTCGACCGAAATATGGAGTAAGAAACTCAAGAGACTTTTGTGACAAACTTTCCAAAAAAGGGCTCCCCAAAGGCAAGTGTATTTTAGTGTCATTTGATGTATCCAATCTTTTTACTAATGTACCCGCGTTAGAAGCGGTGGAAGTGGCTAAGAGAGTGTTAGAAAATAGTGGTGCAACGGAACCCTTTCTGAGTGAATTTGTTAAATTAGTCACCATCTGTGTGGAACAAAACTATTTTATTTTCAACGACGAGTATTACCATCAAAAAGAAGGTTTAGCTATGGGCTCTCCCTTATCACCCCTCCTCGCGGACCTTTTCATGGATAACTTCGAAGAAGAACTATTTACCAGTGACGCAATAAATACAAAAAATATTCACTGCTGGTACAGGTACGTGGATGACATTTTTGCAGTATGGACGGGCTCAATTCGACAGCTGGACATCTTTTTAAACTCACTAAACTCCCAATCCAACAATATTAAATTCACGTATGAGATTGAAAACGAAGGGAAACTAAATTTTCTTGACTTAACTATATCAAAGACGAGTGAGAAATTTGATTTCGCCATTTTCCGGAAAAATTCCGCTACAGATCATGTCATACCAGCCACCTCCCGTCACCACTTCTCACAAAAACTATCCACTTTCCACTACCTAATTAACCGGCTACTGGACATCCCCCTTTCTATAAACAATTTCGAAAAAGAACTGAATACTATTAAATTCTTAGCAAAAAGGAATGGCTATTCAGACGATTTGGTGGAAAAAATGCTCAAGAAAAAACAATATATAAGAACCAACAACATGTTATACCATAACAAAGAAGAAAACAGTGAGTTTAAATGGTGTAAACTACCGTATTACGGGTGGCTGACTGAAAAACTATCCAGTGTCTTCCCCAAGGAATTTAGACCAGCGTTTTACAACCACGCTAACTTAAGAAATCTCCTCAACAGGACAAAAGATAAAGTGAAAAACTGGGAATGCAACGGTATATACAAACTAAAGTGTAATGATTGTGACGCAGTGTACGTGGGGCAGACGGGTAGGGCGTTCCGGACCAGAACTGAAGAACACAAAAGGTGTTTACGCACGGGGAATCTACAGCAATCCCACTTTGCAAAACACCTGTGGGAAGAGGGACATCATAGTGACTTCGAACCGGACGTTTTACACAGAGTCAAGAAGGGGAGGAAGATGGACGTCCTGGAGGAGTTGGAGATAAAAAGAAATTTGGGTTTGGGACATGTCCTTAATGACATCGTTTTCCAAAGAAATTCACCTCTCATTACAACTGCACTTAACCTCAAAAATTTACCCCTTTCCAAACCAACCCTTTCCCCCGGCCCAGGAACCCTACCTGCCTCTTCTAGCGTGGGCTTAATCACGCTTCCCAACCAGTCCCTCACCAACCCTCCCACTCCTTCCCAATTTTCCCCCCCTGTATAACCCTCTCCCTCCACCCCTGCCAGAATTGGCTATATATTGGATTGTAGATATTACAAGAGTGTACTTGATAATGACGCCTCAGCGTCGAAACGCGTCGTACGAATAAATTTTCCTGTGAAAAGATACCAAGGTTGTACATTTTCATTTCAACATGGATTTTCACAAAGTTAAAGCCGAATCAATTGAATTCAATGTTCCTCTATTTTAAATATTTCAAAACCTATGTAGAATGAAGCACTAAGCCCAAATACTTGCCTGTTTTTGCAATAAACAGTGATAAATATAGCATCCAAGGTTGTATTGATGAAGTTAAAAGATTATCCAAATAATTTTATGGTTTTACGATGAGTGAGAATGATCAACAAATATTGAGTGTATGCAACCCGCGTGCCACCCTAAATGTGTGCCTGGGGTGGCACGCGCTCGCTCTTGGGGCCTTACCACTGGTCACAATTGGAAATTATTTTAGATGCGGCATGTAAAATGTCATGTACCATTTGTTACTATAGAAAATCAGTTGAAAATACCAGTGCCTTCTTATCGCCATTCACATCCAAAAAACAGGGAAAATCGCCAAAATTTCTCAACTTTGAGTGCGATGCAGATCCAGTTATCCAGTTGCAATAAGCCAAATAATTTCAAGCAGTGATGCCAAAACTTACATGTGCCTGCATTTGTAAATTTTATTTTATGCAAGTATTTTAAGTAGATTTTTTTTCTGCTACTCAAATGTGTAATTTGTGGGTTTTTCGAATGAATGATAAAGATGTGTTTATACAAACTGTTTTTATTTTTTTAAGAACCATGCATTTTTTTCAATTAATCGATCTATTGGTTCAAATTTTTATTTTGTTGTAAAGTCGATCTTTTCATTTTGATCAAATTTTTTATTTTCAAATCGATTGCTTGAAAAATCAACTTTGAACAAAAATTTTCCATCACTAATCCTACATTGGTGGTTTCTTCTGCCACCCATGACATGGGTGTGTTTGTTTGTAGGAAAGATCCTAAAGGTCTTAAATGCTCTTGAAATAATAAATCTAGATGACACCATGTCCAGTGCTTTGTCCTTCCTCTCCCTTGCCATCTACGTCACCTTCTCTATTCTTCTCCATATCCTCATTTCGAACCATTCTAGTCACTTTTCATTCTCCCTCTTTGAGGTCCAGACCACATGGTCGACCCTTTACTCTGGTACACCTTTGATGAAGAGAAGGTTTTTACAATTGAAAAATGGCTCTGGAATCGTGCATTTTTCAATGTTTGACACCCTCCTCTTAAAAAGACATTGGGCAAGGGTCTGGGGTCTAGCTTAATGTCCCAAAATTTTTGGGCCTTACTGCGAGTCAGTTCCACCATTTTTCTGTGGGACAAGTATCCTGGAAAAAAGTTGATTTGGTGTTGGGCATACCACCGTATTGGGCATACACTTTATAGCAGCTGTACATACACAAATTAGTGGTTAATTCTCTCTGCTGCATGCTCGGTGCATTTCACTGCGGCTTCTGCATTGTCTGCACTGTTTGGCCTCAGGTTACATAGTTGACTTGCTTTCCAATGAGATATGGTTTATGGTGGATTCACCACAATGACTTGTGAATTGGTTGGTTTGCAATTATTTATTTCTTATCTCCATCAAGAGTTTATAAAGCCTAGAATATGCTTTTGATGCCACTTGATAAAAAATTTAGGTTAACCATATTTTCATTGTCATTAAGAATTGAAAATCTGAACTGTGTGAAAAACTTGATGCTCCTTATAGCATGCTGGGTAATTCTTGGTATTGAAAGGTCCACTTCTCCTGCCACTGGATGGGGTAGTGTGTGCCTTACAGAGCCCTGCAAAATGGCTTCCTCACTTGGTCAAAATCGGTCGGCTGCTAGTATGTCATTCAAAATCGGTCGGCTGCTAATATGTCATTCTCCATGCTACGATTTGATGGTGGAATGGGCAAAAAACCCACATTCTGGCAGAGTAATCACGAAGCTGTGGATGAGAATTGGTGTGTTTGATAATGAATTGTCTAATACAGTTATCCTCGCCTAGCCACCTGAGAAATTTTGCCTCACTTTTCGCAGCTCCTCAGAGCGCTCTTAAGGGCCTGTTTATGCGATACATTCACACGTATGAGTTAATGTGTAATTGCATGAACGATTTTTGTTGAACGGAACATCAACAAATGCATGAATTAAATAAGAACTGGTTCTATTTTCTGTTCATACATTTGCACAAGTTGGGTGGTTACCAGTGGTTACACAGTGCATTTTCATTCACGCATTCATAGATTTAGACATTAACTTGTTTGGGTTGATATACCCTGTGATCAGGCCATAATATGTTGTGATCAATTTGTGCAAAGCAAATTTGTAAGCAAATTCCCAAGCATCTGGCAAATCGTCGGAATCTATTCATGCTTGTCTGTTGAATTGTCAAGGCAAGGGAGAAGTCGAGTACAGACACACTTGGTCAACTGGTGGCTTGAGACATTCAATACCACTATCAGCCGAGTGAAAGTTGGCAAGTTTGGGAGATGCTTTGTAGGGCTCTAGTGCCGGGTGACAGTGGCTCATGGACTCGAGTGAAAGCAAAAATGTTTTTTGGTTAAAAGCCATTATGATTGTGCTTAATTTATGCTACAGTTATCATTCTTTAATGCAAGAATCCTAATCTGCATCATGAAGTGTCTTATTTTCAGTATCATAATATAAAAGTAGCTATACCTTTCCAGCTTGAAAATGATAGTTCCCCATCAAAACTTGGGTTGGTGCATGTTTCATTGAAGTTGAAAAATTACTTAAGAAGAGTTTTTCTGCCATTATCATAATTGATTTTTCTTCACATTTTCCATTCATTCAATTTAAAAGGTGGATTGATGAATTCATTCTGCGAGTGACTCAAACCAGTTCCAATATATTAAAGTAGGAAGTTTTGCTTTCAGTGAGTATTAACTGTTGTGGACATTTTTTGTTTCTGTCTCTAATTCCTCGTCCAAATGTGGTCCCTGTAACCGACCCCCCAACGCTTACGTTTTCATTTCCATATCCACGTTTTTGGTTTTCTTGCACTTAATCTTTATGTCCTCTGAATATTATTAATTACATCTTCTAGAGAAGACCAATATTAGTCTTGGAGCTTAATCATTTTTAAAGTTTGGGCTAAGGCTGAGAAGGGTTTAGGCTTGTTGTAAACTTCAGTCTAAGTCACTCATTCCCAAGGCATCTTTTCATGCACTTTCCAGTGTAGATAATTGGTGGGTTTTCGGGAAATTACTGCCTCCACCAAAAATCTGTGTACTCTGGTGGATCCATGGATATGATTGTCCTGGGTTATTAAATATAAGTTTTGTAAAGTTGATACTGAATAAGAGCAAAGATGATTCACCATTTGGGTGCCATTGAAGTCACAAATAATATGGGTATACCTCACATTTTCATTCTGTCAGTATTGTGATTTTGTAGTCTATCCTCGTGATCTTAAGCAGTGTAGCAAGCAGAACCATTCATTTCATTCAGCAAAGGCTTTTGATGTTGTCGTGAGAAGGGTATCATTTTAATTGTTACATATGTCTCGCTGCCTGATTCTGCTGGATTTTTCCACAAGTATTTATATACATGTGGCCCTCAAATTTAGTGCAACTCAATGGCATGAATAGAGTACATTACAGGGAGTCTGAGTAGACACTACCTTATTTTGGTCTCTGATATAATAAAATATAAATAATGAATGAACCACCTCCTCTTAACATTAGTATTGCCTAAACACAGAGCATAGCTTTGGTGTCAAGAAGCGATGGTGACTGCGGAGGAATTTTCGTCTTTTGCAGTTAGTTTTGGCCCTTCCTGTTGTCTCCCTTTATCTCTCACAGATTCTCAGATAATAAATAGTACATACTTTGGTAGAATTTGAGGTGATTGATTGATAATAGCATGGGGTACCAAGATAGATTTGTGGTTTTGTTGACTCATTTTAAATAAAGTCACCTCATGATTAATTATATTGAAATATATTTGGTGTAATATCCCATCGTTCCACGGCCATGCCCTTGTGCGTGATTGATTAATCCGATGTAGAATAGGATGTGTAGGAGCCCTCAGGCATCTCAAAGAAATCCTCAAAGTGTGAGGTGTATCATGGAAAGAAACTGGCTCATCTATCTTGAATGTGTGATATTGCCATACCCTTGGCTGTGTCCAGGATGAGCTCTACCTTCATCTACCCAAACCAATTTTTGGGTCAAAGAACAGAGTGAAGGTTCACTTACGCATATCAATAGGCATAGGCCATGTCTCACGACATACTTAGTTACATTGTCAGGTGACCTGACAGAAAATAGTTTCAACCACAACAAACAACCCAGGTTTCACTACATACTGTTAAGTGACCGGACTGTAAGTTGGTGGTAGTGACTCTGGCTGATGTATTTGGCTGATAATAAGAAAGGAAAAAAGAAAACTAGGGGGAAAAGAGGGAAAGGGTACATCTTATAACTCATCCAAGGCTACGTGCGAATGAGTTTATCTGCAAACTGTGTTGAAATTTAGGTTTTTTTTATCTCTATGAAAGCCCTTCCCACTCCTTATTCTATGAAACAGTACAACTGGGACGGGTTCCAATATGTGCGTGTAGTTACAAGGCAGTGAATTTTATGAATGTTTGGATTCTCATGATTTATAGTGTTTTGCATGTTTGATGAATGCCTCATCTAACACAAAACACTTGACACTGCTGGAGAAAACTGACATCTCAAAAGTCTATAAATGTACTCCTTAGCCAGTTGTGAGAATAGCCTAGTACGTAATAATCTTCGTATTCAAGTGAAATGTAAGAGCACCAAATCCATGTGAATTCATGTTTAAGCTTGTCTTGTGCATGTTTCCTAATCATTATTTGGCCGTGTGGCATTACAATTCGAGTGCAGTTGTTTTAGTATAGTGTGTAGAATTGATGTGAATGTTTACCATTGTGATAGTGACATTGTCGTCTCAGATATATTCAGTTAGTTAACATTTAGATTTTGTTTCAGAAAAAGCATACAGTTGGTTTTAAGTGCCCGACTGGTGCCGCCTGTAGACATGTTTGGAGGTGTGCTGTAGAGCAGATGTTATTTTTTACGTAAGTTATTGTGGAAGGTGTTGTTTTTATTATTCATTACAAATCCTTCATTTGAAGATTTGACAATTGAGCTCAATAGCATGGAAACATTTTTCTCTGCCCCTTTCTCTGTTGTGATATCTCCCTCTCCTTTGATTGTTATGTTATCTTCAATCTCTGAATAGTTTAAGCAGCTACTAAAAATTGAGACAACCTTATATTATTTAACAATCTAATCTTATGTTTATAATTTTGCTGTTTTAATGACCAGTGATTTATTTGTTGGTATGTATCTCTATTTCTCCAATACAAATAAAGATTAACACAATATGTTTAAGATATTGCTTGGATTTATTATTTTGTGCACACACATCTATTATTTAATTCATAAAAATCTGTGGCCATGGTAGATAAATGGCTCAAAAATGAGGAATCAGCTTATCCTTTAATTTTATTTGATATTGTGTGTTGATTGAGAGAACAAAATCATAAATTGCTCTTTTGTACGTGAAATGCTAGTACATAATAGGAGTCCTAAATTAAAAATTTACATTTAATTGCATATCTTTTAAAATCCTTCCACAATTTTCTTTGAACTATTATCAAAACTGCCTGAAATAGCTCATCAAGTTACCTTGCAAGTGATGGGATCCATAGCATAACCAAATCTTTGTCAGTGCATAATCTTTGTTAGCTTATCATGATAAAACCTAAATCATTAAGCAAAGTTATCTCACCTCTAATCGAATCTTTATTAGCCCTAAATTTGCAGAACTTTATTTGATAAAAATTGCTATCATTCTGAAAATTTTGGAGAATTCAGGCTCCTAAATCTATTCAAAAGAATAAGCTAGGAAAAGGTATGCATTAATAGATTCTGGAATATAATTTCCCAAGATGCAGTTTTGCATATTTGCCGAATGTGTGTATCTACTAGTGAGATGTATTTATCAGCTAAAATGACTCAGGATAATTTAGGTGCTAGAGTTAAATTAAAGTGTAGCTCTAGTAATCCTTCATTTGACATGTAGCTGTTACTAATGTTTAAAATTAAAAGTAAGTAGCTTATTTTATTGCAGGCTTTAATTCAAAGCCTTCATTTTCGGTCTGAGAAAAGATTTTAATTGGCCTTAGCTCTAATTTAATTTTGGCACAAATTCTTTTTACTTTGACTCCAGTGCTGGTTCCAAGCTCAGGAACCATTGGAACTGAGAACTAACGAACCAAACATGCTCATCTTTTGGGTATACATATCATAGTTGTTCACAGGGGAGATTTGTCTCATTACTTTGCCTGGGTTTGTGGTATCTTGGCAAACAATTCAGAAGCTGCTTCAAGAGAACAGCAATTTTATGCTGTCATATGTGCTTCTTCTGTTGAGGAAACATTTAAAAGTGTTGGATTTTCACTTCCCTCAGTTATTCTACCCATATTCGATTGGTAAACTTCATGTCAGCCATTGGAAATGCACCCTAAATGTCCTTACTCTAGGCTAGAAATGATTTGTAGTCCTTTTCTCCTTGAACGCATTAATCATATCACATTACTCGTGAGGTTTCAATGGACCTAAGCACCTTTATTGTCTATTTTCTCCTTGATTTTTGGCACCTTGTAGTTAAATTTAGTTTGGTAATAGGTTATTTTTTGCTAGATTTTGTAGTAATTTTAGGTTTTGTTTAAATGAAAATATTGCCCTATAACCTGTAATGTAAATATTTACCCTCTGATGGAAAGCTCTTTTGGCATGACCTGAAAAAGGACTCATATTTGATTTCGTAATTTTTTTCTAACTCGGAACTAAATAAGGAATAAAATGAAAATTTGGACAAATTTGAGCTGCTGAAAACATTTTCTACATAATTTATTCTGCTTTCATACCCTGCATTCATGAGGAGGCATACCTTTTACTTGATTAGTCTGTATTGGTTCAATTTACTTGCTTGAAACTTGTGCTATCATCTTGAAATTTTCGGGTCTATAAAGGAGACCATCATCAACACTTGCCAAAATCATGTATCAAAATTAGTCATTTTAAATTTTAGACATTTTTTTAATGTAATTTTTTATTAATTTGACACACAGTCAAATGTTGAACTGGATCTACTCTGCTTACCCTGAAAATTTCAAGATAAGGTTTTATGCAAGTAATTCGTCACCAAAGAAGACCAGTTGAAGAGGAGATGTGTGTCCTCTTTAGCGCATTGCAAATTCTCTGTGACATCCCTTCTTTCTTTTCATTCATGGGCAGGAAATTATATCCTATAATCTTTTCACCTTGTGTTTGGTTTTACCCTGAAAGCATGCGAAAAATGGCAGACATCTAAAATCTCTCTATCTTTAGTCCTTGGGTATCTTGACCAATTGAAGTTTGGTGTAGACCAAGAATCCACATGTTGTGTACTATGATTGTTGATATGTATACCTCAGGAGTAGGTTCACATGAATGATACTGGGTACATAATCTATTCCTGTTGAATAGCCAACCAAAATGTTTAAATGTATTACGTTTATAATAGCCAGATTATTACATTTTTACAAGAAAAGCATATTGGCTATTAGCGAATGATTGGCTATTACAAAGCATCTCCCAATGCAAAGTCTGAGAAACATTTTTCCAGCATTTAGCTTTCAAATATGTCATCATTCTCATTGAGAAATGTTATGTACCTGCTGTTCCTATTTTTTTCTCATCTCTCTGATATGTTGGGTGGGTTACAGCACCACAAATCCATCATGTATTTGGTTGATGTGTTGATAGTTGCAGTTATTAAAGTTGCATTGGCAAAGAATGTGTTTGCCGGAAAAATTCCAAAATCTTAGGAAAAATAAAGCATACTCAAGTAGGTTCATTAATATGCCTCTTAATTCTCCAGATTTCAGTGAATAGGAACACACTCCTTATTATTTTCAAGAATTGCACCTGGCTAATAGTCACTGGCTGCCTATTATTATATGCATTTTTGGTTCAGGAATATGAGTTACGTATTAATATTGCTGCAGAAATCACATTTTAATTATAGTGCATAGCATTTTTGATTTTGATTTTGTGATGTAAATTATTTACAGCATATAAATAAAATTCTCCTGGACCAGGAGTCGAAAACCAATGTTATGTTAGTGAAACATACCTCAAATAAAGTCAAGTGTGACTTTAAGAGCTGGTATGAGGTTCACCCCTGGTCATGAAAACCCATATATCCTTGCGTTGCCATCCTTGACGGACTGTAAAAGTTTTATATCTAGTGCCTAAACTATATCAATGTCTAAACTTTGGTAAAATTGTCATGGGAATTAAAGAACCTGAATAGCATAAAGTACCCAAATACATAGTGTGCCGGTCCCGACTCCCGGGTAAGATTTTGCCCAACCCCCCCTCCCTTTTCTCCAAAGATGTTAGGACGAGTGAGGTTAGCAAGCGAGACGACACTCACTTAATTATTTTTCCGAGTCGGAGGAGTCACTGCCTTCGTCCACCACTCCCCTCCTCCGATCCAGGGGTAGGGAACTCGGATTTCTAGCGACCAGCGCCATTTGATTTGCACAAAAACAGTAAATTTGATGGGTGGCAGAGGAATCGCCGAATAAGGTGACAAAACTCCCCCCTTAAATAATAAGATGCCAGTCCTAGTTCCTTTTAACATAAATCACTTTTAATGAATCTCAAACAAGATAACAAAAAATAACCCTTTAGACACCGAAATACCCCCCAAAACACAAAAATACCTTTAAACACAAAATACCCGTAAACACAAAATACCCTTAAACACAATATTTATCAACAATTAAATTCAGCACTACTAAGCGATGCCTTCGAAAAAAGGAAGTATCTTAATCTTCAAGGCAGTTTAGATAGCTAAAAAATACAGTTGAGAGATTAACACTCTTTAGCAATGTCATTTTTATTAGAAAGACGAATTATCATCAAGGCAATTCTGATAAATAGTGAACAGTGAGAGATTGACTGAAAAACAAGGTCCTTCTTCTTCTTCGTACGAGCGTGAGAGCACGAAACACACACTTTTGGGCGCACTATTACAGCTTTAACCAGCTTCATGAGGGGAAATGGGGGAATTGGGGCGTAGTTCGCTTACGCTTCCTTTCCGGCGAGGATCAGTTGTAGCAGATACTCCGGCCAACAGACGGCGGATTGCGTCTGCAGAAACGTGGCAGGTACTTCCTCCAGAATCTCGATCCCCTTCAATGCCCAGGAACATGCGTAGCAGAGTCCACAAGGGCCCTCCTCAGACTTTCCTCCTCTCCAGGTGCGGTCCCGTCGTGGTGCGTTTTCTTTCTCTCCTGCGCTGCTCGCTCGTGCGTCACCCTCTTTCTTTCTTTTCTGTCCGTTCAGTCTGTTCTCTTTGTTCTGCCTGACCTCTCTCTCGCTCGGCTATTTATTTGGTTCCTCTACCCATCGTTCCCCGCACTAACGTCGTCTGCACCTGGCATGTACGGTGACGACGTTAGCGGTGAACTAGGCGAACTACAATCTCACATGTTTTCACCATTCATCTGTTCACTAATACAATCATTCGAATTCAAGAAATACAAGCAATACAACACAAAAAAAATATCACACACTACTAAAATAAACCATCTGGCAACATATTTAAGGGGTTCCGTCACAATAGTTGGCTGTGCAGTGGTGCAGAAAGCTAAAGGACCATGATTTGATGCCTGTTCCGGGAATTTTTCTCCTTAGCTATTTATGTTAATATCACTGCAGCTCATGTCGCAGGATTGTAAAATAGCAGACACTCAATTATCCAGGTGCGGCGTACCCTTGTGGCAAATTATCCATGCACAATTTTCACTCTCTTTTAATGTTTTCCATGATCTTTATAAAAAATAAAATCTGACGCAAAATCACCAGAATTACTGTATTTTAATGCTAGGCTATGCCAGGCTTATTATTTTCATTACAATCCCCTTCGTAAAATGGAATTATTTTATTTACTTGCTCACAAAGACTGCTTCAAGTTTATTTGGACGTTTGCTCAAGTATTGAAAATGACATTAAGTGGCGGGGAAAACACTCTTGATTAATTTAAATGATTCTTCTACTGTTAACCGATTGCAAGTCAAGAAAAATTTTATCCATGATCTTTAAATGTGTGCTTCTATCGCAAATGTGCCATTATTGCCGTGATCTCGCATGCTGTTGAATACAGCCCAAGAGAACCAGAAATTTCATCGCACTCAGGCACGTTTATGCTGTGACTATTTAAGGTTTAACAGGAGAGGAAGTGATTTGTAGAAGTGAAGGCAGCAGTGGAAATGGTAGTGGAGACGAAGGAAGCAGAGATTGCTTGAGTCATAACCAGGCAATGGCAGGCGTGGGTACTCTAGAACCGCTGCTGCACGATGGCGTGATCGTACGCTAGCAGCACTCACGGGAGCTCGATGTTCCTGTTTTCCAAGCCTCCCAGTGCATGACCACGTTCAGTGATCATGGATCTGCGTCCTGGTGTTGCTACCCGAACAACTTGTGTGAGATGCGACTACATGGCGTGGTGCCTGACTGTTAGTTTCCAAAGTGGCGCAGTGGTCTTGAAGCATTCGTGCAAACCACTTTTCTGTATACGTGATCACACGGCCAAGGATGTGTGGTTTTCAAAACCAAGTCTTATATGTAGATATAGGAATATGGGTACAATCACATTATCGCCGCTAAAAAGATTGCGGTATGGCAAAGAAAGCTCTCAATGAATTCAGGCACTCTAAACAGAATTAGTCCGTAAATAATAATAAATTTTTTGATTTACGTAAATTATGAGAATTACATGAAATTAATGTGAGTGTTTGGACTATTCCATTTGCCAAATATTTGCAAATATATGGCAAAGGAAGCTCTCAATGAATCCAGGCACTCTAAACAGAATAAGTCCGTAAATAATAATAAATTTTTTTATTTACGAAAATTATGAGCATTACATGAAATTAATGTGAGTGTTTGGAATATTCCGTTTTCCAAATATTCGTGCCACCTTTCCCCATCATTAGCCCGGATAATCGGGAGTATGCTGTATATGACAACTAATTTAATTAGTTGAAATTGTTTCCCCTGGAAAGCAATATCAATAATGCTTTATTTGTCCAGGGATCAAGTGGTTACAAGGTTACTCTGATATAGGACATATCAGGTTAAAGAAATTAAATAAATACAGTGAATGCAGGACACATGTCAAACATTATTAAAGAATTCACCAATGGAGTAAAACATTTTTGATGTCAGATACTGTAGCAGATTATTTTTTAATGCAGCAACACTTATTTGAGCCTTAAGATCAGCTGGCAGTTTACTGTGGAGTTGAAGGCCAATACAATTTGGACCAGCACCTGCATTCCGAGTGCATACATGTAAGACATGATGGTGACCACTTTGTCTTGTAGCCTCCCAATCAATGGTACAACACAATCTGTATGTAGCCTACAATTGAAAATGAAAAGGAGACTTCGTTGATTTCCTCTGTATTAACTTCCACATAGTTGAGCCTAATACAATTGAACAAACTAGTCTACAATCATTGGTTGATGAGTGTGTTTGTACATCATGATAGTTATTTTCAGTTGATAATTGTGTCTCATCATAGGCGCCCTCTGAAAATTGTTCCCCTTCCCTTCTTTCCCCGAGTGCATTGAATAATTGTCCTATTTCTCGCACGTGCTCAGGTTGCCTTCATCGTCGGAGGCGCCCTCGGTGGTCACGGGTGGTGGTTTCTTCCAATGGGGGACCAAGTTTCGATACTCAGGTCGAGTGGAGAAGGAAATCCTTGAAGACGTTGGTCCTTTGAGAAGAGAAGAGCCGACAATAAACCGATCGTCATACCGACCCTCCAGCTTACGGAGGAAGGCCTCCAGTGTTCCCGCTACTCCATCAACGCCAGTCGGCTCTGAAATTGGGGAAATCAGTAAGAGATATTGCCTTAGGGACATACGTTTTTATGGTCCGTAGTATTTTTAATCTGCTTTCATAATCACGGTATGAATTCTTAAGCACATGGCTTAAAATAAAGCACATAATAATTGTCTGTAAGTCACAATTCATTAGTCTTTATTTCTATTATCATTTCATCTATTGTATTAGATTAGGGCTTTGTAGTGGGTTATATACATTACCATAGTTATTCTGTAGTCATTTTGGCCATGGTATATGTATTAAAATTAGCATCAAACTGTCACTTTACATTTGTGTCTCCATAAGCCTACCTTCTCTGTATGATTAGTAATTTTATCTTTGTTTTGTAAACTGTGGTCTTTTTTCTGACCTACCAGCCAGTTAACATGGGCAAATGGATATTTATGAATGACTTAAGCTGGGGAAGATTTATTTTGGGTAAATCATATTTTCTTGACATCTCTTGCTGATAATGTTTAAAGATAATCAATTCTTAATGGGCTTCCTTGAATGATTTTAATGTTTAAGTCCATGTTAAGAACTGGCTCTCTAATGAGAGAAACCTTCTTGGCATGAGTTTAATTTCTTGAATGAGCAATGTATTTTCAGAGGCTTCTCACCACTTAAAAATAATAGCTGAATTATGTATTTAATGTTATTTAAATGACTATTTACTTAGAATCGCATGGTACACTCTTGAATTTCTCTCTTGAATTGGTCTAGAATTTTATGACCAAGATCAACTTGCCATGCATATTAGTGCTGCAGATAATATAAAGGCTATGTGAATCATTGATAGGTGATGATGATTCTTCATCGTAAAGGCAAAAGATGATAAAATTAGATACTCTTTCTGTATGGCAAGTTACTAGCTGTCATGCTGTACTTTGGGTTTTTGTTCTGCATGTTTCTCCTGCCCACTCTCCACCTCTGCGTTTGCATCTCGTAGTCTTTTACGGGGGTGAGGCTCCGGCATATGGCTCCTGGGAGATACTCCGTATGTGATCAGGGGTTAGAGCAGAGTACTTAGCAACAAAGCCGAGTGCAATGATCATCTCCTCAAAACTCCAATTTGAAAATAAAATCATCTGCAATTTTCCATTTTCCACCCTTATTATTAACGTTCATCTGCATCAGTTATCTATCTATAATCATTCGGTTATCTATCTGTTATAATATTAATGGATACATGACAAAGCACGAATTATTGGCTAATGTCGAAAAGTAAATTCGGTCGTTAAATCCAGGGGCGCAGCTAGGAATTAAGGCTGGGGGGGGGTTTAGGTGCAACTAATACCAGGGTGTGTGGGGATATGGAATACCCACCAGGATAAGCGGTAGGTGCGAGATTACGGAATTTTAAGATAAATTGTTAAAAATGGTGAGTTTTACGGCTTTCTGAGGGATATTTTATTCATCGTTAAACTATTCCATTAGTAATATCAATCCAATTAAGTAAAATGGATTAAACTTAAAAATTTCTCTGAGCTCTGGGGGGGGTTTTAACCCCCAAAACCCCCCTCGCTGCACCTCTGGTTAAATCAACATTTTATTTTCTAGGGTGGAAATATTTGGCAAAGCAGCAGGTAATGCATTAACCAAAGGACAGATGTTGAAAAAATGAAGTATAAAAAATTAAATAACAACACTCGATCAATATCTTTAATAGCAGCTGTCTTGAGTGACATAAATGAATGTCTATTGGCAAACAAATGCGAAGGTGGGCAAAGGATTACTGAGTTTTGCATTCCCCAGTTAGGGATGAAATGAAGGAACTCACTGATCTACAGGCATTTTTAATTTTTAATTCTGATGAAAGTTGGTTTGTTGTTTTCATAAGTGTAAAATGAATGTTATTGCATAAATAACATATTTGTTAATTTTGACTTGGTAGACTGGCTTATGGAAAAGAGCAGATAAAGCTGACAAACAATTACAAATTATATACATGGGTTGTTCGAAACAAGTAAGACTGTGGATTAATATGCATGTGACTATCTTAATACATAGGTTTAACGTGCTGTGCAAGTAAATACGTAATGGAGATCACAAATGCAATAGTGAATGTTAAAAATGTATTAAGGGGCTGGGTTTTTATTGGTTTCTCTTCGAAGCAGCCAAATACTTTCTTCATATCATGGTTAAATCATGTAGTAAACGTAAGCAGTGACATATTTGTATGGATTGATAGGATATTTAACATAATAAATGATCAAAATCGGAAAGCAATTCAGTTGCATTATTTAGTACCTAACAATGTTCTTGTAAAGATTTTCATTATACTGTAGTGGATTGTTAATGTGGAATTCTAAATGATGGAATATCTCTTCAATGCAAAGTTTTCTAGAATTTTGCTGACTTTAAGTTTTCTGTCCCCCCAACTAAACCATTAAAATCCTTCTGTATGCACATTTCGGCTTCCAAAGTCATCCACGTACATTGTCTTATTCCATGGGCTTACCCCACCTCTGTAGGACAAATAGAGCCCTTACTTACAGCAGCGTGCTGATCAAAACTGACTTGCCTTGTGTCTCGATGGGTTTAAGTGAAACATAGTTGGACCGTGAATAACTCAAAAAAGTGAAAATATTTATCTTCAGCAGAACAGGAGTTAATGTGAAAATTTGTCAGTACCTCAAGCATTATGCTGTTGGAGTCAGCCACCATGAAATTCCCGTTGGATTTTCATTTTTTTTCCACTCTCATCTATTTTACTGTGAATATGCGTGATTTTTTTCTGTTATGAGTGATTTATTTAGAGTAGTTGGCAGTGATTCGTCAGTCCTCAAAACTTCAAGCCTTGCCAATCTCTTTTAAGTTGAAATAGAAGAGTTAAATTTTGTTATAATGACTGTTGCGTGATTAGTTAAATTGCTCATGAAATAGAAAGTGGTCTAAACCCTGGAAAAATATTTATTCCTAAATACTCTAGTCTCATGTGTTCTGGATTATCCATCTGCTGTTGTAGTTACCTTTGGAATATTCTTCGAAATTCTTTGTGTAGGAAGAACAAAATTGCCCACGTTATCCTTCCTCGGACTGGATGATGGGTAGCTGGATAAAGAAGAGTTGACTGAAGTATCTGACCAGCCAGCACGATTGTCATGTGGCAGTTGGCATTAGGATGGCCAACCTCAACTAATATATATATATATTTTTCGAGAATACTTATAAATTTTCGTGTTTTTGTGATAGATTTGTCTGCCTGAATTCAACGTGGTTTATTGAAGCCCTTAATTGTTCAGGGAAAAACGAATACTAATGGCCATCCATTCATCCAATTATCTCTCGTATTTTATTGATTCTGGTGACCTAGAAATATGGTATGGTTATGATATAGTGATCTCCTTTTTCACCCTTAAAAGCATTTGTTCTTAATTGCTCAAGCAACCTAAGCCTTTCAAGTAGCCTCTGAGTCTTATTGGCTCCCAACTTGAGTCTTGTAATAGCTGAGTATTGAATTCAGTACTCTGGTAGCAGTTTTCCTATTTTTGTATTTTATTTATGGAATAAAGCTGTCTGTGCTAGATGCCAAATGCTATGGGCTGACAAAGACCCCAGTGAAAAAACAATTTTTGAGTTGATGCCTGAAATATGTCAATATTGGTCATCCATGAGTTTGCGGCATTCCTTAAAAGTTGAAGTTGTAACTGACTGAAGTTTGAAGACAGACATTCTGACTCGATTAATTTTTCAATTTTGAGTGGTTGCAGATCTTCTGACAACTTTCCTTGTCAAATCATTTGTGTTCAATTTAATGAGCCTAGAGTCGTATTAGAAACCCTGGGAAATGTCCCATCTTGACTCCTCTACACCAGGGGTCTCCAAAATAGGGCTTTCATCCAGCCCGCGCACTCGTTTCAAGTAGTGTGCGATTCTCGCTCGTTTAACTCTGTGAGACGCCGCTAGGAGCATTGCAGCGCTGTACTGCACGTCAAAGTCACCTTCAATTGTTCGTAAATAATAAATATGCCTCCGGATACTTAAGTAGACGTTGGTATCGAATACTTAAGTCATCGGCAAATTTGCTATCCAGCCCACAGGGCGATTCGGAACTTGGAATGTGGCCCTTGTGGCCTAGTAAATTGGAGATCCCTGCTCTACACTATGGCTCTAGCTACACATATGCTCAGTAAGACTCTCTTGTTCCATTGCTCACTCTATCTAAATGAGTAAGAAGTTGAAGACCATCTTCAAGGAGGTCACATTCCCTCAAAATAATGTGACTTGCAGCATAGAAAAATCAGGAGATGACTGAATCATTGTGTGGAGCACACCCAAAAGCAATTTATTCACATTTATTGCCATAGGAAAATATTCCACCTTACCTCTCAATCATACCTCAGACCGTTGACTTTTGAGGCAACTGTGCAGGGAACAATACTATGGGGGTTCCATATTTCCTATGGTAATTCACTGTGGTTTGTGGTGCTAGGTGTTAGGCCGTTGCAATCCATCAATGATGGAAATGCCAGGGAGTATTAGCTTAAACAAAGCTACTACCAGTGATGAGCTCCATAAGAACCCTAAAGCCTCACATATTTCTAATTGAGAAATATTGAAATATTTCAATCCTGCCACATGAATGGTGGCAAAATTCAGTCAGATTATTTGTGTCATGCCATCCGTTTATTTTCCAAACAAAGACTTGCGTCCTGCATAAGTAAAATTTTAGTCGTTTTTCATATCTCGCATGTGAAATTTTATTCATATAGTCAACTGAAATAGCTGATATTATGCATTTTTGGAATAAATTATTCCTATTTTATTTTGCTTTGTCGGGGATTATTTAAGGTAAAATTTAGTTATCAAATTATGAAACATCTGCAGGGCATCCATATTTTCCGAGAGGCATTGTCTAAAAATTTATTTTCCAACATTTTGATGCTAATGTCAGAGATATAATCTATGATCCAATCATTCAGATTATAGTTGATAACTTGAGTGTATTTGAGTCTAATTTTAATTTACTACTGAAGATAAATTAGGTGCTGGCCACACCATGTATGAAATATTGACAAATTGCTGGGCCACGGAAATACTTGCCTGCAATGACTCTATTTGAACAGCTGACGACAGTGGCTCAATATTTACATTGCACTGTAGAAATTTTTAAAAATACATCTGAGCATCGTAAGTATGTAGGTATTATCTTTCTCTTGAGGTCTTGAGTAGGTAATGAGAACACTGTGGAATACTATAAAGGGACTAGTCTTCTCCTGGGAAGTGAGTAATGCTAGTAGGGAGAAGTTTGTTGTGTCTTGTTGATCTACATCTACACGTTACTGTACAAGCTGCCTCAATTAGTGGCAGCAGTTGTTAGGACACAAGTTATTAAGCTGTCCAAGAAAACTAAAAAATTTTGATACACTTTGTGAGACATTTGACTATGTGAGTTCAACTTTGCATTTATTGAAATCCTACATTGTTCAATAGAGAAACAAATTCCTATACCCATCTGTTTGGCAAAATATCTTTCGTATTTTATTTTATTTTTTTGAACCTGGAAATGCATTGCGATTCTAAGTTGAAGTTCTCCATGTCACTCAGAAATATCCTGCTCATTTTTGCTCAAGCAATCTAAGCTTATCACATAGCCTCTGCATCTCCAGCAGGCCCCAACCTATATCATGCTGAAGCTGTATTACTCCTCACCCATAGCAGTTTTTGATGAATCAGCAGCTTTCCTTTTTGTTTTATTTAGTTCACATCACTGTATCAAGGAATTCCCAATGGATAGATATCATTATGTCATTGAATGAGTATTCTTTGGACAGACTTGGATGAATAGCTTACCATTAGCTTGAAAAAAGTCTACGAACTACATTATGAATGAATTCCATTACATATCACTAAGGAAAGTTTTCTTGCGTATTTTATCATTGCTGAAAGGCACCTGTTCTGAATTGCTCCAGCAGTTGAAGTCTTATTTGTAGCCCATGAGTCTCTATTGGCTCCCAACCTAATTCGTGTAAACACTGTGCTGTTTTTTTTTGTTGTCGTCATTGGGAGGGTGAGTGTGGAGACACAAACAAGCGTTTATGCGAGTGAGGGCATCTGTTGTCAACTCTCTTGATCTCCTCTCTGCTCAGGGTACGGTAGTCTCCCGCGCTCCAACCACTCGGCATCCGTCCCTGACCCACACCTGGACGGCGGTGGCCGCGCCTTGGACCCTCTCCTCTCCCCCCTCTACTGTCCTGACGGCAACCTCCCATTGTTGGAAACGGTGGCCGAGGATCAGGAGGTATCAGGGAGGCCCAGGGTGCCAGGTGAGAGAGGGCCCAACTGACACAGGCACAAGAGGGAGACTTGTATATTTATAGAAATTATTATATTAAGTTAATGGTTTTCAGTTCAAAGATCACTGCCCCTGATGCACGCTGTAATTGTCAGTATAGGTGAAATATGGCAAAAAAAGATAAGGACGTACTTATTTGGATATCTTTTTGCTCGTCAGCTTCATCAGGAAGGCAGGAAGGAAGTTACCATTGTGATATGGATAAAGGAAGACTGGGAATCGTAGGAAGACGAATTAGCGGGAAAGGGGTAGGTTGAATATATAAATAAAAAGACAGGGTGGAGACATGGCGGTATGACTTACTCCTTCCTGCACCAATAAACCTCCTTACGATTCCCAATCTTCCTTCGTCCATCTCACATCTGTACCTTCCCTCCTGCCTTGTTGATGAAGTTGCTGAATAACCAAATATCCAAATAAGTATGTGCTATTCTCTTTTTTTACCATGTTTTAACTATATTGACATTCATACTGTATTTGTTTTCATGTGTGTATTATAGTAGTATGTTGCATTTTTGTATATACACGCCCATACACATCAACACATTTGTACGTGAAATCTTGCTGCGAATAGATCCTGTAAGGAGTGAATGAGTGGAGATAGGAAGTATTAGGAAGAGAATTTCGAAAATTCCAGTGTGGGAAAATCATTTATCTTGACCAGGAGTCTCTGCCAAATTCATGTCAGGTGTTCTACAACTTGAACTACCAAGCTATCTCTTTCCACTGGATGGGGTTGATCAGTGGCGTAACCAGGAATTCCATTCGAGGGGGGGTCCGAAAACCAGGGGGGAAAATTTTTGAAATACAGGGTACTAAGGAGAAGGTTTTAAACTAATTTTAACACTCTTAATAATTGAAAAAACTTCATTTGTTAAAGAAATATTTTATAAATTCATGATTTATCAATATTTTGTTTTCTTTTATGGAGGAAAATAAATGTGTTTTTAGATTTTGGGGGGGTGTCCGGACCCCTCAAACCCCCCTCATGGCTATGCCACTGGGGTTGATGTGGTGGCTAGAGTGTTGCTTTTCCACTCTATCAGCCTGGGTTGAAATCATAGCAGTGGTAGAGATTTTTTTGAGAGTGCACAATCCCTGCTTAAATGCTTCATGGAGGGCAATTTAATTAAAGCGCTTAGTCCATTGAATGGGGCATTAAGTCATAGTCCCTTAGACTCCTTTTGTTAAGAGCAGGCTAACGCCCATGCAGGGTTTCTCTCCACCCTTCCTTCCATATCCATAACAATGACCCTAGCTGTCAGTTCCAAATACCATACGATCCTTCTTTTGTGGAGCTTAGTTGAGTTTAGAGGACAAGATGGTTTTATGCAGCCACGATAAGTTCAACTGATTAAGGCGTCACATAATGGAAGTTTGAGGTGTTGAAATAAAAGGTATTTGCACTATTCCACAAGTATTGAATGCATACGACGCGTTTTGGCTCACAGAGCCAGTCTTGTATCAGATGATGGCTCCGTGAGCCAAAGTGCATTATTGCATTTAATACTTGTGGAATAGCGCAAATGCCCTTTATTTTAATTATCCTGCCTGAACTACTTTAGCCGCAAGGCAGAATATTTTTGTACATTGCACTACGTTCATGTGGTGGTATTTCCCCGCTTTACCTGCACTTGCAGACGACTTCATGAAGGAGGAGGATTTAGTGCTTTCCCAGCGAATAGACTTCGTTAAATGTTCATGGGATCGTCACCGGTCACTGCATAACTGCAGTTCCTGACCAGTGCAGTTATGCAGTCAGTGGTTATGCATTTCCTGACACGGTGGCGATCCTGAGAACATTTTACGAAGACCTCATAAAGGTATGGTTCCTGACTGGTCTGCTCTAATTTCCTTGAATAAAGTCTACTCAACTTACTCACTCATTCAGTGTTTCTACCCAAAGGTTGGTTTGAATAGGTGAGGGTAGAGCTCACCCCAGACTAAGCCACTGCTTCGTGAATATCACACATTCAGGGTAGGTTGGCCAGTCACTTCCCCTGGGCCACCTCACACTTAGTGGATTTCCTTTAAGGGTGTCCAAATGCTTCATCCAGGATCTGAACCTGGGGCCCTTTCATCAGCAGCCAAGCTATCCACCCACTAGATTACCTCCTACCACCCCCATAATGTTAAATGCCCCAAAGTTCTGGCTTTAGCCCCAGGACTATGTGGCTATGCCCACAAATATGTATACTGCCTTGTGCTGCTGTATGTCTAGCAGCATGTACAACTTTGTCTCCTGAAGCCCCAAAAGATTTTTCCTCTGTTGAATTTTGCACTTGCATAATATAATGTTATGCTGCCAGCTAACCCTAATACCATCCTCTCAATTTCCCTTACTCCAAGGAGTCTCCACAAGAAACTCCAGTCTACCCATCTCTATCTTCAAGTTCTGCAATTTCACACAAACCTCCAAAGATCTCATGTCTCATTATAATCTACTTGGAATACATGTGAGAATTATTAGTAGTAAAAGATTACAAATGAAAGCACAATATATATAGTTTTGGGATCACCGCTTGGAATCATTCGGCTCCACCAAAATTTTTAAGAAAGATTAACTGATTGACGTAGGTATGCTTTCTTCATGATCGAGGGAGGGCCTTTCAAATTTTACCGGCCTTAGAAAAAAGTCTTTCACATGGCATGGATGATATTACCTTAGGCCGGTAACGGCGCTGCTGAGGTAAAATGAAATGGTCAAGATTGATGTTGAAAAATCAAGTTTGGGTCGAAACTCCAAAGTCAACGCTTAATCTCGATTTCCTTATTTTGTGGCATTTAAAACTCGATCTTAGATTTTAATCTAAATCAATTTTTCCATTACTAAACTGGGGTTAACCCACTAAGGGCTAGGCGAAGAGTGAAAGGTTCTTCATCTGCAGTCACGAAGTCTGGAAACAAAGGCTAGGATCCAAACCGTAATCAGAACAAACATAAAAGTGGAATTGACCTATCCTTAGTTTTTTTCATCGCATATTTTTGTTCATTTTGAAAAAATGCCTCTCTCTTTCTCTATGCAGTCTTATCTTTTTCTGCATATTTTTTTCCATAGTATTAAAGAAAATTTCCATCTTAGTATTTTTGCCTGTTAGACGTGTCTATGATAATTTTAGTTAGCATTAATTCGCTCCTCTCATTAGATATGCCTCAATACTCTGTGTCAGTCCACTAACCTTAGTGGGTCTGGATGAATGGTAGACTTAGTTTGAGCACAGCAATTATTGTGTGATATGTCCATTGCTTCTAAAAGGAGGGAGGAATTGCATGCTGATTTCTATTCTCCTGTGAGTGCAGTACATGTAATATGCAATATTTCTTATGTGTGCCCGTAGTTGGATTATGGGTAAATTTAAATTGTGTTTACTGTTAATTAAAGCAGTGATCATACATTGAGCACGCAAGTGAACCATTTAATGAAAAGAATTTCTTGTTTCTGTGAGTGTTTCAGTGTATTGCTGTTTTTTAATTGTTATTTGGGTGTGTGAAATTTGAATGGGAACAAAAAGGCTAGCCTTCGTGTGTTCATACTAGAGTTAAGCAACAATTACAAATAATTGGGCTATCAAAGGTAATAATTGTCTCTTCGAAGCATGGTATGAATGAATACATTTTTTTGGAGTGCTCCTATGTGTGTACCTTGGTAAGTGGTGCCATTAAAATGCTACATTTGGAGTGTTAGTCATACATATAATTGTGGTTACCTCCAAACTGTTTAAGGTTAACTTGGTGACATACCTTTAAAGAATTCGTTTCATGAAAAAGGAAAATTACTGGGTCTCCATTAATCAAGGTCATGGTTGTAAAACAGAATATTAAGCTGAAAATAGGTACTACTTATTCAGAGGTTCACTGACCTAGATTGAATCAGCAGAACATCAATTAACAACAGAATGGGTGCATATGCAGCTCTGCATATGCACCCATTATGTTGTAAATATATCTATTACTGACCTCTAGGTCAGTAATAGATATATTTCTGAAAGTTTCACCCAATGGTAAGGAATCTGAATTGCATGAAGTAGTTTATGCAAACAGTTTTTATTAAAGGTAAGAGTGAAATCATAATGGATGTGCATGTATGGTGGCCCTGAAATGTAACTGTTAAGAGGTGCTTTGTGTATAAAGTTTTGGATCCTGAATTTTAAATTTAATTTTGTTTAAAATGCAATTTTTAAGTTTCTTGGTTTTTCTGATGAAATTGAGTGTGTTTCAAAAGATTGCAACTCTACTAAGCGAAAGCAATTGTCATTGTTGTTACATAAGTTGGTGTCAGAATAATAGGTCAGCAAGCTGGCAGCAGATATCAAGGGGACGTAATTATGTTTTTTCTACAGTTTGTGCTCTATGGAATGCATTTAATTGTTGATTTTTTTCATCACCTTTTCTTGTGTGTAATGGGTCAAAAAAGTATCTAAAAAAATTGATTGATGCTGCATGTGATTTGGAAATTTTTTTTATTTCTTTTATTGCTGTACGTCGTTTGTAGGCAATACCCATGAAAATCAGAATGGTGCACCTTGATGTTTTATACTCATAGCCAAGATCTTTGATGTCCACCATGTAAGGCAAAGTGCAGGAAAAAAATTTTTCCTTGCAGTATCTTTTGTACAGTGCAATTAAGTATGTGGTCCTTGGAAAAAGGCGCTCTTCCTGCTCTATTCTATATTCTCTGAATGAAAAGTAAACAAACAAACCTATTAATAAGTTACCCTCCCGGGTAAACAATCTTATTGAAAACTCATCAGAGTGATCATGAGAATCTGGGAGAGAGTATTTTGGTGGCAAACAAATTTCTCCATCTTGTATGAGTTTTGGCATTAACCTACATCAACGCTGTTTGTATACCTAATGCCCAAACTACTGTGTTAGTCGATGTGTAAAATTTCCTAAGTCATAAATGAAGAGTAGGACCTAAGAAAAATAAAAAGAAACAGAATAAGCTAAATTTTTAAATAAACCAATTGTGATGCCACTTCAATAGTTGCGAAACTTTTTGACTCACCAAGCGTTCAACCTGAATTTGTGTGCAAACAGCAAAAAGAGATCAGTTTGTTATTTCTCTCTGCCACTCACTAGGAGCCCCTATGAAAAAATTGTATAAACCTGTATAAAAATAATAACATTGTCATGACAATTGTATAAGAATGTATACAAATTTTATACAGCTTTATTCAATTTTTTCATAGCCTTTGCAAACTGCTACTCATTGATTTTACTTGTACTTTGTACGTGTATAGTATACATGTAATAGGAAACTGAACCATATGAAATCTCCCGTGTTCTCTTAGAAGAGCCTAGTTGTTACTATGTGAAAAGAAAATGTTAGGTTACCTGCATAGGATATTTTTACACTCACACACACAGTAACAGAGAGCTGCTAGGCGTAGCCAATTAAAATCCAAAAGCATTCCACTTGGATTAAAATGAATCATACAGGCTGCTTACCATCAATGTTCAAATTGCAATAACTCTGCTCTAAGGCCTTGAGGCCACGGTAGGTAAAAACAGTATAGTACAGTATAGGCCACAGTAGTAAAAATACAGTTCACAATTTAGAAAAACACAGCGGCAGATTTAGGAGGACATGGGGGCACGTGCCCCCCCAGATGCTTAGAAAATAGTCAAGATTTTAATATGGTTATCCTTAC
Source organism: Ischnura elegans (assembly GCF_921293095.1). Taxonomy (NCBI): domain Eukaryota; kingdom Metazoa; phylum Arthropoda; class Insecta; order Odonata; family Coenagrionidae; genus Ischnura; species Ischnura elegans. The sequence continues at coordinate 79,201,382 of NC_060257.1, forward strand.
ATTTGTTTTATTTGTGTATTATGGAGCCTCTACCATTTAATTTAACATTAATAGCTTTCATATCAAAATTAAGAGAATATTCTCTACAGTAATTATTGTATTTTGTTTTTAAACTCAAATATGAGAAGACCTGTCAGACCCTAGTGCCCCCCCCCCCCCCCTGCCCCAGAAAATTCTGGATCCGCCCCTGACTATACACATGCAGAGTATGAATGAAATTGTTAATAACACTTTGCTAAGGTTCCTTGTCAGTCCACAAATGTCTGCAGTAAGATTTATCTTTTCAGGATGTTGCATCGATACGCTGTTAATTTGCTCATTGCATATCACTTGCGCGAGGCACCGGAATGAATGCTTCCCTTGTTCACGATTGTTTGCTTTTTTTGATGTGCACTATTGAAAGCAGGCAAATGGCATTGCCGTAGTGATTTTCAAGTGCTTGCTTATGCATGAACTGCATCTCCTTTCAGCCTCTGTGTGACAAAAGAAATTAAACTTTTAACTAGCAGAAGCCTTGGTTCTTTTCCATAGCAGAGGAAATGGACTCGGTTGATACGAATCAGTCCAGAACTTTGTCTGAGCATGTGACCGCTGCTTTAGTAGAGACTCAAGTCACTCCTGTCGAGTGCAATGAGGGCACGGCTGAGCTCCAAGTCATAGCCAATGGCCAAGTACATGATCCAGTGGACTCTCCCAAAGTCAGCGCTTCAACTGTAGAAGGAGGTAAGATCTTTGTAGCGCTAATTCATTTATGTCTGTTCTCCAATTAGGTGAGTGATGTTGTCGATTTAGTTTGTGTCAAATTACCCGGAAGCCACGAAAAAGGAAAGTATTGGCAGTGACAATGTGAGTATTGCATGACCCAAATGTGAAGTAATTTCTGTGAATCACAGTAGGGCTTCATTAGGCTTGTGCACCAATTTTTAATTTTTATTATAGATTTTACTGTATGTATGTGGTTAATTGAATGTTTCAGTATAGAGTTTGAAAAATAAAAGGACCCATATTTTTCCATTTTTCAACTCATCTCCTACTTCATGAGCTATTTGCAGGAAAAAAATATTGACAGTCTTCTCCCATTAACTGATTATGTATTTGATGGGATCACAAACTCACTTTAATCGGATGACTGCTTATCCACTTCAGTTTAACTTTGTAATTGGTCCTCATGATGATCATCATCACTGTTTACCCTTTTGAAAGCTTTTTCTTCCTTAAAGATAATGTTGTCCCTAAACAAGTAAATGAACCATAATTTTCTTAAACCCTTCTACATATATTTTAATCAGTTGTAATTTTGGATGTAGGTGAAAAACCACATTAGAAGTGATTTTCTTAGGTTGAAAGAATTTAAGAATGGAAATACAAAGTTTTTCTCTGCATCTTTTCGGGTATTTGTCCTCATATGTTGGCTCGATGGAATAAAGTTTTGTTGACTCCCCTACCAGTACAGTATGGTATTTTGAAGAGGTGACTGGCAGATGAGGTAATTTGCGCCATGAAGGAAAGTGAGGTAATCCAGGTAGCACAAAGTAAGAGAGTTAACCGTTTATTATGGTTTTCTTAAGGAAAAAATTGATAAGCAGCTTATCGTAAGCTAAGGGGCTTATATAAGGCAAGGGTAAGATATTCGGGAAGAATAGGTAAGGAATGCCATCAAATATCCTCAGGCAACGTAAGTCGCTTCTGTTGGAGCGCCAAAGGTGGCTGAACAGCGTACTACACATGCTATGCGACTCATCCCGACATGAATTTAAAGGCTTCCGGTGAAATTAGAGAGTCTTTATAAGGGCTTAACAACTGATTACAGATTTTCCCGTAAATAGAACAAAAATTAATAACTGCAAGCGACCGGCTAGTGATGATATAAAGCATAACACAATTACTTTATCCTTGCGGTGGAAAGAAAAAAAAATAACGTCAGGGAGAACCGAACGCACAACCTCCGTATCCGATGTTCTTCACTCTAACCACTACACCACGGCAGCTGATGAAAAAGGAGGGTGTAGTTACCAATTTAAAGTTTAATTATGTAGAAAAACTTGTCCGGTATATGCATGAAAAACTGAAGTTAGTCAAGGTCTACACAATTTAACATTTATGAATTTTAATTTATAGCTTGATCACCCGATGACTACAATATGTATATTAGATATTCCTTCCGGCATTTTTATATTATTCTACATTGCTATTATTGTGAAATTGTGTGTTTTTCTTACGACCGTCGTTTCGCCATCAGTTCATATAAATGTGACTGATTTTCAAATTATGGAGGTATGATGTTATTTCTCCTCATAATATAGAAGCACCAAGAATAAAAACATTATTCTTATACATAAAAGCCTTAATAAACACTCTGAAACGATGGAATAATAACAGCATCTACAGAAGTGCTGAAAGTTTGGCATCCATTTTGCCATTACTCTGGATGTTTGTCAGCCTGGCCGTAAAAAACCCATAACAAGCTTACTTGAGAAGCGCCGTCCGTATTTCTTCCTTTCACCTTATCTCAATGACTTATAATGTGCTAGCTGGGAAGGAAGGAATGGTGGAGAGAAAGCTGGCCTTGCCATTAGCCTACTCTTAATGAAAGGCATCCTTGGGGACTTGTCTTAACATCCCTATCCAACAGAAGGAGCACTATACTCAAATTGCCCTCCAAATAGCACTCAAGCAGAGATTGGATGTTCTAAGAAACCTCCGTTGCCACAGGTGTATGATAATAAAAATATTATTCTTTATTTTGTAGAGGTTTTGTGGACACTAAAATGTGTCAGTACAAAAACAAAATACGTATATATTACAAAAAAATACTAATTAAAAGAAGTACATACAGCAAAAATAAAATACATATTGTATTCACTGTATCCAAAGTAATCTGCTGCACTATAAAATGCCTATTCAAGTAGGAAAGCTTTGTCTAGTCTCTTAACCCTTTGTGGTTCAACGTCAAGGCTGGCTCATAGCAGAAGGTCTAACTTCGAGTTGACAGCAAATCAGGTAATCTCTTGAAACATTGTCCTTGTATAAATCGCTTTGCCTTGTGATGTCAAGCTCAACTGGAAGTTAGACCTGATGCTACAACAAGCCTAGTGCTCGTAGCACTATTATTTGTCAAGCCAGCATTGATATTGGACCGCAAAGGGTTAAACGTACTAATTGTAGTGACATATTTTGTGCGAAAAATCCGCAGGGAAATAATCATTTGCCTTGACCGGGATTTGAACCCGGATCCCTCGGATTTCCGGCTTAAGACAGTTCAGCTATCGTGGTGTCATTCCTCCCAATGGATATTTGTGGACACAACCAGACAAGGTGGTTTGGATTGCTGAGCATATTATGCGACTAGCCGTCCAAGTCGTGCACACGGCACCACAGCCGGAGAGCAAAGTCCGAACTTTGAACACATAGAGGGGTGTTTGCTCTAGACAAATTTTTAAGTATACCTGGACTAGCCACAGTGATAACTTTCACCCACCCACCCACCCACAATGCACAAATTGTGCAAAAAATCCACAGGGAAAAAATTTGTCATTTGCGGGTGTCTCCTGTAAAGTTATTACCTTGGCTAGCCCCAGTATACTTAAAGAGAAAAAGTAACATCTTTTAATTTGTGGGGTCGCATAGCATGGGAATGGAGGGCACTACTCAGAAGTTCATCTGACCCTGGACCCACAAAGTGGGATTCTAGCCATTCTAGACACCTGAAAAACCCAATCTCCTTGTGTCAGTATCTTTAGGTCCAATGTGCAGGTGTTTCTATTTGTCTGGCTCCTTTTCCCTTTACTAGGCAAACACCTGGGCCTTTGACCTAAAAATGCTGAACAAAAAGTAAAAAGGCAAAACTGTCTGCCAAGCCAACATACGTGGATGAATACTGGCAAACATGCAGAGAAATTTTCAGCAAGGACATGGATACCTTTAGTCTAAAACAATGCATTTTTTTGCCTGAAATATGTTTGTTTCTGATTGGTTTTAAGTGCACAAGTGATATCTCTTTGGTTAAACACACTTTCTTGATTTCAATACATGTGTTCATTCAATATATATAAGTACATATGTTGTTAGAAAACTAATAAATTGGTTGGTGCCTTGAATGTGCAGTGTGTTGTCATGACAGAAGGTGAGGTTATGTTTTGTGCCTCCCATTTCTTTTTCTAAATGTGATGCAAAGAAAGCACAGATGTCGCTCAGCTCGGCTTGTGGTTGGTGATCATCATGTCTGCAAGTAGTGAATGCATTTCTTCTTTTAGTGCCTTTATTATTTGCACTGAGCCATTATTATTTGGATATGGCAAGACACTTAAAGCATGCCACTTTCTGGATTGAGATTTTTTTCGTGCCTTTAGGCTCTTTATTTTATGCATTCCCATACATGTCCATATGATTATCAAGTTATGGACAATCTTACTTATTGTGTTCCATACTTTCAAGCAGCTCCTTGTTGACTGCCATGTTGTTTTATTTCATATTCAATGAGAGCAGTGGCGGATACAGAAAAAATTCAAGGGGGGGGCGCAAAAGATATCTTGAGCTACCTTTACTTTTATCGTAATAAAAAATTAATCAATCCACGTGCGAAGTTGAATAAAGTTTTATTTAAACTCATTATACACGTACATAAGTCAATATCTTACGATACAAAAAAGTTACAACTGTGATTCTACAATTTTCGGCAATGTGAGCGGTCCCGCAAAGGGGGGGCGCGCGCCCCCTGCGCCCCCCATCTGTATCCGCCTCTGAATGAGAGTTCAGTCTCTAAAAAAAAAAACTAATTTAACTTGTGGCATAATCCTCCTTATTTTAGTTTTGAAAACATGAATTATAATGAGAATGTTTTTTGAACGCGACATTTGGTCCCAGTTTGATGTGTAATTACTATCGGTCATGGCCAGTGGCAGATCTATGGGGGGGGGGGAGGGTAAGTGGGGGTAGCCCCCCTTGAATATCCAACTTAATTATATAGAACGGTAATTTTGTTTGGATCCGCAATACTGCTGAGAGGTTACCCCCTACTTACCCCCCCCCTCCCTTTGTCCCTATCCTGGATCCGCCACTGGTCATAGCAGAATTTGACTGCAAGTGTTGGTAAGCCCAGGAATTGTAAGTTATTCATTTGTTTTATTTCGATGCACGAGAACAGCTTTGGATGAGGTGGAGAAGGAAATATTTGAATGTTTAAAGAGTATAGTGTTGGTGGTAATTATTGCAAATAACAGATTATAATTATAATAGTTTTTAAAAATCTTAAAATCGTTTAACTTGTTATAAAGTTAGTATGTGAGAATTAAAGGCTAGTTATGACAAGTTAGTGTCAAGAGTTGAGTATAGCACAATGACATCTAACTTGTTGATTTGCAATGCGAATGACCCAGTCATCCCCTGTGCAGCAGCCAACATTAGTGTGGCATGCGGAGGAGCTTGCTTGAGAATACTTGCAAGAGCAACCACTTAACTCAATCACTCGATGACTCAATCCAACATGTTGGACTCTTACTGGTTTCCCAGTCCTCTTTTAAGACTGAAGCAAGTTGTACAAAAATATCTGTATGTGCCACCATCAACTGTGTTTAGCAAAAGACTATTCTCAGCAGAAGGAATTAAATATTTTGGATCAAAAAAGAAATCATTTTGACTCGGAGAGGATTAAAATGCTGGCCTTTCTAAACAAAAATCTGAAATACGCTTAAAATGTAAGTTTCATAGATGAACTTGTATTGATCATGATTTCCATGTTCATCTCGCACAACAGTAAGCAATTTTTTATGTTTTTGTTAGAATTATGACATTAAGTTAATACTGCTATCCATTTTATTCCTATTTTTGTCTGTCTCTGCTAGCTATTTCAAATATAAATAGCAAAGTGTCATTCAGAAACAACTGTTTAAGTTTTATTTCAAAGTGTAAGAGAAATATAATAGTGAAATAATATATGCCCTCTGACATTTTTTGCCCTATGCAATACACCACATTTTTTGTTCATCAACATTATGTAGTTATATTTTTATAATACTGAGTATAATTATAACATTGGATAAATTTTCTCATCTGCAACAATTACTTGTTCAGTAAAGACTAATGGTCTATAAATCCTGGTATGACCTTTTATTTTAAGTAGTTGTAGTCTTTTGTTCTAACAGTTTAGGTTCGTCTGATATTTTTCTTTAGCTTAACTGATTCATTACATTATTTTTGAGTTACAAAATAATAATTAACAAGTTTATTCATCTGTTATCTCCATGTATTCTTTTGCTTTATGTATAATATCCATTGTTTGGTATTTTTATGCTGATGATTATTGGATATTTATTACTGCCTTTCAATTTTACAAGTCTTTGTTTTGTTATTTATTTGTGGCAGTGAATAATTTTTTATTACCAAAATAAATTTTTATTTTTGTGAACATCTTAGGACGAAATTTTTATGCAAATAAATGTTTCAAAAGCAATGAGTAAAATTAAGGGTGTTTAGCATAAACTTAACCACTAAAGTAAAACATTGATGGTATCGGTAACAGGAATTGAGATCATTTTATGATTGTTGGAATCAGTATTGAGAATTTAAGATCTCAATGCTGATTTTCTATTCGATAAATTTAAGTATAGACACATACCTAAAAAGACAATTTCTATTCAGTTCTAATTAACCTTCTCATGGGGCTTTCAAGAGTGTTTAGCCTAAAGCTTTTAAGTACCGCGGGAAGGATTAGTTTGGGCATTACTCTGATCTCTTTTCAGGATGAGCATGACTCACCACAATTCCTGTTCTTTGACTGGATTGAGTGCTCACTACTACTAAGTTCTCATTCAATTTTTCTCTCATTCCACCAAATGCAGGCAAGGACGACAGCATCCCTGGGTTTGAGTCGAGCAGTGGAAGCCCTGGCACTTACAATGACTACTACTTCCGTGACTCCTTCGACCGCTCATCCTCCGAGTCTCAGCTGGACCTCGGTCCGCACCAACAAAGCTCCACTGGGCACGGGCGCCACCTTGACAACGCACCTGTGCCCTTTGGCGCACTCAGGGCGAGCGGGATGAACTCGGCTGGGCCCGGTGTGGGCGGTGGTGGCATGCATGGCCTGGTGGACGGTGGCGCCGCCAGTGGCGGTGGGGGGCGGGCGGGTCTCCGTGCGCTCATGTCGTCTCGCCACGGCATGCGGCCCTTTGTGCGCGTGCTTGTCTCGTCGTGCGTGGTGGTGGCCGTGTCTCTGCTGGCCGTGGCCGTCGTGGTGTTTGAGTCGAACTCGGTTGCGCTGGGCACGCTCAGGAAGATGCCCGAGATGGTGGTGTTGCGCAGGGACTTCTACGAGCCGGCCAAGGAGTTCCTCAGACAGAGCCTGCAAAGGTTCTTGTGAGCAACGCCACGCAAGCGTCTCGGGGACGTTTTCTCTCTCTCTCCCCATTTTTTGGTGACTTTTAAACCTCAAGATTCTCACCCCTTCAAGTGCCTGAAGTGAAAAAATAGGAAGATTATCCAATGTTTACAGTGTGCGGATGTTGCGGATGGAGGCTGGGGGCAAAACATGTGGTAGCAGCTTGGAAAGTTGGTTTCCTTTTGTGTGAAGAAATCATTTATTCCATCATGGAGTACTTAAGTCTTTCCTTTTGAAACGTTTTTTCGAGCGCGGTGTAAAATAAAATTTTGGTCCATCTTGGGAGCCTGCGGTTTTAGAGAATGATGATTGTTAGAGAGAATTTTTTTTATTGCCGGCTGAATAAAATGATCGTGCTGTGGGCTAAGGCTAACTTATGAAAGCAATACAAATCCCAATGACATTCTGTTTTTTCTAGGATTGAAACATTATTTATTGTAATTCTGCTGGTTTCAATGTCTATCCTCAGTCTGTAGGCGATGCACTGACTGTTGTTTTCAAAACTATGGGCTCGTTCACCAAACTTATTTCATAGGCAATTGTGATAGAGATTGAGAATGAATGTGACACATGTTTTTCTGTTTTTTGATCTGTCTCCCACTTTTTGAGGTGAAAAATGGACGGCCTTAACCCTTTCGCAGATTAATGGATGACATTATGAATGCCTGCTGTGTGGGTTACTGCCTGTTTGCTTTACTCCTTGGGGTTGAGCATGGGCCGCATGTGATTCGTTGTTGTTTACAATCTTGCGAGCGATTCCTTCCCTCAGTGAAAGGCTCTCCTGTAACCCTTTCGTTGCTGTGAACGTACCTTGTACGATCGCACGGTTGGCTGCTGTGAACGTAACTTTTCATTCTCCCAGTAACACGCCGTGGGTGAAATGTCCCTTTCCCACACTATCACCCTTTCCTAGGGAAGATTGTCTTGTCTCCTGACCATTGGTGAATCATACTTTTTTAGATAAGTATTTCTTTTTCCAGGAAGTGATAGAGTTTATTGTCCCACAAACCAAGCCCTTCACTTTTCCGCTGCATGTTGTAAGAAGCTTTCGGGAGAATGAGCCGCAGCGTAAGGGTCAATGACAAAATAAACCAGAACAAAGGGCATACCCAGGATCAAAACTAGGGGGGGGGCAAGCCATGGTTGTTCAAGTTATAGGTAAGATTTAAGCATGGAAAAAGTGAATGAAACCAACATTTTAAGGAAACTGTAATAGCTCTTTATAAGTTTTTAAAATTATTTGTTTGAAAAAATATTATTTTCCTTGAAGACATTTGTGATTTTAGCTTTTAGGGGGGGCAGCTGCCACCTCCTGCCCCTCGCTTCATTGGCCCATGACCAGATCTCTAATGATGTCACCAGCTCATGAAAAGTGAGCGGCTATTTAGTTATTCTCTAATTTTACGCTTAAGAGCAAATCGCTGTGTGGGGAAGATCTTATAATTTTCCCTTATCTTTCCGTTCCATCTGCCAAAGTCTTGAAAGAATTGTGATTTTGTGTGAATGAGCCCATAATTTATGTGGTCTTACCAACCGCTGTTTTTTCATGCCGTATTTTGTTGATCTTCTTGCTTTGTGTCCCCTTGCAAGAGGAAGTAATGGTTGTAGTTTGAGTGTAGGCTTCTAGTACAAAATTGAAATCTATCCATTGTGCTATCTTCCTAATCGAAATCTTACTAGCATAAAAGATTTGAAATGACTGAAGTGAAAAAGTAATTTTTTTTACTTGAAGTTTCCTACTTTACCAAATATGCTGATATTTGGTACTTAAACATCCAGAATTAAAATGTCATATCTGCATATATATTATATATTTCTGGGTAGGGGAGTGTCATCTTTTTATACTTAAGTTTTATACAAGGTACTCAAAGGAATATATCTGATGGTCACATGAACCCTCAGTTAGGAGCACCAATAACCTTGTATTGTGCTCCAGTCTGTAAAAAAACCATTTTCTCGATCCATGAAAAGAGTCTAAAGTACCTCGTATAATATTCAAGAGTGGAATTATTATTTGTTGATGTGCGTGGCGGAGTCCATGAAGTACCTATTCATGTCATTTGAAATGTTTTATACTGTTCATTTTGCTTTACAATCATGACTTTTGCAAGGCTCAAATATTTACTATTTCAGAAAATAATTGCGTGAAAGTTGTTTGAGCAATTTCTGAAAATACCTACCTATAGTTTTTTGGACAAATGAAAATATTTTGACTACATGCATGTTTGCTCCTGAAATGCACATCTCATCAGGTTGAAACTAGGTGAAACAGAGGATACAGTTTTGGCTTAATGTACGTGTGACCAATATTAGCAGAATTTGAAATCATTTGAGAAATACCTCAGAAATCAACAATAACAACATTCCTTAACTTCCAAGGAATATTACCATTGTGGTAGCTTTATTGTCTTTGAAGGGCTTTATTATGAAGCCAATGTTGGAAGTATTGGAAGAGTTTTGATAGCACAAGATTTAAGAACTAAACAATCTAGTTATGTTTTGCTGCATGATCTTATTTTATTTGTTTTGTGTAAATATTTATTTCTAGCCAGCTATGGCCAGGATATATTAATGTTGTTATTCATTCTAAATTTTCTTTATTGACATGTTTCCATAGATGAGGTTGCCTTTATGATTTGTTTAATTAATATATTACATTCCCATTGGTAACAAATAGCACCTGAACATTTGAAATGAGTTTTGGATAGAGAGATGAAGCTTTTCCCATTTAGTTTTGAAAGCCTTTATAATCTTGTCTTTCCAATTTCCAAAGTCAATTAATAGCTTATTCAACTTGTAATTATAGGCATTAGATATATTTGTGATGCTGGCCAAAAAAGGAACAAAATTTGCTCATACTTGTGTATATGGTGGAATGTTTTCCCGTGATGACAGGTGTTTGCTTATCGTTTATAAAAGTCTCATAATTTGCACAATTTCATTCGTAAAGGAATGAGTTTAATTTATTTCATGTTGTATGACTGAGGCGTGAAATAATAAAAGCAATATTTTCTCTGACATTGTTAAATGTGAAAATGGTGTTGGAATTATCCTGGAGTTTCTCTTGCCTTCACCAATGTGGTACAAAGTGGAAATCAGTTGTATACTCTGCGGTTTGCTGCGTGTGTGTGTTTGTGCACATACATATTTACTATTTACATGTATATTCACAAATATATACAGACTTGTACATATCTGGGTTTGATTCTCAGTCCAGTTGAAATGGTTTTGTTAACTTCAATTCCACGCCAACCTCGTCTGATTGTTTCTGGTGGTGCACGATTCCATAGCCCTTTCCTGTTTGAAAGATTACCCAGTCAGCACAAGGTGTAAGCTATCCAAAAATCCCAGGATGTGGTATCCTTTGATACTGGAATACACACCCTTTATGTATCCCAGAAGGAAGAAAGATGTAAACTAACCAAAAATTCCATGACATTGTGATTTGGCACAGCAATACACAACTACAATATTGAGTCTTTATCCCATTAGGAAGTATCCATTGGGGTCCAACTCAAGTATACTGATGATAGCATCATGATGAGTGTCCAGTTAATCAAGATTAACTATACGATTATAATTAATTAATCACCATAGGAATTTGTGAGTTCTTGTAATGGAAATTAGGATCCAGCAGATATCCATTGTCGATACATCACCATAATTTATCGAGTTTAATGGAATTGCCCTTTCTTTAGTACATTCTGGTTGGCTCTTGCAAGCCTACACAGCCGATGAGAATGCTTCTTTCTAAATTATTAACAGCATAAGAATTAATATGTATGAAATCACCAGGCGATTAAATGAAATAGAACCTGACATTTTCAACCATAATCTGTTTAAAATAAGATTTAATTTTGATATAAATATCTATTTAGTGCATGATGTTTCTTACTCAAAGGAATTCCATCCATGCATAATGGGCTGCATAAGCAGGACCTATGAAGTACCAAAAAAAGTAATCAAATCATGATGTGGAATGGTGACGTACTTATAATGTAAAAGCAATATAATGTCATTGAATTTTGAGTGCTGTGAATGTCAGCCATCCCCATAATTTTTTCCCTTTGTAGAAACTACCTGCAATGCATCTGCAAAGGAGACCAATATTAGGGATATCTATCCTCTGACATCCAATTTTCAACATATGTAGTTATATTTCATATTGTCTGCCAAATAAGCAACCATATGAAGTTATTTGTAAGCACTATGCACACAGAGTATTTAGCTGACATAACGAAATTTTCCAGTGCCTGTGAATTGGCAACATAATATCAGTATATGCAACCACCTTATAACCCAAGCTCAAATCAAATTTCCAGCTATATGCGTGGCCAACTCCACTATCCTTTTGGATCGTCTCAGTTCTAATACTCCCACATCCCCTGTGCTGGCTGGGTATCATTTTGGACTCTTGAGCGACTGAATGAGTGATATTTCACTTGCATTTTTGCGCAAGCACACATTGCACAGACACGCAATGCATGCCGTGTGAGTATCTTCTGAATTTGGGATGGGGTTTGGGGGAAAACTTTTTTAGAAAATGATGATGCTTCACTGATAAAGGTCTATTAGGATAAGATCCAATGTCTTAATTGACTGCAAATTTGAGATAAGCATTTTGAAACGGTTCTTTATTGCAGTCCGCATGTGTTCAACCTGAATTTTGTTCTGTTGATTTTGTATGGTTTTTATAGGGAGAGTAGTGAGTAAAACATTTACTGCTGATATTAGACAGAGAAGTCATTCAATGACTATTAATAGTCCCTATGTATATGTTATTTTTTTTAAACCATTTTAGCCGTTTTGTTTTCAGAAAAATTTTGTCTTTTTATCAGTGTTGCCTGAAAATGTGTGCATGAGTCATTGGTGATTTTTCATAATAAAATTTGCTCAAAAACATTCTTGTGTTGAATTTTATTTGGCAAAATGGCATTGAGGCAAAAGCCAGTGGGTGAAGGATTGGTTTAGTTGCGATCCATACCTTCCCTGACATGAGTACAGCCTTGTGGGAAGAAGCATCTTCAAAAAAACTCAACCTAATTAGGGTGGCAACAATGGGTGGAGGCAGGAGGTTAATAATAATAATTTATTTTGTCTAGAGACCTTACAGCAAAAGATATAAGACACGTCATAAAAGGAAAAAAATGCATATATATATATATATATATATAATAGATTATAAATAATTGTATGTTCACAGGATATTAATGCTTAATAGGAGGAATGAAATAGGTATTCGTTAACAGAATAATAATTCTTCTCATGAAGAAAAGATTTTAACTTCCTTTTGAATGACTCCATCGACTGAATTGATTTCAAATGCGCAGGAAGTTTATTATAAATTCTGAGGCCCAGCCCGCGTGGGCCCAGCTTTGATCTGTTAGTCCTAATGGAATGATAATGAAGGTTATTACAATTCCTAGTTTCATATTTGTGAACATCACAATTGAGCATAAACAAATCAAGATTATAACGTACAAAAATTAAAATTGATAATAAATATACACACGGGAGTGGAAGAATGTTAAGTGCTTTAAAAATAGGCTTGGAGGGAGCATCAAAAGGTTTTTTTGCAATGATTCTAATTGCTCGTTTTTGCAATGTGAACACCTTGGAGGCATGAGGGGATGAGCCCCAAAAAATATATTGTATGACATTCGAGAATAAAAGATACCGTAATACAATGTAAGAAGAATATTTAAATCAACAGAGTTCCTAAGGTGTCTTAATAGATAGCAGATTGAACTTAGTTTGTTGGCTAAGAAGTCAATATTCATCTCATAGGACATATTACTACTACATAAGTATGCACCAAGGAATTTTGTGTGGGACACATTCTCAATAGACTTTTTATCCAATCTAATTAGGATGCTCTCGAGAACATTGCTATTACCACAGAATTGAACAGTGTGTGTCTTTTGTGTCGTTGACTCTGTCAGCATTATTTTGAGAAGCTATAAGCACGCCTACACCCCAGAAATCAAGAGATCGAGGTTCACTCTTTCATTGCACTGTATTACATATTTGCATCCTTGTCCATTGCTACTTCGCTCTGATTTTTAATGCTAACCAAAATTTTATGAACTGAAGACGAAGCTCTTACCGCCCCCTTATTTAGAACAGAGTTCAGGTAAAATTTTTAGTATGATTTTATAGTTTCCCGTGCGATAATATTGATGACATTTTCTCAGGCCACTGTCTTGAGGACAAAATCCGACATTGTTAATGTGTAAAATTGTTACAGGCACAATATTGGGGAAGTTCGATATATTCATGATACGAGGGTTGTACCAAAAGTAAGGTTCCCATATTTTTTACAAACACAAAACTTTTTTTATTGATATTAATTTTCACATCGTTGAAAAGCTTACACTTTTGCCTATTTTTCAACGTAGTCTCCATTTTTTTACACACTTTTAAAAACAGTGTTCCAGCTTTTTTATCCCTAAGTTGAAGAAGTCTCCCGCCAACCCGGTGAGGAAGTGTGTGACCTCTGCTCGTACTTCATCGTCGCTCTTGAAGCGTTTGCCATCTAAGAGTTTTGTTTCGGGGATAAAATGAAATACCCACGCTTCATCTCCAGTGACGATAGAGACCAACAACTTCTCCTTGTTGCCCCCCACCTTAAAATTGTTGAAGAAATTTGCGATCAGTGTCAAGGCATTGCTCCATGAGTCCGTCAGTCAGCATCAGGGGAACCCAGCAAGCACACATCTTGCGATAACCCAACGTTTGTGTTAAATTTCTTTCAATTGTGCCGTGAGAAGCTTCAGAAATGCGTTCAACAAATTCACGGACAGTGACCCTCAGATCTTTGAGCAGCTCACTGTTGATCTTCTGGACAATCCAAAACCGGCAGTCTTCCACTTCGTTCTTCATCGTGAACTTCCGTGAGGCCCTCAGCAAAAGCCCTGCAACATTTGCGGACGTGCTGAACGGGCATGCACTCTTCACCATAAAGTTCAGTCAGTTGCTGATGAATCTCCAATGGCGTTAACTTCCTTGCAAGGAGAAATCGGATTACTGCTCGATCCTCACAGTTGGCGGGGACGAGGATCATCACTTTCATTGTTGAGGGTTGCTAAGCCAATAATGACCGACAAAGAGAATCGCGGACTGGCGGACTCGAGAGGAGGGGAACCACTGCGCACGGCACAGTTGTGGGATTTAGCCTAGCACCTTCGCTCAACATTGTAGCTCATTGGGAACCTTACTTTTGGTACAACCCTCGTAAAAGAATAGAAGTGGTAATGTCCACACTCTTAATTCAAAACTCAATGACCGACCGTTGTTTCAACACATTGTACATATCATTTTCAAGGTGTGTGTTGAAACCATAATCGGTTGTTGAGTTTTGAATTAAAAGTGTGGATATTACCATTTGTGTTCTTTAATCATTGACATTTTAAAAATAATTGAGTTTCCAGTGTGACTAAATGAAGACTGAAACCTGAGAAAATTCGTATTGAAATTCTATTTACCCATTTATATGATGATGGGGCTCAAAAATGAAGGGGGGTAGGGAGACGTAACCCCCCTCTAAAGAGTTTGCCCCCCACTATTTTGGGGGCTTTTGTGCCCTTGGGCCTTAACCACAATTAAAAACAGTTTCTGGCCTTGGCATTTCAGGGTATTTTTCCTTTTGAGTCTTTAGATCTACACCTAATATGTACATTTGAAGTGGAATAATAATATTAAGATACAACTAAAAAGTGAGTGGCATTGCTGCCTTACACAAAGTATGTATGTTCTGATCAGTCTTCATTAATTGGTGAGATTTGTTGCTTGAAGCAATTTTTAATATGTTTACTTAAATTTGAGGATGACCGAATGGTATGCATTGATATGTAGCAATTCCCTTTTTTAATGAAAAAGTTGATGGTAGTATGGCCAAAGTAACTTACTTTGAAACTTGCATATGTTTTTCATGAGTTAGACCCTGGATAGTTAAGCCCTCAAGTCATTATTAAAGCTTGAGGAAGTTAAATTAAGTATTTTGCATATCATCCCACTGCTAGCCCTAATTCTCAATTTGAACTTTGATCTTCAATTCATATTAAGGCCTACTACCTATCATTGTATGTATGAATCCTATTAATTTCCTCCCCCTTCCTCAAGTACCTAAAATTCCTCCCTACTTTTCGGCATTTTTATTCAGCATCGCACTCCCCTACCCCAATGCCTATTTCAGCCTTGCTTCATCGATCCTTTTCCTTTCAATGCACTTCTCCACTCCCCTCCAAGTCTTGAATGCCTCCAGCCTTTTCTCATCCTCCCTCCTCTGCACCCATGTTTCTGTACCTCAAGGTGCTACACCCAAGATCAGACTCTTCACTAACCTTAACGTTTCCTCTGCTATCTTGTTTATCTGCTAGACTGACAATGAGAGTGGATAGCCAACTGCCTCACATCTCAGACGATACTTGTTCACCCTGATTCTCTGTCACCAACCAACCATTGTTCAGTCTGAGCCCAATGCATATTACATATCTTTACCTTTTCACTTACAAATCACACTACTTATCCTCTCCCTATCCTATCCCCACACTTATCATTTTCTTGAGAATGCCCCAGAGCGATCCAGGATTTTTTTCTGAGGGATCCCATGGGCCTGACATTTAAATAGTCTTCTCATATTTGAGATTAAAAACAATAAATTACTGTATGAAATATTCTATTTATTCATGAAAGTTATTTATACGAAATTAAATGATTGATGTAATACACAAAACAAAACAAACTTTATGATAACCATTTAAAAAATCTTGTCTATTTTTTTAGCCTCTGGGGGGAGGGGACGTGCCCCTCCCTAAATCCACCCATGAGAACGCCTTTTAACTTAGAGCTCTCCATCATATGAAATGCTCTTTCAAAATCTGCAAAGTTGAGCATACACATTTTGGTTATAGTCTTGGTTACTACTCACTTCGGTCTTCATTTTGCCTATTGCATCATGGGTTATAGCTTCCCCTTGCTGACACCAAACTGATGATAGCCTAAATAATGAACTCAATTTGTTTATTTATAATCCTCAGTACTATTTTCATCACTGGCCTTAGCCAATATGGCCAATAGTATTACTCTCTCTGCATTCTACAACTTGCTACTTACTCACAGAACTAGGAGTTTCTTCACGAAATCTTTAGGCCAAGACCTTTCCTCATAGATCTCATATGCTCACTTGTTAAATCCTATCATTCAAGAATTCTTCAGAAGTCCATTTCAGGACTGCGTCAACTATCAGTAACAGTGGTTCTCTTAGGTACGAGACCATCCACAGTCAAGAAGCAGAATTATCCAGTTGGTATTCAAGCATGGGCTCAGGCACTTTTCTCCTTGAGGCCAATAACTTGACCTCAAATCATTTCCTGCCACTGCTATATTAGTATAAGTAACTCAAACCTTTAATAAATCTCCATTTTTCAACCTAACCAGTGCTCGAATGTTATTTATCCTGTGCGGAATACCTGAAGGGCTCTCTTAATTCCCTCATCTAAGATCCCTAACAACAGTGCATACTATGTGCTTTTCTCTTCGTAATTATGAGTGTATATGCAATGAGTGGGGGATTTTTGTCAGCAAATTGGCAGCGGCTATTTTTAAGTGAAGAAACTGATGTGCTTGGTGTGGACGGGGGCAATGAAAATCCACTGTTAGCAGTGTTGGATCCAGGGTTCCTCCCTTGGTTCATATGCAGACCCAGGGGGCACCCTGGGATGATTCTGGGCCCTCAGCCGAGGCCCTCCTTACCTTGAGGGATTCGGGGGTCCTCCCACGGAAAATTTAGGAAATTGAATGCCCGGAAATGGATTTTGGCATTATTCTGACTCTTAAAAACAAGATTAAAGTTATAAAAAAATAGAAATGTCACAAGAAGAAATACCATGAAAAGTGAGAATTTCACAGCTTATTGCATAATATCATGATTCTATTATTTATAATTTAGTGAATTTGTTCCTTGAAACTGCGCTTTAATCTAAAAAAAACTCTAAAATGACCCAATAGCTGATACAGAAAAAACTCAAGGGGAGGGCGCAAAGATATCTTGAGCTACCTTTACTTTTGTCATAATAAAAAAATAATCAAGTCATTTGCAAAGTTTAAGAAAGTTGGATTTAAAATGATTGCACACAGATACAAGACAACACTGGTGCAGCGAGGGGGGGTTTGGGGGATAACCCCCCCCCCCCCCCCCCCAGAGCTCAGAGAACTTTTTGAGTTTCATCCCTTTTACTTAATTGGATTCATATTACTAAAAGAATAGTGTAAGGATTAATAAAATATCCCCCAGAAAGTCGTAAAACATACCATTTTGAAACATTCATCTTATAATTCCGCAACTTATTAATCTCGCACATACCGCGCTTATCCTGGTGGGTATTCCATACCCCCACTGCACACCCCGGCATTTAGTAACACATAAACCCCCCCCAGCCGCAATCTCATCAGGAATGGTTGCGCAAGAAATTTCTCATTTGAGATTTCGGTAATTATGCATTTTCTGGGCACCCGTCTTTTTGCGATTTTTTTTTCGTCCAATACATTCATAACAGTGTCCTGATTACGAAAATGATAATCGCAATAAGAAAGATAATGAAAAAAATCGCAAAAAGACGGGTGCCCAGAAAATGCATAAATACCGAGTTTTTCATCGTGTTTTCCTCGCTGTGTCCCCAATACGGCATGTACCACCTTTACCATTTGCGCCATTTCACTATAATATAGTATTTATTGTATTCTCTCTTGTTGACGTCGAAAAGTTCGCTCTTCCTTCCCTTGTGTATTTCATGTCGTTCAATTGTTTATTTACATATACGTGATTGCCTGTCGGCCGCCAGTTGGATCTCGTGCGAAGTTAAGCGTGGATCAAAGCATGTTCGTGTTTATGGCGTGATATTCGGCAGCTGAGACGACGATAATCGCAAAGGATTTGGGAGAATGATAGATATGTGCTCGTCCAAGCAGGTGCCCTATACGTAAGTAATTTATCCCAACAGGGACTGTGTTTACACGGTTTACACTGTCTATTAAGCCGCATACAGGACCTACAGCCACTTCCTACCGTCCACTTAGGCTGTGTTGCCGCCTATCCTGGCTCCGTCGTCATTTTTGACAATTTACTCAAGTTGCGTCACAGGGTAAACAAAGAGGGCAAAAGCTATTTTCTCTCTTTAAATTTCTGTGTTTGCGTACCCATCTGCGTATCCTGGTTCTCTGACTGTGTTGTCATTTGGCACATCCTGTGCACAGTCCTTTCTAAAGCTAAGTCTTCCAAATTTGCAAAATAGGAGAGGGAAAATGATTAGTAGAAGTAATTGAGAGGATCGGAGGTTAAAAATATGTCATGGAAATCAGTGCAGCCAACTTATAGTGAAGAGAATCCGAGTCTTTTGAGACGATTTGACTCGTAGTGTAGAATGGAGCCGGTGCTTACACAATTCCTCCCCATCTCTCTCTTGGAATGGACAACGCCCCCTCCTTAATCCATAGCAGCAAATTGCCGAGGCCATCCAAATTGATTGACATTACATCACAAGTTTCATAGTTAGCCATGAAAATGGTAATAATTGATTCTTCAGTGCCACTCATCCACCTGCGACAACCTGTTTATGGGGAAAATCCTCCTCAAACTCCAAAATCATCATTATGCAGTGCCATGAGCTTTTACGGGGACTGTAGACATATACACAGGCTTATTGGTGTAGTAATTTTTACGGAACCTGTACTGTCACTTCTACTTTCGATGTTATAATGGGTGCTTTCCATTCATCGACACAAGTCAACTTGCATAGCAGTTTTCGTGTTCCATTTTGTGTGTGTCGCCGACTGTTGTGACACAAGTCAACAAACAAAAACGCGTAGGAATTGGAGAGCTATAAACAGTTACCGCGAGTCGACACATGAATGGAAAGCACCCAATGTAGATCATCATCTCTCCTTTATGCATCTCATTTACAGCCAAGCAGAGCTTTAGAACTGTTAGTGGGTTCACCACTGATAGTGGCTTCTTAGAAGTCCATATTCCATTGCGTTGTCATCCTTGGTAGACTGCAAGGGCTGAACACCTTGTGCCATGAACAGGGGTGCCGACTTATAAAAAATATTGAGGGGGCCCATATTGGAGGTCTTGCCCCGGGAAGAGGTTAAATTTAAAGTGTGTCGCAGCACCGAAACACTACCATGATTCACACCACTTGATTCAGTTAACCTGCTCAACCTTATAATTATTTGTTTCAGCACACATTGTTGACTTTATTTTAAAAGGTGACTTTCGTCAAACATGGGAAATAAAAATTAACAATATATTTTGGGATTTCACATAGCATAATATAACTTAATTATTTTCTTGAATTATAGAGGGGACTCCGCCCCCCCAAACGAATCTTTGAGGGGGCTCGGGCCCCCTCAGGCCCCATGGAGTCGGCGCCACTGGCCATGAACCTTAGAAAAATTGCCATGAGAATCAAGGAATCTGAATTGTATAGTGCTCTGCACAGTGGTCCTAAAACCTAAAGGTTCATGATCTGATTCCCAGACCACGAGAATTTTTCCACCTTGGCATTTAATGTGAATAGAGCGAAGTGTATGTCAGAATTCATTTGGCTATATTAATCCTTATAAAATTTAATTTGAGCTTGCTATCATGAGAAATGCACCAGCTATGGGAAAGTGTAAAAAAATACTTTCTTGAGAAGTGATCTGCATAAGTTAAAAACTAAGTTTTGAATTCAATATTTTTGTCATGAGGAAATTTGAAGTTTTCCTCATGGTATGATGGAAGATCTTAACTGCTGAAATATGCTGCTTATATTTTCCACTAAATTTGTCGAATTTAGTGGAAAGAATTTCATTGAATTATGCAACAATATTTGCTTGAGCACTCAAGGACATTGTACAGTAAAACAAAACATGTTTACTAAATAAATTCAACGGAATAAATCTACTTTGACTCTTTTAAACTAATCGTAAAAATAAATAAAATCAGTGTTGTGTGTAATTTAGAAATAACATACTAAATGAAATAACTACTTAAGAAAAAAAAAACATTTATTTACATAATTTACATGGAATACTGATCCAGGTATCACAATTGATTTCATAAAATAAATAGCTCACTCTCTCACACACACACAAGGTCATACATTTTGGTACAACACAAAAATGACGGAGAAATAGGAATTGAACTATGATACTATCACTGCATTTTTGGTCAAGACAGTGGGTTGGAAGGAAGGCACTCCAGTTTGCGGATTTTCTCACGCAGCTCCTCGATGATTCCATCCTTGCGCTTGTTCTCTTCCCTCAGCCGACATATGGTCTCGTCCTGAATCTCCTTGAGGGCTGTGCATGCATCACTGCCGCAGCATGTGGCTTCTGCTTCCCCACAGTGCACTTCCTCCCACATCTGCCACGTGCAAGACTCCCTCACCTCACACTCTTGCGTCCAGCTCTCCAACACACCACCACTCTCCCTAACGCACACGCCTTCATCCAAACAAACGCTCTCGCTTCGTTTCCTCCACACTCCAAAGTCGTAGCTTCGTAACACAGACTGGACCACGTCAATAATTTTCCTGATTGGTGGCCTTAGTGATGGATCTACCGACAGCATTTCTTTGATCAAGGAAGCCTGGAAAATTTAATGAAGATAAAGATACATAAGGAAAATGATCAAAACTTATTATTTATAGATTTGGGTTTTCCAGGTAATATGTATTTGGAATAAAAAAAGGTTTTAGCCGATTGAAATAATGTCCATTCAAAAGAGGTTTCCTCCTACAATTTTAAATATGCATAAAGACTTCAGGAGAACACTCAAAACTTTTCTAGTTATTTTTCTGAACTCTTCCTCCTCTTGGTAATGAATGGTGTGAATTAGGGTGTAACTTATCATTTAATTTTTCTCAGATTCTAGATTTAATCATCTTAAAATGAGCTTAAGGGATAAGACAAGATATTACTAATAAATCAGGTCAACTAATAAACATTTACTGGTTGCTCAACAGCCACAAATGCAATGGCAATTATTCTCAACTTGACTAATAAACACCATTACTGAGGATTAAATATTAAGTTATAGCTCTTAATCTACAATTAACTCCAATTTTATGCCTACAGCAAATGTTTTTCAGACAAAATATTTTAGAACAGAAAACAGCTGCACTCAACTTTCATGTATTGTCAGGTGATTGTGGATTTAAGCCATGATCAGCTGACTGGTAATGTGTCTTTCCTCAGTCTTCCTCACAACAAGCAAGAGCCAAGGCAACAATCTTTTATAGGAAACACTGGAGATTTTTTTATTACTTTCACTGCATCTTATAGTCCAAACAGATCTAATGTAGATACAAGGGCATACCCAGGATGAAATTAGGGGGGGGGGGAAGGCAAGCCATGGTTGTTCAAGTTGTAACATTTAAGGATGTAAAAGATGAATGAAACCAACATTTTAAGGCAACTATAGCAGCACTTTATTAGTTTTTAAAATTATTTGTTTGAAAAAAATTATTTTAGTTACGTGTCTTACACTAATATCATTATACGTAGGTTTAAAGAAAATTTGTTGAATTACTTTAGTTTCAATCCAGTCCTGATTTTCCACAGAGACTTTGGCGATTTTTGCTTTTAGGCTTTGGTAGACCCCTCCGACTCAAGGAAGTAAAAATTGTTCCCAAAGTGAAAGGTTTCAAACAGAGTCTAGTCAGAGAGGCCATAGAAATAACTGAAGAGGAGAAGAATAATTTTAACAGGGACACCGGCCTTAAAATAAGTCGCGCTTGGAAATCCATAACCCATAAAAACTATCAACAACCTACTCCTACAACCTCCCGCTCCCCTACCTCCGATCCCTGACACGGATACCTATGTATGTATATGGATATAAATTCCCACCTCATCAGAATCCCTTGAGAAAGCGACCAGCAACTGTCGGAAACGTTGGGGCCACTCAAAAATTGACGCGGCGACATAGCCCAAAAGTTTTTATTTAACATGACAAGTACCCACAAAAGTTTTAATGAATTACAAATTATGTTGTTTTAACAGGAAAATTAAAAATATGAGAAGAACTAATAAGCCATATTAGTGAACTTTCGTTATTACGAAGTTTACGGGACCGAAAAACTGGAGGTCCGCAGTAAAGAACTTTGTAAGAGCGTTTCTTTCAGGAATCATAGATAAAAAAATATGGTGCCAAAATTTCTTGTCTCTTCAATCTCCTGTGCTGATACTCGCGCTGCGGAATAGCTTCAGAGTCATGTGCATGATGTGCTCGATTAAATTATGAACATATGCAGTAAGTCCTCGACATACAAACAAGATGCATTCTGAGACCTTATTAGTAAGTTAATAAACCTATGCAATGCATCAAAAAGTGTGGTTGTCGTGCAACTCTGCATTACATTTTTGCGTAAACTCACGACGGTGACGAACTGAGCTAGCTGTGCGTGCAATGCTGATGGATCTGAAAATATGCGCTGTCCGCAGGATGGAAGAATGGCGGAAACGCTGTACAGTTACTGCCTTCACAATGGATTTAATCGACACTTTGTTAAAACTGTGCCCAAAGTGCCAGTTCCTTTACACCACACCGCGTCGCATTGGGCAACTCCAAAGGTGCCAAATTTGAAATTTCGAGTACAATTCACTTGTTCGAATGTTTGTATCTCTGAAAGTTTTTTGAATCAAATCATCATAAGAAGAGGAGATACTGCTCGTAATTTAAGAGCAGTAATGAGTGGGCCACTATGATTTCACAGGAATGAAGCTTATTATATTATGTTGCGCGCATACTGAGTGTGTCCTACTGAAGAAAGAAACATAATTGATGCTCTTGGGCACAGTGCACAAGGAGAACTTAAACCTAGCGCAATGGTTATGATGTAGCGTAGTGTGTATACACCTAAACGCCATTGTTTATCGGTAGAACTTTGTAATAAAGTTCATTTTATCACCGCCAGAACTGTAACTGAGGTTCATGATTTTGCAATAACGTTTCTTTTACACTAGATTGGATTAGTGTTTTCGTCGGTACCAACAATTTCCTTTATAAAAACAAGAACTTCATAATAATGTTATTCGTATTGACCAGGGTCTACTGCAACATCTGATTTTCCTAACTTCATTTAACACACTTAATCATCTTGTTCAGCAAAGCTAAATCTTGCCAGGAAGCTTAGGGAATGCCAATTGTGTAAACTAGGTTTTACGAAGTTACTACAATTAACTCAAGTTTTCAGTATCTATAGCTTAATTCCAAAGAGCCAAATCTGGACTTTCACAGACAGTTTCTATGGCAAATGCACACTGTGACGTTTGAGTTTGAATGGTTGAAACTAACAGATTATCTAGGTATGGCATATACCCTAGTGTGTGTTAGATTCATATTCCATAAGTCTGAGTTCAAATTGTGGCAGTGACAGAATTTTGTGAGGTTTGAGGGCTGTGTTAAAGGCACTTCATGCAAAAATTTACTCTGAAAAAGAAATTGTTTCCCATGAGAAGAAAAGTGGGTAACCTCATGAATTATGAAATTGTGTCCTTGACAGCTGATACTTATTTTGCCAGCATACATACTTGTAGGAAGATTTTTTCTCTGGTCTCCAACTGGTCGAAAGAATTTAGTTCTGCATATTTTTGTCCACTAACTTGGTGTTGAAACACCATCTATGAAAGTGGAAACTCTCAGCTAGAGGAAACGCTACAGCAAATCAATGGATGAAAATTCGGGCAGGCTTATGGTTTATTTTTACTTATATTTTATTGTGAGACATACATGAAAATATAAGTACTTCACAACTGCCTTCAGGAGTTATTAAGGTTAAGAAATCTTCCATTTTTTTCTGCAAATTATAAGTACTTATCTCTAAACTAAGGTATCTCTTAATCTTTGGCTGCATTAATACGTTTTTATTTTATATCCCTCACTTCAGTGCCGTTGGTCGTGTCACAACTGAAGAAATTCATAGAACCAATGCAGAAATTAAAGTAGTATTTCGATGATTGCAGTGATTTGGATTTTGTATAGGGAAGTAAAGATGGAAGAGAAATAAAACTAATTTTGCTGATTTTATTTCGCATAGCATACCTGTCATATTATACTAAAGCTTCACTGCTGCTACTATGGGCACAAATTAACGCAGACAAATATACAGTGGAACCTCGTTAAAGCGAGTACGGGCTATAGCGACACCCCCGCTATTACGAGGGATAGCCGATGCACCGTCAATTGACCCTATAATAAGCGTGTTAAAAAATTCGTTTTTACGAGACCCTATGGTGTTGGCTCTCGCCATAGCGAGGGTTTCACCGCCGAAAGACTTTCATCAAGACTCCTTAACCTCTGTAATTGCCAGCGATCTGTTAGAAATAAAGTTAATGGAGTGCTCAGTCTCAAATTTATGTGGTAAACTGTCGTTCGATAAATATAATGATTGACGAAACAATGCTTTGCATGATTTTTATTCAGTGTGGCGCTTATAAATTGTTTGAATAGTTAGTCGTTATTTGAGTAAGGAAATTTAGTGATGCAAAAAAACATCGCCTTTCACCTGGATTTATGCTTACGTTTATCGGATAGATGTTTATCTGTCGCCGCACCACTCCTGTTCCTGTATATCTGTTCGCAACAGGTATATTGGCTATTATTTGCTCCACCTCCGGTAAAGCGACAATTCGCTATAGCGAGTGTTTATTAGTACACCGTGGGGTGTCGTTATATCGAGGTTGCACTGTAGTGTATCAGGGACTAATGGCAATGTCTATAAAATGTGCAAGTAACTGCTCGTAATCAAATTCACAGCGAGGACTCACCAAGACGGGATGGCTGCGGCCAAATTCCTCGGGGACGGTGCCACTGGCCCTCAGAGCTGCGATGACCTTGCCCCTCTCCATGCCCGTGAAGAATGGATTGAGCAGTTCAAAGAGGATTATAGCCAGGCTGTACATGTCGCTCTGCAAAAGAAAAAGGACAACTCTTGATTAATATGGATGGGGTCATTCACTCAAACCAAAAATTGCAATTCTTCAAAAGAGCTTACTGAAAGGAAGGGAAAGATAGATTACGATGAAAAATAAACCTAACCCATTCAGGAATTCCCTTGTAAGTTTAAAATTGGAAACTGCATTTGTTACCCAAAATACGAAAGGAACTGCAACAATTATTCCCCCCTTTCTATTGGTATTCATTTAAAGAATTCAGTAGTTGGAAGGGGAGATGAGTTATGATGAAAATAAATCTCACACATTCAGATACTCTCTTGTAAGTTTAAAATTAAAAACCACAACAAAAATTTCTGAATGATTGTCAACACTCGAACTTAGTTTTAGTGATTCATCCTACTACCTGTGTCAACCTTTATAAGGTAAGCAATAATGGCATGAAATTGACTGAGGCAGGTGAGATGCAGTGGAAATAATTCATATTGGTTGAAGAAGACAAGATAGCACTTTTTCCATGAGTATTACCTTGGTACTATTCATTCCAATCACTAAGTATATGCCTGATGATGACCTTGCAGTTGAAATGCATAGTATTAAGGTAAAACTTATGGAAAAGTGATAGGTACATTTTTTTTCTTCAACCAATTATAGCTTGTAAACATAAACGATTCAACATTGTAATATATGACCAAGTCATTTGATGATGATACAAAATTTAATAAAACCAGCTGACATAAAACAATTTGTGGAACAAATTAGTATAATCAAATTAGCTGTAAGTGAGTTTTAGTATTAGGTTAGACTTCCACCAGAAAAAGCCAAAAAAGACTACAATATACTAAAATACTGGAATGGTTGCATTATTTTTACAAGTAGGTACATACCTTCAAGTTACAATGGCCGTCTAGTTGCTCCGGAGCAGCATACAGTTTAGTGCCAACAATTTCCTTTGCCTTCTTGTCCTCCCTTAGAGTGGCTATAGCTACCAAGCAGCTCCCGGCTGTGGGGGTGTCCGAGGGAATGACTGCCATTGCGCCTTCTTCACCCTCGGTGGGCACCTGAAGGGGGCCGTTGTTGATTATGACGGAAGGGGGGTGCGCAAGGTGGCACGCAAGACCAAAGTCGCCCACCCTCACCTGCTGGTTGCTCGGGCGCCTCCCCCTGCGCGTTGCTGAGGTGGCTTCGTCAGGCACTGAGGATGGTGCGTACTCAAATCCCTCAACAAATATGTTGCTGGGCTGGGGGAAAAAAACAAAGGTAAAAATTAGCCATAGCAGTAACAAATTAGTAATATCAAAGTAACTGTCATAGTAGGTTTCATATAGTGGAAAAACTTCAAATAGGGTGGTTTCCTTCATCAAAGAAAACAAAAGGCATTGTTTGCGATTCGTTACCCACCATTAGTGTATTCATAATATAAAAATTATTTGGTTTTAGAAATCCCAGTTCAGATGAATGCCAAGCGCTAGCTGCTACCAGGGTACTCTGCTACCTGCTAGCAGCCTGCATCGCAGCAGCGCACATACCCTCGCCCCAAGGTCACCTCACATGGCGACAGCAGGAACCAGAATATGTCACACGGGGTTTTCCCAGCATTCATACTTAGCTGTCGTGTTTTTGCGCGCTTGAAAATTTTCACTTTTCATTTAATCACGAAAAATAGATATCATCATTTACAAATCTAAAAGAGTGAAAGGCGTACTCCAGGGGTAATAATCTTTCGATTTAGGCAATAAAAAAATAATAGGAAACCACCCTACTGTACATCAAACTGATGGCTATTTCCACAAATTTTAATTTTCCACAATTTTCACACATTTTGATTGGTAATTGGCCTCTATCAAGAAAACTGCATTATATATAGAAGCATCAAATATATTTTTACACGGAGTTCATGGGGACAAGTGCTGAAATATTTAGGCAGTCTAGGAGGTGTGATTTGGAAATGGGATGGCAATACGAGTCGAGTGACCCAAAGAAGTTTTTTCATCCATTAACACATTGACTGTCACACTGGTCATAGTAACTGGCAATGAGACTTGTCATAACAGGCATAGTGACTGGCCATTGAGTGACAGGTAGATTTTTTACTCTAATGTCTACCAGGATAGATGGTTTTGGCATGGACAGTGGCTAAAGTGGTGGATATGGCTGGATTACTTCAATATAGAGTGAAATTCTTTTGGAGCATGCTTCTCTACAGAAGTGAGGCATGAACAATGACCGCAGTGGGAAATGAAGGGCAGAGGTCTTTGAAATGTGGTGCAACAGAAAAATGTTGAAAATCAAATGGAAGTATGTAATGAGTAAGTCCTAAGTAGAGTAGTACAGAAGAGAAGCCTCATGAAAACCTAACATGAAGATAGGACAACCTTATATCTAGAATATCTTGAGACATGATGGCCTGATGAAGATAATTGTCGAGGGACAAGAGGAAGGCACAAGCAGAAAAGGAAGACCTCGAATGAAATATATGGAACAGGTAAAGAAGGAAATGAAAGAGAACAAATATGTAGGTGTGAAAAGATTAGCAGATAGGAGAATTGAGTGGAGAGCTATAAAAAACCAATCTTAGGATTGTTGACCAGTGATGATGAGAGCAAAATTCATTTTTGATTAATTACAATGATATTTCTATGGGACATGACCGGATAATACCTAACCGATGAAAAAACACCAATAGCATCACAGGAAATATGTACTTAAACTTCTGTCAGGCACAATGGATCTGACAGGCACACCACGAGTGTTTTTTTCATTTCTCCATGAGGCGGCATAGACCCTTGGTGCTTATAATACATAGCTGTTTGCTTTGACAAGCTCTATGCACCCTTTTTTGCTTCTTGCATTTCTGCCACCCGATCAATGGCAGATCATTCAGAATAGTTGAAATAATGACACA
The DNA here is from genome assembly GCF_921293095.1 of Ischnura elegans. Classification (NCBI taxonomy): domain Eukaryota; kingdom Metazoa; phylum Arthropoda; class Insecta; order Odonata; family Coenagrionidae; genus Ischnura; species Ischnura elegans. The sequence continues at coordinate 79,229,602 of NC_060257.1, forward strand.
ATAAAGCAAAATAAAAGCATTGTTAGATGAATAAGATAGAAAAATAAAAAAAAACACTGATCTTATAGAATTCACATGCTAAAATGCATTAAATATCATAATTAGAGATACGTGAAAATCCCACTTTCATTTTTATTTTGTCGTACTTTCAATAACAGTGTATCGCATTTTGTAGCGTCTATTTTTTTATTTTCATAATCAGGTAGATGACGATAAAATGTAGTGAAACAAAGTTATATGACAAAATACAGAATATTTTAGATAATTATGTTGTAGAACAATAATAAATTAAGGAATAAGACTTATAGTGGCGGAGGTGTAGCTTGCCCGCGCCCACTTGTAGTTCGCGGCCTCGTAGAGTCCCAGCCAACTAGCAGCTGGCCAGTCGCTCACACACTTTAAAGCGGTGAGTGTCGGCGGAGCATTCAAACTGCGCTCGGCACAAAATGTACGAATTTTGCTGTCGAAAAGGCAAATTTGCGTAAAAATATCATAAAAGTCCAGTCTCGCATCTATGTCGCATTTATTAGCGCACATCGCATCTATATCGCATTTGCGATTTTCACGCATCCCTAATCATAATACTTAATTGCCTTAAGAGCACGTCAAATCGCACCTTGCTGGATTGGTCCAGGGCCTAACGACGGGGTGTAAAAGGGTATGTACATAGCAAATAAGGTATCATTTAAGTGCTCGTTTACTCTAATAATGGTGCTTTAAACTTTAAAGGTGTAACCCTGAGCCATTCTAAGAGTTAAAAATATTTTTTAACATCTGTGCCTATCAGGCTCATTGCGCCTGTCCTCAGCAATTCAAATATTGCGCCTGACAGAAGGTCAACACATTCAGCACGGAGCACATCAATTAACGTGGTTCAGTCCAAGCCGAGATATGGAGCACATCAATTGATGTGCTTTGCCAGTTGGACCGGGGCCTTTCTCCGCCTCCGTACGTGACTAATATCCACTTCCAAGTTTTCTAAACGCGTGCAAGGCCTTCAGCAAGATTCCCTCTTTCGACCTGTGCGGGCCATTTGTAAATAGCGGTATTTGAACGGAATTTATGGCGTGAAAACCACTCTCTCTTTTCCTTTCTTATTTTATCGGCCGATTCTGAAAACGTTCATGAAAATCAGGCCCACTTTGAATGTGTTAAACACTATGGCAGCCAGCATATTGAAGAAACACTTGTAAGAAAGTTGTATTCGTGTGACACACACCTTGAGATCATGGTGAACAACATCCATGCCGTGCATGTACTCAACGCCATTGAGGACACCCTGGAAGATGCGCAGCGCCACAACGACTCCGTCCGTTGGCAGCAGGGCCCCTCCTTTAACTTGCAGCACACACTCATTGCGTGAGTCTAGCCAAGTACGCAAGCTTTCCTTGCACAGCTGCATCTGGATGTGTAGAACAGCCCAGCCGAGGGTGCAACCTGTTCCTGGTACCCTCCTGCCCTGCACGCACAACAAAAGAGAGGTCAAAAACAATGTTTTACATTCTGAGAGAGAAGAAAACAAAGAGCACTTGGGTTGAACTTGAATCTCAGTTGAAATTGGCTGTGATTGTCTGATCCAAGCAAAAATACTACACAACGATCAAAAGGAAAATTTGAAAAAGTCAGGAGAAATTAAATTTTTTTTGTCATGGAATTTGAATTTGGGAAACTTGAAACAACCAGGCTAGAATTGTAACTACATAGTTGTTGTTTTGGTAGTTTCTGGTGATAATTTGTGGAATTTGCATAGAATTTTGTTTCTCCACAGAATTTTTTATGTTGCACAATGTTGTGACAATGGGTTGCCAGAACACACCCGTGACATGCTTTGGTGCCTTTTGGGACAAGATTCATCGTCACAACATTGTACATCATAAACTACCAGAAGATTACATTAACGGTTGAAACCATGGTCGTGTATTAATAAAAAACTTCTGTGGAAAAACAAATTTTAAGTCACTCACTCAAAAAATAAATAGTCATAGTGTTTTTGTCGAGAGATGTACGCTTCACCTACCCGGCAACCTTTGTTGCTAGAGCCGGAACTGTGGTCGCAGAGGCTGCCGTGGCTCTCTGCAAGGTCATCAACGCTTTCCACTTTGCTCCCAGAACACTCCCGTGACATGTTTCCATGCCTCGTGGGACGAGATGCATCGTCACTTGAAAGCTGGGTGCCATCTCCTTCCCCCGACGGGCGTGAATTCGAGTGGGAGCCCAAAGGCCCACAGGCACCATCTTGCCCATTTACAAAAACAATATGTCCAGAATCCTCTTCTACAGCATCTCTACTGTCCCTACTGCAAATAGGATACCATACATATGAAGCAAGAGATTCAATTGCTTTTGAAGCGATGGATTACAGTTAAGGAGGCAGATTTGTGACTTCACGAAACAAAACAAATACAGTAGAACTTGTTTAGTATGTTTCTGAAGGGACCACAAAAAATGAACGCACTATCCAGGAAAGGCTGTTTTACACGGTACACAGAATTGCACAATCTGAACTACGTGTGAAGGCACAATCAAAATTGCATCGTGTAAAGCGGTGAATTGCTAGAACACATGCAAGAATGCGTGGATGCCAGACAGCAAAATAGCCCGTTCTAATTTCGTTCATGCATTCATGCAATTCCACGCCATTTTAGAAATTAATGCAGCTCTAACCTGTGCAATTCCGTGCTCCATGTAAAACGGCCTGAAGACATGCCAACCAGGCAAGTAGATAAAGTAATTGGGGTAATTGCACTCTGTGGAAAAGTCGTCTTAGTTACAATTACTTCCTATAGTTCTCGTAGGGTTGCCTTCCTGAACTCTTTCCACATTGAAAGTCAAGAAAGTGACCACGGCATTGCAAAAACAGTACCATGTGAATGAAAATCAATGTTTCATGGATTTCCATGAGACTATTGATAAAAACGGCACCATTCTCCCATGATTTGTCATGAATATTTTTTAAGGGGATGGGTCATGCTAAGTAATTTCTTCTTTCTCACAGCTCTCTCGGAGAATATGATGATAACACTGAGTATAACATTTGGTTGTTTTAAAACATCAAAAATATTGGCAAAACTTTATTTACCATGAATCACGGCAACTGCCTTACCGGAACGAATTCCTCCTTGCTCCAAATCACTATTCCTCCTTGGAACGAATCACTATCGATTGTTATATCGATATTGATATGACGATTAATAATTCACTTAAAAGATTATTACAAGCACATTTTTATATTTTACAGTTTAAATTCACTTAAAAAATTTGTCCAATGTAGTCTACTTTCAAAGTCTTGCGCCGAGATCAAGGACTTTTGCATTAAGCTTCGCGTGGAGATCATTGAGAAATGCCTTTAGATGCATCATGGTTGTAGAAATAAAAGTGTGGGATGAAAGTAAGAAGGTAGTTAACTGATAATAATAAAATAACTTATTCATTCGAAAATTCAAACACCCTCAGAAGATACGAGGAAATGACTAGTAGGTTGCGTCATGGCAAGTAATTGAGCGTACTACCCAGCAAAGCGCCACTGAGCAGACTCCCGAATATCAGGGCTAATGATGGGGAGAGACGGCACGAATAATATGTTAACACGGATAACCCAAACTGTCCCTTAAATATCTTGCAATGTTCATAATTTACGTAAAGCAAACAAGATGTTATTATTTATACAGTTATTCTGTTATTTTAGAGTGCTTCCCGGACTCACTGAGAGCTTTCTTCACCAGTTCGCGATCTTATTAGCGGCGATAACATGGTTGCACTCGTGTTATTACTGTTCCATATAAGACCTGGTTTCGAAACACATCATGTAGTCGCGTCTCGCACAAGTTGCCCGGGTGGCAACTGCTGCAGGATGCATATTCGTGATCACAGAGCGCGGTCGCGCACTGCAAGCCTTGGAAAACAGGAACACGGTGCTCCCGTGAATGCAGCGAGCGCGTGATCGCTTCCGATTTACGAAGGGGATTCTAATGGAAATACTAATGTGTATCTTGCATTAATGCAGCAATTCCGATGATTTTGCAATCGATTTTATTTTTTGATAAAGATCGCGGACAATATTGAACGAGAGTGAAAATCATGCACGGATAATCCGCAACATGGGTATACCGCAGCCGGATAATTGGGAGTCTGCTGTATTTAAAACGTAATTACCAAACAGTTTTACCTGTATTTTGTTCTGATGGTAGTGGGACCGAGAGAAATCGCCGTGTTTAGGAGGAAAACGCGCTTAAGAGGAACGCACTAACCAAGTTCCACTGTACAGGCGGTCCTCGACTTTCGTACACTCGACTTTCGTACAATTCGCACTTTCGTACGTTCAAAATTGACACCTTTTACTCGACTTCCGTACGCAAAATTCGGACTTTCGGACGTTGGTCTGTATTTTTTAAAAATTCCCGCGATGTTTATTGCGCATCCCAACATTCAATTGTTTGAAATGGCAGTATATGCGAACAATACGAACGTTTACAATGAAGGGAATTGTTTTTAGTTGACTCAAATCTAGGTGATTTATTTGGGAGAACGACTGCCTGCTTTAGGCTCCTTCATCAAGAGAAGAAGAAAGCCTTCATTGGAGAGATTTTTCAAAAAAGTTGACTAGACATCATCAAATAGCTTTCAATAAAACTAGTAAGATCTTCTTTCGAATTGTGTTTTTTCATTTGAGGGCTGTTTAATTCAAGTACACCTTCAGCAACGATATTGCGTATTGCACGAAATATCACCGGAATTCCGTTTGTCTTTTGTCTTTTTTGAATGGCATGCGAGATATACGCAATCACGAATGTCACCTGCCGAATGTCGAATGTTGGTGTGAAAATTAAAAGGCATCCCGAGTGCGGGTTCAAAAATTACATTTGGTTATGCTTCTTGATATGTCTTTTCATTTATAATGGACGTAACAAGTGGAATGTCAGTTTAAACGGCAAGAGGAAGTTTCACTCGATAGCCAACGGAGTTCTTGTTTTTTTTTTTAACTTTTATTTACAGTTTCCGCGTATTTTCGAAATAAATCAGATGATTTGAGGAATATTATTAACATATTATTAAACATTAGTGAATTGAAATGAAATCCGTGGAAAAAAAGGTTTTAGTGCGTATATATTCCGCTCTTATGGAACTTAACCCCTAATTAGTATTGAAGTCAATGGTTCGACTTTCGTACAAGTTCTCGGGAACGCATTGTGTACGAAAGTCGGGGACTGCCTGTACTTTAAAAGTACATATGACTGATTTCAGGCTTAACCCATTCAGTGCGGATGACAGCCCAGGGCTGTCATCCGCTCCCAGCCACTGGCGCGAATGACAGCCGAGGGCTGTCACGGCCTTGGGTCTCAGATGAATGGGCGTAACGGGACTACGCGCCTCTCTTCTGACTTGCTTCTTTTTCTCCGCTCGTCAGTTGGTTTCTAGCCGTCGTGTAGTGCGCTCCGTTTCCGTTTCCATCGAAAACTGATTTTTTTGCGAGTTTTGGAAAATCGGTGTTTTTTTCAAGATTTTCCAAGTGATAATCACCTTGGGTCGTTGTTAGACAGTTGTTTTTGTGCTATTTGGACCCCCGAATATCGGATCATATTTAAAAATATTATTATATAGTGTTTGTGCTCGCCAAAATTTTTCTGTGAAATTTACGGATATTTTTATAGTGCTTATATTGCTGTCACCTGAACTTCCGAAGACAACTTTTTTCTCAACGGATTCACCTTTGTATCTCAAGAGGTAAGCGAAAGTATCTTTTATTAGCACGTTTTTCCATCGTTAGAAAAAAATATTCATACATTTTATTTTTGTGTTGCAATGATTTTATGGGGTATCAAATTTAGTTTTCTTATTGGTTATAAAATGATTGACCTCGAAAGGTCATTTTCTTCTGAAATTAAAAATTCAAATATCCATAACACTTAGTTATACACTGCCTAATATTATTAGTTTTTTGCTTTCATTTCTTCCCGTTCCATCTTACTTGTATTGGGAACTAACTGAGGCTTTTATTAAATTTTTCTTCAGTGTATTTACCTCCTCACTGAAGATGAAGAGAAGAGTCTCGCAGGGTACGGGCCGAAGAGAAAATAACCCTACGATGAACCCAGTTGACGATGAAACACCCGGTCCCTCTGGTCTTTCTGGTAAGTGGCTGCATTTATATACACTTGCAAATTAATATAGAGTGAGTTATTCGCAGGATAAAAAAATGATTAAAATGTTTTTCTTTTTATTTGATAGCCTCGAAGAAAAAACAACCGAGGAAAACGCTAAGGGAGGATGAAATTCGTGCTCTCGCCATGGACTCTTCAGATGACAATTTTTCTAGCGGGTCTTCATTTGTTATCGACTCTGATGGTTCTGACTCAGGAGAAAGTGACTCAGAAAGTGGCGGTGAATCTTGTACGACCGAGGCGGCAAGGGGTACCGAAACGGCTAGGGGTACCGTTACATCTGAGGCTGTTTGGGCCGCTAATCCCCCAGTGAATAGGAATACCCTTTCCTTTGTTGGATCCCCTGGTCTAAAGAAACTTCCAAGTGGCTCGACCGCCAAAGACTACTTTTCCCTCGTGTTTACCGACGAGTTTTTTGACCTAGTCATAAGGGAAACAGAAAGGAATGCAGAGTGCATATTTCTGGGAAATCCATCGCCCCGTGCAAGGATAACAGACTGGCGGCCACTGACCAGAGAGGAGTTCGAGGTTTGGTTGGGCCTGCTCTTTCACATGGGGACGGTCCGCACAAATAGAATATCGGACTATTGGAAAAAGTCGATATTTTTCAGCTTTCGGTTATTTCGCCAATCCATGGCAAGGGATCGCTTTCTTGGGATATTGCAAGCCCTTTATTTTGCAAAAAACGCAGATGAAAATGAACCTGTTCCATCTGATCGGCTATATAAAGTTAGGCCACTAATGAATTGCTTTCACAGAACAATGGCTTCCTGTATTTCCCCTGGAAGAGAACTATGCGTAGACGAATCAATGCTGCTTTGGCGAGGGCGATTGAATTTCCGGCAGTATATGCAGGGGAAAAGGCACAAACATGGCATAAAAATGTACATGCTCTGTGAGCCAGCGGGGTTAGTGCATCGTATGATCATTTATGCGGGCTCTGGGGATAGCGATGTGGGTGGACGTGGACATGGGGACAAAGTGGTGCACAAACTTTTGGAAGACTTTAAAAATAAGGGGCATAGTGTATTTTTAAATAATTATTATAATAACGTTCCACTAGCTAGGGATCTAATTAAATGCAAAACTTACTGCACAGGGACCCTCCGTGCGGCAAGAAAAGAGAACCCGAGAGAGGTTTTTGGGCACAAACTGGCAAAAAACCAGATTGTTGCTCGTTGGAGTGAGGAGGGGATTTGCGTCTTCCGCTGGAGGGATAAGAGGGATGTGTCTCTGATATCCTCTGAGTTCGGGTGTAACCTCGTACCCACTGAAAGGTCGGGGAGAGGTAAACCCGAAGCAGTGGTGGAGTATAATAAGTTTATGGGTGGTGTCGATCACTGCGACCAGTTGCTGTCGTACTACACCTGCCAGCACAAGTCCCTCAAGTGGTACAAAAAACTTGCCATTCATTTATTCCAAATAATGTTGGTAAATAGCTACATACTCTACAATAAATTCAGTGGCAACAAAAAGAGCTTGTATGAGTATAGAATGGAGGTAATGGAGTCCCTATTGTCCTCAAAAATAAGTGCCTTGCCCCCATCCCCTCAACCAAAAAAGGGTCTCTCCCACTTTCCGGCGATAGCTGGTGACGGGACGAAGGGTAAAAAACCTCAAAAAAGATGTAGTGTGTGCTATGCAAAGGGAGTGCGAAAAGCAGTAATTTACATCTGTCCTGACTGTGAAGGTGAGCCTGGACTTTGCTTGCACCCTTGCTTCCAAGAATTTCATGATAGGGTATAAAAGTTTTTAATGATTACTAATTAGAAATATATATTTCGAGATTTTTATTGTTTTTCATTTTCACTGTGCATATAATTATGATTTTTTTCAATTGATTTCAAAATTTCAAATGCCAAATTTTTGCTAATGATATTTTTGTAAAAATAAAATACTTTTTACCACAGAATTTCTTAGATTTCAAAATTTTTGAACCAAACCATTGTTTATACCCAAAGCGCCAAAAGATTACAGTAAGGGAGCAAATGTTTCCGTTACGATGACTAATACTACGTTTTCAATTCCTTTTGTATTATTGCGTATTAAATACGAAAAAAATATTCATAAACGTATGTAGTACGTAGAGAAATCCTTATAAAAGCACTCTAATTGATTTGTGGATAAAAACCAACAAAATTACTTGGCTTTAAAGCTCTTAAAATAAATGGACTTAATATCTTTTGATTCCGAATAAATACTGCAGATGAATGTGTCGAACGACTAGATTTTACACAAAAAATTCCATCAAGAGATAGAAAAGCGGGTTTGGCAATGCGGGTTGCATACCACAGAAGTCATCCTACGACGCGGGTGACATCCATAAATGTCAAAATAAAAAATATTTATTTTTCAGCAAAAAAGTGTACAATAAGAATAAAAGCAACATATTAAGCCTAAAAAATGCAGAAATAATCGTATTGTACAAAAAAAAACTTTCCGCTACCGGCAAAATTATCATCTCACGTTGCCGCATTGAAAGGGTTAACAGGCGAAACCTTTCCACTATGGAAAATCAAAGAATAACCTTTGTTAGGTTCACTAATACATGTATTTGAAAAAGCATGACCCGGGTTTCAAAACTTATTTACCATAATTTCATACTTACAAAATCATAACATAGTCAAATCGTCAGATAAATGATGATGTAACTGTGTTAAGGAACCCAGGTCATGCTTTCTTAAATATATCTGTGAACCTAACAAAGTTTATTCTTTTAGACTAAACCCAACCATCTTCATTTCTTTTAAATTTGGAAACATATCTTGTGAGTTCTGAAAAATGCCAATGAAAAGAGTTTTACAACAATAAATTACGTATCTTTCCTAAAATTTTCCATGCTTCCTTAAGAATGCAGAAAATAGTTTGTATCAGTGAAATTTTATTACAACTATGCTCATTACCTCCCAGTCCTACTTTAATTTGATTTTTAAAGTCATTTTTTGCCCTTTTGTTACATTAGCCTTATGGGAGATAGTGATATCAATCCTAGCAATGAGGTCAGCTCAAAGATTAATATTGAATTATACATTATGAGTATACGTTAAAACAAGAGTAGTAGTCATTAGAGCTTTGGTCTCATTTGCTCATTCGGGAATTAACCTTAAATTGAGGTTAGGAATCTCTCATTAGTGTCCAAGATCACCGCCCCAAGTAAAATGCTGAGGAGCAGTGACTTTCTTCGTGAAGTTTTCAGCTTGTATGTGAAAGAGTGAAGGCCGTTGATTCTTTGCACCAAATAACTTGAAAAGCAGGCCACGGATTGAAAAACAGGAAAATATAAGGCTCTTCATTTTTCAAACTCCAACACAATCGGCAATAAAAAGACTTTGTGAAAGGGTTTACGAACGTTTGACATAATAAACAAAGCAACTCACGGTGATGATGACGATTCAGGAGCTTCATAACTTGGGTCGGCATCAGGACTGATCTTAGAGCTTGAAGAACTGGACCAGTTTTCTCCACTCACCATGCCAGTGAAAGGCTCAAACCATGCCGCCTTGTACGCAACTATGTTGCAATGGTCCAACTTGGCAAGGGTGCGCACTTCACGCAAGGATCGCAGGAACTGTTCATCACCGTGGTACCTTTGATAGTAACAGAAATAAAGTTCCATTAATTTCCTGGCACCAGATCTCTTCTCCAACTTCAAACTCCTTGAGAGGTGGGATGATCCATGTGAACTTTAAGGGACCTTTAGATAAGCCAATTCTTTACCAATAAGAAAATTTTACCTATTGTAGCTCATGACCTAAAAACGAATTTTGCAATGTAGTCATATAGGCTTCATAACATACAAAGAAAACATATATGCATATTTATATATAAGCCTTGGGACTGTATGAAAAACCCCAAGTGCTGCACGCCCTAATATAGGAGAGCAATTCATAGGACTAACACTGAAGAAGAGGTTTAACTTAAAAAGAGCCATGTGATTTAATAAGATTGTGCAATGCGTATTGTGAGATCAGGAGGGGTGAGCATTGAACTCAATGAAATGCAGTCAGATGTGTTAGCAAAGGGTAAAGCTGAGTATAGCTGAGTTAATCATCGTTAGGCAGTATGGGAGAGGAGTAAAAGTGTGTCACTACTGTCGGCGTCAAAATGATGTGCCGCTGTACTTTGCAAATTTATATCTGGACAAGTGCATGCCATAATAATGAACAATATATCATTTCAAAGGAAATTTTATTCTCAATTCTAATTTATTTTTTGTTGTATAAAAATTCAAGAATGTAGACACGCGAGTGCAATATATGACTCCGTGCACTGTAAAATTAGCCGTTTTGTGAAAATCATGAACTTTTGACGACTAGTTCTCGGGTTCTCAGCCAGGTTAATGCTTTTATATTAGCCGATATTTAGGGAGACGACTTGTCTCCAATCCTCAAGGCTGTGGAGGACAACAATCCGGCTCAGGTGTCGTCCGATTGGCTGAAGATATTTTGAAATTCTTCAGGTTCAACCCTTATGTTTTTTATACAGCTGATTACAGTTATCCATGTATTGCTAAGATGAAAGCCGGTGTCCCGTAACATAGTCATTATAGCTATGTTCAGTAGATTTCCAAGGCCAGGGAACCCTGGTAGGCTCAATGTAAACAATAATGACTTTGAAGTTGTATTATTTCCAATTCAGAGTAAGCTATATTGAATTGCAATCCTGGATTTTAGTTACAGGAAGAAAAATTGGTAACATTTAACGTCAAATCTCGAGATTTGGACACCAGTGGATGTTTAGCCTTCATAAACACAACTAATATTCTGAGTACCCCTATGAAAAAATTGTATAAAACTGTTTCAAATTTTTATACATTCTTATACATTACCATGGCAATGTATAAAACATTGAAACAGTTTTATACAATTTTTTCATAGGGGTATAGAATAGAATCGTTTGCCAGGAAAAGCAAAAATCCTCAAAGAAGTGAAATCAGTCACTGAGCCTCTCCTAGCTACTTAAGCCAACAAGACAGATTAACGTCAGAAAACAAAAAAATAATTTAATTTTCATCATTCTCAAATATTTTTCCCGAGATTGAAATAGGAGGTACCTCACATATCCTTTCTTCTCAGTATCCAAAGTTTCCTCTTCAATGTCTTTCGTGCATAGTTATGCTGTGCGAAACAAAATTACTCAGTCATTATTTTCTTCTTGATGGTCCCAGGAAGTTCGCCTTTACAGATATGATTAACTAAATGCAACATTCTTTAAGGTCATCGACAGGAAATAAACTAAATAAGTGACATATTGAAACACAGTGAGGGCTAAAAAAGAGCTTGTCCTGAGGAGACAATTATTATATCGAGGGTATTATACACTTACCTCAGGCATATCTTCTTGATAGCGTACTCGCAGCCGTCAATTTTGTTCCTCACTCGGAATACACGTCCGAATCCTCCACGAGCGATAAACTCAATCTCTTCAAACTCATCCAGGTACCGTGAGCGATCGAAGATTCCAGAACCGACAGCAGGAGGCAGAGATAGGTGGCTGTAAACATGCAAAAACAGAATCTTTACAGTCCATTCTATAGACAACAATAACCAGTGAATACTCAACATGGATTAATTACATTACTCGCTATTCTTAGAGGACTGAAAGTAAAGTGTGACGCTCATAGTTCTCATTGCAAACACAATATAAACGAAGTCCAACAGCACACTCGAGTAATAATATATGGTACCTACCTCGGAGACTGGTTTAGGAAAGACTCTAATTTGCAGTCAATCGCTGGAGAATTAGAGACGGTCAGTAGATGGAATAGAGCCTGCTGATAGTAACTCCTCATGAATTGGTATTCCTCTATTTTGTAGGTCTTATCTATCAACTTCATTTCGTACAGCTTCTTACATATCACTAGAAAAAAGAAACGCAGGAAATTCATACGAGTTCACGAGGCACTTCACAGAAATTGCAATTCATAATGAAGAAGAAAATGCATGCTCACATCCATAAAGTTTCTTCTGAGACAAAGGGTCTTTCTCAAATAGCTTGCAAAGTTGTTCCACTAGAGACTCCACTAAGACACTCGAGGGAGTAAAAGCTGAAACTCGTTTAGGCAAGACATGACCTTCTTTCCTCCACTTCGGATTGAGAGTTTTTCCTTAAAAACAAGCAACCAAGAGGGTTATTTCCTTGTCTTCAAAACTTGCCATTCTAAAATACGCTTTTGTCATGCAGTAAATGATGTATTTCAAGACGGTACATCAAAACAAGGTTGCAAGGTACAGCACCTCGATCAAAGGTAGTGATTGTAGCTAAACTGGACCACCCGGATTTATCAGGCAGTGGTTGAGAATCGCTTTCATGCATTTTTGCCGCTAAAAGGAAATGAAAAACCAATAATGCTCGACTGATGAGAGAAAACCAAGGACATCACCCGATAAAGATGTAAACAACTCACTTTTACCCATATTTTCATCCCCTATGTTGCTTAAATAAATCAAAACAGTACTCCTGAATAACTAGCTCTTCTTATCTAGGAATTTTATTCCATTAAAATCCAATGCTTGGGAAATAACTCGGATTACATCGCCACATAACTTCCGAGCAGATGTTATTGCTCGGGCTCCTCGTCCATTCAGTTTCGGCTAGTGATGGGTCGATCATGAACGATTCGATCAAAAAGATTGAATCACTAGGTGAATCAAATGACTCATGATTCATTTCGTTAAAGCCGTGTCCCAACTCGTTAGCCATTAGGCATCATGTACATTTAGCCAGCCAGATTCTGGGCAGCCAACCACAAGGGAGCATGAATTGGGACATCCTTACGGAGGTGCTGCCATCTACTGGGCACTAGGCCAATGCAAAACAAGAGATAATCGGAATGATTTGAACAAATGATGAACAAAACCCACCCTAAATTGTTAAAATGTGATTTTGAGTATTAGATGTCGGAGAAGAGTATTTAATCATAAATTTAGTATCTTTGACAACCTTTTTGTAATAGTAAAGTAGGGGTATACTTTCAAATTCGTATTTTTAGTTCCGTATGGTTTTGTTAAAGAGGTTTTAGCTAAGTTTGTGGCGAAATGTTAACGTATATCCCTTTTAATTGGTAATATTTAAATCGTCTCTCAACGAAGTACTTTTTTGAATTCCTTATATTTTAGCAATTTAATTTTTAGTTTTGTATTATTAGAACAGGTCTATTTAGTCTATTCAAACGGTTACCGTCTGATTTGGGATTTATTTTCAAAATTTATTTAAAGTATGGTTTACATACATAAATCAGGTTTCGGTATCATCTTTTAATCACCATACATTTTAATTTTTGTTACTTATTCCGATTCCAATTTCGGGACTTTGTCCAATAACATATAATAATAATTGTTTATTCTTACGGGTGTTAACCTAATGTACAAAAAGTGTTAAATAAGAATTTAGACATAGTGTTACATAATTAAGAATATATTAGAAGCATATAAACATCAATAAGCATTATTTAACACGTTAGAAAAGTAAACGGTAGCAAAAGATAACATGTGATCGGTATAAAAAGTTATAAAATAACATATACATACACAAGAACCATATAAACATTAATTAGTGTTAAAATTAACGCCGCCTTCTCTATAACTAATTTTTCCGTAATTCTTACACTTCCATTAACGCAATTTCATTATTATAAACAAAATAAAAATTAATAATTATTCGAACAAATCTCAAAATATCAACACTACTTGCAAACAAGTACTATCCCTTGTTGACAGCCATGATGCCCTTTCTCCTGAAGACGCTTTGCACGCTTTGAATCATGGGAAAAGTGAGGCGAAGGATGCACTCCTCGATGCCTAAATCTGGCGGCCGCGTTAGCTGCCTAAATTCCCTCCCTTATGCTGGCTAACGAGTTGGGACATCCTTCCAAGATGGCGTCATGGCTAAATCCTGGAATTGGCATAGCCAAATGGCCAATTGGGACACGGCTTAAACAAGTCGATCATCAATCACTCCGACTTCCGGTTTCATATCAATCATCTCGGTTTCCGGTTTGATTCAAAATTTGGAACGACCGATGCATGAACATACGTATGTTCATGGACTGATGCTTAATCTCTTTTCGTCAGGGCAGAAATAGTTGTGATAAAATTAAATACTATGTTATGAAGAACTGAATACTTGTGTAATCTTTTTCTTAAATGTTTTCCAGCAGTTATCAGTATTAATAACACCAATACACGTAAAAGGAAAATATTAAGATGACTCCTGTAGGAGAACGTTAAGAAGTTAAAGCTGGTTATATTTTATTGTGCCGTTCATAAAATTATCCTGCAGATCAGATTCATGCATTGTGTGGTGTATTTTGTGTTATATTTTGATCAACTATAGTTAGAAATTATTTTATTAGTGTAAAGAAACTGTGGCAGTTTCGCCTTCCCAAATATTTTCATGACACTGCTTCCTTCATTTTTTCAATCTAATTTACTCATCTAGGAATTCACAATTAAAATAGTATATGAAATGATAATATGGATAGCAATCAGCGTTACCAATGCTCTTCGCAGATGAGGCAGTATTTATTCGATTATTCAAAGTGATTTATTACATCCATTGATTGAGTCTTTTCGATCTTGATTCCTTTTGAGTCTTTTCGATCATGATTCCTTTTGAGTCTTTTCAATCATGACTCCTTTGAGTCTTTTCGATCTTGGGGCCGATTGTGTAACTTTACGTTCGAACGATCGTTAGAGATCCGTTCACTCTCGATTGAGTTCCCGGTATTCGAACGTAAGCCGTATGTGCGATTGTGTATGGACGATCGTCAACAAGCAATCGAAAGTTACGACGTTGTCATATTTACTTGGAATTGGGAATACGTTACGCGATTGTTTTCTTTCTGCTCATGCGCAGTAAGGCTGAGAGTGCTTGTGGTTGTTTTGAATAGCGAAACTAACTTAACAATATTGGTTTCAGAGACAATTGGCCAATTAAGTTTATATTAATGAAAGAATTTAACTTTGCGTATAAATCAATCTCTTTCAATTCAGTATTTCCTTTCCTCCTTTTCGTTGGAGCGTAGCTGATATTTGGGATAAGTAGTTTTTACTTAGATATCGCTGACTATTTAGAAATGCCGCGGTAAGTCTCCGTTTCGTTACTTTTGCAATTCGCTAAATAATAACTTGTATCATTTGTAATTGACTAAAGTCATTTAGATCAAATATATGAACGGATATTCGATATTGATAGGCTCTCGTCTTCGCCTTTGTGTGTCTGCAAGGAGCAATGCCGCAGAATATTGAATATTTGCAAGAAATAAAAACTGACGAGTGTGAATTAGTACAACGTCTTAATAATAAGTCGTAAGGTAAACAGTTAAAAAAGCATGTAACTCACGAAATAAATAAGTACGTTAATATTCTCAATCAAAAACATTCTCATCATCACAAACCTTTCACCTATTACTTGAAAGAAAAAGCAAATATGCATAGTCATCTTTGATATCTCCTCTCGTCTCAAACACCCGAACATCAGTTCGAAAATTTACCCTTTTTGAGGAAACCATATCGCATCAGAGACATTAATTGAAGTACATAAACCTTATAAATTCAACTTAATTTACGACGTCATTGAGAAGTTAAAATAAACTATTTGAATACATAAATTAAATCATTTACTTGTCAATAACCGCCCGATGATCCGAATTAAATTAAACCTCGTAGAGAATATAAATTTGGCAATGTATTATAGCACAACTATAATTTACCTAATATACTATAGTGGAACCACGTTTAAATCAAGCATACAAAAAGGATAACTTCATTTGAATTGCACACACATTACATAGCGAAGCAATTGTAAACGTCCTCATCTTTGTATCGTATAGTAAACTAACACGTACAAATTGTAGTTATCGATGTAATTTCACTACTTATTCACGTTATTAAAAACATAACACAATGATGTATAAATTAAATAGAATGTTTAATTCACTTAATTCCACATGAGATAATTTCATTTCAATTGCACACACATTACATAGCGAAGCAAATGTAAACATGCTCATCTTTATACCATAGTGAACTAATACGCATAAATTGCAATTATTAATGTCAATTCACTACAATTCACGTAATCAACAACATAACACTGCGATTTATGAATATAATTGATTGCATAATTCACTTAATCCCAAAAAAAAGGACATAAAACGTGGCCATGAAAGGTAATAAACATTTAAATTCCATCCCAAACCTCACCTGTGAACGATTCGATAGCCTTATCGCCAAGTGATGTGTTGACGAAGAGATGCTTTCGATCGAGAGCCGGAATACTTTCGAACGTAAAGTTACACAATCGCTCCTTCAATTGTTTTCGAGTTGTTGATCTAAATTCCACGGGAACCGGATCGTTACGTTCGAACGTAAAGTTACACAATCGGCCCCCTTGATTCCTTTGAGTCTTTTCGATCATAATGATTGAATCAATTGATTGAATCATTTATGTGACTCGAGTCAAAATGATTGAATCACTAAAATGATCGACTTTGCCCATCACTAGTTTCGGCAAGTTGGTACTTGTCTAGAAATGTGGAACAAGACAGAGATGGGTTGGGAACGGGACTGCTAACTAGCTTCCGCCATGTTTTTTATCCCATCATTACTTCAAGAAGCCTTCCGCCTTCCCTTGTGTTACCTACCTTAGACCTTCCCGTAAGACGATATTTTGACTATTAAAGTTTGAAATTTAAGTTTATTTGGAATACGTTTATGCTAAAAGTGTTCAACGATGATATCCTCTCCCCTAGCTTCCACGAAGACCCAAAGATTTGAGAGGCAATTCAAACTTAGATTGAACTCACTGGTGACTGCGGAAGAAGACGTTATTTTTCCAAAGCTCCTTATTCAGTAACTTTGGATGCTTTTGAATTAATCCTTACAGCCACTAATTTTAAGTAGAAGAGGAATAGCCATACAGTGAGCGTTGGGCCCAAGGATGACCAAGGTTTATTTTTGGCCTACGGTAGACATCGGATGTTAAGCAAGGGCAACTCTATACGTTTGGTCTTAAATTAGCGCATGCGCAGTAGAAGCATAGTATATCGTAGCTCATTTGTCCATCATCAAATAATTTTTTCTAAGAATAAAGGTACATAAACGATTCAATGAATAAATTATATGCATTAAATTGCATAAATGCATTATTCTGCACTCATATATGCACCTTAATTAGAATAAACTAGCTATACGGGACGCTATGTGCAGCCAGCATGTTTGGGCGCGCATGACGTCACGATTGAGTAAATTTCAAAGAGGAACGAAGGCTGCACGTTAAAAGTCAATTAAAAAGGTTAACAGCGTCTATGATATACCATTATTTAAATGATAAATTATGGAAGAATACATTTAGTTGGTTATAAATTATATATATATGTCCTTTAAATAAGGCCGTTATTAATAATTGACTCATAGTACCGTGGTTCTGTGTCATTTATACTTAATCTAACTACTATTTTGCTGTTTGAACGATTTTCAAGTTTTATCACGATGAGCTATAACCACAGACCTGTCTTATTACACCTTTATGAACGTGGATAAAGTTTTTAGGTGACTTCTTCGGATTCTCTTGAGGTGACATGAGCCAATGGGTTATGGTCATCAAACCCTCATTGGTAAAAATCGAAAAAATTAATTTGTATAGACAAGTATGTAGAATTTCTCATGTTAACCAATGTTACTAGGATAATTAGTCATTGTGATACGAGAAGGAAATATCATTAGCGTGTGTACCGGCCTGCAAAAGGGTTTTCCCTGGGGTGAATGTTGTTCTACTTATGGACTACTGGGTGTTCTTGAAGCTGGGCGCCTTTGTTTGCTGGCATCCAGTCTCTGAGGTAGACTTTTGGAAATATTCATGAAATACTGTGGGGAAGATTCAGGGCATGGTCTCTTTCTCTATGTCTAGCAATTTCTCACAGAGGCGGCAACAGAGACATCGTTTTCGCAACTCTTTGAAAGTCTCTGGTAAATATATTATAATCCTAAGTTGTGAAATATCCGAACAATGAATTGAATTCCTACTCAGGGGCGCAGCCAGGAATTAAGGCTAGGGGGTGGGGGGGTTTCAGGCGCTACTAATACTGTGGGGCTTGAGGGCATTGCATACCCGCCAGGGTAAGCGGGAGGTGCGGAGGCCTTCCGCCGGAAAAAAAAGATAAATGGTTCAAAATGGTGATTTTTACGGCCTTCTGAGGGATATTTTATTAATCCTCACGCTTTTCTATAAGCAATATTAATCCAATTAAGTAAAACAGATTTAACTTTAAAACTTCTGTGAGCTCTAGGGGGGAGGGGGTTCATCCCCCATAATCCCCCCTCGCTGCGCCACTGTTCCTACTGAATATCTCATGCACTCGGGGGTCTGAAAAAAACAAAAGCCTTTGCTTTCTCTGCAGTATGCCAATACTTTCAGTTCATCTTCTCTGTTTATTCCTCCTTAAAGACTACTTCTGCATTCTGTAGCCATTTCTCCAGCGGTTCACTTCTCTTCCTGACCCCTTACTGTTAAAAATTGTTTTCTTTGTATTATTCTATAATAGTAATTCGTATGCAGAAATTCTTCTCCGGTTGTCATCCAGGAGGAAATCTCCATATCCAACATTTTGGCAGCACACCCTGCTACTGTCTTTATAGGTTTAAAAGACCTGACAACACCAGAAGAATTTCTGCATGATATTCTTTGGGGATATCTCTAATATTTCATTGATTATAATTCTTTCTACATGACCCAACCATGCCAGCCATGCACCTTGGAGAATCTAACTGAACAATCCAAAGTTTTTCTTCCATTTGATGTTGATAAAGTTTTTTCAGGTTTTAACGAGGTGTCAGGCTCCCCATTATTGCCGATGTTTCGATGGACAACTATGCCATTAAAACACAACCTGTCTGCAACAGGAGCGCAGCTAAGAATTAAGGCTGGGGGTGAGGGGGGGGGGTTTAGGCGCAACTTAGGTGTGTGGGGGTATAGCATACCCGCCAGGGGGATTTGCGGGGACCCTCCAGAAAATTTTTAAGATTAATGATTGAAAGTGGTGAGTTTCACGGCTTTCTGAGGGATATTTGATTAATTCTAACACTATCTATTCTATAAGCAATCCTAATCCAATTAAGTAAAATGGATTAAACTTAAATATTTCTCAGAGCTCTGGGGGGGTACATCCCCCAAAACCTCTACTCGCTGCGCCACTGGTCTGCAAACCTAACCACAGTGTATTAATGTAAATATGCCCCTCTTATCCAGAGCGTCATATATCTCCATATTAATACTAACCCTCCGTTTTTATGCTTCTTTAATTGGCCCATAGTGTTTGGATATATTTTAGGTTGGCAATATCTCAGTGGGATCATTTTGTATTAGTAAGGTCAAGGGGGCGACAGAACTGCGATATATCGTATAGAAAACCTCTTTCGAATCGATTTTTCCGGAGCCCCAGTGGTCCAACGGCCTACCCAACATAGAGGCGCTGGTGTAGCCTGTTTTTCTGAGCAGTAATGAACTGGGGGCTGCCATATTGAATCTCGATGTAAACAAACGTGATATTGAGGCTTATTGATAGTCATTAGTGTTAACTGCAGACTTTTTTTATTGCTTACAGTGTCCCTTACGATTTTGGAATGTGCTCGATGAAGGATACGAGTCTCAATGATCTTGGTTATTGCTAAATTGCGTGGGTATGAAATGTATTTGGTGATGAAAATGTGAGTAAATTCTGTTTCCTTCATTATTCCATTTTGATTTCAACCTGTGATTAGCTAACCTTTTCTCATGTTTTCAAAATTTTATGGTGTCTTGTATTCCTTATATTTCAATATGTTTTTCATTGTACTTGCAGTTTTTCTAGTGTTCAAACTACTCATTTATCGCTAGTGCTATGCTTTCGTTTGTTTAATGCTAATCATTTTGTTGGTTATGTATGTAATTTGCTATTTCAACTCTGTCCTCTCAACTGTTTAATTGTCATTAATTGAGCATTATTCATTAAGTGTTCTACGATGTTTACATTTCTTAAAACTTTAATCTCTTTCATTTTGAAGTAAGAACTTAATTTCTACTACATTGGTATAAAATATTCTTCAATTTTCTCGTTTTCTACTTTTGGAATACTTTCTTTCGTATAAGTGATGGATATTAACTTATAAGAACCTTTCATTTTAAGACTCCTCTGCCAAGATATGTTGTATATCTTAATGGGTACTCATCATGAACAACTTCCTACGAAATAATGTCCTCCTTTCATAATTAAATAATTATCTTCCATGAAATGATATCCAAACTTGCATGCTTATTTCTAGTGAAGTATTGTTATGGTCTATGGTTTCAGGATTAGCATTATTTTACCTGTACCAGAGCTATTGCAAGATACATCTACCTCAAGGAAAATTGGGTCACCCTCTTTGTCTGTGGAGTGTGGAGTGTTTACTTAAGTAATGGAATCTTTCTCCTATTACGCAAAGGCTGCTCATCTCATGTTATCATTGATATTTGCTGCTTGTGCATCTCATGTGCTTGTAGAATGGTTAACTTCCTCAGATTTCATCTCTAGTATGTCATATTGAAATTGTTATTGTTGTATTTCTTTTGCCAGTTATTGTATCAATAAATACTAATGTCCACTGAAGTAAGTTTCCGAGATCATTATTCTTACCAACCACCAGATCGCCAGATG
The DNA here is from genome assembly GCF_921293095.1 of Ischnura elegans. Taxonomy (NCBI): domain Eukaryota; kingdom Metazoa; phylum Arthropoda; class Insecta; order Odonata; family Coenagrionidae; genus Ischnura; species Ischnura elegans. The sequence continues at coordinate 79,250,434 of NC_060257.1, forward strand.
ACTTTGTACATTAATCTTGTATTATGGTTACCTACTGCTTTAGTAACCTGGGGAAGTTCTTCAGGAAGATTTTCCTACATTCACTGCTTTTAAGTTTCTCGCAATTGCAGTATCATTATTAGGCCTGAATAGCATGCTCTATCGTGACGCGTAAAAAAAATTGAAACACGCGCCGAGATGTGCATTCAAACTTCGCGGCAGCATTGGACCACTGGCATAGATGGCACTGATGTATCAAAACCTATACGCATTATCCTTATGGGTATGTCGCCCCCTTGGTAAGGTTGGTAGCACTATTCTTGTGAGTGTTTTGTTAATATCCATAGATTGTGTTGTTCTATTAAAGGACACAAGTGAGTGTTGTTCTCTATACATTAGTGTGTTGTGACATTGCCCTACCTTTTAATACAATAACTGTGACATAAATACTATAACAATTAACAATAGTGAGGCACATATATCCTCCTTTTTCCATTTTTCATTCAAATATGCTAAAAATCTCATCATGTTTTCAAGAAGTTCAATTTTCAGCCCTATTATTTGCAACTGGTGTCACCAGCATTTTATGAATCTTCAGTTTCGTGCTCTTTGGCAGGAACATAGATTTGGTCAAATTCTATAAAATTCAATAGTGCCCATTCTATTCTACAGTGCCTATAAAGGCACCGGGGTTCATACATGTTTCTGCCAAATAAGCTCAATTACTTTCCCCTTTTCTATTCTGTGGTTGATCGCATCAGATGATTTATTTTCATCATTTAGTCATACCTTAGGTAATTGCTAATTAATTGGATCCATTATATAAACACTTAAAAGTGAAGGCCTGATTCAGTTTACTCGGGATACTATTCCTAGCTTTGGCGTACCCAGAATCAAAACTAGCTGTAGTCGTTCAAGTTGTCACATTTTTCCCTTAGCGAAAAAATTGTTGAAATTTCAACAGTTAATTGGGACAACTGTTAATTCCAACAGTAACTGTTGAATCCAACAGTAACTGCTGAATTCATCAATAATTTTTGGATTTATTAGTTACTGTCAGAGTTTACAGTTATGGTTAGTTTTAACAGTTTATACTGTTAGTTTTAAAAGTTACTTTTAGTTTTAACAGTTAATATTAGTATTAACAGTGGTCCCAAGTTACTGTTGAATTCAATAGTTACTGTTGGATTCAACAGTCGCTGTTGGATTCAACAATGGTCCCAATTACTGTTGAAATTTCAACAGTTTTTTCGCTAAGGGTTGCACTGAAAAGGTTAATATTAACCAAAATTTTAAGTAAATTATGACAGCAATTTATTAGTTTTTATAATAACTTGTTTGAAAAAATAATTATTTTTATTTTAGTTCCATGTCTTATACTGATATAATTTTTCTTCAAAAGGAAAATTTGTTTTAACTTTTGTTTTGAACTAAATTTATTTTCGCTTCTGGGGGGGGGGACCCTGATCCCCGTTACGCCCATGATTCCTAGCATTACTCAAGCAATTGCATCAAACCTATGAAAAATAAGCCAAAAAGTAATCCTCCATGAAAAATAAAACCTCTTTCCATAGGTTAATAATAGGACTCCCAATTGGGCACTGCCACACCCCCTTTGGGCAGTGCTGACTTACGGTAACTCTTTGATGTTTTTCAGGGAAAAAATGCAAGGTTTATTTAACCTTTCCGTGACTGTGCGGGGTGACTCAGGTACCATAAATTATGTTAATTTGGTCAACAAAAAAAAAAAAAATTATTTTGCCCCTTCGTTATTTATTTGTATTTGAGCTGAACCAATTTTTTATTTCGGCGACGAATAATTTTTTCACATTTTAATTGTTTTTTAAAGCTTCGATTTTTTTGGTGGGGTCATTTCGAGTTACTCCACTAACCAAAATCATAGCTTGTCAGTCAATGTTCAGTTACAATAACAAAATATGAAAGATTCCTGCCATTTCGCATAAAATCAATGGAAAAACCTAAATGTAGTGTACAATAAGTATTTACAAATTATACAAAACAAGATATTATATCATTAAAAAAGAGCCATGGTGTTATGAATTGCAGGAAAGTTTAAAATACAACATATAATTTATGAATTATAAAAGGGGTTCCTGAGATACCCTACACAGTCGCTCGCGTAAGTTTTCTAGGCGCAGTTACTGAAGGATTAATTGAATTTGGTTTTGCTTGGTTGAGATCGGTATCACAAAATGACAATTGTTCGAAGCAATTTCAGCTGATAAAGATTTGAATCTCATTAAATCAACATTCTGTGATGCGACTCAGTGGATATTAGTGTTCATGATGTAATTTATGCTAGTTAAAAACTCATCAAAATCCTTTAAAAAATTTATTGGCATGACTGCTTTCAATTGTTTGGGATTAACATATCTACTAAACGATTAAGCTTAAATCATGACATAAATTTAAGTAAAATCAACCTTGTTCTTATATCAGCCTTGCTATCTACCTTGCAACCAATCAATCAATATCAATAATGCAACCTATCAATCTAAAATCAACCTTGCCCGTATTCAAACTTCATGGAGAAGAGAAACACGAAATATGTACTGAATAGTAGAAAATGATGTAATTTTGCTCTCAATACTATGCATCCATTTATCATGAAGAGTTGCTGTCTTATTGGAATATCCATGCCTGTCGTATTGGAATATCCATGAGGATAATTAGTAGTTATAGACAAGGCTAGGGGCGGATCTAGGATTTCTTTCTGCGGGGGGGAGGGGGAGGAACGAGCAAGGCCGTATCCAGGATTTTGTTCTGGGGAGGCTCAAGGTTACCACATAATACAAAACGAACGCAATGATAATATGACCGTATTAAAAATATTGCATATTTTTAAGGGTCTGGTGGGGGACACGCACCCCCGTACCTCCCCCTATATCCGCCTATGGACTAGGCTAATTTTAAGCAAAATTTATTACCATTATTAAAATTGAAATTGATTTTTGAAAAATCCCTATCATAAAGTCAGGATTCAAGAATGACTTCTTTTGTGTACATTGGACCTGCCTTCTCACAATGTAGGTATTGTAAGCGAACTTACGTTACAGTAAAGTATGTCTGATAATTTGTATTGTTGAATGCAAGTACTTTCTAATCGCCAAATATCATACAGCAAACTTATCATGTACGTATAGCATATATTACGTAGAGCAAATGATGAAGTACAAGTTATTCATTTCATGCCACAAGGAAATGATTTTCATCAATGGAAGAGTTCAAGCGTTCATATCACCGTCCAGGAGCAGATTCAGCTTCAAATTTGGGGGGGTCATGAGGTCCTGGGAGTATACCGCACCCCCACAGGAGAGAGGGGTGTTCTCCCATGTAAGAGATTTTAAAATACCCATTTTTGACGAATTTTTAAGCCTATAATTTTTCGCTTTTATTCTTAGCAACAGATTAAATTGAACAATTTCGACGTTTGAGAATATGAAAACTAATGAAAATAAAAACTTTTGTTAAAATTTGGGGGGAGGTCATGACCCCTGTCACTACCCCACCCCCCCAAGCTTTTCCAGTATTCCGAAAGAGGTAGGTATCTTAAATGTTTAGCATAGAAGGTCGGCTCATAGTAATCAAAGGAGATATTCCTAAAATAGTAATTTTAAAAATATAATTTCTCCCCAAAAGTTCACTATGGCTAAAAATTGATATTATTCTGTGCTTCGATTATTCGAGCTTCTACTCCTTAAGTAAAATAAAATCAAGAAATATTATTTAATATTTATGCAGTCAGCATATGAGCAATTAAAACTGCGTGCACCAAGTTTTTAATTTTACGCGAAAATGTCGCTATTTTTGAAACTATCCGGCACTTGGGGGTTATCATACCCTCCAGCACACCAGAATATGCTTTAATATTATTTTTTTAATGTGGGAAATAGATTATCATCAGTACAGTTAATTTATGATTATTCTCGTCGAAAAAAAATCGTCAAATAGAACCTTTTCCTGATAATTTCGCTATAATTTGGGCAAATGCTGGAAAATTCAGGGCCGGATTGACCGGCAAAATTGGCACGTGCCTAGGGACGTCGCACAGTGGTCCGGATCCGGAAAAAGGTGGACAAAAATTATTTTTTCGACTTTTTTGAAAACCACTTTGACTATGTAAGTTATGTAGTAATATGTCTGGGGAACCAAAATTAATGATTACTTTTTTATAACATAAAATAGCCAGCTTAGACATATTGCGTAAATATTGCGCTATTTCTAACAGAAACCTGCTTTTCCGTTTTTTTTTCGAAAATTATGTATTTTAGACTTATTTTTGGCTTTACTTCGATAACTATTTTGGAAAAATAGCTTCATACTGTATTGATGTAGACATTATGCTATCATAAAATCTACATTCCAGCCTTTTAGCTATGTTGATGAGGAGAGTTGAGGATTCATTTTTTTTCCTAAAAATTCGCATAAATGTTTAGTTATTAAAAAGTGACGTCGATTCGCGCGAAAACCTGAATTGTTGAAAAGAAAGTACAGTATTATAAAGACGTTAGTAAAAAAATCAGCTCCAAGTTTTTGCGAGTAACCGAATAACAGCGATTTTTGTGCCTATCCGCCGTACACGTGCGCGTCAACACTTGAGTGTCTGCGCAGTGTAGGCACGTGGTTAAATGTCTTTTCCAATGCCTCATTGATAAGGATTACAAAAAAAGAAGTTGAACATTTTATATATTATTTTATAATTTATTAGTCCAATATTACGATATGGAACGATAAACTAATTCCGGTGTTCGATGTTAAGCACATAGTTGTGATGCTGGGAGAGGATCAGTGGCGTAGCCAGGAATTCCGTTCCGGGGGTGGGGGGTCCAAAACCAGGGGGGGAAATTTTTGAAAAATAGGGTACTAAATTATGGGTTTTAAACTAATGTTAACACTTTTCACAATCGAAAAAACTTTATTTGTTAAAAAAATACTTTGTAAATTCATGATTTTTCAATAATTTGTTTTCTTTTATGAAGGAAAATAATTGTGCTTTTATATTTCGGGGGGGTCCGGATCCCCCCCTGGCTACGCCACTGGAGAGGATGAGGAAAATATTTTCTTCAATCGCTTCTCAGCACGACTTATTTAAATAGTACATTTTAGTCCAAATAGCAGTAGCTGGAGAAGCCTGAAGATCGCATCTCTTCAGCGTTAGTCAGTGCACCCAACAACCTTACTTTTAGCCATGTATAGTTAATTAGGAATTTTAAACATCATTTATTCATAATTTGTAAAGAATTTCATTTTATTTTCATATTTAATCAGAACTAAGGCTGGTTTAAACAGTCAGCAGTATCATTAGCTAGTCAATAAATTATAATTCCACAATATTTTCTTAAATAATAGTTTTATCGTAAAACTATCTGTAGAAAGGAAAATAAATAACCAAAAACCTATCGGGTGCAATTTTCAAAGTAATCCGACAAAAATCTGAGTTTTGTCCAACTTTTACGCGATTTGGACCACTGTGCGTTGCAGCCCTTGGGGCGCCTTCTGTTAGGCAACCGGCAATGGTCTGTACTGGAGGCACCGCCGCCCGTCAGCAGGCTTATTGTGTGGGTTCCGTCTGCCTGCAGGCGCCCTCTTTGCTAATAGGGCTTTAAATGTGCTAAGTTAGGGTGGTGGCAGACTACATGCCAAAATGAGTATTGAGAAATGAGCTTTGTGACATTTAGAAATAATATCGTGTAGGGATGTGCGAGTACTCGAAAGTTCGAGTTAAGTCGAGTAGCTCGCACTCGACTCGAGTGATTCGAGTAGCATTACGAATGTCGAGACGAGTCGTTTCGGTTACAGTGTTGTCGTGGCCAGTAAGTTTACAAATCTGCCCACAGCAGTGGCGTAACTAGGAATATGCTTTGGAGGGAGGGGGGATGAGAGGGGATGGGGAAAGGCTACCTCCCACCCACCACCCTTCCTTTTAGGAACATTTTGGAAAAATGACATTCGTGCAAATAAATTTTACATTATTTTAGCTCTTAAAATTTGCGTTTCATTAAAAGGTTACGTTAAAATTTACTATAAGTCAAAACTAGACAATAGTTTTGAATATTATTTTTATTTCTCTGAGGCTTTGGGGGGGATCTATCCTCTCATCCCCCTCATACTTACGCCAATGGCCGACAGGAAGCGCTATCTTGAAGCATTATCACAAATGCTTTTACTCGGGGCTGTTTCTGGCAGTTTGGGTATACGTATATACATTAATTAAATTGACCACATATTGCTATTCGTTAATTCTTTCCAATAGTGCAGATGGAACTTTTCAAGATACTTTAATTTTCATTCATCTCCTAATACTGGCGCAATTACTATCAACATCCCTCATAATCTTTGCCTTTTTACATGAAGTTAATCATTCAGAAAAGAAAATTCACAAAGGGATTTGAAAATTAAAATATGTTGACGCGTGTATATTATCATATTGTCAGATCCAGAAATGACCAAACTCGACTCGACTCGATATTCGCGAGTAGTTTTCAACTCGACTCGAGGTCAAAAAGCATTACTAGTACATCCCTAAGGCCCTTATTAGACGAGGTAGCCAGGCGACGTCGCGTCGCCAGCGACGAAACTGGCTACTCAACTTGTCATGGGTCATTGATTCTTATGGACCTTATTACACGAGGGTAGCCAGCGACGTAGCCACACTTTGGCGACTGACTGGCTACCGAGCCCCGTCGCAACTCCGGTCGCCACCGGCTACCCATACTGGCGGCGCTGCGTTGTAGCATACGGAGCTTATTACACTAGGTCGCCAGGCGACTCGGTCAGTACACCTCGCTTGGTACTGCTCACTGTTGTGTTGTGTTCTGTTGTGAGTGGGTGAGTTGTTCAATGGTAACGAAACCCTTGGGTCGGGTTCGCTGGATACACTCCTGAGGCGAGGACTATAAGCGATTAGCTTTTCTCCTCGCCGCCAGAAGGGGAAGGACAGAAAGGAACAAGGAAAGTAGGCGCCACCGCGATAGGAGCCCGATGACGCCTCCAAGGAAAGGACGGGGAAGGAAGGAAGGGACGAGGAATCTTGCACCGTCACAAGGCGGGCAGGTCCTACCATCAGCGAAACCATGCGTACGCAATTAATATTCTAACGACCTTAGAGGATTATTCTATGAAGAAGAATAATCCAACGATCAAATCGTTAGATGGGTGAGTTGTTCAGTAAGCCCACGGCAATTGAGAAAATGTTTTCATCTTCCGATTCAATCGAAGAGATACGCGGAGAGAAGAAGAAAAAAGAAGAGCCGCCGAAAGACGATCAAAAGAAAATGCATGAAGAGCTCGTGAAAAAGCGCCCGAAGTTGGCCAACACAAAATTAAACACTGAAGACTTTATAAGTGAAATCGAAAAACACCCTTGTATTAGGAACTGTGCTGTAGAGGAGTAACAAACACGTTTAATTGAAGGGGTGTAATGAAATATCTACCGCTCTTACAACGCACTCCATTATAGTTCACAGCAAACTGAGAGAAAACGGAAAAATTCTGGCTACTGAACTGCCTACATTACTGCCTATTGGGTTTGGTAGCCAGTGCGTCGCCAGCTACTGCTGCTGGCGACGTCGCCTGGCTACCTCGTCTATTAGGGGCTAATATCGCGTTTTTGTCGCATGCCCGCCTATGCCCTTCCACTCCGCTCTTCATTATGCCGCTCGAGGCCCTTTCGTCTCGACAAGTGTGAGAGGGTAGGGAACGTGGGCGAGAGGAGCTGTGCAGATCTGTGCTGCGAGCGCTATTGTTGCGTTAGCCGCGTTGCATGCATTGTTGTAATATCGAAGTGCCCCGCACCCCACCCCCTTGCCTGTGCTGCGTGCGAGTTCGAGCTTGCACTGTGTTGTTTTGTTGTGTTATGATGTGATCTGCAAGTAAATGTTTTAAACTATGGGCAGCAAGAAGTTGTCTGGTCACCAAAACCGTGTCCGCAAAGCTGAATAGGATTAGGAAGCCGAGGTTACACTATCAAAATGTGGGAAAATAAATGAGATGTTTAGTGCGCGTATGAAATCTACACCTCCAACGACAAATTCGGATAACAATACTTGCTCTGCGGTTCGCGACATTGACTGCGATGGTGTTCAGCAACTTGAGGTAAGCTATCGTACACGAATTACTTCAAGCAAAGAAGGCCTTTCCCAATAGGCCTTGGTACACTGTTGCACTAAGTGACATACATACGTAAAAACTCAGACTGGCCATGTATTCAAACTTCTCCCGCCGCCGTCTGCTGAGGCAGATTGTGGAGTAGAACAAAGATATTGATGCTATAGACTTCAGGCCGCGTCCTTTCCAATGACACTTGGTGACAACCGAGAGCACCCAACAGAGCAATTGGTGCAAAGGGGAAGTGCGTCATTAAGATAACGGCAATGGCCAACAAACACTCGCACCCGGCGATAAGTAACTGTTCATGAAGAAGAACATAATTAGGAGAATTTTCGTTGCTCGCGTAAGTTACACAATCAAATTTCCAATGTTTAATGACATGAATGAGAAGGTTGCGTAATCATATAGTTGATACTTTAAGTACTGTGATTAACGCCTTTATTTTGAATGAAACCCGAACACTGCGGTGAATTCGTTCATATACAGTTCCTCACCTCTTTGTTAAGCTTTGTCGTAGCTAATCGCCTCGCTAACTGGGGAAAACTGTAACTCTCTCCCCATCCGATGAATGCTGTATAACGGTCATGACATCGCTTATCTTCCCATAATATCCGTGCAAATAATGATATAAAATTCTGCTTACTGTATTATAAAAATAAATTTTCCTAAAAATTAGCTATGAAAAATGTTATGCTATCTCTGAAAATAAAGCTTTCTATCGTAAAAAACTCTGAAAATAAAGGTTTCAATCGTAAAAATAAAAACTGCACCTTTGAAAGTTGAAATTTATACGATTATTCGGAGTCCAAATGCACCAAAACCATTGTTGATATTCTGCTGAACTCTGTGAGTTGCTACATGATCATGGACCTCTTCACTGATCGTCCACGTCGCACGGTCGTTGGAGTGCAAGTGCACAACGAGGCCGTCAGCTGATGTTTTGTTGGGCGACACTGGTCATACCTCAGATATTGGACACTGCAGCAAAATTATGTTTCGAATACATCAATAGTTTCTTTAGCCCAGGAGTCTACCGTAATAAATTTACATTCTTTAAAAAATCATAATAAATGAATGTTTTAATTTCTTTAGTAGCTCGGGTGATCGGGTGTTGTTGAGAAGGCTACGAGGCCATGAGGCCATGATTTCAGTGGCCTGCATGTTTGGTCATTTGTAACTGTGACTATTTGTATTTCGTATGGTACAATTATTTTTTCTATTCATGTCATTACGATAGGTTTTCTAGAGCTTTTTTCTGCGTTAGAAAGGATTGGAAGAATAATAGTGACTATCAAATTTAGTTTCTTTAATAATTAATCAAAGAAACAAAAAGTGCTCACCAATATTTAAATCAACTATTGCGAGAAACATTTTGGTCCGGAATCTCCGCGCCCTCATCACAAAGAAGCGATATAGAATCATAGTTACTATTTTGTATTGTATATATTGATCAAAAGTTGGCAACATCCACGCGCCACAGCAGTGCAAGATGGTGTACAGGCTTAGGCGTTGCGCTGTTGCTCTCCCATTGTTGACTGTTGAAAATATAAACTCACCTCTACATCATTGGGTGCTTTCCATTCATGCGACTCACGCATCGACTAGTGTCGACTCTCCGTAACTGTTTATAACTCTCCAATTCCTGCGCGTTATCGTTTGTTGACTTGTGTCACAACAGTCGACGACACTCATAGAATGGAACACGAAAACAGCGACGCAAGTCGACTTGTGTCGACGTGTGTTGATGAATGGAAAGCACCTATTGCTATCACCGTCAGAGGTTCCTTCAACCATGTCATCACTATGTGGGGGTGCTTGCTGAGTGTTGTTTGCCCGCTGAGGCAAATTTAAATTTTCGTTGCAAAAACGTTTCTCGGGTTTTCCACCTGTTGATGTCGTCCACGTCTCCCGACGTTTCGATCCGCGACTCGCTGATCATCTTCCTGTTCGTCTCGAATTGCGACTGATGTGGGAAGAGGCGAGCGTTGATGTCTCGCTTCTCTCAAAGGGCTGGAGACTTCAACGTGCGTCATCGCACGGTTTCACATCCACGCTCTGCTTCGCAAAATGTATGTATCTGGTGAAAAAATTTGTTAATTAGGTTCTCCGAAGCACAGAAGATATTAATTTAACAGCTCCCCGGAGCGCTTTGAGGAGCTACGACAAATGAGATAAATGACGAATGCGAAAAAGAAAATGTAGACGGTTCACAATTAAGAACTAAGAATGACGGGGCATAGATCTATTACGGATGAGTTAAGGGTCTGAAATTGACAATATTTCTCCTTAGCTCATAGAAATGCAATTGTTAATAAACTTAAATTCTTCGATTTCTTTAATCGTTACAGTTCCTTGATTTCCCTTGAGAATCGTTGTAATGTAATCATCAGGGGCGTAGCTAGGAATTAAGGCTAGGGGAAGGGGGGGGGGGGGGGTTTAGGTGCAACTAATACATGGGTGTGTGGAGGTATGGAATACCCACCAGGATAAGCGGTAGGTGCGAGATTAATAAATTGTGGAATTTTAAGAAAATGGTTCAAAATGGTGAGTTTTACGACTTTCTGAGGGATATTTTATTCATCTATACACTATTCTTTTAGTAATATCAATCCAATTAAGTAAAATGGATTAAACTTAAAAATTTATCTGACCTCAAAGGGGGGGTTTATCCGCCAAATACCCCCCTCGCTGCGCCACTGGTAATCATATTCAACTTCCTCACAACAAACCACACATAAATGGTTTTAGTATTCCCTAATAGGCTGACGGTCATTGGTACATTTTTTTTAAATTTTTGCTGACTTTACGAACAATTAGTAAGATAAATTATGCTTTAAAGAAGCCTAAACTGTAAGATTTTTATTACAATCACTTTGAAGAGATCGAGGAATCCCAAATTTTACTTGTCTGTGCTTAAATGTGGTAAAACCGTACCGTTTTACGAATATTGAAATAATTCTCGCTAATAAGTCGGAAACTCTCTCATTTATACAGCAATATGTGCCTTTTAACTGTTTTCTCTGCTGAATTTTTTTTTCCGTTCTGTATCTGTTTCCTGACCGTAAATTAATCGCCGATTCATCACGGATACTTTTTTTTGATCTTATCCATGAAGGATGAATATTTTTACCTTTTGAAATTGATTGTTTTCAGCGTTTCTTTTCGTGAATGGAACATTTGGAATAAAAAATCTTTTTTGACATCGTATCCAATTCCTGTGTTAAATGTAGATTTTTATCAACAAATTCAAGATTTCTTAAGTTCGTATTCATCATAAAAAAACCCCTAATCAACGATCGAAACCTCCGCGCATACAACCATGAACGTTCATTTTTGAACGATTTGGAATCGAATGCGTATTGATTATAAAAAATGTGAATCAATTCATTCAGTTTATGCAGTTGAAGCGTTCATTTCGAGCGATTCACTCATGTGTTCACGAGTGAGTGAAACGCCCAAAATCGTTGGCTCATCCAAACTCGTTCGTAAAATCGTTCAAACACTCGTGGAAGAGTGAGTGAATCGCTCATAATGAACGCTCTACTGAGGATTCAACCTTTCTCCTTCCTTCCCCTCATGTTTCCTCTTTCCGCCACCAGTTAGCGCCCTGATCCGCCGTCAGTTCGACGACACTCTTTTTCTCGTATACACCCGAACGTGTCATGAATCGCTCTCGAAATTTCACTTTCCCGCCAAACTCTCTCTGTTTCTTACGGCGACGCCTCCCGTTGTCACGGCAACGCGCCAATGGCCACGCCCCCTCCCACTCTCCGTAAAAAATGCCGAGAGTCAATGACAGTCTCCTCATCACCAACAGAAACTTTCTTCCCCTCCTCTCTACATGATTGTTTTCCTCAGACAGTCCGGCTCTCCAAATGAGTCTGAACATATATCACACTATACTTGACCTTGCGCAAGTCTGAGAAGATGCTTGCGAGTATAAGAATTCTCGGACCAAGTCTAGAATGCTGGAAACCGTCTTTGCCTGAATCACACTACATTCGAACTTGGAATAGGTTTATTTGGATTTATTGCTATGATGCTATGGAAAGCGTAGTTTTTTTCAGAACATAATGGTTATTTTACGCTGTCAAGATTACACAGGAATAGAATTGAAAGCTAACGCGGTCGGTTCAGAAAATCTTTCTACAAAACAAAGGGGGCTTTTTACAAAAAGAAGAATCTTCTTACAGCTGAGAATACAAGCAAAGAAGTAAGGAAACAATTAATCATATGCTACATATGGAGTATGTTCTCTATGGAAGCGAGGCTTGGACGTTGAGAGCAGCAGAAAAGTCAAGAGTGGAAGCATTCGAAATATATCGCTACCGAAGAATGATGAAGGTAAAATGGATTGATCGTGTAAGTAACGAGGAAGTGCTAAGGAGAGTGGGAGAAAAGAGAAGTCTTCTAAAAACCTTAAGTAGAAGAGGTGACAACTTAGTTACCGACATTATGAAGCATGATGGTATCAATCGTAGGACAGTTGGAAGGAAAGAGGAGCAAGGGACGGCCCCGAATGATTTTCATAGGAGAGGTTATAAGGGATGTATAAGAGAAGAAATACGTGGCTATGAAAAGACTAGCGTATAGGAGAGAGGAATTGTCTAGATGATATCTCCATGCTTCTGGTTTTCACCGCGTGGATTTTCTTTGCGACGACAGTTTTTCCGGTATTCCAACCGGTGTCTTCAGGTCGATGTTGGGATTCAATTTTTGGTGACTTATTTAGCGCATTCTTGGCGACAATTTTTTCATGCTGGATGCTGATTGGTCCACCTCCTTTTTTCTCGTGTGACCCTCTTCCACGAGTTGTGGAGAGGGTAGCCGTCTTCTCTATTCATGTTTTCAGGTGTCTTGAATATTTCGATAGCCTCTTTTATTAGCCTGGGGAAATATCTATTTTCTTAGGATTGGTGACCGATGATGATGGTGATGATCAACTCGCGATCACAATTCAATCAGTTGGACTTGAACAAGATTTGTTTGGGTACGCTGTTATGTTACGATTGAAAGTTGTGCTAATTTGTCGGAATGTAATAGAAAATAAATGAAATGAAAATACGCTGTAAGCTCGATAATGTTTTTGATAGAAATTAATATAAAATATTGTTGATTGTAATGCAAACGCTACAAAGGGCAAGTTTGATTGTTCGACAGGTGCTAGGCCCTTCTCAGAGGTGCAGTGAAACTAGGGTCATACCCGTGGACGTTGCTCTGAGAATTCCAGAGGGAGGAACAGGGGTCGGCCCCCAGAAAAAACATGGCCAATCGAATCACACAGCGTTACCAACCAATTATTTAAAAAATCCATTAATAATAAGCTTAATTTCATTTCTGAGAAAGCTAAAAAAAAAACTTCTAGGGGTACCCTGCCGACCTTTGAAGGGTAGGTGATTTTGGGGTCGTCCCATGCTCCTCTCAGAAATATTCCCTGGCTGTCCGATGACCATACCAATAACGAGAATAAGCTAAACCTAGCAAAATTTGTAAATTGCAAGATGTTAGGATTACATAATCAAAATCGACCGCAGAAAATTATGACAATACCGAAATTAATTTCTCCTTTTACAAATCCTTATTCCCAAACATTAGAATAGAAGATGTACTCGTTTAAACTCTCTTAAAAATACGCTTTTACCAGAAACAGTGAAAATATTACCACGAAGTTAAAAATAAACTTTTCCTGACTCGGAGAATTAAGCGAGGGTGCTGATAAGATTTAGATATTAATGCTGCGTATCAATCCTTACTCATTTATCAGGGTCTTCTACGATCATCTATCTCTACTTATATGAAAGAGGATGTCTGTTTGTCTGTCCCCTATGCGTATCCATACGGCTTCATGGATTGCAACAAAAGTTGGTAGGTAGATGGATCTCTTATATCCAAATCCTATATTGCTTGCTACTTCTGGTTGCGTCCAATGCGTCCTATGCGTCGTTTTTGCATTTTTGTTCATTGCGTCACTCCATACAACTTCTGGGCGTAAGCGAAAGCTTCGCAAACCTGATTGTGTGTGTGAATGAGACCTACGCGGAAATTTGTTCCTCGGAGCAAATCCGCGAGGTGCGTGAGTGTGAGCGTGATTTTCCTAGTTATATATTTTTTGTCTTTTTCTTTGGTGTGAGTGGGTCACTGGCGGAAGCGAAAGCTTCGCAAAACAAGACATGCGCGGAAATTTGTTCCTTGCAGTAAATCCGCGAGGTGCGTGAGTGCGAGCGTTATTTTCCTAGTTTTATATTTTTGTCGTTTTCTTTGGTCATCCTTTCAGATTTCCACCTTTTAGCCCACAAAGAGTACGGCCTTGGGGAATTGATTTAATTTAAAATATTGAGGTTTGACATCCTGTCCGTTAAGCACACATCTTGACACGCTTAAAGAGAATACATAACTCAAAGGATTTTACAATAAACTATCATTCCTCTTGGTGTAAAACTTTTTGCTGGGGTATGCGTTCACACGACGCTTGTAGTCCACGCACGTATGTACAGTACACACAACGATCAATGTTGTAGAGCGGGGTGTAAGCTGATCCCGTGCGCGGTATACGGAAATCGTTTTTCTATTGTTTGATGCTACATATGTATGCTATCATCGTACCCAATTTGTTCCCTTACCTGAAAATCCTGCCGTGTGACCATGAATTCTAAGTTCCAAGTTTCTCACATCCTGGGTACCTTCCTTCCCGAGCAAAGCTGGGTGGCCTGCTAGTTTCAAATGAACGTAATCAGCGAATCCGAGTGATGAATAGCTTAGGTTTTACTTTTTAGTGCATTTTATACTGTTTTCTGGAAAGAGCGTGCTTTTTAAAATCATTTTCTATTTAGCAGTTTAGTTAGATTTTCACTAACCTTAAACTGATAACTTACGGTCAGAAATGACTCGAGTGTGTGGTGCGGAGGATTTGCAGTGCCCGCCTTTCGCTTGTATGGTGTTTTCGCTAATCCAATTAAAGGCAAGATGATTACTGTAATTGTTTTCATGCCAACTAATGTGTATACAGCTGGGATGAAATTCACCATTAACAAATAATTTCGCTCCTATGAGATTCGAATCCGGATATCCTAAATGCCGGTGGAGTAGAGTAATAGTTGCATCACTAAGCCATCTTCTTCCAATGCGAATCTTACACTGGATTTAAGGGAATAAGGTGTTGACGAAGTTTAAAGTTTACTCTGTGGCGCAGGAGTCGGAGGTCAAGCTTACCAAGCCATTTTTAAAAAATAAGCCCCATTTAGTAACTATTCCGCTATGGACTTTTTCCCGGGTTCGAATCCCGGCTGTATCAAACCATTTTGTCATGGCGAATTTCATCCTTGTGTATGTAACTTTTCACCTTTGCGCGTGAATGCGTAAAAGGCAGGGATGGTAATGAAAACTTAACGGTAGTCAAAACCAGTAACATTTCATTAGTTTCGTTCCCCGGGAGCGAAATGTAGAAACGAAACGAAATAGATTTACACCCGTGGTTCTAAACTCAGAGTCGAAACGAAATCGGAGTCAAAACTACTTCGCGTCGAAACTAAACTAAAACTCTGGGACTAAACGAAACGCAGATAATGTTTCGCACCGGAGGGACCTCGTGCTTCACCTTCGGACATTTTAGTTTCGATCCACACATCGAGTACGAAGAATGGTTTAATGAAGTAGAGGTTCGGCTTCCGCCATTAGATGCATGGAGCACTCATATTTTTCCACTAACGGTAGAACGGTGATCACTAACTGACCATTCGATTTTAAGCTCGATGTTTTAATCTCTCCACACGCATGTAAAACGCAATGGATCGAAACTATTCCCTCTTATCCCCCTCCACTCAACTTCTGGGATCGAAACATAACTATGAGCAGCGGAGTTTCGATTAATTTAGTTTCGTTCCTGGGAGTAAAGTTTCGTCCCGGTTCAAACTAAACTCCTTGGTGATTTTAATTTCGTGCGGGAACGAAACTAAACCTAAGCCTCGTATTCTTGTTTCCCCCGGGTCGAAACGAAATATGTATTTTAATTTCGTTTCACTTGCCATCCCTGGTAAGAAGTCACTTGTTCTATGCGGTGCTTTGCCTAATGATGTTGCCCATTATGTCTTCCTGTCTTCTTCTTATGAGTTACTATAAGATTTCTCTCTTCCTCCTCTCTTCTTAGCAGTGCCTCATTACCTACTCGGTCGATCCATTCCTTCGGTAGTATCATATTTCGAATGCTTCCACTCTTTGCTGTATCTGAAGCTGCCTCACGACCGGAAGAAACTTGCTCCACAAGTAGCATCAGATAAATTTTATCTTTATATCTTTGCTTGTACACGTAGTCGAGAAAAAAAATTGCACTGAAATAAAATTGCAAATGAGTCGAAACTATTCCCTCTTATCCCCCTCCACTCAACTTCTGGGATCGAAACTTAACTATGAGCAGCGGTGTGACATGTACAGCGGAGTTTACACTGAAATAAAAGAGAACACAGGAATAAAATTTTCAAATTTCAGATTCGCGTAAAGTGTGAAGACACTCCACTCTTTGTACTGTGAAAAGTTGAAGAAGATAGCGCTAGTATTACCTATGCTATCAATTCGACACGATAGCAGAATGACCATGAAGGAGTGATGCGTACTCTTAAGATCTTTGACCAAATCAAATGCCCTTGGTAAGTCTGTCCAATACGTGATATCTGTGGTGGTCAATGATTGTGGATTCTTTTGTCTTCCCTATGCCATGTTGACAATGAGTAGCGACGGGCTGTCTTATCTCTTTGATGCCTCCCCTTCCAGATATCTCACTAGATTTATCTTATCTTCCGAAGAAAGGAATTCTCATGCTTACAATAAGTGATTACACGTGCAGCGATTTCTTATCGATCGAGTAGTAAGCTCTGGAGACCTCTCCATTCGGCACTTACAGGGAGGTCCCTCAAGTGTCACGACCAGATCTCGTTCAAATTTTGCTAGATGATAGAAAATGGTTACCCATGAGGTGTAGTTTTTGTTTCAGACGCCAACGCTCAATACATTCCGAGATATTGGAGACGGAAAGTACCAGGACAACGCCTACATTTATGCAATCTGAAACCTAAAAATACTTTTTCAGTGCTCTTCATCTTAAGGCCGTTTTACACGGGGCACGTACTTGCACAATATGACGTGTGTACGAAGGCGCAGTCAAAATTGCGTCGTGTAAAGCGGTGAATTGCTAGAACGCATGCGAGAATGCGTGGTAGTGAGATCGCAAAATAGCCCCTGTACTAATTTCGTTCATGCAATCGTGAAATTCCTCCCCATTTTAGAAATTAATGCAGTGCTAATCTGCGCAATTCCGTGCCCCGTGTAAAACGGCCTTTAGCAACGGAGTATAAGGGGCAATTGTTGCGCTGCGGTCTGCATAATTTCAGGCGTTGACCTAGTACTTTCCGTCACTAATAACTCGAAAAATATTGCGCGTTGGCAGCTGAAAAAAACACTGCACCTCTTGGGTATCCATTTCCTATCACCCAACAAAATTTCAACGAGATCTGGTGGTGACAGTTAAGGGAATTCCTTGTCAGCAAAACTTCGTTAACACGACAAATTTGGCTACCATAGCAGACCAATTTTGGGCTCGACTCGAACGTGTGGACAATGAATGCGAACCGCTGTGAGCAAAGTATATATTTTATTTACTTAATGCAGTCCAAAAGCAGCACAGGGCCAAAGGAGTCGTAATGGCAAAGATAAGAATTCACAAGTAGCGTACAATGCGTAAACGGCGATGAAGAAAGCAATGTTCGACAGTACTATCAAATAATAAACAACGATTGGTGGTATTCATAAAGTGTAGAGAGGAGCAAAAAGAAAATCACGATGGGGATGTTGCAACATAGAAGAGGATGAAGATAGAAAAAAAGGATCAAAATTGGGAACACATTTTGAATAGGAGCTAATGGAAGAAGGGTATCTGAGTAGAATCGATTGAGGACATGACAGATCTTCATTCGATGAGTTAGCTCAGTTGCAGCTGTAAGCTTTGAACGCATTAAAAGGCTATAGATGTGTAGCACGCTGAAAACGTTGATTTAACAACGCAGGCAAAGATTACCTATAGTTACGTTCAACTGATTGGAAAAGATTGAAAAAACATAAGCGCTCTAAATTAAAACTACAAAATCAAATTTTTAATTAATTCCGATCACAATTTATTTTTTATAGAAGTGATCAGCATGATTACAAGTACGATTAAAATTACATTTAATTTTGCTCCTGTACAGTGTGCAATAGGGTGGTTTCCTATTATTTTTTTATTGCCTAGATCGAAAGATTATTACTCCTAGAGTACGTGTTTCATACTTTTAGATTTTTTAATGACGATATCTATTTTTCACGATTAAATGAAAAGTGAAAATTTTCAAGCGCGCGAAAACGCGACGGCTAAGTATGAATTCCGGGAAAACTCCGTGTGACGTCGTTCTGGTTCCCGCTGCCGCAAGTGAGATGACCTTGGGGCGAGGCTTTGAGCGCTGATGCAAGCAGCTAGCAGGTAGTAGAGTACCCTGCCAGCAGGTAGCGCTTGACTTAAATAAGGATAATTACTACCTTATCAAACGAAGAAAACTTTCCGACCTTAGGCAGTTTTGATAGGTGATTATTAAGACATGTTTCCCTAAGCTCTGTGCCTCATGCATGTATTGCTAATCTCAGACGATGTAAAACTCCTATATACTCGTATAGAAAATAGGTCCCTATGACGTCACGTGGAGTGGCATCGCATGGGCGCCAATCTCTCCTTTTTCAAATGAGGATAAAATTGACCATTGCCATTCGTCTAAACCGTTGTTTCTAAAACAAAATAATTTGTATATTATGAATACACTAATGGTGGGTAACGAATCGCAATCAATGCCTTTCGTTTTCTTTGATGAAGGTAACTGCCCTATTGCTGTCAGTATTTTTCTCACACATCAGTATCAGCATTCAAAAGAACATTTTAATCCGAATTAAATTGCATAAAATTATAATTTCAATATTGATTTAGCCATACTAAGCATATATATATGTTATACAAAAATGTATACCTGTGGATGAAGTAAAGGAAGCGGGAACCGCCTTTCAACCAGCGCGCGTGTAACTCAAAATTTCTCTTTTATTACTAAAATGTAACGGTTATTAAAAAGTAACGATTACACTGGTCTACATAGATTTTGTCCTAGGGACGTTGTTGGGTGATCATAGTTGTATTTTTCTCATTGATTCCGAATCTGTGCTTAGATTCTTTCTATCACGTCTAGTTTTCTTAGGACAGCTTAATGTATAATTTTGCTTTGAGAAAGTTATAATTTAAGTCATTTAAAAATATTGTCAACATGAGCAGGTGAAAATAAAACTTTCCTGCCAAAACATGTTTTCCTTCGATGCCATGCCTTCCTATCCGGTCAAAATATGTTTAAACTTTTGCTGTGGTATATTTTTTTTCAAAGCAATGCTGAATCAGCTGCCACTTCACAACAGTATGCGACCAACTTTCGGTGCGTGAAGACGTATGTTTTTCCTCTAAAGATGGTTTAAGATCTTTGTTGCTCGCAGGAAGTTACAGCTTATTACATAGTAATCTCTGAGAAGTGGCTTAGCTTTCATCAGGCCTAGATAGTGCGTGAACCATCCCGGTGACTTTTGGTACGTATGCGGTGAAATTTCTTTTAAGGCTCAAAGCTAAAGAACAATACTCCTCTCTTTAGACAGTGTTATAAGCTTTATTATGACTGTTTGTCGGTTCACCAAGATGAAGGATGGGCTCCTTATGTGGTGTGTGGCACCTGTGTAAGGCTTTTTACCGGTTGGACTGAGGAAAAACGTCATAAGAATTTTGCCGTCCCCATGATTTGGCGGGATCCTGAGGATCAATTTTCAGGCTGTTATTTTTGTTAGAAATATTAAAGAAATTATTCCGCAGTAAGTCAAAACACACAGTAACATATCCAAACAACTTGGAATTAGCGATACTACCGATCCCTCACGGTGAAAATTTAGAAGTTCCGGAGCCAATGGATGATGTTAATCTTAGTGAAGATTCAGAAAGTAATCAAGAACGTGAGAATAAAGGATTTGGAAACAGGTAGGACCCAAATGAAACAGGAAGGACCCGAGTACATCTGATGGACCTTATTTTATAATACAAGATGATTTAAATGATCTAGTGCGCGATTTAAATTTGTCCAAAAAGCAGAGTGAAATCTTAGGATCACGATTAAAGGGTTGGAAATTGCTGGATCTAAATACAAAAATTTTTATGTATCATTCTCGCCATGACGAATTTAAATTAGTTTTTTCTCAAGAAAACAACTTTACTTTTTGCAATGATATTCTCTCTGTTATGGATACTATTAACTCAAATGATTGGCGTTTGTTCATTGGTTCCTTCACGGTAAATTTAATGGCTATTCTCTCGCATAATGGCAATGAGCTTCCCTCAATACTGATAGCTAATGGAAATGACGTGAAAGAATCTTACAAGAATATGCATTATGCAGTTACTACTGGAAAAAATTCACTACGAAAAATATAAGTGGATAATTTGTGGCGACTTGCAAGTAATTGCAATTTTACTAGGCTTACAGCTTGGCTACACGAAATATTGTTGCTTCATCTGCAAGTGGGATAGCAGAGACAGAAAAAAAACACTAGGCACTTGATAAAACATTTGTCGGAATGTAAATCACTCTTTCCTGGATCGAAAAATATTCCTTTTCAGCCTTTGGTCCATCCAAAAAGTTTTCTTTTGCCACCTTTACGTATTAAATGAGGAATTTTTAAAAATTTGTGAAATCCATCGATAAAAATGGTGCTGGTTTTACTTATTTGAAACAAAAATTCCCTAAAGTCAGTGGAGCAAAGATCAAAGAAGGAAAATGTATTGGATCACAGATTAGGGATTTCTGAAGTATTTGGACTTTCAACAGCAATTGAGTCCGATGGAAAAAAGCGTGTGAAACGCATTAAAAAATGTATTTGAACATTTTCTAGGAAATATCATGGCTGAGAAATTTCGCGGCTAATCTAAATCGGGTGGCTTATCTAATTAAATCGTACCAAAAAATGGGCTGCGACATGAATTTTAAAATTCACTTTCTCGATTCACACCTTGATTTTTTCCCACCAAACCTTGGCGCTGTTAGTGATGAACTTAGTGAGCCACCAGAAAAACATGGTAAAAAGCACCGCGGAAAATTCAGCAACAAGTTATCTCATTACTGCTGGACAATGCATAGGGACTTGCCAGATGTTAAATATGCGAGAATTAAGTAAGAAAGTACCCATTTTTTCACATTTTTGAAGACCACGATTTATTAGCTGAGACGTCCATCGACCTCATTTAATCCGCTTGTCCTAAGGAAACTAGACGCGATGGAAAAAATCTGAGCCCAGATTCCGAATCAGCACGAAAAATACCTTTAGGATCACCCAACAACATGTCTAGGACAGAAAAAAAGTTTTTTTATTTTGGACCAATGCTAATTGGTAATTATTCAAATGTAACGATTACTAGTACGAACTTTGGAGTAGATTACAAGTAAATTTATTTGTGAATGTAGTTGTTACAAGTAAAAATTACCATAGTTAACAGTAATTTCATTAATTTCACTGCGTTACATCACATCACCGTATTAAATAAAACGACATTCAGCAGCCCTAAGGAAGAGCCCCGAGTCGGAGCTCGAAACGTCAGCTGAAATGGAGTTTTTAACCCGGTGGGAATCCCGAGAGAAGTTTACCGACATGATTCGCCGGGATAGCATCAACTTATATCAAATCACTGGTTACATATTCTTTTTTTCAGATCATTAATTATAAGGGATACATTGTAAGAAAATTACCAAAATTTAGCTTCAATTTCCTGTCAAATTATAAGTAAAAATTACCAGAGATGTAATCGTTAGCAGTAATTCGATTACTTTAATTGCGTTACATCACATCACTGGTTACATTTTCTTTTTTTCAATTCATAAAATATAAGGGATAAATTGTAAGTCAATGGATTAAATTAAGTTTTAATTTCCTCTCAAAGAAGAGGAGATGGAAATAATTCTCTTCCGCCGCATTCACTTCTTTTGTTTTTCTACCTCTGCCATCAAAAAGCTCTTTTGAACACGTGGTACACTACTGTATGGATAATAGTTGCGAGATATTGTTTTTGAACCATTCCCATTACGGAATCCGGACAGGTGAGACGTTATCTATCCGCCAATTCGGAAGTAGAGCTCCGAGGTACCTAGTAAATGCCTTAAGAAACCACGTTGACTAATCATTGCCATTGTCGTTTTTTTCTGATTTCTCTTGTTATTTTGTCGGCGTTAAGCTATCATAACGTCATAAGTAATATATTTTAAGCATTCTTATTATGTATAGTGCATTTCAGTTGCCATTCATTGCTATAATTCATAAATTACTGTGAAATTGATTTTTAGGTTTTAGGTAATCAACGTATTACATATTTTCTTTTCTACCCGGCTAAGAATAGTGTTACTTATCAGAGCCACGCTTTTACGGTCATTAGGAACCCATAGAGTAGTCGTCGTGAGTCAGTAGCGGATGTTTTAGACATAGTTTATTACTTCTTGAATCTTTTTGCTATTTTTCGTTGTCCCTAGGTCGTGAAATACCTCCTCAAAAACAAGAAAAGTCTTCTTTGATATTTTATACTTTATTTTCCACAGTGACTTGACGTCATACTATGACGCTAATGTTGTCATCACAACGCTATCCTAGATACCATATTGGTAAATTACATCAGCACTGCCATCGGTGATTCGAGTATCGACCAGTCAACTTCGAAAAGTCGGCTAGCCTGAAGATTTAGAAAATTATAACCGCCCTCTAATATTCCACATTGCTAGTCCATACCTCTGCTGCACAAACGCTGAACAATTTCCCACCGAATCAAATCCGCTCATCTAGTAACTCTACTTTAAAAAAATGCAGAGGTTTTCGTTGTTTACAACAACTCCGTTAATTTTAGTGGTATAAACAATTCATTTTCGGCAACCTGCTAATAATATTTGTGGCTTTTTTATATCAAAATTGCAAGTTACAGGAACGAAAACTACGAGAATTCCAAGCGCTCAAAGTTGGGCAACTTGATTTTACGTGTATAATAACTGCAAATAATTATTGAGCCGAAGACTTTTTTAAAAGAGCATGATACAACGTAGAAATAAATTGTCTTTCGTATGCTTTTTGTCGCATTGAAATTGATTGCTTCGTTTAGACGCTAGAGCTCCTCAAACTCGGGTATCTTGCCTTTTTTACAGACGAATATTACCAGATGAGCGGATTCGATTCGGTGGGCGATTGTTGAGAGTTTGTGCATTGGAGGTATCGTAGTCCACCACAATTTCTCTCAATTGCTCTCGATTTACGATTCCGGTCGGTTGGCTCGCGCCCAGGAAGCACATTAAGCACCGGATCTCCCGCCTTCTTGGAAAGTCCATTTTGGTCCAGTTGCCATTCCATCTCAGATCGCCAACGCAACTCTCTTCTCCAATCTTGCTTTCAATTACGCGAGCGCCATGGAGACCTCGGAGTAAATACTAACAAGAGCGGTCGGAGTGTCTGCGTAGTAATCAGAAGCCCAGGCAGGCAATGATACCAGAACGTCTGTGTATTATTGCTGAAAATAGTGAAAGTTAACTACTTTAATACTGAGAGATAGTATTCATCAGAATAGTTACCGAGAAATGAAATGAAAAGAAATAATATTACCATTTAAAAATAAATTTTTATAAAAAAAACTTTTTTCTCTCGTGCCAAATATAATAAAATAAATTTCATGATAAAATAAATCTCTCGAAATAAATTTATTTCAGTTTGATATCTAATGGAAAAGTGGATTAAAATTGAGTTGCAATGTTTGACTTGGACAATACGACATAAAGTGAGTGTATAAAAGCGTTGTCAAATACGCGGTCATCACCATTAGTCATCAGTTCGAAGATTGGTTTGACGCAGGTCTCCAATATGCTAACCTATCTGCAAGCCTTTTGCATTTGGCGTTTTTATTTTTCTTTTAATCCTTACTTATGTCCCCTTTGAAACTCATTCGGTATCTGCATTTGTCTTTCTTCCCATCCAGTTGCCCTTCTATGATTGTCTTCTTTAGGTCATCATTAGAGATACGTGAAAATGGCACTTTCATTTCCATTTTATGGCACTTTCAATTACAGTTTATAGCATCTATGTTTTTCTTTATTTTCATATTGTAGCACTAGTAGTTTACAATAAAGTGTGATGAAACACAATTATTTGAAAAAAATACAGAACAGTTTAAATAATTATGGGGTATAACTATAATACATTAAGTAAAAAATTTAAAAAATGATATTAATAGCCTGAATATCATTTACACTAAGTAGTTGGATATCAACAATAAACAAGTTTCAAAACTTTCTTGCTTCAACGGGATGCGTCTGTCCGTCACAACTAGATTGTACTGTCTGAAAACCTCTGCATACACGATGCTAACTAGGGTCCAGACTGTGTGGAGTGCAGCATTACCAAACTCTCTCAACCTCTGTAGTAGCTGCCGATGAAAATAGATGTAACCGTCTATGAAACAGTTAGGCCCAAAGTCCAGTGGCGCAGCGAGGGGTGGGCGCGGCACTAAATTTACGAATTTTGCCATCGAAAAGGCAAATTTGCGTTTTAAATATCACATAAGTCCAGTCATCGCGCCTATGTCGCATTTATTCACGTGCATCGCGAATATCGCATTTATCGCATATGCGATTTTCACGTATCACTAGACATCGTGCCAGGCAAATGAAGTTGTCCCGTCTTCTTCTAAGAGTATATAGAAGACTTCTCATTCTCCCTTTCTTATCAGCACTTCATCGTTTATTACCAGTCCGATTCATTTTATTTACGTAGCACCGCGTTTCGAATGATCCCTCTCTTGACTTCTTCTATTGCCGTTAACGTCCATGCCTCGCTTCCATAGAGAAACATGCTCCATATGCAGTAGGTGATATATTTATACGTAGATTTTTACCAACAGAATTACAGAAAAATAATAAAAATAAGGTCCCGTAAAACCTTATTAAAATCATTTGATTACGAGGCAATGAAAATGCTATGACGAGAAATAACATTGGTCGACGGTTACTAAGTCCTATTGGGAGCAAGAATGAGAACTAGGACGACACCAATCATGAGAACATGCATACTCTCTTGGATGCTGAGAGGATGTAGTATTACCAGTACCATCATCATCATCATCTGAAGCCAACAGCCCTAAGATTGGTTTGACGCAGTTCTCCATTCCTCTCTACATCTACATATGACTCTACGAGCCACCTCTAGGGTGTTTGGCAGGGGGTGATCAATCACCAGCATGCAGCATGCAATAGGATTCCCACATGCACACCATATGATACAAAAACGTTACGCATACTAACAAATTATACTGTCATGTTCTTTCAAAGACAAAAATTGCCGACAACTCATTAAGATTTTATGCCAATAAAGCTAGAACACACAAAACATGCTGTTAGAAAAAATAAGAAAATTCAGAAACATGCATTAAGATATACATAAGTTAGTAAGCTTTAATACAAGTCATCTAATCTATTTATGAGTTCTAACGTTGCCGTTATAGTCTCATATTGATCCTGGAAAAAGAGACATTCTGTTCTACCGTCCATTCCTCTTATTTTATTTATATGATCTGATCTACCGCAGTATGTTGGCGTTCGTAAGATATGGCTAACTTCTTCAGAAAATGCACTGGTCTTGAATTTATCTCATCTATCTATCTAATCTCTACTATCCGCTAGCATTTTCATAGCGGCATATTTCTTCTCTCTTACATCCTTTATAACCTGTCCTATGTAACTCATTCGGGGCCGTCCCTTGCCCTTCTTCCTTCCACTTGTCCTTTTAAGACTTTTTCATCAGGCCATCATGCCTCATTATGTGGCCAACCAAGTTGTCTCGTCGTCTCCTTAAGTTTTTTTAGAAGACTTCTCTTTTCTCCCACTCTTCCTAGCACTTCCTCATTACTTACACGGTCGATCCATTTTATCTCCATCATTCTTCGGTAGCACCACGTTTTGAATTCCACTCTTCACTTCTCTGCACCTGTTAACGTCCAACCACAGCTCCCACAGAGAAGCATGCTTTACATGTAGCATATGATGAATTACTTCCCTACTTTTTTACTTGTATTTTCAGCTGTGAGTAGGTTCTTACTTCCAGGGGAATTAAGGCTAGGGGGGGTTTTAGGCGCAACTAGTACTTACGGGTTTATTGCACAACCACCAGGGTAAGCAGGAGTTGCGGGGGCCCTCCTCCAGAAAAAATTGAAGAATACTGGTTCAAAATAGTGAATTTTACGGCTTTCTGAGGGATATTTGATAAATCCTAACTCTATTCTATAAGTAATTTGAGGGATATTTGCCGGCCTCGGTGGCGGCGGGGTAACGTTCTCGCCTGCCACACAAGAGGTCGCGGGTTCGAGTCCCGCCTGGGTAGGTTCCCCCGGTCCAGGGCATGGTTGTTTGTGTACGTTTACTCGTTGAACACCACGGTTTAAAATGGCCAATAAGAGCTGTATCCGGTGGTTTGAAAATAAAATAAAAAATAAAATAAATAATACTGATCCAAATAAGTAAAATGAATTAAAATTAAACATTTATCTGAGCGTTGGGGGGGTTTTATCCCCCAAAACCCCCCCCCCCTCGCTTCGCCACTGCTTCCTTCTCTAGAAAGCCCAGATTGCTTCCACTCTGCTGGCTCTAAATCACTTCAACCTGGCGTTACTTAAGTTAGTTGATACTGGGTAGCATACTCGGACTTTCGCTAGCCAAGTATCGTGCGATTCAACCTTAACAATGGCCCCGTTTAACTCTCCTAATTTCCGCTGGTGTCGTCACCTTCTACCATGGTTGCCAAATGAAACGAAACGAAAATGTTTCGTTTCGACCCGGAGGGAAACGAACATAAGGGACCTATAATTAGTTTTGCTCCGGCACAAAATTAAAATCACCAAGGAGTTTTGTTTCGACCCAGGACGAAACTTCACTCCCGGGAACGAAACGAAATTAATCGAAACTCCGCTGCTCATAGTTAAGTTTCGATCCCAGAAGTTGAATGGAAGGGGATAAGAGGGTTAGTTTCGACCCATTGGGTTTGACATACGTGTAGAGAGGTTAAAACATTGAGCTTAAAAATCGAATGGCCAGTGTGCGTTCACCGTTCTCCTGTTTGTGGTGAAAATGTGAGTGCCCCATGCATCTAATGCCGGTTGGCCGAACTTCCACATCATTCAACCATACTTCGCACTAGGTGTGTTGATCGAAACTAAACCGTTCGAAGGTGAAGCACGTGGTCCCAGCGGTGCGAAACATTATCTACCATATGGCAGCAGCATCGGCATCTGCCGCCAAATTCAAATCACTAAAACACGACCTCCCTTCCCATTCCATTATTTCAAGTCTATTTGCTTCAACTCAAAATGCCCGCAAACTCGTACGCACAAAATAACTGATTCTCAGGAGCGTATGGATAGTTTCATATCATTTTTATTTGGAGGAAAGAGCCATCAAGGCCTCAGGGCAGTAGGTTATTGTTTATCTTAGGTTATTGCACATAAATTAAAATCGAGTATAAAAAGACAAAAATAATATTTATTGTCAATAAGTACATTATTCATGAGAATAACAAACTTAGCCGAATAGTTCTGTGCTACATATTTTTTTCATGATGAAGTTCTGAAGAATGATTCATCAACTCCTAGATAAAGAAAGAATAGCAAGAAACACAATCAGAGTACATCACTTGTAATGTTTCAGAAATTAAAAGAAAATTACACCTCCCTATGAAAAACACAAGAAAGTTATGAGAAATGCTAGAACTTTCAAACAAAACTAGCTAAGTGAATTGGCCATAACTGAGTATTGCACTGTTAAAAAATTTTTAGACGATATCCACAAAAATCAGTTCTGTAAGACAAAAATGGGAGCAGACGCGTAACTATAGGGGGGGAAGGGGGATAGATCCCCCCCCCCCCAAAGTCTCAGAGAAACAAAAAATTGTCTAGTTTTGACATTTAATAACTGCGTCTGCTTAAAGTCAATTTTTTTAGTGCGAAAATTATGTGAAATGTATTTCCAGGCATGCTATTTTTAAAAAAATTTCCCCAACGAAGGTGGGGAATCGCCACCCCAGGCTATCCCCTCCCCCAAAGCGTAGTCCTAGTTACGCCTCTGAATGGCAGCATGGATGATGCGATGATTCAAAACTTTTCAAGGAACTAGAAATACAGCTCAGTAATTTCTTAGAAGAAAATTATCTTAGACTGTTGCAAAGAGTATTTCAATACCAGGTTAAAATTAAAGAAAGATTCACATGACACCAACACAAAAATTCATAAAGTGAACTTCACTAACAAACAATTTGGTGTAGATAAGTGAAAAATAAAGGCATTAATTAAAAATGATTAAACTTAATTAAATAGATTTAAACAGTAATTCTAATACATAGTAACTTCAAACCACCGAGTTTGGATGTTTGGAGCAAGTACATAGAAGCATAAAAACAATGTGACGAGCGAAGGATGGAAGTTAACTAAGCATAGTGAAAATTATGCATTCCTTTTTCGAGATCCTTGGAATTTAATAATAATCGCTTCAAGCAGATGAACTACATTTGGATTGATCATTGACCATCATTGACGGGAAAGATATGTCTTTATCAATTGAAAGGAAATAAACTGAAATATCACTGTTCTTCTAAAGAGTTGGATTAAGTTACCCAAATTTAAACATCCAACAATTACGTTCTTGAGAAGTATTTCACAACACATGACAGCAGATGCAATAAAAATGAATGTGACTTACCTGGCTACTTGTCGAGGAAAACAGAAAAACTTACAGCCCTTGGAAGGGCAGTCCTTAACTGCGCAACAGTAACGTATTTCTTACGATACTCCAAATTTTGAAGATCTATTACGATGCGATCCACGCTGGCAAATGCCGACATTCTTCGATTTCGCTACAGAACTCTGAAACAGCAACACAGTTCACTTGAGAGGACGCGGATGTCACCTTCATTTGTTTTTCTAACAGCACTTCGACCGAAAATAAAAATCATTAGAAATAGACATTTAGTTGTCATAAGGAAAGGCAATATAGCGTAATTTTCGTCTGAAGACTTTCACAGCTTCTTTTATCTATGTTGCTGGTGGTTTTCGGGTATTGCTGTGTAGAAAACATTTTAACTCGACGTTTCACTCCTCCTACTGGGAGCGTTATCAAGAGAATAACGCTCTTCTCTTGATAACGCTCCCAGTAGGAGGAGTGAAACGTCGAGTTAAAATGTTTTCTACACAGCAATACCCGAAAACCACCAGCAACATAATATAGCGTAAATTGGAAATTCATGGCTGAATTATGAATTTTTATGGCAACAGATATTATATTTAGCAACAACTACAAGAATGCTTGCGGAAAAATTTCCCCTATCCTGTTGAACTTCCCTGTTATCTACGTTTCGTTTCGTCCGAGAGGTTTAGTTTAGTTTCGACCCGAAGTAGCTTTGACTCCGATTTCGTTTCGACCCTGAGTTTAGCTTCCCGAGTTCAAATCCATTTCGTTTCGTTTCTAAATTTCGCTCCCCGGAACGAAATTATCGGAATTTTACTGATTTTGACTATCGTTTCGTTTCACTTGCCATCCCTGCCTTCTACGCACAGACGGGACCAATCGGCAAAAGAAATAAGGCACGACGCGTGGCACAGTGGTCCCAAATCGAGAAAAGCTGGCCAAAAGTCATTTTTTCGACTTTTTACGAGGAAGTTTTGAATTATATATTCGGATTCTACACGATATGGCCTACAATATTTCGTACCTGATTCATTATGTGATTCACTGTGTGATTATTATGTTGACCTGTGTAACCCGTCAAACATGGGCATGTTCAGCCTAAAACGCCCGAGGCGTAAAAATAGTCGATTTTAGGGTAATTCAACTTAATAAATGACTATTTTATTTTCATGGGCTTCATCTGTCAATTTTAATACGGTAAGTTTGCATATTTTTTCACAATATTATAGTATTTTTTGTTCGTTTCAGAATTTCTTATAACAATATTTAATTATTTATAATTTTAGCTATTTTTGGGCCTATTTTTAGTCAAATTTGTCGATGTAGTTTTGTGCTCCTCGAATATTCCCATGCTGAATCCTTAGGAAGAGTATGTACAACAAGATGGAGAAAAAAAATCTTGCCTATACTTGCCTATCCGACATCTAGAGGGTTTTAAGTTGAGCGGTGCTCCGCTCCGCTGAGGGCGGCCGGCGGAAGACCGAGTGCCATTATCGCTCAAATATTCCTGTATCGGTGGTCGAACTTGCATGGTGTATACTTAGCATAATTCTACATCCTGTAAGATTACATACATCAAGTGCTTCACGCCTATCGTATGCACACTTCTCGTTTGTGCGCTTACCTTCAAATATTCCTGAAACCAATGAGGGCCGGTTTTCATGCTCTTAATGAGAAAAATTATGAGTGATCAAAAGCAACTACTTAAGTCACTATGCGAGAACCTTACAGTAACCACAAGATGCTTTTCTCTGCAAACATTTCCTCATATTTTTATAGAGAAGAGATCCCTTACATGCTGTACAGCGTTGTCAGCACGTTATTCCGAAATAGGGTCTTGGCGCTAACAGAAATATATGCTCCCTAATGCCAAGAATTGTTCACAGGATCATTTCAACAGCCCATAGACATAGATAGGATGGAATTCGGAGGGAAAAATTCGTCTAAACCCACCAAGGGTGCGTGCATCTTGCAAGTGCATTTTTTTCTCATATAATAACGAAATGAGGATGACGGCCTCCCTCACCAGAACCATTGCATGGATGTGGTGAATATTTCCCACTCAGTTTTATTTAATGATTTTCTTAGTGAACAAGTGCTGTGCTCCGAACTGCGTTAACACAGCTAACTCGAGAAACTTCTCCTGTCCAGATAATTAAAGCACTTGGTTTGCCAATGTTTGGTATTCAAATTTCAGGATATGCCGGAAACTCAGAGGCAAGTCTATATAAGCTTGTATATCTTTTATTCAATATCAACTCATAATTTACGGTTTGCGATTGGTTAAAAAACTTTTAAAAATCACATTCATCGTTTCAGCCGTATATACACCTGTTTAATTTGAATTATGGGTGCCGCAAATTTTTTCTTACCTTGCGGTGTACAATAAAATACTGAGAGAAAAGAATATTCATAAGCGAAGAAGAAGGAATATGTCGTGGAATACTTGAAAACAAGATTTCGACTGGATGAAATCCATCATTCCAAAAATATTCTGACGCGTTTTATGCGAAGAATGTTTACCCGAAATACCTGAGAAAGTGGAATCAAAGCTCGTGGACAGATGTGCAAATCAAAGAGACGTTCAAAAGCTGGCTGCAGAAGGACATGGAATTTCCTCCAGAAGTATATCAATATCTCCTCCAGAAGTATCTCCCTCTCGCATCTAGTGAGTGCAAATGATTACCGTGTATGCACAGTCGGCTAATATATGCAATGTGTAAAAATAATCATTCATTAATCTCAATCATCATACTTATAAAGGTGGAGTTTTAATTCAGGATTTCATTTCAGACAAGATGAAATTACGTGTAAATATAAAATTATTATCAATGAGTAAGAAATATTGGACCCGTTTCCATAATTTTGAAAAATCTACGAACAAATGCTTTATGTGTATGAAATGTAATTATTAATGTGATTTGCAATTTTCACTACAGGTATCGATGAAAGACTTATCTATAGACTTTAAGTGATATTAAAATCTCTATCCTGCGGCTATGAGGTAAATAATGAAGCCTTCAGCCAGTATTGCATGGAAATAGCTGAGCTGTACATCGATTATGGTTGGTATTATATGCTGCTCATGGTACATAAAGTGCTGATAGCGAACAGCAATTTCCAAAGAATCCTTTCTTACAATTGAATTTTTAATGGAGGAAGCATTGGGGGCCAGGAACCTAGACATGAGGAAATTCCGAGAGCAGTGTACAAGAAAATCATCAAGAATTTTAAATTATGAAGATATCTTTCGAAGACTCCTTTACATATCTGAATCATACATTTTAATTACATCATGAGTTACAAAAAACGAGGTCAGCCCATAAGGTGTGGTGAAAATTTGCTAATTTTAAGTGATTCGCAGAGCGGCAATGAGTCCGATGGGGTGACATCGGACGACGATTCTTTTAAAATTCGTTTTTGTGATACATGAAAGCGAATTATTGCAATTCGAACATTATTTTCCTTTATGTTCTTAATATCAGTCATTTTATTTCATATAATGTGACTAAAAAAATATATGGAAGCCAAAAATGAGTGAGTGTGAGTATTTTTTCAGATTTTGGTATGTCACCGACTATGCTGATGGTCGCGGGTTCGAATCTCACCAAATTCTATAATGTATTTTAACTACAATTTATACATCTTTTACCTTAAAATTATACTATTTTAAGCTCTCCATGAACACCAAGTTATCGCCAATCGCAATGACATCTATATCAAGATTTTCTAAAATTGTTTAAATAATAACAGCTCAAAAATGCTAAAATGAAGAGATATCGTAAAAATAATGCTAAAATCAGATTCATACGATCAAAATCAGTTAGGGACTTACACTTTTTTTTGTTGCTATTTTAGGTAAAATTACGACGTTATCAATTTTGGCCAGCTTTTTTCGATTTGGGACCACTGTGCGTCGTGAGTTGGGTGGCTAATCATTTCCAGTTAGCTGACGAAAATTCATGGGTTGAGAACATGTGTCAGTGAGACGTTGATAACGCTATCAAGGACATTGGCACGCACATTGATTGTTTCAAATTATACCTCGTCGCTTTGGAGTGAAAACTACATGTGAATAGCCAGGATTAGTAACACTGCTTAAACCTGTCGTTGGTTGACATTTATCTACTATTGTAGCCTCGACCATAATTCATAAACGAGAGCTATAAGGTGCCAGTAATGAGCGCTAATTAATGGTGCGAGTTGAAATTTCTTCGAAGAACGTTAAAATTAACTTTTGGAAAGGAAAATTTTCGAAAAATCAATTAATACTATCTATTTGGCCTTTTTTGGCAATATCAATTTGGCACTAAAAAGCCCGGCTGGGTCAAATCGACCCAATTAGAGAATATTCATGTTTATTATTTTGAAACGAAGAAAAATTTTAGACTCATATTTCGTGACTTTTAAGTATTTAGTTTGGTTTACCACTGTGCAAAAGTTAGGCCTGATATAATTATTTTTTCTCATCACTTACACCTGCCGTGCCCGGAAGAGTAATTTTTACCCAGACCATCAAATTAATTTGAAGCCTTTCTACTGTTCCTTTGTTATCATGGTAACTATGTGTGATATACCGAATTTTTTGTCAAAATATGTATGTAATTTTTTTTAATCCTGGCACCATTGATATTCATTGTACCTCCCAAATACATCAGAGGAAAAGTAATAGGTATTCACAAAGTTGCGGAAGATAGTTTCTCATAACAACATAGAGATTGTTGAGCAACTAAAATTTTAATATTTTTCGTCTAATTATTTTTTCTACTGCCTTCCCAAATGCCTTATAAGCAATATTAATAAAAAGACTGAGAAGGAATTAAATATTTTAAGTAAAATATGCAAACCTGGCCACATTGAGTCAAATTCACCCACTTGGGCATTAAAGGGTGTAAGGATTGTTCTAGTGCTAGTGTTAAGAAAAGAAATAAGAGTTAAAAATTAGTAATTCGGAACCTATTTACTCGCTCATGGATATTAAAATAAGAGAATGCGATGTCGAACATTCTTCCCACTTCTTCTCATACTCAAAGTTTTAAAAAGTATGTGTTTATATTGTTTTGCGTTATTAATTTTTTTACATTTACGTATGCATATTTTCCAAGAAAATAATCATTATGAGAAGTTGCGCAAGGGCATTCTTACTTAAAATTGGAAAAATTAAACATGTAGCATTACAGTTCCCTTATTTTGGACCTCTCATTTAATATACTAATCTGGATGACGAGTTGAGGTCCTTTAATAAAGAGATTATTCTTTGCCAACGTCAATTTTCATTGTCACGGCTACATAAAGAAAATTTGAGGTTACAACAGAACCCTTATAAAACATTCGAAACAAACTCAAACAAGCCATAAAAGCCATGTACAGATACTTAAAATTACCTTGAATTAATGGAAAGGTATATACAGTTGACAACAATGATTTAATAATCATAATTATTTTAAAAGTAAATGCAATTAAAGCGAAACTTGGTCTAAGAAAAGTAACTTTTTAGAAATACCTAGTCCTGATATCTACTCGTAGATTAGTATGTGTAGCAATATCCCGAAAACTGGACCAGTTGCATATGTAATTCAAACGTACGGTACACCTACAGATGATGGGGTATTCAGCCCTGCTTTCAGTTATGAAATGCATTTTTGTGTAACAATAAGCGTTTTTTTTACTTCTGTGCTGCATGAGTCGCGGACCACCCCATGCTGCTTGTCAGTGCGCCGTCTGTTGTTAATGAATAAACCACACTTCGGTGAAGAATTTCTCGTTCGTTCCAGAAACACTTCCACTACTACATCTACATAATACACTGCGAGTCATCTTAAGGGTGTTTGGAGGGGGTGATCAATCACCAGAATTCAGCATGTAAGGCGATCTCCACACCACTAAAAATTATTTTGAAAAATAATATTTGAAATATCCATAACATTTGTTCGTGCAAGTATCACGATAATCGCACGTATATGCGGCAACGTGTTCCAGTCGTGAAATAATTCTCAGCGGTGGCTTTTTTTCGTAAATTTTCCGCTCGGAACAACTACCTACTGGTCATTTGCGGAATTCAGACGTACGGAATAGTGGACCTTTGGTCGAGGCTTATTGACGGTCATAAAATGTGCGGATTACGGATGCGAATATTGATACCATCCATGTACAAAGGATTACGAGATCTCCCCAATTGCACTGAAGTGATCAACAAATTTTTATATCAAAACCTTACGTAGACATGGATCCAGTTCTTGCAGCGATGGGATCAGTTATTCAAATATTTATAAGTAAGACTGTGTGTTGTTAATGGGAGCTCTTTTGCACCTTTGAGGTTCTGAAACGTAGTTTTTTTTAAGACGAGTGTTTTCATGACGTACTCACTCAAACAACTAGCTACTAAGTGCCGATCACAAAGGAGAAATACAGAGCAGTTCTCCTTCTTGAATAGGACCATAAGGGACTGGAACGACCTACCAGCGAAACTATTTGGGCCCTTCCCGAAACATTTACATATTTTTAAAATGCGGATGAAGAAGTAGGGACCAAGGGTTTCTTATAAGGTTATCTATTGTTTTTGCATCATATATACATGTTACCACCAGGCCAATGGCCTACTTGTAACGATTTAAAAATAATAATTTGCGGAATACAGATTGCGGATCAGTGGATATTTTTTCGACCCATATTGACTGTCATAAAATGTGCGGAATTCGGATGCGACCATATGTGTATATGTTCGTGCACACGCAGTAATGGCCCTCTGCCTATTATGCGCTCGTCCTCCCACAGCGATTGGAGGCTGTTAGGAGGGGAAGGGATTCCCCTCCCCTTCAACCCCCCCCCCCTCCAATTCCCATCGCGAACACAGTAGCGGCGGACGAGTCAATCAAGGCATTGAGTCAGTCAGTGCTTCGCTTTCCACCGCGACTCACATATCTATCCGTGTCTCGTTTTCTCCTCGTCCAGAAGCCGAGAGATACTCTCCCCGCCAGTTTCGTGGCCGACCCGCCGCCCGACTCTCTTCTATGTCGCTGGCGGGATACACAATCTGGGCGGTCAGCAGTTCGGATATCGAGAGATAGAGGCGGTCATCGCGGGCGGTCGGAATAATCAGCTCGTTAATCGTTGTTTTGGGAGTCCGTTCAAAGGTGAGTTTTACTCCTCCCCCCACCCCTCCTAATCGCCTCCGCCTTATCTATCTCCCGTCGTGTTTCTTCCTGCTCCAAATGACTCGATTTGGAAAGACATTAACATTCGGGAAGGCAGTGCGTCTGTTTGCGTCGCTGTGACTCAAACCTCAAAAGTCTTAAATCGTTTGCGTAAACAAACACGCTACTTTATACGCGCCTCACCGTATCTGATCCCAGCCTCAGAATAAATATGAAAAATCGAGATAATCGGATTAAGCGCGTGTTACCAAGATTGAAATGTAAAAATCCGAGATCACGTGATCGTCGTGATAAGCTTCTTTGGCTGATTACGACTCAAGTGCATGTTTTCGTGTTGCTTATATCGTCTGCATTTCGTTTTTGATATGTGGAAACGTAAACGTGATTTTCGTGGGATAATCCCGGTATTAAACATGATACAACTATTATAAATGGTACCTACTTGGTCTCATATCGTCTTCATTTCGTTTTTGATATGTGAAAACGTAAACATGATTTTCGTAGGGTTATCCCGGTATTAAACATGATAGAAATATTTCAACCGGTGCTTGGCGCGAAATCGGGAAATCCGGTATCGAATCCCGGCTGAGGCAAATGGTTTATCCTCCATGAGTTTACCGACCATCCTCTTAGCCTTATCTATCTTCGATTGCTTACTGCCTTGGTAGCGGCGGGATAAAGTCCTTGCCTGCTAATCCTGGGGTCGCGGGTTCGAATTCCACCTGGAATGATTCTCTCCCATCTAGGACATGGATGTTTCTGCGTGCCCATTAACTTAATTGTAAGAAAGGATGGTATAATCCTAAATTGATAAGAACGAAATTAATATTAGTATTACTGTAGCGTTTCTCTCGCTCCAAATAACTCGATTCGGGACGACAATACGTCTCTTTGAGTCGCCGTGACTCAACCTTAAAAGTCTTCAGCCATGTAAGAAAACGTACCTACTTGCAACTTTAACATACTTTTCTCCGAAATTTATGTGCACTTGCGGGTGAATCGATTGAGTTGCGCCTTTGATTAGTCCGCTGTTATTCCTTGAATGATTGTTTATTTCGATTGGAAATGCTGTTAATATTAAAATTCTCGCGAATATGACGTATCTGCAGGAAGATTTCTCGGATTTCTCAGCGGGTATTTTTTTGAGTATGTTATTCCGCTTGTTCAACCCACTGAACTAAGCGGTTGCAAAACATTGCCTGGACCTTGGGCTTAGCATGAATTTAAAAAAATGCGAAGGTCCTATGCCGCACTGGCAATTACTGGGATCATATCGTAAAAGAAGCGATACAAATTAGTGTAGAAGAAAAGGCCATCAATTGGGAAAAAGGCTTTCAGTAAAACAATACTTGGAAGAGCATAATGAACTACTATATAAGAAAACTACACTGATCGAGAAAGGACCAACCATGGTTTACTGGAACAGTATGGAATGGTATAAATACCGATGAGAAATTGGCTCCATATTCCACCCCTGAAGACGACGACTTAGCCGTTGACACGTTTGGACCATGAATCTAAAACAATACCGGTCACTAACTCTGCAGATCATACGCTGGAAAAAAACTTAAATAGTACATGACGTATTTGGTTTTTAATAACTATTTCATTTGATTTTTTAATATTTCCTCGAATAATACTCGTGAGGCGCATGACGTTTGTGGTGCAGGATCAGCTCTTCATGAAAACATCTTGAAAATAGGACCAATATTTCTGCATAGCAACGAATAGGCTGTTTGCACTGTCGAAGTCTAGAATAATAAACAAGAGAGCGGTCGACGCGCATTAAATAGACTAACAACATTCATTTGTTGCCCACGCTATTACCCAAAGCTGCCGTTTTTCGTTGAAATATGAAAAGCAGCTAGTAAATGAAAACTTTGAAAATTAATTCTGTTCTGAGTTGAATTCGTAAGGCCTGAATTACGAGGAATACCCAGAAAGTCAGTGTAAACGGTTATAAATAGGTTTTTCGAAATGTGCACTCCAGCAATGGGAATGAAAATTTCACGAAACAAACTCGCCGCTTTAATTCGAAGGATGATTTCGACGGAATCACCCAATCGGGGCTCTTCCCTCTCATATCATGGTCGGGGATTGTGACGTCACGGAGATTTTGTTTTTATTCTTGCCCGCGCGTGCGCAGAAGACAATTGACGCTCGTACAGTCATTCATTCATCCATTTAGCACCTTAAATTTGCATTTACAGATTCAGTAGCCGGCAACTACCCGCAAATAGATGCCTCATCAAACGAAATATGAAAGAAAACAATAAAATAACTCACTAAATTCCATTAACGAACGAATAATTTTCTTTTCTTTGCTCAGCGAATTAATCAAGGAGTGGTAACGCCCGACTAGTACCGTAGTACCGATGTGGGACGTGCACTTTGTGTTGTATTGTGCATGCAGAATGTTCTGGAAGGAATGTGTAATAGTGACATTATTTTCATTATTATATTGGATAGTCTCTGTTGTATCGGCGGTCATTACGGGATGAATTTTTTGGGTGTAAATTATTTTCCTTTGTTTTTATGAATCTTTCGATTTTCTATTTTTAAGACTTATGCACGGTTATTTTTTCATGGGTCAAAGGATCACGTATATAAATGATTTATTATTATTAATCGCAATTGATCAACATAGCTCACCATCAAATCTCAACATCACAACAATATTTCTTCCAATGCTCATCCGATGCTAGAATCGATGTTGTCAAAAATTCTTTATTGAATAATAGCACTTATCAAGCATTTTTTTATTTTTGCCACGACAGATTTTAAGCAAGTGAAATTGATGTTTTTTAATCGCTATCAGATAAAGTTTATTTCATATATCCATACGGTATGATGAGTTTTCCAGGATCTGTGAATGGGGATATCAAGTGTGTTTTTCTATTGTGATCAATTTGAGTTCGGTTGCTAAGGAACATGTTCAAATTCCTATAAACATATTAAAATACTTCATATTTATTTTATTTTGGCTGAGGTAATACGTTAGGCTTTCTGAATAGAGGTCTATAGGGTACATTGTTGCTGCTGTATGTGATCAGCGGGATGTCATCGCTTTGGCTTGCGAGGTTAGCAGTGTTGGGACTGGAAGAAGTTTGATGTCTTTCAAAAGTTTAGTTTTATTCGAGGTTTAATTTGATTTGGTTTTTGCACAACCATCGGAAAAAAGTGAAGCAGGTTGGTTTAAGAGCAGTTCTGTGAATAAAAGTAATGCTACAAAGATGTTTTTGTCTCATAGAGCATCGACGTGTTATACGAGCAGGCTTTCGCGAATTTGGAATGACAAGTATGAGGCCTTATGGGTGTGAAAGCATATTCGTGTTTCTCTTTGAAAATTTCCGATGCTATAGAAAGTGTATGAGTGAGTGAGTCAGTGGTCGGTGATTTAAGAATGACGACTCATAGGAGTTTTTTTTTACATAATGAGAAGTCCCGCGGCTGAGCTTTGAGCTACCGAGTGCGTCCGCCGGGTTGCGGATTATGGACCAGCCTGATAGATATAGAAGTTAGATTCGGTATAAGCGAGTTTCCTTGTCGAATAAGTAGTCGTGGACCAAAAGCGACGGCGTTGTTGAGAGGGTAGGGCAATCTCGACACACAACTTTGCGGTCGTATTTAGAGGGCTATGCGCTGCTTTTTAGTGCTGATGCGTTGCGGGCGGCACCGGAATAGGGTTGTTTCCTTCATCAAAGAAAACTAAATCCATTGATTGCGATTCCTTACCTACCATTAATGTATTCATAATATACAAATTATTTGGTTTTAGAAATCCCAGTTTA
This sequence comes from Ischnura elegans, assembly GCF_921293095.1. NCBI lineage: Eukaryota > Metazoa > Arthropoda > Insecta > Odonata > Coenagrionidae > Ischnura > Ischnura elegans. Next base: position 79,290,322 of record NC_060257.1, read on the forward strand.
GACGAATGGTAACGGTCAATTTTAACCTCATTTGACAATGGCCAGATTGGCGCCCATACGATTCCACTCCGCGTGACGTCACAGGGACCTAGATTATATACGAGTAGATAGGAGTTTTACATCTTCTGAGATTACCAATGCATGCATGAGGTACAGAGCTCAGGGAAACATCTCTTAATAATCACCTATTAAAACTGCCTAAAGTCGGAAAGTTTCCTTCGTTTGATAAGGTAGTAATAATCCATATTTAAGCCAAGCACTATCTGCTAGCGGGGTACTCAGCGACCCGCTAGCAGCCTGCGTCGTATCAGCACTCAAGCCTCGCCCCAAGGTCGCCTCACAGGGCGGCGGCGGGAACCAGAAATACGTCACACGGACTTTTTCCCATCATTCCTACTTAGCCGTCGCGTTTTCGCGCGCTAGAAAATTTTCACTTTTTGTTTAATCGCGAAAAATAGATATCGTCATTAAAAAATCTAAAAGCGTGAAATACGTACTCCAGGAGTAATATTCTTTCGATTTAGGCAATAAAAAATAATAGGAAACCACCTTTTTAGTGCTTGGTATGCTCCTGTCGTCTATGCAAACAAGTTGTTTTATGGTGAAGCATACTTCATTTTCATAGTTTTTCATATCAAAATTGACTCCCATACAAATCAATGTAGCACTTTAACAACACGTGTCATTGTTATTGCTCTTAGATTAATAGAAAGTACGTATTATAACTAACGTTTTGGTATATCTCTTGTTAAACTTCAACGTTCAGAGTAGTCTCCAGGGTTCTGTAACCACCATATTGTTCTTTCGGGGTAATGCCGACATCCTGTGAGGGTGAAATATCGACTGGGTGTCGGTAATTTCCCCATTTATTCTATAATTTTGCATGAGACTGTTAGGGCCTTATTGTTAATTTTTAATGACCTCCAGATGGTGAGATCGAGGAAATGGACCACGGAGAGGGGGAAATGGAATGAGGAGACCCTTAAAAAGGCGTTTGAGTTGGTTCAAAGTGGAAGATCTGTTAAAAGTGTGGCGGGTGAATTAGATATTCCCAGAATCACCCTTTATGACCGTCTGAAATCCAACTCTACGGCCAAATCAGGCTTGAGAGAAAATCTTACCTCACACCCGTCCAGGAAACCATATTATCTAATCATATTAAACAGTTATCAAACCAGTTCTGTGGCATAAATTTTACTTATTTAAGGCGATTAGCGTATGATATTCCTGAAAAGCTAAATGTTAAGCATAATTTCAATAGAGATACCAAAATGGCTGGCGAGGACTGGGCTAGTGGGTTTTCAAGTCCTGGTGGTCTATTTTAAAGATCAGGCAAGTATTTTATTATTATGAAATAAAAGAAGCTATCGCCGAAATAACATGGAAATAACACGCGATTTTTCCTTCTGAAAGAGTAGGTACTTTTTACCTTCTAGTATTAATTTGTTTATCCGTGCTCTTCAATGTGCCTAATAATTACGTAAATATCGTTTTCACAAATAAACAATCAGTAATCTAATTATTTTCTTATTTTTTACCACTGTAGAGATTACCCCAAAGGCCTGTCGAAATTACCCCAGTGACTGGGGAAATACCGACATCTGGTAACAGTCACAGAAAACACTTTTTTTACTTCATAAATGGCATTCATTTGTTAACATAACATATCATACGGATGTAGAAAATTCGAACTAATTTGCAAGTAGTCCAATGAACGATGCAACTTAATTAGTAAAAATCATAAAGTTAAAAATGCCTTAAGGTGTCGGAATTGCCCCGGTCTACCTATAGGTCTCGAAAATGAAAAGGAGACTTCGTTGATTTCCACTGATTTATTTCGTCCGTACGACATGACACCATAGAGGTCATTATTCTATACATTATTAAATAATGACCTCTATGGTTCGAAACATGTCGTACGGACGAAATAAATCAGTGGAAATCAACGAAGTATCCTTTTCAGTATTAACTTCCACATAGCTGAGCCTAATGCCATGGAACGGGTATAGGGCTGTCCCAGTGTAAGATAGGCCATCTAAAAGATACATTAATCCTGTGAAGACTACGACTTGGCTACGGGAGGCCACCAAAAAATATATGCATCTCATTTGTGATGGAAAAATCGATTTTCGATTTTAATCGAAATGACAAATATCATACATCATTCAAATTACGATTTTTCCAGCGATTGTTGGAACTATCGTGAGTTTACACGACGATGGTTAAAACCTGTGCTGCCCTCTAGTACTGACATCTTAAGTGAACGGGAAATTGACGGTTAGCAAAGCTGTTGAGGTATGCAGGGTTAAGATATTACTGTGTTCAACGTGTATTTACCGAAGAATTTTTCTTCCGCCCATATTCTTCCTCCCTAGGACAAATCCATGAAAAAAATAGAGCTTCACGAGCTTTTCGTCTTTCTCTTGTCGTTTCCTTTTCCTGTTTCAAGCGCCCAACCATCGTAAAGTGGTAACGTTCGGAACTACGTGAACTATTGTTAGGACATGCATTCACACGGCTAGTTCGGCCAACTATCGTTCGGACGATCGCTCGGACAATTGTAATGTGAACTAGGTATCAGAGAAATCGAGCCTTAACTTTGAGTTCCAGCGATAGGTTTTCAGGGACCAATAGAGTGATGACTCCACCCACCAGGTTTTTGAATCACACGGCGAAAGGCGAAGAATGACATGCTTAATAATAGTCCATAATCCATGAATAAAAGTTAATGAATTAGAGTCCATAATATTTATTAGCTTCCCATTTCAAACTTATTTTCCTCTGCATGAGCCTAATTTTAATTCGCCTACACGTTTTCATTCATTGAGCCATTTTCGATCCCAGAGACCGATCGCCATTTCTCGCGCCTTAAATTTACCCCTCGCGTGATGTCTTGCAAATAGTATAGGTTAAAAGATGTATGAAATTTGATTGGGATTTTCTGTATTCGTATTAGAAGCATCTGAAGGGTAATTCCTTCTAGACTGGTAGGAAATAGTAAAAAAACATGCAACATCCAAAACGCGACTCACGGTCTTTACTGTTACCTTATTACCTAGTACTGCATTATTAAGATTCGCAAACTCCAGCCCTCCATTTCTCTAAGCTTTCTCTTTCATGCTATTAATGATAGCTTACTGGCGATTCTCCACAAATACCTTAATTAATTTTCTCTACACGATCGGTTTAGGTACCTTTTCCATTTTTTTAGCAGCCCTGAGGATGAGCCCCGAGTCGGAGCTTGAAACATTGGCTAATATGAATAAATGAACCCGGTAGAAATCCCGAAAAGAGTATACCCACATTATTCGCCGGGAAAGCATCAAATCATATTTTACCTTCTCTTTTGTCTTATCTGCGGATATTACCTTGGCAATAAAACAAAATGTAATGAAACCAATTGCGTAAAGTAAATAATAATGTTTGTGGAAAATAGCCAATAAGTTTTAATTTTCAATATGTTAGGATTCTACAAGATTAAGGCCGAGGCTAATCTCTTTACTAGTATCTTTCGTCAGTTGCCTTATGTGTTTTTCCCTTGTACTCATCTTTATCTGCACCAATTACTTATCTCTGGGTCTTTTTCGGCGGACTTTTCCTCAAAATTTCCCTCTATTATGTACAACCTAACGTGATTGCTATGTCCAGTGACGTGGACTCTTTCTTCGTCTTTCATAATCAGCACTGTTACCTATCAGAGAAAACAGTAACACGCGCGGGTGGTTTTATTTCCTGGCAAGCATGCATCTCTGCACGCAATTCATGCCTGTTGCACGAATACACTTGCATAGCAAGAAATAAATGTAAAATCAATTGTTCGCGAGTCCACTCCGAGGAATGGTGACGTAATTGATCCGCAGATAAACTTTTTTTACGTTCCTTACAGTGTTTATTAAAAACTCTACCGGTTTCAACCTTTTCAGGTGTAATCAAGAGGCTGAAAACGTTAAAACCGGTAGAATTTTTAATGAACACCGTGTGGAATATAACAAAGTTTATTTTTGCATCTATCAATAAATAAATAGTTAGCAATTGGTAGTTAAAATGTGTTCATCCATTCAATGTGATAACTTCAGGTAATAAGACCGAGCGTAATTGTTCCATTGAAACAAGGTTTTGTTGAAAATATATTGAAATAACATATTTGCAATTTTATACTTTTTTAAAGCAGTGGGAACGTTCACCAATTTTTAAAATATTGTTAATTGTGGTCTATATATAGAAAACCTCCGACTTATTTTTCCTTTTTCGTGCGAACTTCCCAAGACGATTGGTGGAAACAGCCTTTTGTGTAAGTTCTTACCCCAAAATGACATATACCACATGAAAGCTGCAAATATTGGTCTTTGATCATCGCATGAAAACAGGGTTACACATGAGATAAGCTGTATTTGTCATAATTTATCTGTAAATATTTATCTGCATGTGACTGTAAAAAATCCAAGGACCAGAAAAACACTCAAAAGGCACACCATAATTTCTAAAAATATACTGAAGGATAAAATATGTAATACATGAAGTACCAAAATTTTTCGGGAAACCTCAGCTAATAAGGTCTAGAAAAAACTCTCTGGGTTATTCTCCTGTGTAGAATAATCTTCCATTTCTCTAGGTACAGAAAATTCGGTTTTGGTATTAGTAGCTCACGTCGCCTTCATGTCGCCGTTGATATTCTCCGAAAGGGTAGTTTCCCTCATCAAAGAAAACGAAAGGCATTGATTGCGATTCGTTACCCACCATTAGTGTGTTCATATGGAATATTCATTGTGGTAGATGAATGCTGTAGACGTAATATTTTTCCCCAGGTTGAGTTACAGAGTTCATGAAGTTGACAAAACGGCTAATTTTATGGTGTGCGGAGTCATTTATTACACTCGCGTGTTTACATTTTTGAATTTTTCATAAAATAAAAATTAAACCAGAATTGAAAATAAAATTTTCTTTAAAATGACGTATTATTCATTATTGTGGGATGCACTGAAGTCCAGATATAAATTTGCAAAGTACAGCGGCACATCATTTTGACGCCGACAGTAGATGGCGTCACCAACTGCCCTGGTATTCTCGTAGGGGAGTAAATACAAATGCGGTTCAACTTACGAAACAGCAGTACAGTTTCGGCAATCTTGTCCTATATTGGTTAACAGCTATTAATGAAAGCATAGATATTATTTCAAGGGCGACGCTAAGGCGAGCAGCGTATCCTATGTGCATGCACAGTAAGAGCGCGGCGTGTAGACAGCATCGCCTCTGGTTTGGTTGGCAGGCCACCAAAGAGCTTATAATTAGGATGACGTCTTCCAATGTGGTGACAAAGCCCACACATTGGCAGAATAGTGAACACCAGTTCCTCCTTCCTGGATGTATTTCAATTGGAATTTAAATCAAGGATCTTTCGTGGTGAGGAATGGCATTGAATTCCGATCAACATTAAAATCTGATCACAAATCTGATCCTAAATAACAAAAAAAAAGATATAGAATACAAAAAATTTACAAAAAAATGCTAGCAATTTGCAGCTACGTTTTCAAACATAGCGAAAAAATGAAAAACTCCAGAGAAATTTACAATTCGGTAATAATTAAACAAAAAATTAAATATAACCATAAAAATATCGATCTTTGCATTCTGTTGCCATTTTGGCACTCGTTTAATGCATTGTGATAAAAATTAATTATTTTTGGCTTCATTTTCACAAAAAAAATATTTTGAAACCGACAACGCAAACATATGTGCCAATTTGCTTAAATATTTTTTTTAAATTGGCTAGCTGGACTGAGTTTTTGACTCACCAATACAGCATTTGGAGACTCGCTTTCGGCGCGAACGCTAGTGGTGAGGACGTTTAGTTAAATCCATATTTACATACTACCCCGCTAACCGCCTCAATGGTCTCTTGGCGGAGGATGTTTCGACACCAAGTGAAAAATAAATAAACGCTAAATTTTCAGCCCGCTTTTCTTGAGTAAAGGACGTCATCAGAGATATGGTTTATTCAATCAATGTAGAAGAACCTTTTAATGCGGGAAGGAACCACTCAATATAGTGTAAATAGTAACGTACCACGCGACGTTCATGTACAAGGCCGAGGAGGAGTGGAGAACCCGCTCGGTAGGAGTCCATGACGTCATCAACATTTCTGCAAAAGGGTAGCGAAGACTTTCGAATTTTCCCTGCGAATATCTCGATAAGTAGGCATCGGTTGGAAAAACAGTAAAGGTATTGATGCATTTATTTTTCAAACTCTATCATAATCGACAATCAAAAAAAAATTATTGAACGAGGCCATTATTCCGCTGATATCCACACGACGACAGAAAAATTCCATGTGGAAAATCAACAACATATCAGATTAAAATTTTAATTTTTTCATTTCAATCGAATAATTTTTCAATTTTAAGAAAACGAATGGATGATTTCTCCTCTTTTAACCTGATAATGTTTTCGCAGCGTTGCCAATTAGAGCTAAAAGGATGCCAATAACATAGCCAATAGCCTATAGGCTTTAGGAATCTTGAAACGGAGAAATTAGAAAATTATTTTGTCTACTTCAAGTGGGCGCTCTGAATTGTGTTTACACTTGAAATTCAAACGTTGAAATTAATTTATTGTCTATCTATGGTATCTACCGATTCGATCGATAGATTTTTCTTCCTCATAGGAAAATCTACTAGAATTGGTAGAATATTAATTGCGTATGCTTGGTTTCGCTATTTAGTGGGCCCTTTTCGCTCTGTAGCGTTAAGGTGTTTTTCTCCGTCCCTCCCTTCCGCTCCTATCCTTTCCCAGAGGCGTCGGCGGGCTCCCATCGCGGCGGCGCCTCTATCCTTTTTCCTTCCTCTCCAGCCCCTCCCCGGGTGATCGGGCGGATCAAGCCTCGTGCTTGGTCCCCGGCCCCGGTGTGTTGTATCCCTAAGAGGGTTCACCTAGAACCCTCATCATCTCTGTCTATCTATGGTAGCCTAGGCATTCTAAACGCCCCCGCACACGTTTTAAGATAAAAGTTTCAAAAGTTTTGAATATTCTGTAGTTTCGGTTAAGGTTGAAAATATAATTGTTATCTATAAATGTTAATTATATCATAAATCATGGACTTTTTCTTTATTTCATGTATCTATCTCTTGAGTTTTGGTCCACATTAATTAAATTTTGTTTCTCCGTCAACGCTTCTGTCAATTTATTGCCACATTCACGTGGGCGTGAGTCATCTGAAAAATATCGGGTTATTTAAAGTAAAACCTGGCCGACATTTAGCCGTATCGCAATTTTCGTATTCAAATTTTAATACCATATCCGAAGATACTAAATACCTCCGAGTGTTTATTCGGCTTTACCCGGAGCAAGAAGAAGTAGAGATTAGGCGTGAGAAGATAATTTTATTCCAAAATGTATATTTAACAAGTATTCTGGCGAATCGCACCTCTTTTCAGTATTTTTCCGGTAAAAAGCGTTTTAGAAGGTCCAACCATGTCACGCTTTCGTATGCGTCGCATTACATTTTCGATTGGCTAAAATGGGACATCAAGTACTTCTCAACAGAAAGTAAACTGATGATGCACCTGTAAGCCTCTGTGTAAGAGGCTTATACTTCTTACTCTGCTTTGTATTTATATCTTCCAATGCAATTTTATAGCATCATTATCATCACTGGTCAACAATCATACAAGTAAGATAGGTTTGACGCAGCTCTCCACTCAATTCTCCTATCAGCGAATCTTTTCTCTCCTTCGTATTTTTATTCTCTTACTTCTTTACCTATTCCATATATTTCATTAGAGGTCTTTCTTTTACGTTTTTGCCATTTTCTTGGCCCTCAACAATTTTCTTCATCCGGCCATCAAGTCTCAAAATATAGCCCATAAGGTTGTTCCGTCTTCTTGTTAAGGTTATCATGAGGCTTCCCTTCTCTCCTACTCTTCTTAGGACTTCCTCATTACTAACTCGGTCGATCCATTTGATCTTCATCATTCTTCAGTAGCACCACATTTCGAAGGCCTCCATCCTTGCTTTTTCCGCTGCTGTCATTGTCCATGCCTCACTTCCGTATAGGAGCACACTCCAAATGTATGTACTACAATTAAGTATGCGAAAAAAATATGTCGGTACTGTAATGACGGACGAAGATGCTCATCTAAATTATACCGGTAACTTGACAATCGTATAGTGCATCACAGCCTGCCACTATGTAACAAAATCCAAAATATGCCAAATCAAGATTTTATAATCAAATATTAACTAATATAAATACATTAGAGAGTCCGTTATATTCAAATAAAAACTGTGAAGTTCTTGTATCATTGATTACTCTTTTTTTACTGTATACGTATTTAAATGAACATCTTCATCGTCTCATTATCTAATATGTATTTCTTGAATTATGGTTACTCATTCATGCTATGGTTCATATGAATATAATCAATCTTATAGCAATGACTTAATATATTCAAAAATAAATTTTGTTATATTCCGAACAATATTTTAAAAACTCTACCGGTTTCAACCATTTCAGGCAAGGTAAAGGTATAAGGAAGTAAAAAAAATGTTCTTTTACCTAATAATAAAATTTTTTTAAATTTGTTTTATTCCACCATTTTGTTTAGTGGCATGACTAGTTTCGACGCAGCGGCGTCATCATCAGATACTAAGGGTCGAATCAAAGGCTTGGTTCTTATATTCGCTCCAGGTTATGGAGGAGGAAGAAAATAGTTCTTTTACCTCTTGATAATGATTTGAAAAGGCCGAAATCGTTAGTTTATTTCAAAATAAATACTGTATGGAATACAACAAAGTTAATTTTTGAATTTATCATGTCACCATTCCACGAAGTGAACTCGCAAACCATTGATTTCAACGTATTTCACTTATAATTCACTTGCACTTATGCTATCAATAAATTTCAAAATCATATGTAATGGATCAATGTCACTTATGATAAATGGTGTAGCAAGTACTGGATTTAATAGCGTATTTCAATTCTAATTCACTTGCACTTATGCTATCAATCAATTTCAAAATCATATGCTATGGATCAATTTCACTTATGCTATATTTGGTGTAGCAAGTGCTGGATTTAATAAATTATCGTCTCTAGCAAGATTTCATTGTACTCATTTAGTAAAGATAATGATGAACTAATCAAATCTCAAGGGTAAAAGGCGCCAGAATTTCATATTTCACATTCTTTTTTTGGTGCAATGAGGAAATCACATAAGATGCCTATCCTTTTATTTAAATTGTCTCCAGTCCCTCGCAACAGCCCCCAGAGGCGTCTGATTTCATCGCGGATATACGACCCAAGCGAACAAAGCACTGTCGGAATGCGCAATGCGCATTCGATCTTATTGTCTATTCGCGCCCATGATCGGCCTACCCTTCGTATTTCTCCAAAGTCCTTCCTACATGGCGTCATCATCCTTTCCCATGATGCCCTGAATTAATGCATTCCAATCCAACGCCTTCCTCGAATACATTTATTTATTTTATAGTCCAGCTGTTACTAAGTAAGTCACACATGATCTGGGAGTCTTCGCCTGCCTGCTATAATATTTCAGCTATTAATGTTTTTGAAATTCATGAGTATGTATCGGTGTGAAACATTTATGTATAATTCAAAATACATGGAATAAATTCAATGCAGTGACTATCAACTTAGGAAAAAAGAAAAGGTTTCGAAAAGTGTTTCTAATTATGGTTTTTAAGATTAAAATTTTTATGAATAACGGGAGAATTTTCGATCGCGGGATATTTCTTCATTGCAAAATGATATTTTATAAGCTTTTTCTCGGAAATTATAATGACTGTTTGGATTTAAAATTTGGATTATTATTCCTGTAGTTTAGTCGGCGGGCAGCAAGGGTGCACTCAAACCATCGTTCGTTTATAACTCAATGGGACTTTCAGTACCTAGTCATCCTCACGTTTTCATTGCTTTCAGCCCAGCATTTCATAAATACGTAAAACTATGTCGTAGCAACGGAGGCGCGATGTATCAGAATATTTCTTAGGCATATGTGTAAAATATTTATAATAGTATACAGATTATATTGGCAGAATATTTCTTTGGCATCTATGGATGTGCAAGAGACCGCTACGCGCATGTAATTTTAAATAAATAAAATAAATGTTTCTCGGTGGGAATATGGATGATTTGACGTATTCAGAATCATACGCCTTGAATGTATAAACCATTTAATGAAAGCGGATGTAAAAGGTAGGTCATGGAAAAAGTTTGCATTGGTCTCCTCCAGCCCTGTATCGAGGACAGCATATTTAGCTGCGTCAAAAAGAGGCATTTGCATGCGCCTAAACTGGCTCAGAAGAATTATCTGCTATTTATGTTAGGGAATTTTGACCGAAGGACGGCAAAGATGACGGAGGAAAAATGCGCAAATTAGGAAGGGATTCCGAAAAGGATGGAGAAGCAAAAATCGCAAAAGTCTTTAAGCAAAATCAGCACTGAATTGAAACGAAAGTATTTTTAAAAAATTATTTGAATCCACGAAAAATTATATGTATTAGTGTAAGATATGTAACTAAAATAAAACTATTTTTCAAGGAAATAATCTCATAAACTAATAAAGCGCTGTTATAATTATATTTTAATTTTGATCGGTGGAATTACGGGGTCAGGCTGCTCCTACCCTGCTAGCAAGTTATTAACTATACATGCAGAGTTTTTCATATTCCGAGTCGAGATATAAAGAAGGGCAAAATAAATAAAAATATGAGGGAACTGTAGTAACTACCTTTTGAAAGAGAATTATAATAAATAGGAATCTCGTCAAAATTACATTTGAAATTTTGATATAAACTTTAGTACTTCGCTGAAGAATACATTTCATTGTATAAATTTGTCATTCAATTAAGTAGTTTGATTAATTTAAAAAAATAAATCATCACTTACCTTCCTCAATGTCAAGGCTTTAAAATGGTCCACTGCATGCATCTTCATAAATTGAGTTTTTTCTTTCTCTTTACCTCCATGTTTAACGTTGATTCAGTTTCACGGAGTATAGGTCTTGAAGAATAAAAAAATGAAATTTTTATAACGTTTAGGTTAATTTATACACCTTCATCAGGGATGTGAATGAATATGAGTACATACATTTGATAAATAATTGCATATAAGGTTGAAACAACGTTTTTTACAATAATAAAAGAGAAAAGAAAAAAAATATCAGATGTAAATTCATTAAGAAAGAAGAAACTACAATTTTGACATATCTTTTTTGCAATGAATTGTTGATTGACGGCAACTATGCCAATACAGTTCATAGTTATCTATACATACTGATTAATTAATTAATAACGAATTTCGCTTAATGAATGAATTTTCGATGTCTGGTCTTTCATTTCAACTGTTTTGTTCTTGGAAATATGTGTCATTTCGTTAATTAATCTTTTTTAAAAATATTTTATTCGTGTAATGCAAAGAGCCGGACGCCGCTGCCCCCAAAATTCTCGCGCTCTCATTAAATATCGCCAAATTCGAGACAATTTCATATCAAGATGTCGCCGAGACCCAGTGCAAAGCCCTCCGTATGAGACAGCACTGTGCCAAGCAGACACACTCCGCTACCCTACTTTCGCCTATCTTCTTCCGTGTCGTCGCTGACTCTGTCTCCTCCAATGATCGCCAATCGTCACAACTCACTTCCTGTTACTCTCGCTACTTCCCGGAGGCCCACAGTGTGGAAAATGAACGCAAAATATGGCTATCGGCTCCAAAATTAATTTTATCATTTTAACATTCTCTTTTTTAGTAGTAGAATTGAGTGTTCGGGTGCGTCGACGGCGTCGGTCATTCTGAACCACTGCTCAGTCATTTGATTCAAATCGTTCATTCCAAGAGTCGTATGTGCGCAATTTATTTACATAAAATGAGTGGGAACTTTTATATTTTGCTAAACAGACCGATTTCCTTGAGAAATAATATGATATTATTCAAATTATTTCTCAAGGAAAATCAAATTAATCAACTAGTTTATCAAATTATTAATAGAAGGGATACAAGATCCTCCTCTTTATCTCTCTAGATTCTCTTTTTTGCTGGGCTTATAGATGATACTTAACATTTAAAAAATTAAAATGAATTCGTTAAAAGTTAATTTTTTTCTCGGGTAATAAAATTCTGATGAGTTTGCGACTTGGAAAATATATTATTTATATCCCATGTGATGGTTTTCGCACCGCAATATAATATCCTTACGATCGAGTTTTGAACATTTCCCATGCTAAAGCCGCTCCCCAACTCCTTAGGCATTAGGGAGCATGGATTTGGGCGGCTAAATTCTGGATAGCCAACTCATAGAGAGCATGAATTGTGAAATCCTAACGCAGGTGTTGCCATCAACTGGGCAGGAAACGAAAGAAAAACAAGATAAATTCGGAATGAACTCAACAATTTATGGACGATACGGATCATAAATACTCTACTCTCGTAGTAATATAAACTCTATGATACGGATGATACCAAGGAAACCCTTCACGTTCCACATTGTTAACGTTCTCGTGCAATTATGTGTTGGCCGAAGTGATTTCAAGTTTTGGACGTCGCAGAAATGCATTTCCCCATCCTCGAATAAAATTAGGCTACCTTTTTGTGCTAGTAGTACATAAAGTTGGGATATTTTTTATTCATAGCTCTAGGTCAATATTTAGTTTTTCACGTTCTTTTGCAAGTATTAGCTCATTTTGTAGCAAAAGATTAACGAACATTCCTTTTTATGCGGTTGGCTGTATTTCAATCGTTCTCTTTACTACGTGCTCCTTTTGAATATCCTTATTTCTCTTATGAATTTCCTTTTTAGTTTTGCATTTTTGAGGTCAGGTTTATTCCTCATGTTTTACTAATGCAAACGAATTTATCCGCCATGTCAACACTCCCTGTAACGATACGTCATTATTATAGACGAAAATCAAAAATTACAAATCACTCGAACAAGTCCAAAAATTTGAACACTACTTATGAACGAAATACTTTCCCCCATTGGGAGCCATGCCGTACCTCCTCTGACTTCTTCCCAAAGACGCTTCCAACGCTTTGAATCTTGGGAAAAGGATGTACTTGTTGCTTTCTAAATCTGGCGGCCAAGATAGGTGCCTAAATTCACTCCCTTTAGCTGCCTAACGAATTAGGGCACCCACCTAAAATGGCGTCCTGCCCAAATCCTTGGATTTAGGTACCTAACTGGCGATTTTGGCCAAAGGTTAAAAATATGCGAGTCACCCATGTTATGAAGGCCCATCATATCTTTAGGGAGTCAATTCTGTCATCAAACTATTTATGTAGCGCATAGCAAATAATATAAATCATGAAATCTGCATTTTTTCGAATTCATATTCAAGGGGAAAAATATACTCTGATACCACAAAGTACCTGAATTCGCCCCTTTAGGCAGCCTATCGTATTGGGACACCTATCGAAGATGGCGTCCTGCCCAAATCCTGGGATTTAGGTCCCTAACTGACGAATTGGTACACAGCTTAAAAACATGGGAGTCGCCCATTTTATGACGGCCCATCATATCTTTATAGAGCCAATTCTGGCATCAAACTATTTATGTAGCACATAGAAAATGATATAAATTATTAAATCTCTATTTTTTTTTCGAATTGATATTCAAGTGGCAGAAACATATCCTTATGCCACAAGGTACCTGAATTCTCTCCCTCAGGCTGCCTAATGTGTTGGGTTACCCTTCTCAGATGGCGTCATGCCCAAATCCTGAGATTTAGGAACCTAACTGACGGATTGGGACACAGCTTAAATACATAGGAGTCGGCCGTTTTAGGTGCCTGGCTTCAATTCTCCCCATGCGCGGTATAGCGACCAGCATTCCATAGTTTCAGTAGCGTGCACGCTGAGATACCTAGTTACGGTGAGTTTGGGATCGCAAACAAATACTCAAGCAAACTTCTTCGTCTGGAAACCACCTTGAGCTCCGTAACGAGACGACGCTGTGTCCATCGCTTCAGCCATTGGGACCGTGCTCAACACCAATATGAGTTTATGGCTAGACGAGTTGTGCGAAGGGACCGGTGTTTTCCTTTTTGGTGTAACAGAAGGGGAAGTCTAAAAAAAGACAGCTGGTGTGCGCCTTCACTTACCTGGAAGACTAAAACAAATGAAAATACATACAGAGACATTTAAACTCGTTATAGTGTTAGGTTAAATGTGATGGAACCGATCCATTATACATAAAAGAAATCTTGAAAGTTCCACGATAAATTAATATCATTATGATTTATAAATAAATAATATAATTTCATAAATATTACTTTGGTATGGTGTTCTTATGTTTTTAATTGTAAGATCTTAGATTTTCCCGACGTATCAGGTTCAGAAAGAATTCTCGGGTTCTCAACGGGGTAATTATTTCCTATATTATTTTGTAATCAATTGCTATTTTTTGCTCAGTTTTGGGCAGAAAGTTTCTTTTTTCATTATTGATTTCTTTTTGTTTATTTTTTTCCCACGGAAAATGTTTAGTGCAGTTTATAAAAAGATTTGAAGTTCGGTTCGCTGTAGGTTTGCCAATATAGGATTATCTCAATATTTGTTACAATGAAAGTATCTATTTTTTTAAACAAATCGTTATAAAATTTTATAGTATCGCTCCTTCCCCACCCCCATATTTCCTTTATGTTCTTTCCCCTCAATTGTCCCCTCTCCTCTTTCCTCCGCATACTTCTATAATAAAACACGTTCCTCATCCACTTTCACCGTTTTTCTTCCTTTCATTTCCGGAACTAGTCTCTGATCATAAGGGGAAGTGTACATCGCCGGAAACGTTCCGCCTTACATCACGAGATCGTTACAAATCATTCGGACAAGTGAAAGTCGTGACGCGTGACCAGAGTGATACGTACAATCTACGGTAGGCAACTGCACATAACACAGAGACGCGCTTCTCGGAACGCGTAAGTTACGTTCCGCTACATTAACGCGTTGTTCGCGTATCCGCTTTAGAGGAGGCATTGATAGGGTATTTTCCTTCATCAAAGAAAACGAAAGGCATTGATTGCGATTCCTTACCCACCATTAGTGTATTCATAATATAAAAATTATTTGGTTTTAGAAATCCCAGTTTAGACGACTGTTAATGGTCAATTTTAACTTCATTTGAAAAAGGCCAGATTGGCGCCCATGCGATGCCACTCCACCTGACGTCACAGGGACCCAGATACTATACGAGTAGTCAGGAGTTTTACATCGTCTGAGATTACCAATGCATGCATGAGGCACAGAGCTCAGGGAAACATGTCTTAATAATCACCCATTAAAACTGCCTATGGTCGGAAAGTTTCCTTCGTTTGATAAGGTATTAATAATCCTTATTTAAGCCAAGCGCTACCCACTAGCAGGGTACTCTGCTACCTGCTAGCAGCCAGCATTGCAGCGGCGCACAATATCCTCGCCCCAAGGTCACCTCACACGGCGGAAGCGGGAACCAGAATGACGTCACACGGGGTTTTCCCAGCATTCATACTTAACCGTCGTGTTTTCGCGCGCTTGAAAATTTTCACTTTTCATTTGATCGCGAAAAATAGATATCGTAATTTAAAAATCTAAAAACGTGAAATGCGTACTCCAGGAATAATAATCTTTCGATTTAGGCAATAAAAAGATAATAGGAAACCACCCTATTGAATTCACAGTGCCTTTCTGTGAAGACGGCTTTGAAGAGAGAAAAACGGAATAGGTGATCATGGAGTGATAGGGCTAAGATAAAGGTTTGTATAATTATTGAATTAACGAATTTAAATTCCCTGGCTTTTTCTTAATTAAGTCTTCATTTTCTCAGACCATTAAATATTCAGCTCTCAATAACCACTTAACGTTTTGCCGCTTACCATTACCTTATCCCTATGATATGTGGTTATTGATGGCAGAGTATGTAATGGTCTTGGGAAATGAAGATTTAAGTATGGAAAAAGACAGGGAAATGGAATTCGATAATTCTGTAATATAAATTTATCTTAGCCTCATTGCTCCATGAAAAATTACTGCTTGGCTCGACCAATCACAGCCAACTTGACCTGTAATTCATGCTTTCCCGGGAAATATATGTTTTAGCTCACAGGGTTATTTGGAGTAACTCGCATTCCGGTCAAATTTTCCGTGTGAGAAACATGGAAAAGTTGAGCGAGGAGCTAATGAATTTTCTTCAAGAATTTCTTGGAGTTAATAGGATAAAAATTATTTGGCGATACAGTATAAAAAGCCACGAAACGCGATGCATTCAGAACCTTCACTTTCCTAAACCAATGGTTTAACTAAGTTTAACCTGCAATTTTAAGGAGGCCATTGCCATCAGGCTTAATAAAAAATACTTTCGATTGAGACACGGGTATAAACTTAGCAATGCTTGGAATTCCATTTTAAAGAAAATGAAAAAAAGATAATAATAATATTATTTATTGATCTTGGACAAACGTCCATTAAACACATACAGTGGCAACAGCATTGAAAAAGAGCTCTAAAAATAAACTTTTATAAAATATATCAAATATTTCCAAATGGAATACAGCACAACTAACACATCAGGACATAAAAATGAAATCCTGAAGTTACTCAATCAAAAGCAAGAAAACATTAGTACACATAGTGTACACTCATAGAACTCCTTTTTATCTGAATTAATGAGAACTTTCCGGCCGATTAGGAATTATGCGATTGTTGTGACTGTTTATAGTTATATCTCAACGTTTGTTGTTCAGTCAAACTTATCCTTTCACCCTGACGATGATGGACGAGTCGTCTATAGACACGTTGGTTACATGTAACGAATTAAAACTGTGGAAATCTCGAGAAGAATTCACGAAAATAACTCGCCGGAAAGAATTACTTCAGATTTTAACAGTTAAACTAGTTTTATATGGAATTAATAAGAATTCTAAAGGAAATTATACCGCATTATTGCGTGTTGAAGACATCAAATCGAAAGCCTGGTGCATATTTTGGCTTTTATTGTCATGAGAAAATTTTACCAAAACGCCGTGGACTAGATTCCCTGACTTTTACTCGATTTCCATGAACTTTTTCATAACCCCTGAATTCACCCTGGATTACCTGACCTACAAAAACCCTGCAGGAAAGTCTGAAGGTGCATAACAGGTTTAGTAGGTCGTCATAGTGACTGGGGAGGGATTAGCTCTAGCTTTCAGAGTTGATCATTGCGAAGGTGGAGACGCCTGGGGTCGATGTGATGGTTCGATTAATTAATCGTAATTAGGAGTGACATGAGCAACAACGTCACGGAACTTAAAACGATGGTATGCTGATACCTACTCCCCGCACGGAGTCATGAAATTGCGCATCAGGCCATCTTGAGAAAGTATAATGAGCATTACGCTCCTTTTAAATGCATAAGGAATGGTGATTTTCTTTTCTCAGCCCATAAAGTTACGATTGACTTGTAATTTAGGTTATGGTACCATATAGGGTACGTGCTAACTAACTTTGTTATAGTTCCAGACGGTCTCTTCGAACGGAGTACTTGCAAGGATCAGAGATGGGTGATCAGTCATTTACCTGCGAAACATTATATCTTATACATTAGGCGTACAACGTCCCGTATTCTCCTTAAGCTTTTTTGAAGACTTCTCTTTCCTCTCTTATCTTCTTAGCACTGCCTCGTCACTTACTCATTACTATTAATTTTATCTTCATTATTCTTCGGTAGCACCACATTTCGAAAGCTTCTCGTCTCGACTTCTCTGCATAACTGTCAACGTCCAAGCCTCGATCCCATAGATAAACTTGCTCCAAATGTGGCATCTCGTTTTTCCTCGAACTATAGAAGATCCAAAAAAATGAACTTGGCTTATGAAATTTCTAACAACCTGCATCTCAGTTTTTTAGTAATTTCCTTCAGTTTATTGGCTTACGTCATAAAATTTCTCTTCACACCAGTGATGTCATGGTTCCAAACAAACAAAGACATAGTAGTCAAGTAACACTTCAATCACTTTTTGCCTCAAAATTTCTAATTTATACATTCGTAACCAAAACAAAAAAATAGTGAGAAAATGTAAATGACTCGTAATAAAAAATAAACCCACATAGTAATATTTCACTTCTAAAAAAAGTTAAGTAAAGTGCGTTCTGGCAGTGCTAGTTTTGCCATGACGTCACTGCTTCACACGCCTAATCAAGCGGGTTGTAGGGTAGTACATTCACAACTACAACGTTCAATGCCAACAACCACGAAAACAATAACTTAAAATAATTACATCCTCGCCCACACATGCGCACAACAAATAACAAACCAAGCGAGTGGCGATTGTAGTATAGGACTCCCTATGGCGCGAACAGCGATAGACCCAAAGTCGGAATGCAAAAAAGTGACAAGCAACGGCCACGAAACGTCGGGCGACAAACCGAATAAGTACGCGGAGCACACCCCAAAAAACATCATCAACAGCCGTATTTGTTTTAGCCGCGCTGTCGCGAGCCATCCTCCTTTAGTCCTCTTTGACACATGTGAATTTGAGGTCATGGTCGTACCTCTCATTTACATAGATGCATGGAGACGTGAGTGCTTATTGATAAATCCATGACTAGATCTATGAAAGCTGTGCCCGTTTGGCTTTCTAGGCACATAGTGACGCCTGCTCATCGTCATCTATCTTGTACCTCGCACGCACATACACGCACTATATGTTAAAATGGCGGCGTCTTTTACGACGTGTCTCGCGCTTATTGGCATTCGGAATTAACCTTCCTTTTATGTGTGCATATACACTGTGATAATGTGGGTCGCGTATGCTCAAGTTAATGCCGACTCCATGGTAACGGCCTCAACAAGAGCGGCGGCGACCAATTGCATTCTTAATAGAACGAGTGACGTCCCCCATAACAATATATGCAAGAATATTTGGTCACGTGATTTTATTATGGAAATATAGGTTGTGGTTATTGCTAGCAGTTTACGTTCGTTGCTTTTGTCAAAAGCGGTGATCATCGGATATATTGCGATTCACCGTTGATAATATATAATTGCCATTCTGTAACCAGAAATTTTATGTGATAAATTTGGTTTTTACATCATTGTTTATAGAATCAGGGATGCCGACTTACAAAAAATATTGGGGGGCCCAAACCGGGGATCTTGCCCCGGGAAATTTTATAAGTAGTGAGTTTTAAGTTTTTTAATCATTTTAGGAGAGCCGTATTATCAACATTGATCGAACCCTGATAACTCGAATCTCGATATCTGGACATTCTGGGGAAAATCTACAAGCCTGACACATTTTATCCTCACACCCATAAGGAATTTTTGAGGGGGCTCGGGCCCCCTAAAGCCCCATTGAGTCGGCGCCAAAGTATAGAATTTGGATTTTTATATATTCGACTCCTGCTAGTGAGGATGAAGAGGATTCAACAGTATAACAATGTTATACTATAACATATCGTGGCTAAGATGACATTGTCTTGTATATGTGTGTAATAAATTTAACTAAAATGTTCTTAACCTCTGCATGTGACTTGATTATTTTTGTTAGAATAAAAGTAAAGGTTACTCAAGATATCTTTTGCGCCCCCCCCCTCGAGTTTTTCCTGTTTCCGCTACTGCATTGAACACATTATATATCAACATTGTGTAGGTAGCAGTAATGTGTAGAGATGCGTGAAAATCGCAATTGCGATATGGATGCGATGTGCGCAAATGAATGCGTCGTTGATGTGATGACTGGACTTTTATGATAATTTTTACGCAAATTTGCCTTTTCTACGGCAAAATACATACATTTTATGCCGGGCGCAGTTTAAATGCTCCGCTGACACTCACCGCTTATAGCATGTGAGCGACTGGCCAGCTGCTGGTTGGCTGGGACTCTACTCGGCTGCGAACTACAAGTGGGCGCGGGCAAGCTACACCTCCGCCACTATATGTCTTATTCCTTAATTTATTATTGTTCTACAACATATTAATTAAAATATTCTGTATTTTGTCATATAACTGTGTTTCACTACATTTTATCGTCATGTACCTCATTATGAAAATAAAAAAATAGACGCTATAAAATGCGATAAACTGTTATTGAAAGTGTGATAAAGTAAAAATGAAAGTGCGATTTTCACGTATCTCTAGTGATGGGAATATTCCTCGGGTTTTCCACCGAGTGAAACCGGTTGATTTGTTCCGACGTTTCAAGGACTTAGTCTGCCATCATCTTCAGGGCGATGAAGCAGCTAGAAAACTCTAAGGTCCATGTTTTAAGGATCGATGGTCAGGTGAGCTCTGATTTGTCCGTTTTCCTTAGCCAACCTGGCCATGGGTCAACACTACGGGGTATCAAAGCACTGTAGGAACAAGTGACTTTTTACGAAGTCACGCGCACGGGTGCAAAGTTAAATACACCAAAGGATGAAGTTCGCCATGAAAAAATATTTGACTTAGCCGGGATATGTATTAAATATTTTTTAAATGGCGAATTTCATCCTTTGGTGTATTTAACTTTGCACCCGTGCGCGTGACTGCGTACAAAGTCACTTTTTCCTGCAGTGGTTTGAAATTCGTCGTCGCAGACCAGCGACAAAATAAGGGTTTTTCAGCCGGACAGTGTCTTAGTAAGCACGACCCTCGCCACATGTGCCACAGTGTGCACTGGTGACATCAACATCTTGTTCGGTAAAATCCATCCCAAAGTTCGTTCTGAGAAAATGGCTTGGTGGTGTAACTGGTTAACACGCCTGACCGGCAATCGGGAGATCCGGGTTCGATTCCTGCCTAAATCACATATTTTTTCATGGCGAACTTCAACCTTTGGTGAATTTACGACGGGGTATTTTCAAGAAATGAGTTGAATGAATTTAGGAAAAATATTTATTCATGATATCGATAAACGGAACCATTTATGGGTTTGTATGTTTTTTGTATGGCTTTTGATTTTGTTTCATGTTTTTGGAAATCTGTATACAGGTGGTTGTTTGAGTTGGTTGGTTGAGTGTTTCATGATTTCTTCTTTTTTTATGTTAACCTTCTCAGTCTGAGTGTTTATGATTATGTATTTATTTAGGCTCCAAAGGAAAGGATTCCTAGAGCCAATAAAGTTTATTTATTTATTTAAAAGCGACTGAAATTCTTCGAAATAGGCCCCTTCCGCGTCGGAACACGGGTGCCAGCGTTTGAAACCTCGCACGCGTACACACACTACGCGTAAAGGTGGCGGCATCGTTTATGAGTTGTCTCACGCCTATTCCCCATCTTAATTTGCATTCAGTATGAGTTTCTCATGTGCATATGTATTGTGATCAGTGACGTAGCTGGGAATATGTAGGACTTCAATTTTTCCCGGAGAATGGTGGCAGTAATTTCTTCTCGGGATTTCATCCGGGTGAGCTCCTTCGATCTCTATCGCTGCCTACGTTTCGACTGAGTGAAATTACTTCTCCATCCCGGCATCTCTGAAGGAAGGCGAGATTGCTGATTAGTGTCGCCTTCTACTTCCGTATTGAGGCACGTTGCTGGGTGCTGCGGTAGATTTCCACCCCGTAGGGGCTGGTTATTTGGGATTTAACTTTTTTTCCGGCGAATGGTGGCAGTAAATTCTTCTTGGGATTTCATCCGGGTAATCTTCTCGATCTCCAAATCTGGCATCATCGGCACTGATGACGATGGAAAAGAAATCCATGGAAACGTCGGCAGCGATGAAGATCGAGGAGCTTATCTGGATGAAATCCCGAGTAGAATATACTGCCACTTTGGGATATGCCGACTCACAAAAAATATTAGGGGGGCCCAACCCGGAGATCCCCGGGAAATTTTATAAGAAGTGAGTTTTAAGTTTTAAGCATTTTAGAAGAGTCATACGATCAACATTAGAACCCTAATAACTCGAATTTAGATGTCTGGACACTCAGGGGAAAATCGACAAGCCTGACTCACTTTTTCCTCACGCCCATAACGAATTTTCGAGGGGGCTCAGGCCCCCTCAGGACCCTTGGAGTCGGCACACTGGGCATGCTTTGGGGGGAATGGGGGGTGGGCTTGGTGGGGCGACCCTCCCCAGCAATGTTGTGTCCGGGAAAAAGGTTTGAAAAATCACATGCCTGGAAATACATTTCACACCATTTTGGCGCTTAAAATTTGGATTTTACTCGCAATTCTGCTCGTAACTTGTTGTAATAAATTATCTTTAACTTTAACCCGTAGCAGTTATTATAGGTCAAAACTAGATAATTATTCTTGCATTTCTCTGTGGCTTTGAAGGGATCTACTCCCCTCATTCCCCCGATAGTTAGGCCACTGATTCTCATCAGTGGCGCAGCGAAGGGGGGTTTTGGGGGATAAAACCAGTAAAAAAAGTGATCTGAGAAATGTTTAAGTTAAATCCATTTTACTTAATTGGATTGATATTACTAATAGAATAGCGTAAGCATTTATAAAATATCCCTCAGAAAGCCGTAAAACTCACCATTTTGAACCATTTTCTTAAAATTCCACAATTTATTAATCTCGCACCTGACGCTTATCCTGGTGGGTATTCCATACCCCCTCACACCCCGGTATTAGTTGCACCTAAACCCCCCTAGCCTTAATTGCTAGCTTCGCCCCTGATTGTGATAATGTCGGTCGCGTATGCTTAGATACCGTCAAGGAGGTTTGAATATCTGGACGCGTTGTTTCCGAGTTTTTAGCGTGGTCACGTTTGCGCCATCTTAGTTTGACAATTTTTGGACTTAGTCTCAATTATTTTGCGTTCAGAGTTTGTGAGTGCACCAAGTTAAATGAGAAATGCAGCCTTAGCCTTAATCGCTTTTATTTAGCTGTTGATTGTCATCGAAGTTTTCCGATCATCACATCATCAGCCATTTCCTTTCCCTAAAGGCCTGGTTACACGGTACATTAACACGTACAAGTTAATGTACGTTTGCGTGAATGATTTTGGTGGACCGGAACGGAACATGTACGAATGCATGGACCAAATTAGAACAGGTTCTATTTTCTGTGCATGCATTCGCACAAGTTGGGTGGTTACACGGTGCATTTTGGCGTTCATTCACGCGTTCATACATTCAGATATTAACCCGTACGTGTTAATGTATCGTGTAACCAGGCCTTAAGTTGCCTTGTACTCCTAGGATTTTTGTTTCGGAGTGTCCGAAGGATTCAACTGATATTTGAACCCGGTACTCCTCTATTAGCAATCAAATGGTCTACCCGTTAGGCAACCACGTTATAAAAGATGATTTTAAAGGAAAATTTCCTGAAATTAATAGAATAGTGAGGGACAGAGATAGGAAAAAGGACTTTTGCCAACCAATCCTGATAGATTGACAACCACAGAGTTTGGCATGGCAACGTATCAACATCTCGCAAGGTCGAAGTTTCCCTAGGCAGATGGACGAAGCCACGAATATTACAAAAGAGGATCCTCAAGCCGGTCTCCAAAATGTGTTGTCACGCTCCGTACATTTAAATGGGTTTACTAAAGTCACCACTCGCGTCGCTGACGGACAAATTGATCCGAGTTTGACGGAGAAATAAGGTATAATTAAGGACGTCAACCGAAATTTACATTCATGATGATGTTATTTATCAAATTCATAACTTTTCAATGTTATTCATCGGGATTACAAACACTATACTGCGAAATGTTGGAACAAGGAATAGGAATAGGAATTGACAATTATATATCGCTTAATAATATTGTAAATTTTTATTGCTGTTGAATGACTACGGAAGGTGTGGCATAAATTTTAACATGCTGAATTTCGAAAAAAAATTAAACGCGGGCAGTTTTTGCGAAATTTGTTCAACTTTGAGGCCAAGTAATTTGTTTCAAAAAGTAACCTATGGAAGACGGTCTGCGTAAAAAAATGCACTAACGTAAAGATAATAGCTATGCAAAATTTCAAATTCCGTTCTCAAAAAAATAATTTTTTGAGGTTTTGTCCAGCTTTTTTCGATTTCAGCCCACTGTGCGCCAGGATGGATTTGGGCCTCCTGAATGCAGACCCCGTGGACGAGGCACTCGCTGTCTCTCTCTTCTTTTGTCTCCATTGGCTATTCCGATCGCGCGTCCTCTCCACTTTCTACCTCATACGCTGGACTGCCAGCGCCTGTTTTTGGCGCCACGTGAGGGGACGCTCTTGTCTCGCGGACGGACGGAGACAGCAGCGCATCGCACGGCGACACGCCACTTTCTCCGTTTGCTCGCTTCGCTCCGCGGCGCGTCCCCCGTGTTACGCGACGGAACTGCACTCCATCCGTGAAAACGAGCCGATTCGGCGGAAATGAGAGGAAAGTGTTCATCGTCAGCCGAGAGTTTATTCCGTAACAATCGCTCTAAATGGTGCGGAATTCCCTTTTAACGTTACGGGAATGTGAAATACAGATTCCTCTTTTTGTATGCGCATGAATATTATGTATTTTTTGTGCTTATAAAGAGACATTATTATTTTATTATTTGGACGGATGGACAAATTACAGATGGCAGTACACAGACTGCATCTGTTTACTAAACTATACAACCTGAGAATTTCAAAAACCAAAACAAAGACATCGGCATTTTTAGGAAACAACCCGATCCGAAAAAAATTGTTATTTAATATCAAGTCCTGGAGCAAGTGTTGCATTACCAATACTTAGGATGCGATACAACATACGACGAGGACAAAGATATTAAAAATAAAGTTAATACTTTCCGGAGAATATGTGGCACAATTAGAAGAACTTAAAAAAAATAAAACGAAAAAAGAAATATTAAGTCCCTTCCGTCCTCCTGTCCCTTCTGTTCTCTGCGGGTCAGAATGTTGGGTACCAAAAAAGAATTAATTTAGGCAGATGATCAGTGAAAGGCTGCACAAGATTGGATAAAATAAGAAACACTCAAATAAGAGATGAACTGAGTGTCCAGGCAGTCACTGATAAATTACAAGAATACAAACACAGGTGGAAGGAACATATACTTCGAATGCCAAATTTAAGAATTCAAAAACAAGCAATGGAATATCAACTGATTGGCAAGAGAAGTGTTGGGACTACAAGAAAAAGATGGTGATGTGGAGCCGGAAGAAGCGTAGTAGCCTAATCCTGGAAGGAAGAAGAAGATTTTTTGAATTACTAATAATGCAGTTTGGCCGTAGTAATATCTTGAGACGCTAAGCGATGGTGGGATCCAAGCTTAACCTCAATTTTGTGCTTCGCTTACGGGAAGTGCGAAATTAATGCAAAGTTTGGTTCCCACGATATTGTAGTATCTCAAGGAACTATATTACGTTTTACGCTCTGTAATTTCGTGCTTACCTCACATCCCCATAACGTTAAAACGGAATTCCGCACCAATGAGAGCGATTGTTGCGGAAGTCATTGTTGCGATTGTTAGGGTTAGTGGCAAGGTAGGGGCTTGTAAGAATGTAAACATCTGCGGTCAGAAAATCAAAAGGCTTAATAAAGACAGGATTCAATAAACCCTTTGAAAAGACAACGGAAAAAGGATATTTCTGGGTATTAGCGACGATTCACGAACAAGCGACGTAGTATAGGAAAGCCAGGATGTTGGTTTTATACAGGAAACGGCGATTGTCTGAGAGGCACGTGAAGTCACCTGAGTTCTCCGTCCCCTATCTTCCGCCATGAAGCAACTCTGGATGGATCAACTGTAAAATGATAATAATTTTTCCACTATTTTAAGAGAAAAACCGTAGGAAATTGGCCCAAGTAATGTTTTAAGTTCTTTTGTTTTCCATTTATTGATAGTGGTATATTTTACCGATTTTTTTCTAAATTATTGTTCTCCAGTATTTATTGCTCAAATAACAATGTGAGCGTCTCAAAAACGAGGGTACATGTTTCATGAGGTTAGTGACGGAAAAATCGATTTCGATTAAATTCGAAATTGGAGTGAGGTCGAGGAAATCGATAGCTAGCCATGATATTTGAGTTTCAATCCAAACTCGATTTTTTTAACTTCGACTTTGACCATTTGTTCCCATTTATTTTGATCTCAGCAGCGCGTATTATGGGTATAGTGTGAACACGTGCTGTTTCGCGATCTTAGTACTAAGTATGATGACGTCATCTATCGCACTTAGTGAAAGATTTTCTCTAAGGCTCGTAAAATTGGAAATTCACGTCCGCCCATCTTTCTTATTAATTTTACAGAAGTCGAATGGTGCCAAGCGATGGTCCCCAAACGTTAATGTACTTGCATTTGTAAATTTTGACGCTTAACAATTAAAGCATGAATTGTAAGTATATCGTTTTTATTGTCTCTACCGCTAAAATTTCGGTTTTTGAGTGTTTTTCGGATGAATAGTAAACTTGTTTTTGCACAAACTATATTCTTTTAAAAAAAGAGCCGTTGATATTTTCGATTAATCGATCTTTTGGTTCATATTTAGATTTTTGCAGAAAGTCAAAATTTTCGTTTCGACTAAAAATCGATGGCTCGAAAAATCGATTTTGACGGATATTTTTCCTTCACTACATGAGATATTTCGAGTGCCCATGAAATTATTAAGCGTTTTCTTCGTTTAGCTTATCCAAGGAACCTGAGGCTGTAATTGTATTTATGATTAGTATGTAAGGCAATATAAAGCAGTTATCAATTGTTGATTATAAAAATTTCTTCTCTACGCCTTAAGTACATATGAATATCAACATGTTTCTCTGTTTTTTCTTTATATTACAAATTTTTAATTTAATGCTATAAATTTGAGGAACTTCGTACATTTAGAATGGCCGCAACTACATGGAGTACTTCCAAGTTACTAGTAGGAAAATTGGGGGGGATCCTAATATCTACTTATAGTAAGCCTCAATTTTTGCTAGTTACAATACTGACAGGACCCCTCAGACGTGTTCCATTGGAAAACTTAAAATTTGATCGTATTAGAGCACATTAAAAATATTCACTTTATCAGACCCGTAGGAGTTGAATAATGTGTTACGTTATGTATATCTACGATTCTCCCTTGTGGCGATATGATTTAACCATTGACAGATAAGGTCATCTCAAAGGTTGCCGCAAAAATGATCACACCGAATGGAATTAATCATTATTGTTTTAATACTTAAGTCGGATTTTGTTGCGTTAGACACTTATTTTTTTCATTGATGAGATCAAAATTTCTTCCGTGCTGATTGAAATCTTTTGAACAGTTGAATTTTTGTTCTTCTTTTATGCGGGTCATACAGTTTCTCGAACAAGTTTTCCTAATAACAAAAAATATTTTTGTGTCAGGACTTTTCGAAACTACTGGAAACTTGACTTGTTTTTCAGCAAGCCAAGTTTATAGTTTTACGAACGTTGAATAAATCGTGATGGATTTTTATTACTTTCGTTTATTTTGATTAGTTGTGTAATTTTTGGAACTCAGATGAGTTACGCTCTTTTATTTGATATGCTCTTTGCTGATTGGCCGAGCTTTTCAACAATTCCTTCCACCATTTTTCGGAAATTTTCATTTGCAGTCGCTTGCGAGCAAATGCAGTTCTATCATTGTATGACATTGTTCCCTGATCAGCTTTGGATTGACAATGAGATCAAAGAGGACATTACGTGTTCGGAACATGGCCGGCGCGGATGCAGCAAGTGGAAAGTGTGCCACAGAAGTGGGGGGAGGGGCTTCCGCTCGGCTGGACGGCGACAAAGGGATCGCAACAATGAATGGTTTCGTTCAAGGGCGATTCGCTGTCGCAACAATGTCCTCGGAAGGACGATGGTCGACTCCGCCAGCATCACTCTGACATAATTAAGTTCACGTTGTCGTGAGTGAAATCACGTATTTTCATCTTGCCTTGTACCCATCAGTATACTATGGGTCGAAACATTTCTCAACTCATGAGTATCGAAAACAAACTTATCTTTACCCTGACTCCTGCATTTTGACCTATCTGGCATGGGTGGTCCTACTTCAGTTACTGAAAATCATCTCGCTTGTGCAGCTCTATTGACTAGGAAGGACTATTTATGCTACTTAAATGCAATTAATTTCCAATCAGCCGCTCAAAATTACAATTTTCTTAAACTAACGCGACTTTCAACCATTAATGTTTATTATTTATGGGACAAAACTGCAGTTTATTAGAGATTATATAATAAAAATTTAGCTTGAATGAGGTACAAGTTAATGTGTTAAGATAAGATGAATTTCTGCTAATATTTAGACCAATTGGCTAATTATATGATGTGCTTCGGAAAAAGACTAGAATTGGTACTTTTGCAATCATCCTATCTTAGTACTATGGGCCAAAAACGTATCCCAAAAAATGCTTTGACACCATCTATGCTTTACCTTTGTCTGTACATTAATATGAACCAACTTTATTTCCTAACTTGCATTTATGGTTGCTCATCTCGTTTTTTATTCAATTGTTGCAGTAGTGGCACTAATGATTTTACTATTGCGCTAAATATGGGTCCTAAAGATTGCTTACATAACAGGGACATGCTATAATATGTCCTCTTATTACCAATAGGAAATGTGTATCATTTTTCACTCTAATTATCAACCTAAAAATTGAAAGATAATTGATCGGTTATTTCTAGCTAACAATAGCTGTAATGGAAGCAAAAATATTTATGTTACAGTAATTTTCTTGTGTATCAAAAGAAAAGAGGTCAGAATGAATCCTTCCTGTACTCATAGGTTATAAATCAAGTTGTGGAGTAATAATTTTTTTATTTTTAAGGTATGTATAATTATTGCTTTATATTTTTACATTGAGTGTAGCAGAAACTTTATAGATGTAGATCATAATTACTTTTACATTTTGAGTCCTTCTGAGCCATATGGGGCTCATCAGAATGTTCTTCGCCTTTTACTTTTCTCACTTTTGCAAGTAAATTATGCATTTAACAAGTGACAATGTACGTAGCTTAAAATACAAACTATTATTATTATTTTTTGTTCAATCATTAACACGCATT
The DNA here is from genome assembly GCF_921293095.1 of Ischnura elegans. Taxonomy (NCBI): domain Eukaryota; kingdom Metazoa; phylum Arthropoda; class Insecta; order Odonata; family Coenagrionidae; genus Ischnura; species Ischnura elegans. The sequence continues at coordinate 79,319,209 of NC_060257.1, forward strand.
TAAATCATACTTTAATAAATGGCCACCAGTACCCGTGTCATCGCAATGAAACATTCATATTTGAAATATAAAAGTTAAAAAATATTGATAGAATTATAGAATATTGAAATTGAAATCACAAAAAACAATAAGTTCATAATACTTAGGAAGTCACGCATCACTCAAAATAGCTCATTGATGAAGGATAAAAGATAGTGTCCGGCGTGATACGGTGGAAACCTTTGATATTCAGCTTAGTAAAACCACTTGTCTGTTTCCACACATTTTTATTTAAACCGACCATGGACCTAGAAATGGTCGGTTTAATGGTACCTTGATAACGACACGAGTTGCCGAAACCATGGTCGGTTTGAATAAAAATGTGTGGAAACAGACAAGTGGTTTTACTAAGCTGAACAATGATGAAGGAGTTACAGCGTTTCTTCTTATGAATATACTTTGCAGTCATGAGTGTAATGTTATGTATTAGAAGGAAGGTTTTCAGTATTATTGATGAAATTTCGCATATTCCGGAATAATTCTTGCAGAAATAAAGAGATAATGAAACGAGGAAGTAGAAAGGAGTGAACAATGGCCGTCTTCCGTCCTTCCAGCATTAATGTTGAAGGGAAGTAAAAGTATCAGTTTGTTACGTTTCTACTTGCAATTTGAATTGTTTCCTGTTGATTAATTCATTCTCTCCTCGTCCGCCTTTAACACCTGTCGGATTGACATCTCTCCAGCTTCATCAGCATGCGACAAACGTGACTCGTCATTTAAATGTGGTTTCTTCGTCACCAACGAGGGCTTGATAGAGCCCTTATGTCGTCCATTTTGTTCCCCGTATTTTTCCACAAAAGTTTTATAGTTTCAGACGACTCGCATTGCACAATGCATACTACAATGCACTTGCACTAATCACAAAACATTGTATAAGTAATCACATGGAACATTTTCAACAACCGTTTCAGGCTTTATTCGGATTTTATTTTTAATTTAAAACTGCAGGTTAACGAATATCGCCATTTTGGTAGTGTGCATTTCCGCGAGGCGATTTTCGTCTTTGTGGCTCATTTTAAGTCTAAGGAAAAAATTTAAACATTTCCTTTAAATGAAAAGTTTGGAATTATTTTTTATAATAATTTTAATAATACTGCTGCATTCGTAACTTCGATATTCATGTACTTTTCTACACTTCGGACATTGAAATCTACCTTTCGGCATTTGAAAAAATTCAAAGAATGGGTTAAATTTAATTTAAAAAACTTGTTTATAATGCGAAGATGTCGTTATCTCTATAAAAATACAATGAAATTTACCAATCAAATATTTTTCCGTGAATAGATGCAGAAGACGACTGTTTCGCCGTACTCGTGGTTTTTCGTGTGTCCTTATTCGCTCCTCCGACCATATAAGCTAAAATTATACGTTTATTCAATGTTTAATGATTCATTGTTGTAGTCGAATAAACAACGAGTAAAACGATATATGACAGCACTCTGTGGAGCTTTGGCAGAATTTTCTACAAATGCTTAAAGTTCAGCATTCTTGATTTTTTCGCCGATATTAGTACAAAAATTACCTAGAATACTTATTAGTGGCGCTCGGTATCGTTCCTTAAAGACGTCGTAGTTGAAAGAAATAACTTGAATGGAAGAAAATGTATAATATATATTTTTAAAGGTTGACGAGAGTTGGAAGATATCATAGGCAAATAGGTTTTTTTTTCATGTCGTATTGCTATCAGTCATGGTTCGAAAAGTAAATGTTCTACCCATTTCAACAAGAGGACTGCATGGGGGAGGCCCAATTCCATCCCATTGAATGTTGATTTCTGTTGCCACTTCGGTCGCATTTTAGTCGGTTTTCAAAAATGTCCGCGGCGCTGTAATGAGTGCAACGCGATTCATTTTTTTCAATATTTTGCAGTATAATGCTTGTCGTAGCGAGTAATAGCATCGAAAAGTTATGAATTTGATATATCACATCATCGTGTGTATAAATTTCGGTGTACTCCCCTAATGATACCATATTTCTCCATGAAACCCGGATCAATTTGTCCGTCAGCGACACGAGCGGCGACTTTTGTAAACCCATTGAAATGCGCGGTGGGTGACAACACTTTTAGAGGCCAACTTGAGCATCCTCTTTTGTAATGTTCGTGCATTTTAAGCTCACAGAGAGTGCGGGCGACGGCCATATTGCCATTTTGGGTCTCCCAGTCGGTCACTCTCGGTCATTCGCGATAGAGTCCGTTTGGGTAGGGCGACGCGGCCTTGGGAGGTCATCGAGCACGGGTAGGCAATTGAATCGGAGTGGAGATAATGAATTGACCCATTGGTATTCGAAGCACGCTCCCAGGCCCTTGTGGAGGATAGCACTGCCTTGCATATCTACCCCTCCCATCTCCATGTTGTGCGCTTTGATTTTTGGACGTGACCAATTCGATATTAAGACGATAGACAGCGTGGGATGAGTTCAGTTCTCTCGATATGATGATGAGGCACGATGTGGGGAATGCCGAATTATCTTTCTGCAGGCCATTACTGCAGACAATTAAATCCATTGACGTCTCCGCGTGGCAGCGTTGTGGTATGAAACAGGAAAAAGCTTACAAAGAACTCAAAAAAATGTTCTTTTCATTCTTTCTTTTCTGAATTCGGAAGCTGAAATATTGCAATTTCATCGTTAACAAATTGTGCAAGTAATGGAACATACTGTATTCATACTTTATTTTCATATAATAATGTCTATGGCCTCGAAGCGGAATTAATTTCGCAAAATTTGCCCGTACTCAATTTTTTTCCAAAATACGCCATATTTAAGCTAATGGCTCGCCTATTTAAAAATATGCTATGCAATTAAAACTACACAATGTTATGAAACGCTTCTTTGTCTGGTGACGATTGATTTCTTGCAATAATGCTAATATGTTAAAATTAAGCTTGTTATTGATCTAACTCTAACTTAATTGATTGGCTCCATTCGAACTGCCAGTTCAGGAAACAATTGAGACTAATTGATGATTACAAAAATCAATCATATTTTATTAAAGAAGAGTTTGTCAATTGATCACAACTCAATTTTCGTGCGAATGGCCATTTTGGTATGCTCACTAGCACAAAAATGACTCTGTATGCTTATCAGAGGCTCTTTGTTACGTCCCTAATAAACGGTGTAGTTGAAATAATTCGCCTCTACATGCTTACAAGTGCTATCAATTGGGCGAATATTGAATGCCATGAAACTTGGACAAAATCTGGGAAACTTGAAACCGAAATTAACTCTTTAGCAAATTATATAATTTGAGAATAGCGACTTAACGCCTTTGAAAGTCTTAATCATTTGATAAGGAGACAATGTTGCAGTTTTTAACCGGTGGCTCAAAAGTTTTGCACGTGAGCACATATTCATGTTTGTCTTTTCCACTGCAGCGATTCTACGCATTCAATGAATCTGCGCAACGAGCTATCATGTTTCTAATAATGTCGTTTTAAATGACATATGATCTAAGTAACCGGAAGGTGATTTCTTGTTGTAGCCGTAATGGGCGCCCTAGTACATGTAGTATCCTTGAAGTTATGCTGTTTATAGTTCTCATGTGTGTTGCAGGGTAGAAGAATGCACGGAGTACTGCACAAAACTACCCTACATCTGGATTTGAACGTCTTACCGATATGTAATGCAAAATTTATTAGAATATCTTTAACCGAATTCAAATTTATGCATACGTCAATAATCGATGGTGCTACACGCAAATTATTTGCGGCATAATTGAATGGTTGTTAATACTTATGGTGATTCCAGTAATTTTCTCCATTCATTATTTCAGAAGATAATAATAGATTGGAGAAACAAATTAAATGTTTTTTCAGAAAGATTTGTTATGGGTTATTTTGGGAGAGTTAAGATCAAATTTTATAGTCAATTACCTCCGTTTTGAAAATTCGTGCAAGCAGGCCAAATCCCATAACAGCTAAAAGATGAGTACAACAGAATCAGGCTTCAATTGGTGGAAGTTAGACATATTTAAATAAATATTCTTGTGGAAAAGTTCTACGATCTTTTATTTATTTTAGCTAAAAGATTCCTTTATTCTCTATTCAGAAACGCATTCTTAACTGCAGTAGCTAGGCTACTAAGACTGCTGTAGACGTTTTTATAGATATGGATACGCTAATATTTTGTAAAACTTTTCATCGTAGTCTAGTAGTCCTGCCACTTCCTTGTTGATTGTTGCATAACTTTTTGAAAATTGTATTTTCTCTTTATTTACAAGGGTCACGAGATACACTGAATTGGAAAGGATCCGAAGATGGTCATTTTAAAAATGTTACTTTTTCACGTTAATTGGGACTTGCATAGCGTAATCGTGATACAGAGCCACACATCTGTGCCTCCGAGGGCCATAAAAATGGCCTATTACATTTTTTGAATATTTTAACAATCGGTTTCCATCGATTATGTATGGTTAACCATGATCTTCATTACATCCACATAGAAGACAAAAGCAATATTGATACGTATTAATACTCAGGGGTTTGAAGAAAACTGACCCTGGCTTCGAAAAATTGTTAATAAGAGATTATTATCCCGAGATGCATAATAAATAAAGAAGTAAATAAAAACGATAAACATTCATGTTCTTGAAAAATTTAAAAATTGTTTTAAATATATTTGAAAAAATATACAAAGCATTTAATATTTTACTGCTCGTTAAAAAAAAAATAATCGCCGATCAAATATTGTGTCAGTCGGTTTGAAATTGCGCACACATGTCTCTCCATTTATAATACCTTCTAAACTTACATGTATTGATATTTTTCCATTTAAATTGTACCATTTGTCTATGATAATATTAGATGGTGTCACATTACATTACTTATTCATTTTTACTATCTCGTTCCGGATGCTGGAGTGCACTGTATTAATATCATATCATTTAATTTCTCTTCTTTACAGGGAGAGGAAAGACGTTATCCTCCCCATACATTGGAATATAAAAGAGGAAAAGGGAGCAGGCACGTGGGTAACACAAGATGGCGGTGAAGGATTTGTTTCGGCGCATGCGCCCTGTGCAGCTGTATGTCATGTTGGCGCTGACGGTGCTCTTCTTCCTCGCCGAGCTGGTCGTCAGTCACGTGACACACGCCCTGACGCTCCTCGTAGACTCCTACCACATGCTCTGCAATCTCATCGCTCTCCTAGGTTGCATCGCCACTGTCAAGGTGTGCTGCATTCAACAATACCATTGCTTCTTTGTTTATCTCCTGATTCACAACTTCTATTAGTAATAATAATCAGCGTTTATAGTCGTTGACTCAAAACGTCATAAAGGCTTTACGGAAACAAACATTCAGCTATCTTATACAATTAGAAAACAATAAGAAACAATAAATAACAAAGTACTACGATAGATATATTATGCTCAATAGAAAAAATTTGTGACTTCTACGTAGCAACAACAACTTCCATTCAATATACATAGGCATGAACATGAAACAGTGTTGATCTGGAGCAGAATGTGATTTGAGAACAATTGGAAAAGTTCGCAAACTATTAAAGAAAAGTGGCTACACCGACTGATTTCAATTTGAGACTTCTTACTATGGAGCCGGAATTGATTTATTTCCGTTTTTTTTTTAATTTTCTTACATATTTGATAATCAATTCTAATTGTTTCCAAACTTTGGAAAAAGTCATTTGGCATTACGCCTCTCACCGAAAGAATTGTTGGTACGATTCTAGAACAGTTTTGGTGCCAAAATTATTTTATTTCTTCACATATGGGAGTGTGTTTCTGCATTTTTCCTTGTATTTAATGTCTAACTTTTCAGTGTTCGGTACAGATACTTCAATCAGATGGATTTCGTTATATTAGCAAAGTAATTTCCGGTTTATCGTTCGGGCGAATATTGTTAATATATTTCTGGTGTAATTAGCCACTTTCACAATTTCCATTATTATTATTTTGAATACGTATTTTACTTCTTAGCATTCACCTATCCCGGATACACGTCATTAATGGGATTCGGATCTTCTATTGTTTTATTCTAATACTGTTTTAAAAGTGGTATATGCCAAAGTCTAAGCAGTTCCCCATAGATAGAGACGGACTATTGATGTGTTGTTTATCTGTAATTTTTTCTGCTGGTTAATATATGTTTTTTATGAATTTTTAATTGCTCCAAACTGAAATTGAGGCCTTATTATGCAAAATCTATGGATGAGAATTTCGAGTACTATAATATTTTTTTTCTGATTCAAAAATTCCTTTATTTTTTTTAGACAGTAGTTTATTTTTTGGATCTTTCCTTTGGATTTTTTTCCAGATTATTGGAGCTTCGGGTGGAAATTTCAATCAGATACGATTTTTCTGCCTTTTTCATCATCCGTATGTATCTGAACGGTTATGTGGTTTTGATCTATCAGTTATAATTGGAATGCCACAATATATTTTAGTTTGGTTATTTTCAGCTATAACTTTTAGTTGGTGTTTGTACCGTTTGGATTGGTTCGTGGATCATTATCATAGCTTTTCCTATAATCCCCCCTCATTATCTTACTTAAACCTTCCGGTTGCTTTCAGTGGAGATGAACTAATTATTTAGTTGTAAAAGATAAATAGTACGCCCTTAGAAGTGTACCACCATAGATCGACTATTTTACTCGTACTATTTAAGTTGTGCTCTTTTACGATTGTCTCCTCCATTCTTTATCAATATTTACGTTTTACGAGTTTCTTCTAAGGTCCTTTTTCCATTAATGTAGTTGATAAAATGACTAGGGGTATTACTTGTGCTTTCCACTAATTACAGTGTTATAATTACATTCTCCAAGGGTATGTTATTTTGAAATATTCTACTAATACTTTTACTCCACTTTCTGAATTTGATACATATTTTTTTATTTGTAATTTTTTTTGGTTTTTATTTGCAAACTACATCTGGTGCAATTTAAATGTGTAATACGGAATAATTAATCTTCTTTTGTCTTTCCTTTATCCCTCTGTCTGGCTGGATGCTTCAGGATTACGGGTAATATACCAATTATTTCCTATGGTTAATTATGTGTTAGGGAAAAACTCAAATTTTCTTTATTTTTGCTGAAGATTTTAAGAAATATCTTGCAATGAGACGTGCCGCTATTATATTAACTGCCTAATGGATTTGGATATATTTCTTGTAATTTGTTGTCTACATTTTTAGAATTTGGCGAAGTTGTTTTGGTATTGTTACGGTGGCTGGTCCTATTTAAGGAAATAATTCAACCTTCTTCATTTTCCAAATCCTTATAACATCTGCTGCCAAGATCTGATGTTTTCCACGTATTTCAAGTAGTCCTTACGTATTATAGTCCAGGAAATGAAGCATTTTGGCTTGCAAATTTTTCAAACTGAATCGATTTTCTTGAAATTTTCACAATAAGTAGGGAATATACCAGGAATCAAAATCTATATCATGCCGACGGGCTCTTTTACCCTGGGGGTGGTTTCCACCCCATCTCGGGGGTGGAAAATTTTAATTATATTTTGACAACAGAAATCGATAGAAAAATAAATTCTAAGAATAAAATCTTCTATCCATTTTTTGCGTAAAATTAATGTTTTTCGAGTTATTTGATATTTAAAGTAACAGTTTTTGACGAAAAAATCAACGATTTTAATTGGTTATTGGCAAATAACTTGAAAAGTATTAATTTTATTAGGAAATTGTCAGTTACAAAACTGTAGCTTGTAAAAAATTAAATAAAAATATTATTTTATATTTCCTTTATGACCAATTCAGACCGAGCTACAACTTGTTGATGGTTATCTATTGTTTTTCAAACGCTAAATTTGAAAGATTCAATGCCAAATAGCGGTAAATATATATTTTTCGAGGAAAACTTATGCAATCAGTTTAAAAGTATTTTTTTTAAACTTTCTTAAACTGAGAAAAAGAAATTTTTATCATGAAATTTGAGCGAGTTATGATTAAAAATAAGAGCAGTCCCTACTTTTTTCTACGAAAAAATCAGTTAAAACAACTCCTTATTACCACACTAGTCAAAATTGACCAATGCCCTTCAGAATTTCTCATTATTTAAGTATTGTTAATTCATCTCAGAAGTTTCTTTAATTTTTATTCTATATTTTGAAAAAATTGGAGGAAAAAGTGAAAAGCCATTTTCTACAATTTCGTTAAAAATGCTCTTTTTTTCAAAATAACTCCAAAAAAACTGGAGATATGAAAAAAATTCTAGAGTAATACATTGTAGCTTCTTTATTTTCAAATATTGTGGTGTGTTTTAATTTTCTATATAATAAATATTTGGTGAATTATCGATAGTTAAAACCTCTAATTCCAAGGGAGCTCCACCTTATTTAATCCCTTAAATCCCTCCCCTTTCAAAATTAATGACTCGACAAATATTTAATTCACATGACCTCGTAGTCAGTAAAAACCCTACAAAATACTATTTAAATGAACTTTCTATCATAAAAATAAAGGAGCTATGTTTGAAAAACAAATCAAATTTATTTTCGAAAAATTCGAAATCCACAATTCAGAGCATAACATTCCTCATAACCAGTATATACTTTGTGTGCTTTACGTTCGAAGCTAACGATACACTCAAATTTGCTACAAAATAAACACACATACCCATAAGATGTATATATACATACACATATGTGAGTATGTGTGCTCTCGCTCACAGTGACCTGTGTGCATGCATGTGGTGGGAAGACTGGAAGCCATACAGTCTCCGTTTGATAGTGTTTCATGTAATGCCTACATAAATGTACATTTATTTGTTTATGATACCATGACGAAGTTTGTTCTGTTTATCCTATTGTTATATCTTTTCTGTGCTGTGATTAAAATCGTGAGAGAAAAAAGTGAGTACATAATAAAGGGAGTAAGAAAGTGAATAAGAAGATACAGTGTGATAAATAATTTATTTTTTTACTAATAATTACTAATAGTAGGGTAAATATTTTTTTTACATTAACCCCCAAAAAGGGTTGATTATTATGGGTTGAAACACCTTAAAATTATTTCCCAAACATAAAAAAATAATTTTACAAATAATTTAAACTAAATTTTACCCGTATTTAGCTTTAAAATATAATTCTATAAGTTTTAGCTTTTAGGGGTAGTTTTCACCCCAAAAAATAAAAAGCGCCCTTCGGCATAGTATAGATTTTTAAGTAGGGGGTATAATGAGTCTAATCCCAAATATTTGTGCAAATCGATTCAGTTTGAAAAAATTGCAAGGCTTTGCACTTTTATGAGCTTCATTTCCTGGACTATTTTCTGTCAATAGAATTGTTTTGTCCGTGAGGGACACAATAAAGTTCGAAATATATAAATGTAAATAGTGACGGACTCAGGATTTGATTGTCGCATGGTGGGATATTTGAACCTGCGAAAAGATTAGCTGATAGGAGAACTGAGTGGAGAGCTGCGTCAAACCAATCCTAGGATTGTTGACCAGTGATGATGATGATATTCATACTACAATATTTTAAGGCCAGCGTTGGATCCCCTTCCCTTTCTGCGAGTCATCTATTTTCTGATATTCCAATATTTGTACATACGCTCTACCTGATTTAATAGTATTTCTTCTCCAGGAATGAAATCGAGTTCTAATCATTGATTGGAGCCATTAATTGGCGAACAGATGGATTTAAGTAAGATTTCACTTTTTCCCGGCGTATGATGGCGGTGAATTCTTCTCGGGTTTCCATCCGGGTGAGCTCCATCTCCATCGCTGCCGACGTTTCGATAGAATCCTTTTCTATCGTCATCAGGGCCGATGGATTTAAATTTTTCACTACCCTTTATACTATATAATATGAAATAAGACGGCGGTAATGGCAGTATTTATTTTAGCGTAAATTCATGAAGGATCTCTAAAAGTTTTTACCGAATTTTTTTTCGTATCTCTTATTTTATAATTGTTATCAAAGACTTTTTCTTACTGAAAATAATTCTAGTTTTTTTATTTAAATCGGGTAAATTTATAGGTCGTTGGTCGTACCAAGAACATGATTCGAAAGCGCCAATAATCAAGTTGACTTTTTTTTAGTTCACTCAATGACGAAGGACAAGTTTAAACGAATTGCTTCCAATGAAAGAGAAACCTTGCGGTCTGGGTCGCGTGAATGACTTCGGCATTATGCGAACTAATGGAAATTCTTTGCACATTATTTTAACTCGGCGATCGCAATCTATATCGTGAAAGGATCGGCTTGGGGATGTGGGGATTTGTGTGAAGATTTGAAAATCGTTTGGATAACATTTCTTGGGGCGCGTTCCGATAATTACAATTTTAAAAATTACGCACTACGTATGCGCACCGCGACTCATGAGACGCGTGACGGTAGTGGTTCAGAATAAGCTCCTTATGATTATTAATAAAAACATTAAGCAGAAGAGGGGACAACTTAGTTGGCAACATTTTGAGGCACGATGGTCTGATGAAGACAATCGTTGAAGGACAAGTGGAAGGGAAAAAGGGCAAGGGACGGCCCCGAATGAGTTATATCGGACAGGTTATAAAGGATGTAAAAGAGAATAAATATGTAGCTATGAAGAGATTAGCGGATAGGAGAGAGAAATGGAGAGCTGCGTCAAACCAATCTTAGGATTGTTGACTAATGATGATGATGATGATTATTAATGCATAAGTTCATTCCATAGTTGTTGCTATAACGCTCACCCCGTTTACCTGATAGAAGTACATACCGTAAGGGCCGTTTTACACGGTACACGGAATTGCACAATCTGACGTACGTGCGAAGGCGCAATCGAAATTGCGTCGTATAAAGCGGAGAATTGCTAGACCACATGCGAGTATGCGTGGATGCGAGACGGCAAATTAGCCCCTGTTCTAATTTAGTTCATGCATTCGCGCAATTCACGCCATTTTAGAAATAAATGCAGCTCTAACCTGCGCAATTCCGTGCCTTAAAGGCCGTTTTACACGGTACACGGAATTGCGCAATCTGACGTACGTGAGAAGGCGCAATCAAAATTGCGTCGTGTAAAGCGGTGAATTGCTAGAACACATGCGAGAATGCATGGATGCGAGACGGCAAAATAGCCCCTGTTCTAATTTCGTTCATGCATTCGCGCAATTCCACGCCATTTTAGAAATAAATGCAGCTCTAACCTGCGCAATTCCGTGCCCCGTGTAAAACGGCCTTAAGAAACGGCCTTAAGAAATAGGGTTGCTAGTTGTGAAGTTAACACTTCACAGCTAGTACGCACCAAAATATGCTTAAAGCAGTAACTTTGAATATTTGCGGTGTTTAATGATTTCCATAGTACTGTTTGGGGTTATGACTATGTGTTACATGATTTCAGATGGAGCAATTATACAGAAATTCCCTGGTGATTTTAAAAGCAATGCCCGTGATGCCCCAATCTGAGAATGATTTGTTCCACGCATGATATTTCATGGTTATGATGCTTGATTTTACTGATGAAGGGTCCATGTTATCCCAAGAAGAAAGTTTGCCTATCACATTACTCTTCCATACTTCGTAACCTTGAAAACTGTAGGAATGTGTAGTTAGTTCGCCACCTAATGATAGCAGTATTCACTACGACAGTGTGTTGACTAAAAAAACTGTTTGGAAATATTATAAAATCTTTTTTTATAGTGTGGTCCAAAGTTACTCTGATGGGCCTAAGTAACCCCATCGCATGGTACTTGAGTGCTTTTCGCAACTAATGTGTGTCTCTTGTCAACTGTTTTGTCGCTGCAGTATGGCGGCGAGGAGGATGATTCCGTGGGGAGGGGGGAGGATGAAGGAGGATCGGAGGAGGCGGTGGATGTGTCTGGGGGCAAGAAGGGGGCGACTAACAACGCTGGGGGCAGGAGCGGAGGCGGCGGCTGCGGGGGCAGGCCGGGGGCGGCACTCGCTTGCATCGGAGGCTCTAAAGTAAGTGAACGAATAAGACTCGCACTCCTCCACGTCATGAGGTGGAGTTTTCTCGGTTACCCCTGGCAACACAGTGACATCTTTTTGATATTTACTTTATGTAAAACTTACTTCTCCCTGGTAATATGTTTCATGCGTCGAAAAATATAATTTTAATAAAAAAATTGGTATTTAACATAAATAGGATGTTATCTGGCGTAGCTTTGGGAAATCTATTCAATTCATGTTTGCTAATAGTTTTCCGTGGCGTTTTGAATTCGTGGTTCTCTCCATCTTCCGGGTTTTTGCCGCGTTGGTTTTCAGAGGCTGACGACAGTTTCGCCGGGATTCCACCAGGCTTCTTCATCTTCTTCATGATATCGTCCATTTGGCTGCATCTATACTGTCCTCAACTACCGGCGAAACTGTCGTCAACCTGTGACAAACCGTGCGGCAAAAATCCAGAGGATGGAAAGATACACGAATCTATTGTATTCATGCTGAACCAACAAATAAAAAACTCCTTGGACCTGCACAGAATTATTTTATTTCGCGACGGTAGTTTCAGTGAAACAGTCGTCATCGCCAGTGGAGCAATTTACAGAACATAGTTTTGCTAAGGTATATAATTGAAGTTATTTAATTATGTTATTGATAAATAAAGATATCAGATTATTTCATGTATCTAATATAAGCCAAGCTAAATATTAAGGAATTATTCAAGCTAAATATGTTCTGTAAATTGCTATATCAACTGTTTCTCGAAACCATGGTAGTGAAATAGATTATTATGTGGAAGTGAACGAAGTTTTTTCTATTTGGCTCCACTTTTTATTTACCAGTGATATCCTTTTGATATAACATAGTATTACTATGAAAAAATTGTGTTCAAAATTTGACCAGTTTTTATTATTTTATATAACGTAGGTGATATTTGATTGGTATCACTTATTCATCAATAGCAGTGATGTCAAATTTTGATGCACACATGGCAGCACTATCGTGCACCTAGCGCTTCAGTCCCGTGGCTAAATCCAGAACTTACAGGTGGAGATTATTCAAAGAAATAACCGCGGGTGGTTAATGAAGTACCCGCGTTTGATTTTCAAGTGCGAAAGGTAAAAACAAAAGCATTTTCCTCTATGGAGTTATCTCTTATGCTGAGATTGTTTGCAGGCTGGTTCATCAGAGGCGCTGCCGTCTCGTCACCTGGTCTCCGAACGTCGTCTGCGCAACACCTTCGGTTGGGCCCGCATCGATGTCCTCGTCCTCCTGATTGGCTCCGTATTCCTCGCCTCTCTCTGCTTCTCTCTAGTGGTCGAGGCCTTGCAGACCCTCTTCCACATCGGCCACTCGGTAAGAGAAATATTGAATACATAGTATTTGTCATATTTATTACACACCCAATTAACCACTGTCCCGTGACTAAAACTGAACATGCTCATTCAAAACCTGCTCATCATTCTACTCACAAAATTAACTACCTGGCTAACGGTGTATGGTTCTCATCAGTGACTCTCTCGCGATTAACAATGTCCAATTCTCGCTTGAAAGTGCTTGTCTCCTTAACGGGCAGTTTTATAATGTCAGGTGAACGTTAACCATAAGACGATACAGCCTTTACCTAGAGATGGTTGAAGGTCCTCGTAAGTCTCTGTATGATATCGGATTTCATTATAACCAGAACTTTTTATGCCACCGCCAGGTAAAGTTGAAAGCTGTATCATACTATGGTGACCGGAAATTATGGGACCGGCTATTAGTCTCTTGTTTTAGGAAATCCGCTCCGTAGTTGTCGAAATGCTATAGTTATCTTTATTTTTTGACCACTTTTAATATAATTAACTCATCAAATTCATAGTACTGCAATCCTAGTACTTCAGCCGTATCCTTCCTTGCATCCTCAAGCCTGTTCCTTTGGTTCCCTACGATTCATCTTCCTTGTGACCCTTATTTATATACCATGAGTATTTATTTCATGGATTTTCTCCAGAAAATTTTCCTATAATAATCCCTCCATTGTGCATGACGTAATTAATTGTAATAAGAGCTAACATGGTCTGTCTCTCCATCATATTAATCACGTAAAAGCTATATCCTTTGATGCGGTCTATCCCCAGGGTATTTCTATATCATAAGAGCGTGTTAAAAAACAACGGGAATTTAAAAAAATATTTATTCATTCGCCTAAATCAATGTCGTCACTTTCAAAATAGTCCCCATTTTATGTCACATACTTGTGTCAGCGCTTTTTCCAATCTTCGAAACATTTCTCTATCTTTTGGATAGCCTTTAAATCTAGCAGCGATTTATTTCAATGGCATCTATGCTTGTAAAACGATGGCCTTTTAAGGCTCTCCCTTTATTTTTCGAAATAGGAAAAAAGCCACTCGGAGAAAAGTCACTCGGAAAAAGCCATGTCTGGAGAATATGGCGGCTGAGGCATCGTTAAAGTATTGTTTTTGGCCAAAAATTCGCGCGCGGGCAATAAAGTGTGAGGTGAAAATCGCCGACTTTGCTCAGATATATCCAAGGAAGAGGGATATGGAAGTGCAAACGAGTGGATCGAGTTGATATTATAAAGTTGCTCATAGACAGCATCCCAGGGCAGTCAGCAGTCGAGTGCAGGGCATTGAAAAGTAAATTTAAATCTATTTTTAAGTGTAAAGCCTGAATCACACGATCATTTTATCCGTAGTTTCCGAGTTATCACTATAACGAACACTAGAGTGATCACTCGCAAATGATCGTCGCGCGCAATTGTTTTTCGCGATCGTTCCAATGATGAGGATTCCCATCACTTTTTTCATCACTCGTTCGGTCGCTTTTTCCGTCGCTGAAACCGTTCCTGAAACCCCATACCAGCCAATCAGAACGCATTCCCGTATGGAGCGATTGCAGCGATGTAGAGTTGAGGTGAAGGGAGGGACCGTGTGATTCAGAAAAATGATCACTCGAGCGATCAATTTTCCGGTCCTGAAAAGCGATCGCTCGAGTGAGGGATGAAACAAATGATAGTGTCATTCAGGCTTAAGTTTCTGTAGATTGGATAAGGAGAGATAAGACAGCACCGAGTATTAATATTGCTAAACGAAATTTTTAAACGAAGGAACTCCATTAAGGGCCACATTGAGTGGTTTTGCGTTGTATCTGTGTCCGTTAGGCGCGCATTTTATTCGGCGGCGCCACTAGGCTGCGATATCTCGTTCAAAATGATTTTCACCATTAACCGTGGTGAGAAAGGTATTTATATAATCCACAGTCGTCTCTCAAGCGTTAACGTTTGAAGTGCCGGTCACTAATTTAAAAGGCCTTCTAAAAAATCAGGCCATTTTTACCTAATTCATGTTTAAAAAGATATTAACAGCATAGCTATATTTAACACTAAGAATATTTTAATACAAATATACCTTGATCTAATTTCTTATTGAGTTGAAAAACAAATTTTGCGAACTTTTATATATGTCATGTAACAACAGTGGCGTCGACTCAATGGGGCCAGAGGGGTCAAAGCCCTCTCAAAAATTCGTTATGGGTGTGAGGAAAAAATGTGTCAGGCTTGTCGATTTTTCCCGTAGTGTCCAGATATCGAGATTCGAGTTATCAGGGTAATAATGTTGATCATATGGCTCTTTTAAAATGATTACAAAACTTAAAACTCACTACTTATAAAATTTCCCGGGTCAAGATCCCCGGTTTGGGCCCCCCAATTTTTTTGTAAGTTGGCATCCCTGGGTAGCAATGAATACCTACGGTTTTAGAACAATAAAAAAGCTTAAACAATTGATCAACAGCCATAAAATGCGTTATAATTTTTATTATGTTCAATTTAAACTGTTTTATTCAAGTAAATCGTTAAAAAAATGTTTTTTTTTTTGCATGTAATATTAAGTCCTAGGCAATATTCAGAAAGATTACCAGGACGTCAATGGCACAAAAAGTGTGAAATGTGTGGTTTTATATGATTTATTTACTCACTTACGTATTACTGCCGTTTCGTGCCGTGGCTCGTGAGAAGTGGAAATCGAATACTGGTAGTGCCGCAAGTGCGATTTTAAAATCTGAAAGCTGGGAGCGACAACAATTCTAGCGGCGGTCTTGGAACTCCTCTATGTAATATTCGTGGTTTTAACCGTGAGACATGGGAGGAGCATTCAAAGCGAGAATCGGAATTCATCATCCAAATCAATTCCCTGTAAATAAGACGTAACTATGAACATTGGCTAACGACAGACCTCTTCAACACAGACTATGCATGAAGTGTGTTTGAGTGTTGTTGTTATTGTTATGTGCAACAGAGAGCGGAATTACGCCGGCCAGTGGTTAATCTTTGAGTTTTGTGATGTTGGCTTGCATGATGATGAAGTTTGGCTGTCTCCAGGACGAAATGCACCATCCCATCCCAGTGCTTTGTGTCGGAGCTGTCGGCGTCTTACTCAACGGACTTTGCTACCTGCTCATCGGCGGTGAGTGTCGCATTTATAACATTATTACCTCTTTCTGTTTGGTTCTTTTCATCCTTTAAAATATTTTATCAAGGATATTTTGTAAAAGTTCTTTGACAAAGATACTTTATAGAGTAATGTAATTTCTAGTGAAGTATCCGGCAACAGGTCAAACTCGCGGCCAATCCGAGCGCGTGGCTCAAAGTCCCTGTAGTTTAATTGTAGAGATGCGTGAAAATTGCAAATGCGATATAGATGCGATGTGCGCGAATAAATGCGACATAGATGCGATGACTGGACTTTTATGATATTTTTACGCAAATTTGCCTTTTCGACGGCAAAATTCGTACATTTTGTGCCGAGCGCAGTTTAAATGCTCCGCCGACACTCACCGCTTAAAGCATGTGAGCGACTGGCCAGCTGCTAGTGGCTGGGACTCTACGTGGCCGCGAACTACAAGTGGGCGCGGGCAAGCTACACCTACGCTACTATATGTCTTATTCCTTAATTTATTATTGGTCTACAACATAATTATTTAAAATATTCTGTGCGATTCTATAAAAGTGCGATAAAATAAAAATGAAAGTGCGATTTTCACGTATCTCTAACTATTTGTAAATTTGGTTCCTATTGGCATCAGTTATCCAGGAACACGCTTTCGTCGTGGTTTGGTGGTGTGCTCTACTATTTACCGTCCGTTTATACTCTGTTTGCGGGTGATCTGGTGTGGCAAAAGCAAGTGGAGATGAGGGGAGGGAAACTTTCTCAACATGTGACTTTGCTTTTGCCAATCAGCAAACAGTAGGCGTGGCCTCAGTCAGTCGCTCTCAGAACTCCGCCTAGTGAACATCGTGAATCTGCTCGTGGAGCAGTGTTGCCAAACCTCACGCGTTCTCCTTGTATGTGACAAGTATGTCTTCCACCAACAGTGCCTCATTCAACGCATTAGCTGACAATGTCACGGGCTTCTGTGAAAGGATTATCCCCAATGCCTTCCAAATGAGCAGGTATATTGTCTCGGCGCCGGGGCCAAAATACCTGTGGCTACATATGACTCACACGTTTTCAGTGACAAAGTAGAGTGGCTATGTACACATGGCAACATTATGTTCGCTCTCCCTCTCGGAACTACCCCTCCCTTATCAGCGAAGCCATCCGAGAGTGTCCGGGCTCTCACGAAAGCTCACCCGCAGACATAAAGTGTATAGACCATAGTTGGGCGAGGGAGCCATTTTAAATGGCTGCGTAAGAGACGGCTGTGACAACCAACTTTCTTACGCTCATCTATATTGGATGCCGCAGGCATGGGCGTACCCAGCCAGGGGCAGGCCTCCCTCCTGCCCCTCTGAAATCAGTACTGAATTGAAACGAAAACATTCAACAAATTTTATTTAAACCCAAGAAAAATGATATGTATTAGTTTAAGTTACGTAACTAAAATAAAACTATTTTCCAAGGAAATAATCTCATAAACTAATGTCACAACTTAGTTTGCCCCCTCTAGACCATGGCTTGCCCCCCCCCCTAGACCATAGCTTATAGTTATGATCCTGGGTACGCCCATAGAGTTAGAGTATTTATGGGTACGCCCTTGGCCGCAGGTTTGCGAGATGTTGCCGTAGCGTTTAATGAATGGGTAATATTTCAGCGGATATTATTATTAATAGTGACACCAGTGGCGTTGCGAAGGGGAAGGTCCGGAGATTCCGGACCCCCCTCCGAAATATGAAAACACAATAACTTTCCTGCATAAATGAAAACAATATATTGAAAAATCATGACTTTACAAAAGATTTATTTGAAAAATGATGTTTTTAGATAATGAAATGCGTAAAAATTAGAATAAAACCCTCTACATAGAACCCTGTGATCAAAAATTTTCCCCCCTGGTTTTGGACCCCCCGAACGAAATTCCTGGCTACCCCGCTGAGTGATACCATATGAAAGTAACATTATATTATCCTTACGTGATACTACTTCCGCCACCTTCACTTCCGACGAACAGTTGAGTAAGAAAATGCATTTGGTTAACAAAAATTGCTATGTACAATAAATTTTGTGATTCATCATTTGCACTGAAACTCATTGTCTTGAAGACTCACTCACCTCAGGTCATTATCATGTGGAATCGAATGCCATAATTAATGCAAAGAGGTTAAATGATATAAGACTGCAGTGGTATTTTATAACACGTATTTATTTTAAAAAAATGAACCAGCTTTTTAAAAATAAACAAACTTTTGGTTGAAATGTTTTGTTAAGCAGAATGCCTGAAGGCTGCATACAATTTATAGTCCGGCATTCTCACCAAAATTATTGGCTGGAAAGTTATTGAGTTTATCAACATCGATGGCGTTTACTATGCTGGTTTCAAGAACTTCGTAGCCATAAAAAAATCTTCTAAACCCAAGATGTACAGCACTTTGTAGACGAAACACAATATCATTTTCGTTGGAAATTATTCTTTCCACTTTTCCAAATAAAAGAAGGCTGAAGTCGTCGGAGCCAACTGCAACACATATTCCACTTAGGAAACGAGTGAACTTCCACTTCACCCAAGGCACCTCAAGGCAAGCTGATACAAACTCACGGGGAATTTTTCTTATGTGTTCACAGCTATCCATCAACACCTCACAATCTCCTGAATTGTAACTAATATATAAAAAATTGTGCATCATTAAAGTTTTATTTTTGTTTATTGGTTACTCTTTTGCAATTAGTTACCGACGTCTTACATGAAAATGAAGCTACTTCCTACTCATAGCTGAAGCATTAATAGCATTAATATAGTACATAAATCAGCCTAAACTTTTTGCGTATGTAAACATCGAGAGTAGGTAGGCCCGGAGAAAAATGATACAAAAAATTCTGTGGTATGTTACACACCTTGCAATATGGACAAGAGGTCTATCGCTAGACGGCGAAACGGTCGTTTTCTTCATCTCGTCACGGGCGAAACATTTAATTGGTGCATTTCATTGTATTTTTGTAGAGAAAACAACACCTCCGAGTTACAAATAGCTTTTAAAATTAAATTTTACCCATTCTTTTCTATTTTAAATGGCCGAAAGGTAGATTTCAATTTCCGAGATGTAGAAATAAAAATGATTATGGCAGTTACCTATGTTACGTACCACATAAATATTTCCTTACGTGAACATTTTGAATTTTTTTTGCATAAAGCATACGTAACTGCAATAATAATTTTTATTTCTACGTCTCGGAAATTGAAATCTGCCTTTCAACCATTAAAAAAAATAAAAGAATGGGAAATTAAATTTTAAAATCTATTTGTGATTCGAAGATGCTGTACATACAATAGATGGTACAATAATGATTGCCCAAGACAATCGTAAAACGGGTTACGTAAAAATTTAGCCCACAATTTTTCTTAGTTTTCTTCGCCTTTTTAATCGATGGGATCTCGTATTTGATTTTTAACCCACTTCCAATTGTCGGACAACACCTAAAATTTTGCACCTTCGGTTACTCCTGTTGACAATACAGTATTCAAATATCAAACATTTGAATATTTTCCATTTTGTTGGAACAAATAAACTAAATTTCCTTTTCGAAAAATAGTTTTAAATTTTCGCAGCGGATGACGTTAGTTATACTCAATTGTATTCGGCAGAAATTCCTTTAACAGCTTTGGATTAAATGATTGCATGATTCAACAACAAAAAATTAAAAATTAAATTTAAAAAAGATGACAAAACACAATCTTTTCCCAAAAACAGTAGAAAATGGGCTAAAAAGTGTGCAATAAGATAATGACGACTCGGAGAATGAAGCGTAATGTTTTACATATGTAGTCTAAGCTTCTCCTTCAGGGTTGTGTCACCTAACCGTGTCATCCCTTCCTTCAACATCTGCAAAACACTTATGCATTGTCTTCATCTCTATTCTTGACCAATCTGGATCATATGTGTAAGGACGGAATCTATTTTGAACTAAGCACTGCGCACACTAGATAGATTCTCTCCTTATAAAAATCCAGGACGTTGTCCGAGGAGGAGAGGGCACCACTGGTTTCGGGCGTGGAGCGAAGTGTGGCCGGAATGGGGGTGCTTGGGTAGGACAAGCCACGCCCACTTTCACCAAAACATTGACAATCCCTTAAGGGTCAATGCTAAACTATTTGGTGAAATTTTTGGCCATAACTCGTTTATACATTAAAATAACTATGGAACGCACAATGTTAACCTTTGTTACTGACTTCATTGGTAGGCATCGCAAAGTTATGCCTCAAATATCTTTTCCGTGGGAAAAATTATTTTTATCCCTTTCGTCCATCTATATCCTATGGCGAGTAGGTTATACCTTTCACCAGGGAAGTTTCCTCCACGTGACGTCATCGGGTGACGTGGTCCTCGAGGGTGGCGTATTGGCGCCGAGGAAGAATGTTGTGGCTGCTGCAGCCGCCCAGCAGGAGGCTACAGCTGCCGCTCCTGCAGCAGCTGTAGTATCTACAGGAGGAGGCTCTACGACGGCGGTGACAAAAGCTGCGGTGGCGACGTCATACCTACAGGCGGGAGTCTCCGGCACGCCGCCCCTGCGCCAGGGCCCGCGAGAAATGCTCAGGGACGTCCTCGGTGAGTCAGAATCATCTACATATACTACATCTACTCACTGACCCGCAAGCCGATTGGCAAGTGGAGGGAGTTGTTAGGACATTGACCGTCCGCACAAAATAGGCAAAAAATACGAAACACGTTCTCAGTCATAATTCAATCATTGTCATGCCCTATTTCGCCTAAGTAAATGGGTTCTTGACATCGCGGTACAATAAAAATACATATTTTTCGCAGATTTTATTTTCAATTTTTTTGTCAAAATCGGCAGCATTGAAATACGTTGCAAATAAATTGGGATCATTTTTTGGTGTAAGGAGCATTATAAAAGTTTTTTTTGCCTAAATACTGTTTCTATATTCTAGCATCATTCAACATTTTTCCTATTAATATAAATAATATTGTAAGAAATTTCAAATTTCTATTACTTGAAAAATTATAAGGCTAGAATTTTGACAATTTCGTTGTTTTGAATAAATTCCTCAATTTTTGTACTCAATAGGAAGAAATAGTTTTAAGATGACGTGGATTCGTAGAATCAATTCGTATCAATATTGATCATAAATCTAATCAATGTGTCGAATTAGTCAATTTTTTACAACTAATCAAAGTTCTGCATAGTTAACATCAGCTTTATGCGTGTTTTTTTAACATGTTATTGTCAAATGCTTCTAAGTCCATTTAGACTGCATGATATACAGATATGTTTGCGTCTATTTTTCAAATGAATTTGTTTTTCTTAAAAAATGTGTCGAAAAAAACGGGTTGCAACCAAATGAGGGTTTTCTTCCTGTTTCAGGCTGTTTCCTTGTGATCATTTGTTCGTTGGTCGTTTACTTCACCGATGCCAATGTCGCCAAATATGCTGATCCTATCATATCCATCATATCGGCGGTCCTCTTGCTTATTCTCAGCTATCCGTACAGTAAGTATCAGTTCACCTTCATTTAATATGTATTCCGTATATTTGGGATACATTGGGACAGATAGACTTTTCTCTTTAAATCATTTCCGCATTTATCAGAAGTATTTCGTACATGTTGGTATATATATATGTGTATGCAAATTCAATGTTAATTACTCTGAGTTACCGTGTTCATTGTTGCTTGTTGATTTTTTTAATGCCAGTTTAAGTTTGTGAATCTTACAACAGAGAATAAATGTGCATTTAAGATTCAAGTTACTAATTAAGTATAGTCCTAGTGGCACAGCCAAAAACGTTGCTCTTGATGATGCAAACTTGAAATTTGGTAGAATAGATTGGTATTTATTTCAAGGGCCTAGTCCTTTGGAATCTGGGTTCAACGTGTTTTGCACTTTCTCAGATAAAAAATACTCTGTGACATTTCCAAACAGTGCAGACGAATAAAAAGTAACTTATATGAGATAAGGAGTGAATGGTTGGCCGGGGAACCACAAAAAATAACAATCATCGTCACTTACCTCCATCGCACCGACCTCCAACCTGGGGCCGTATTCTGTAACTCCAAACCGATCGGTGCGGCACCGATTCGTCGGGTGCGACGTCACACCGACTCCCGGAAAGAAGTCGTGCGATTCTGTACGAACCCAATTTCTGTCAAGGTATTTAATATAGATGATGACACAGTGAATTATAGAGGCGTATTCGAAGGGGCAGAAAAAGATAACATTGCAGAAAACCTCATTATTTACTCGGTGATGAGGTAAAAACAAAATAAAACGTACAATGCGCACCCATGAAACCCACTAGTCGGTGGCCGAATCGACACCTTTTTGCTGTCGGTACGGCTACCGACGATCTCCCGTCCTCTCGTCGGTGCCGCACCGACAGCAAAAAGGTGTCGATTCGGCCACCGACTAGTGGGTTTCATGGGTGCGCATTGTACGTTTTATTTTGTTTTTACCTCATCACCGAGTAAATAATGAGGTTTTCTGCAATGTTATCTTTTTCTGCCCCTTCGAATACGCCTCTATAATTCACTGTGTCATCATCTATATTAAATACCTTGACAGAAATATAAAATAATGGTTTAAAAAAATGAGGTTTGCTAACATATAATGGCTTTATCTCATTTATGCTACCACTTTCACTCGCTTGTAATAGGCTTTATTTCTCTCTATCATCATTTATTTGCTCCTTTGACATAAAAAAGATATTTTTTATTAAATATGAGTTTTGCCGCAATGTTATCACTTTATATCACTCTGAATAGGCGACTGTTATTTCACTCAATCATCAATTTGGCGTTTCTCTCGGCATAGAAATAAGATCTTTTTATTTAAGCATGAAGTTTGCCACAACGGTATCAGTTTCTTTCATTTGTAACAGGCAACTATACTTCATTTCATCGTCAGCCATTGATTCCCTTGACGATAAAAGAAGATATTTGTTAATAAGTATGAGGTTTGCCGCAATATTATCATTTTCTCTCACTTGGAATGCGCAACTTATACATATGTATTTCACCCAATCACGATTTCTTTACTTCCTCGTCATTACACTTCTTTTAATTAGACCCAGCTCCATATTTTTATAACAATTTCCTAACTTGTTCCTCTAATATGACATTTACATTTGCATTTGAATCCTACGTTCACGTTCCATGGTATGCTATTTTCGTCTGCTACGGTGCCAATGGCATAACCTTCCGTTGATAACATTTAGACGGAACTTACTTAATGACAACTATATTACCAAATCATGAATAAATAGCATTATACGGAACCAATATTTAAAAAAAGAAACTACGATCTCAAGGATAGTTTCAATAATTCATTCCAGCAACAACAATTTCTATCACATACAAACTTTATTGTGATGTTGTAATATTGTTTCCTTCGAATCTGTAGGTACAGTATTACTACCACACAATATATAAGCATTGTTAACAACTTATCCAATATGTTAATCTTAATCTAGCAATAAGTCGTAATTTCCGCAAAGAAAAAGATTGAGAATGACGACAACAAACTGTGCCAATGAGTCTTCACTTAATCGCTGAAAGTGTCGTCGTCGGTGCGGAATCCGTTGTCGGTACGGTTTGATGCCCAGTCGGTGGGCTTGAAAGGGAAACCGACCGGTGCGGCACCGACGAAATACAGAATACGGCCCCTGATAAGTGCAACTTAGATGCCCCTTTCTAGATGCAACTTTCAAGTATATACATTTTGGAGGTACTTTATCGTGCACTTGGTAATATGTCAAATGTAAAGAATCAATTATATAATTTCTCCTCGCTTAACAAATGCCGGTACAAAGATAGGAAGTTTACACACTTTGGATATATTTTATGGTACACTTATGGCCGGACAAATCTGAGGTGACATTTGGTACCGTCGCCTCATGTTGAAATAAGGAATTTCTTATATTCTCTGTTGTTAAAATGTGTTCTTTTTTTAATCCTGTTGCGTTTTACTTATCCTTATCTATTGTTGTGTTGCTGATGTACGTCTTCCATAAAATAAAGACGTTTCTTTCCTAGTTGTTAAAGCAGTTTATATAATTCTTCATATGTATACCTGCTCCCGTCATCATTACCCCGAAAATAACAACAGGAAATCGAACAAGTCTAACATAAAAGATTATGTCCGAAGAACCATCACGCCCACCCTGATTGGATATTTATCGAATGGATGAATGTAACAAAGAAGAATATTTGAGAATTACTGTTCTCTTATCAATTAATTCAACTGCGATTGGGGCATATTACTCATACTTTAACCATTTATCTGCAATTCAAAGAATAACTTAAAAGATACGTATTTATCACAGCATCCGTTGTAGCGTGTGTTTGTAACAGGGGCAACTCCCGCCTCTCCCTACATCATATGCTTTGCGGTATGAGTGAAATCAACGGTGTAAGGCGAGATCTTGCGGAACATAATGATGTAAAATTGAATATACAAAAGATGTAATACATGACTACTTTAGCGTTTTAAATTATTTTTCATTATCTTCATTAGTCAAAAATCGTAAGATTGGTTTGACGAAGTTCTCCATTCCTCTCTCCTATCCGCTAGTCTTTTCATAGTGATGAATTTATTACCTTTTACATCCTTTATAACCTTTCCTATGTTACTTATTCGGGAACGTCCCTTACCCTTCTTTCCTTCCACTTGTCCTTCTACGGTTGTTTTCATCAGACCATCAGGTCTCATAAATGTTCCTTAGTTCCGTGTTCTGCTTAAGGCTTTCAGAAGAATTCTCTTGTCTCCCACTCTTCAGAGCACTTCCTCATTAATTGCACGGTCAATCCATTTTATCTTTATCATTCTTCGGTAGCACCACATTTCAAATGCTTCCACTCTTGGTTTCTCTGCTGCTGTAAATGTCCAAGTCTCGCTTCCTTAGAGAAACATGTTCCACATGTAGCATCTGATAAATTGTTTCCTTACTTCTATGACTGTACTCTCAGCTGTAAGAAGATTATTCTTTTTGTGAAAGCCATCTTCACGGGAGCTATTCTAATCGCTATTTATTTCTTGCTTCATCCATCGTTGGTAATTCGGCTTCCAGGGTGAGACAACTCCTTCACCTCTTCAAGATTATGCTTTCATAGGTTAATTTTTGCCCTACCCTCCTCTATTTTGCTGCTTACTAATATCTTAGTCTTATTTTTGTCGATTTTCAGCTGATATCTGGGCATTATCCTTTCCATACTTGTCAAAGTTTTCTTCAAACGCTTCTCTGTCTCAAGTATGATTGCCATGTCGCCAGCAAATCGCAGCATACTAACTTTTTCCTGGTTGATATTGAATTTCAAACCCTTATCCTTGATTTCATTGATTGCTTTCTCGATGAAAACGTTAAAAATTACGGGGGACAGTGCACACCCTTGTCTCACTCCTTTTCCTATTCTTGCTTCT
This sequence comes from Ischnura elegans, assembly GCF_921293095.1. Lineage (NCBI taxonomy): Eukaryota > Metazoa > Arthropoda > Insecta > Odonata > Coenagrionidae > Ischnura > Ischnura elegans. Next base: position 79,344,969 of record NC_060257.1, read on the forward strand.
GCACAGTTGGGTCCACATTTTATTACAACTATTTGGTTTTTATAAAAAAAACAACTTGTTAACAATTCCACGATCATTGCAGAGTAAATATGTAAATAATGTTTGTAAACCATTTCCTCTAATAAAAAGTTATTAATTAGTGCTTATCATTCCCTGTCTCGCTCTCCTTGTTGATGAATGGCAGTGAAGGAGTCTGGGCTGATTTTGCTGCAGACGATCCCCGACCACATTAACATCGAGAGCCTCCGGGTGAGGCTATGCCACGCCTTCAAGCCCTCTGTAGTCGGCGTCGAGAACCTGCACATCTGGCAGCTGACGCCGCACCGTACCTACGCCACGGCACATGTCGTGTTCATGAATTCCAAGGTATGCACAGTTGAGCGTTTCACTTGGACCGTAAGTCGCAATGAAATCCTGAATTTTACAATAAAAATTGTTCAGACCAAAATTGTTGATCAGGTAACTATCTATAAAATTGCTCTTACACTGTTTTATCTGAGACTCACCGTTTCTGAGAGAAATCCATTCAAAGTTAGCCGGATCTGTTTTCTCCATTATAAGCATGACAACGCTGTCTCTGAGCATAATTGGACGAGTAATTATATTTTATATAATATCCAGTATATAATAAGAAACAATAATTATATGTCATATAAGTAAATTCTTCACTACGAAAGTAGGAAATTCATAAATATTATTAACTGTGGAATTTTTTGCGTGGGGTACTAAACGATTAAGAAAAAATAGCTTTCTCCCTAGCTTTGAAACTCGCGTAGAGAACAGAGCGGCACCTCGAGGTAGCACCACGTATTTTTGTTAGCAGTGTTTAGTGTATACTTAATTTATCGTCGCATCGGTGTGTAACAATCCATGGTCCTTTTAAGGGCTGGGATTAGAGCATGAATTGAAATGTAATACATTTTTCGATCTTCTCTTATTTTCAGGAGATCTCGTCCGTGATGAAAGCCGTCACTGAATTTTTCCACGAGCAAGGTATCAGCCACGTGACCATCCAGCCGGAGTTCCTCACGGTAAGACTTAAATTATCACGTGGAAGTCTTCTTACCAACTCATACAATATTATTCATTCCAATTTCATCGCCTCATTAGCAAAAGCGCCCCTCGGCACGATATAGATTTTGATCCTTGCTCTATCCCCTTACTACTGTCAAAATTTCAAGTAAATCGATGCAGTTTGAAAAAAAAATGCAAGCCAAAGTGCTCTTCATTTGCTGGGCTATTACCCGTAATGTTGGAACCAATAATTTGCCATAGCAACGCTTCTACTTTTAATGATGAGCCCTGATGAGGAGCGCCGAGACAGAGCTGAAACGTTGGCCGTTATGAAATTAATTTACCCGGTGGAAATCCCGAGAACAGTTTACCCAAATAATTCGCCGGGAAATCATAAAATCATATTTCAACGCTTCTACTGTTTTCGTTCATCGAATGTTTATGATGATTTGTTTTTATTTGCCGCAGTGCCGCGCCAAATCGGCGTCGAACGCGGAGACCAATGGGCGCTTGGCGCTGCCGTCAGCAGTGACGACCGATAATGCGTTGACTGCGGCGGAAGGCGGCGTGAAGATGCGTGCGGGTCGCGGAGAATCGTGCCGCAGCCTGCAGTGCTGCGACGAGGGCAAGGGAGTGCCGTTGGCCCTGCCGCAGCCGGGTGCTGAGAGGCGGCACTCCCTCGATGAAGTAGTGATACCACAAGAGCCGCAGGTGAGTGGTACCTCCGCTGTTAATGGTCAATGTTAGACTCATTTGATACAATACCCAAGCAGCAATCAGTATCCCAAAACATACAGACAACATTTCCGGCGTTAACATATGCCATCCGAGCAATATACATGTCAAACAAATAAAAGTTGTATGGATATCTGTAAAATATCCAAAGAAACCGTCAAACAACGTTGCAGCGATTTCCAATAGTGGTCTTAGAGGTTCATATTACTACATATCCTAGATATCTTCGCATAGTACCGTAACTATTGGGGGGTATGAGGGGATAGATCCTCCCCCACAGCCTCAGGGAAATAAAAAAATATTTAAAATTATTGTCTAATTTTGACGTATAATAACTGAATCTCCCACCCACGTTCAAACATCGGCGCCGGACGGTATTTTTTCGGTCAGTTCCATATAAATTCCAATGTTCGACGGAGTTCCGGCGCGACGTTCCAGAGAGTTCGCCGCCAATATAAAAACAAGCTATCTCGGAAGCCCAGGCAGTCTGTATATTGAAGTGATGATAAACACTCCTAAAAGCAATTTCGTTAGAAATTCATTTAGCGTAGCTATCGGTACGAATTCATTAAATTAGTCATGAATATTAAATATTTAATGGTGCCAGACTCCACACTTCGCATTGAAACATTTGCTGAAGATCGAAGATTCTATGATCACCACTTCAAATGGGATTGCCACTTGGAAGTGAAACTGGATCCCATTGAAAAGGATCCCTTACGAGAGATTTTCCCCTTAAAAATTCACTTTTCTTACATGCTTCACAAATGAAGGCAAGTGCTAAAAAGTGATAGGTGTTAATTTGTTCTTCTTCCCGCAGGGAGGCAGTTCCGTCGTGGCGGAGGTAGGGAGGAGGGCTGTGAGCGAGGAGGCCCTCTTGGGACCCCATGAGGGCCCTACGAAGACCAGCCACGACCCTGCTGGGGGCAGCCGCCCTGGGCTACCCTCCACTGATACTGCAGACGACGGAGACCTGCGCCGCTCCACGGAGGCTGTCTCAACTACTCCATCGGAAGGAAGCAAGGAAGAGGTTAAGCGATGAGCAAGGCCAATCAATGCACGGCGTGCGATAAGTGCAAATTCGCGTGCCTTCGATTCTAGTGAAAGAAGGAAATAACCTTGGTGAATGCCACTGAATTCAATACCTTCGTCTCTGTTTCAACCACTTCTGGGTGTTTAATCCGGTATTTACTTTCGGCCGCTAGCTCAAAAGATAGCGAATGAATTCACAAATCCACCTACGATTGTTATTCTACCTTTACAGTGCCACATGTTAATAAAAATCGGAGCCAAAATTTTTTTCAATGGAACTATGGAGGGGGAAATATACTTATGGTTTCCTAGGGTTTCTTTGGAGGGAGTTTACTTAAGACTGCATCTTCCCGACAAACGGTGCGGGTTTGAACCCCTGCACCTTCCTTCCGCTATCTTCCAGTTCGCTTCGACTTTGTACTTAAATTTAGGAGTAGCTTACCCTTTACGAAGAAAGAAACCGAAGAAACACCCGAAGCGTTCCGCGCATTCTGGTTATTTGTTGCCGAGGTCTAGACACAGCTAACAGCAGCTAGAACTAACAATACAGAGCAACAATCGTTGCTAGAATCGCTTTATTCTTTGCAAATTTAACTTAGCGACCGCTCTTCGATAATATAAACGTAATGCGTCGCTAAGGCAAAATATTTGTTCCAACAATAAAACCTCTTCACGTGGAGCTTTTCCTGCATGATTAGAGTTACTCTCCACATGAGTCGCGCTTCGTATGCCTAATGCGAGAACACCATGTCATGAATGGTCTCCTCACGTGAAAATGAAAAATATCCGAGGCGTGAGTGATCTAGGCCAGCGGTGAATAATAGTTGTGGCTCGTATGAGCGAAGGCTATCGGAGGGCCACGCTGCTTACAATGATTGTATTCATCAGTTAACATTATATTTAATTTCAGAAGAAATATAAATTGTGTATTAAAAACTTAACAGTAGCGGTTGTTATTCAACTCACTTATTTGGTTAACTTTATATTAGTTAGATTTCTAGCTACTAGCACATTTAATTATATAATCAATTTAATGAGACAAGTGTACCCTATCATATTTTTTTAAATTCTGTGTCGGAGCATCACGAACTCTGTGGCGGACCACATGCTATCTAGGCTATTGTTGGGAACAAGGAACTCAATGCAATGGTTCCTTGCATAAAGGGGGCATCAGTATAAGTACACGGTCCAAGCGACCGTTAATAATAACCGGAATAAATGCCCAGGTCATTAATTTGTGTCGGCTAACCTGTTACTAACGAGAAAAGGTTGAAACAGGTCGAGTAGACTTATAATTCAGTGGATTTAATCATGTTTTATTTTTAATTTTCACTAAAGTGACTGAATAGACAAATAAAATTCACTAAGTACGTTCCAATTTATTAACACCGACAATGATTTTAATTCTGTTGTATCATTATCGTGGTGTATGACTGCATCTAAAACATGGTTGGTGTTAAGAAATATTCATTGCGAAACTTAAATAGTGAATTTTATTTCCCCATATATATAGTGGTTCCACAAAGTTAAGCCTGGAATCTAATACAAAATGACTGAATTCCACGAAGTTTCGTCAACGGTTGTCGAATGTCTTCGGTTTTAAGTGTGGAATACAGATCAAGTATTCATACGTTAGACAACGTCTGTGACGGGATGCATTGTGCAGCGAAGGAGAAAGAAGTCGATACATTGAATGTGTGTGTGTTCTTGTGTGTTAAGTGAACATTTTCCACGGTGATTGTTACCTGTTCCCTGCGCTGCTGTTTTCTTCATGGACTATAATTCCTAAGACTGCCATTTTGCCGTAACAGCGACCCTCGCCATCGTCTGTGTTCGAGGCTTCAAGCCCCGGAACGAATATTCGCAATTCTAACTACTGTGATCTAAACGCCAAAAAATGACTAAATAAAAAGTGTTAAATCATTTATTCGCTCCACCAATATCTTATTCCTAACGTGCACAACAACTTAGCTGATTGTGAGGTGCAACCAAGCATAGCAACATATCTTAAGATGCAATCCTGACACTGCAGCTGCTACATTCATACCTTTCCCATACTAGTGCTTTAGTTCCCTGCAGTAATCATTGCTTGTGTCCTCATTATCTGTCCTAAGTTCTTATCTTTACATCTACCTCGGGGGTCTTTTCTGTCAATTTTTCCCTCCATTATACGAGGGGTCACTCGTATTCCTTTAGTAATTGTTCTGTCTGGTCACATAACCTATTCATCGGGAATTAATCAGGGGTATGGTGCAGTGGCGCCGATCCATGGAGCCTGAGGGGGCCCAAGCCCCCTCGAAAATTCGTAATGGGTGCGAGGGAAAAATGTGTCAGGCTTCTCGATTTTCCCCGGAGTGTCCAGATATCGAGATTCGAGTTATCAGGGTTCTAATATTGATCATATGACTCTTCTAAAATGCTTAAAAAAACTTAAAACTCACTACTTATAAAATTTCCCGGGCAACATCCCCGGTTTGGGCCCCCCCAATATTTTTTTTCGGCATCCCTGGTATAGTGATCCATAATTCCCTCTCTTATCCTATTTTTCGGTACACCTCTTCGTTTATCGCCCTATCCTTCCACCTGATATTCAGCGTTCGCCGCCAGCACTAAGTTCCGTAGGATTTGAGTGTTTTATGGTCAGCTCTTACGAATGTCCAAGTCATCATGCCGGGTCTGGGGAACCATCAAGAAACATGGTTAGGTATCATCACTGGTCAACAATCCTAAAGGCTGAATCACACGATCATTTTTTTTTCGCCATTTTCGTGTGATCACTCCAGCGATCACTCGCAAATGATGGTCGCGCGCAATTGTTTTCCGCGATCATTCCATTGATGAGGATTCCCATCACTTTTTTCATCACTCGCTCGGTCGCTTTTTCCGTCGCTGACACCGTCACTGAAACACTATATCAGCCAACTGGAACGCATGCCCGCATGGAGCGATTGCAGCGCAAGGTTTGACAATCGTGGGAACGACATTGGTAAACATAAACACGCTATATATATTTTTTCCTGGTACGGGTCCTTTGACAACGAGCTGTGATATCGGAAATGATGCGAAAAGCGACGGCAGGAGGGATAGTGTGATTCAGAAAAATGATCACTCGAGCGATAAGTTTTCCGGTCCCGAAAAGCGATCGTTCGAGTGATCACTGTGAGTGACGGAACAAATGATGATTCAGGCTTAAGATTGGTTTGACGCAGCTCTCCACTTTATTCTCCTGTCAGCTAACCTTTTAAAACCTACGCATTTCTTCTATTTCACATCTTTCTTTACCTGTTCCATGTATTTCATTCGAGGTCTTCCTTATCCGTTCTTGCCATCTACTTTTTCTCAATGATTGTCTTCATCAGGCCGCCATGTTTGAAGATATGACCTTTAAGGCTGTTGTTCCGTCTTCTTATCAAGGTTTTCATGAGACCTCTCTTCTCTCGTACTCTTCTTAGGACTTCCTCATTTCTAACTCGGTCGATTAATTTGATCCTCATCATTCTAATGTAGCACCAAATTTCGAAGGCATCTACCATAGATATCTCCGTGGCTGTCATCGTTTATTCCTCACTTCCGGATAGAAGCAAAGTAAGTTCCGATAAACTGTTTCCTCACTTCTTTGTTTAAATTTCCCCCTGTAAGCAGGTCTCTCTTCTGATGGAATGCTCTCTTCACTTGGACTAATATGCTGATAATTTCTTTCTTGCTTCTCCCATAACTAGTTACCCTGCTTATCAAATAGCAGAATACATCCACCTCTACCAGTTTTTGTTTCCCTGTTTAAATTTTAGTCTTGACTTTTCTCTCCTGCTGCATACTAATATCTTGACTTTCTGCATGGTTAGTAGTTATTTGCTTTATACCTAGTCGAAACTTGACAAAGATTACTTGTGCCTTCATTGGCAGTTACGCAACAGCAGGCCCTCGAGATATAGGGCTAGGAAGATGGTCATTCATGTGATAAATATTTCAATCCCAGTGGTTAGGAAAATTAATGATTTTTGTTTGCATTGTTGTGATTTTATTTGTAAATAAAATTATTTACGAGTCATTTGATCACCATCAAAATTACACGTGCACGCACTGTAAATAAAACTACAAAAATACCTAAATCAATCAGAATGGGCTGCCTGAAGTCTGAAGATAGAGCACCGGTTTGGTATGTGTTGATGCTGTCGAATTAATATCTCAAAGTAAATATGTACTTCGTACAAACCGGAAATATATCAAGAGCATTTTAAGTATTTTAACTGTAGTATGAAAGACGATTATATCGGTGGTCAAGATGCATTATATTCCTTTTTTTAAATTATGCTAATGTCCCGCGTATCGTAGCCTAAAATCATTACTTTTATGGAATATGTAGCCCTCAGTCAAGACATCCAATGGATAGTTATCAATTTGGCGGTCATGTGCGAGGTGGAATGGCAGGATCACGCCCACATAGAAATGAGTCCTGGGAAAATCATTATTCTGAGTACATGAATCGATTAATACGGGTTCAGGTGAGCATTTTTACTGATTTTTCTTTGAGATTAATGAAAATGAATCTTGCCATTTATTAGTTGTCTCTATGTTCAGAAAGAAGTGAAAATAATGAAACCTCAAACCAAGAGCTATGGACCCGAAAAGGACGAAGCAAACGGTAGGTGGCCTAGTGATAGAGGTGGAATTATTATCAGTGATAACCCTTGAAGGACAGATTTTGTTTTCTACACAAGTGGGACGGTGTGGGGCCAAATTACTGTTATTATTAAAAATCAATTTAGTGCAAGTTTTAGCGGAATTGACTTGGTAAAACATTATCAAAAGAGAAAGGTAACTTGTTTCCACATTTTGGCTAATATTTTTGGAGGAATTATTTTCAAATTATTTGACCACGGCGAAAAAGAATTATTTGAGCTAAGTTGTTTTTATTATCTTTCTACACACGAATCCTTTGATTGACATGTACAGACGGGCGTCCTCTATGGAGTTCTTGCTTCCGCCAAATTTAATCGACATGTACAATTTAGTTTTATTGACATTTAATACTATTAGTCAAAAGAAAACAGCGATAGATACAGGCACATGTTTTACTCCGGGTTAATATCTCCACAGTTGCTGACGTTTCGTTACATTACATATCTGATGAAGTTGGATCCGGAAAGTGTTCCTGTGAACATTAGTTAAGTAATGAAATGATACATCGGCAACTATGGTGATATTAACCCGGATTAAAACTCGTAAAGAATGTATCCATATCATCCGCCATAAAATCCTGAAACAATTCGTATATCATCGATGCTAAGTTAAAAAAAATGTTGGGAAGCAAAAAGCGGATCAATGTCAATGTCTCGCTTTACAGATCAAAACGATATATTGCATCAAAAATGACCCCTCCCCATTCTTATAAGTTCAAAGGCAAGTGGTAACTAAAGTTATTGGAATAAGAAACCACGTCCACTGGATTTTGAAATTGATGTCTATAACACAGCAAATGCGACAAATTCAAACAGTCCAAATTGCGTTCGAAAACTCTGCAGTTATGTGTAAAACTTTACAATATAGAATATACTCCTGCATATTTTGAGTTTTTTCGGTTACGTCGTGCAAAAATCGGCGAAAAATCTCGAAATGTCCGTTAGCATTATTAATAATGTAGCCTTTTTTTATCATAAATGGACTTATGCATACTCTTTACGTTAGATCATAACGGATCAATTCGTAGGAAATATATCATATTTGGGGTCAAAAATGAATGAATCCATGTTTTAAAAATGTAGAAATGGTTATTTTTACATTTATTTTCCATAAAAGTAAAAATTTCTCGTAATGGCAACCCGAATTTAAATTTTAGGTTCTACAAAATTTTAAAAGTAAAAATTTTGTAAGAAAGCCCTAAAATTTTAAAAGTAATACGTAGAATGTTTATTAACGAAATGGGAAATCGTTGTGGCCTGCCTCCTTCGATTCACCGGAATGTAACACGCGGTCGAAAGCGGGATGGTATTCGAAGCTGTCGTCAATCAAATACGACTACCGTGGCTGGAGAGCTCGGAATTTGGCAGGCATCATGAGTATCACCTCGGACACAATTAACTCATATAGAGCAATTCCACGTAAATGTCATACTGACTGGTTAAATAAAAAAAAAGTGGTTGGAGGCTCTGATTTGGATCAAAATTTGTGCTATTAAGTCTAGACTTTCGTTATTAAGTCCTGACACTAGCATGAGTCGCATGTGTCTCTGATAGGAGAAATTTTTTAATGTGCTCGCCACAGTTTTTAGCCACATACTAATAATGAGTCATCTACGCGCAAAAAACATCTGTTTTTCTAATTGATTTTTATGGCCACTGTATTAATAACTTTTTTCTATTTTGAGGTTCGTTCATTATTTTGAATGATTTTAAGGGTTTTTGCACAAATTTGTTTTGTTTATTTTGAATTAAAGAGGTTATTTTGTAAATTTTTTTTGACTGTGAATACATTTATACCAGAAGGGAATCACAAAAGTCAGTCCGTGACATTTCTGGTCAGTCCGTGACAATGCTTTTCAAGAGGAATTACTCCTCTGTAAAATCAGTTATTGTAATGGGCTTTGCAGCATTATGAAATTTGCATTTGGTGTTCTGAGATATATTTTATTGAAACTCTGATCACTCTTTGTTTCAGAGTAAACCTTAGAGGTTTTACTCTGAGCTGAAAGTTCGCTTCATTTTTGTCAGTCCGTGACAGTGAATTTTAAGTCACGTAAGTCCTGTATTTTTCAAGACAAAGTAGTGTATCAACCAAAGTTAAACTTCACACCATTGTGCAGCAATTTGGAAGTTGAAAAAGTTTTGTATGTCAGTCCGTTCGCATTACGTGTGTTCTTAAAAGTTCAAAAACGCATTGTGACAGTCAGTCCGTGACGCGTGGAATCGCCCTATAGATGTCACCACTGTCTTCATTGAGTGGTGCCCTCTGAAGGCGAGACTAACTTTTAAATAAAAAAAACGTTGCAGTCAGCCCGCCGCAGAGTCCTGCTGGAAAGCCCTACCCGGTCATCTTGAGTCCTTATTCGTCCTGTTGGTGGGAGCAGCCTGACCCCGTGATTCCACCGGAGGTGGGCGGTTCGAAGCGATATTACCGCGGTCGCCTCCGCTCCGACACCGACAAATGCGTCGACGAGCAGCACAGGGCCCCCAGAGAGATTGCGATTGGGCCCGCCAAGAGGCCCTTCTTCGAAGCAGGTGAGCATCTATTTGTAACGGCGCCTTAGCGTACGAATTTCCCAATTTTATGGCTCACAAAATAATTGAGAGAATACAGCAGATTTAAGGGAAAGAAAGGCAAGTTTTTTTTCCGCGTCCAACAAGGAACCATAATAGCAATTTTTAAAAATTACTTTACAATAACTTACATCTACTATAATTTAAAATTAATTAAAATAATATACATAATTTAAAATTAATTTACAATGACGAATCATGATATTAGATGAGCTCTGGGTTAGCTTGACTCAGACTAGATAAAATAGGTTCTGCAGATGTAGTAAATAACTCATTATATTTGCAAATACTAATTATCGGCATGCTATAACTCACGCATGAATCACTTCCCACATTTTGTTAAACTTTTTATTTTTCTAGCGCTAACTATTAGTTATATTTGCATGGTAGTATGTTCTTCAAACTTTCCTAGTTCCTGGTCTTACCGCGTGTCGTTGTTCTGTGTCATTGATTGTCAAACGCCAGGATGAGTGTTGAATGCGTGAGGTTGAATCACCCTGTGCCACGCACCCTGGTGGTGACTTGCAGGGTACCTCGTAGATGTAGATCAGAAGTCAACAATCTGGATATTGGTTTGACACCGCGCTCCACGCGGCTTCTTTAGACCTAAGGAACATTGGATATTTAGACGACTATAAATTTATGCAAATATTGACTATCTGTTACGTTTATAACACGTATACAACCTGGAATAGCATATTCCATAACATATTAATTCGATATAAACCGATAATTAACTAAATGTTTTTTTAAGCGGAATAAATACCTACATAAGGAGCCAAAATGGTCATTTTAACCCATTATAACCCAATGCTGCTTCTAAGTAACATCAAAAATGTATACATTTTCAGCTTTATACAGGAAAGATATTAACTGCGTATGTGCTGTAAAGTTTAATGGCGAAATATGTAGCTGCCACGATAATTATGATTGAGCGGAAAATTTTCACATTTTTAGAATGAGAAGTCTTGAAATTAAATTTCTCCCAGAAGCAGCTGTGGGTTAGAGAGGGTTAAGAAGTCGAATAATCCGATCCTTATGGTGTAAAGGGAAAAAAACTATCCCATTACAATAACAAATTTATCCATCTATTTATCTCAATTTCCCAAGTGTAACTTAAATGCACTCATCTTTGAATTTCTCTCCGTAGTGCCAAAGAGTGTGCTGGCATACTGGCATTGTCGCCCCGGGCGGACTGAATATGACGACAGCATCAGTTTTACGGGATACATCGCGTCAAGAGCAGTATATCAGTACAGGGAGCCTGTTCCATCTTGCAGGAGGAGGAAGGAGGACAAGCCATACTAAACAATACTCTCTTCTTATTTTTGGGTGCATCTCAACCTTCGTGAACACAACGAAGTGCACACACACACTATTTATTAAAAAGTAACGATTTTTTTAAACAAAAAAAGGAATTTTGTGAACCATTCATCACAGCATATTCATGCCGAAAAACAATGGAGTTCACGGATGCACAATTTGTAGAAAAAATAAATTATCGATTTCTTTTTCCTTTCTCTTGACCTCAATTTTTTACATGTTTATTAACGTCTCGGATAAATCGGAATCAGTAAACAAATCATTGCAAAAATAGTCCAGAAGAAGATACAAAAATTATATCGAGATGTTGGTAAAAAAATTTGCCTATCAATCTAAGACGCTAATAAACAGCAATAAATTATGAAATAGAAATTAATTGTAATTTTCCACAAATAGTTTTATCTCAGGTATGGTTTTTGGAAAATATCTAGTAATTTTTACACAACTAACTAGCTGACCCGTCGAACTTCGCACAGCCTAATAATCAATTAACAGTGCCGTTAAACCATTTATAAATCGAGAACGGCTTAACTAATTTGGACAATTTTTGAGTATAACTACAAGGCATCAATAAAAATGCAAAAATAAATATTACAATGGCTTATTAGAAAGGTATTTTATTTACTCAATTTTCCTAAGGTAGGCCGAGGCACGTTTACGCGAATTTTTTTTCAATGCATCTTCTAACTTTTATGTTTTAACGGAAAATTTTAGACATTATAGTCCTATAAAGCAGTTAATAAAGACAAAATTTTTCGCATTCATTCGCGTTATTGTTCTCTTTGTGTTTTTTACCGTAAAAAATGTTTTTAGGCCCAAGTCTGTTGCGTCTTGGGCTAGACCGATGCTAGACTGCCCCGGTATACCCTACACATTCGGCTTTATTCTCTTGAGTCAAGTAACTTTCAATGTATACAACAGTTTTTGTTTTGTTGTCAGGTGCAAGAACGAATAAAGCGGTTGGTTTAGCAGCACATCAACCTGCAACATATATCTGACAATGAGAAAAACATGGGTTTTCTATATTCAGACTAAAAACACTCAACCACTGATCTTGTGATTGTTTAATTGTCATCGCGTATGCTGCTCGAATTAGAAATGGAATTCGTTTAAACTCAAAGGGCATATCGGTTGGGGATCTTCGGAATGAGAACCTTAGTAAGTGAGAAGAAAAAGCTTATTGAAATTTTAACGACTATAAAAAAAGGATTTTAATTGTGATTAAACTTAGAAAGTGATGACAAACAACATAAACGATGCTGACGGTCGTCAAGGGGACAATAAGCCAAAAACGCTAAAATTTCAGCATTTTTTACTGTTTTTAAAAATTCATCTGTAAATCAAGTGATAAACGAAATTCAAATGAAAGAAGAAGGATGTGTATTTATTTTTATTTTCAATGGTATATATTACAACTATATGTGACCATTATCACTAATTTAAATACGCAAAAGTAAAAAGGTTTGCTGGCATAAATAACGAACTTTACATGTATTTATTATGAAAATGATTCAGGGCCCATTCCAGGGGCTTATGGGCCCTGCGGAAGAATGAAAAATAGTTAACGTCCTATTCTCAGGCCTACTGAATGTACCCAAAACATTTCGTAGGAATCGGTCAAGCCGTTTCGGAGGAGTTAGGCAACAAAACTGTGACACGAGAATTTAATATATTAGAAGATATGTTAAAATAAAGTATTTTCCTGCGCACTGTATTTCCATAAAACATATTGCAGTGGGTGGTACGTGGTATAAAAAGGCCTGAAAGAAAATAACCACATATCTTTAGCCTAGTTAATTCTATTTCAACTTTTAAATAAAATTTTATCGCATCGTTAACATTGACGCTTGAACGCCATGTCACCGTTTCTTCGCATCGTGACGTCAACTCGCACACAACTTAAACGCTTCACAGAAATGCAATAAAAATGCTGCACTTACGCTGAAATGATATTCACAGCAGCGCAAATGCGATGATGGAGATGTCATCGTCCTCAAACCCCTTCTAGTGGCAATCATACAATTTCTTCTCAAAATTGATGGGCACTCTTACGAATACTTTCTTCTTTTTATTTCTTTTCTTTTTTCTTGAACTTATTTCAAGGGGAGAAACACTCATACTAGATCGTGATCTGCAGAATAAAACAGTGCTCTCTCTAGGTATTCTTGGACCTTTAATGAATTAATTTACTTCATTATGAAGAAATTTCTGAACCAACCATTCATTTGCTCCGAAAAGATTTAAACAAATATTTAAAAATAAAAATTATTTGAGAAAACATAGTCACAGATACAATAACCACTTTTTTATATGATCCACTTTTTTTGTTTTACCGAGGTTTCGACAATAAAGGTACCCTGAGTCATTCTCAAAGGTGAGAATACGCGAAACATGTGTATTTCCACCTTTGATTATGACAAGGTTTATAGTGTCAAAACCTGGGTCAGACAATGAAATAACTTATGGATCATACAATATTGTAGTGTGTATGTCATTATGTTTCACAATTCCACAAAATATCGCCATCCAAACTTAAATTATTTGAGAATGCCAAAGAGCTATATCAAAGAGAACTGAGAATCGCTAGTTACCAAGCAACAAAAATAAACGAACAGATGCCGAAGAACAAACCCTCGTATTGTGTGTGCCTCAGAGTAGTGTGTGCAAGTTGACGTCATACATCGGAAAACAAGAAGGTCGCGTGTTTCGGCACAATTCCAGTTTTGAATAATTTAATAATAAATAATTAATCAACGATATGTCCTTTCGACGTAAGATTTGAAATTTAGTGTTTTGGCTGGTACAGACTTTTTGTTTCAGTTTCCCGAAAGTGAACAAATACTCTAATGTTTGAGATTAAGCCAGAAAAAACACTCTATAATGAAATGTAATGTTTGAATTTTATCAATCTATCATGCATTTATTTGATAAAGCAGGTGGATTTTTTTTGGGTTTATCCCTGTACAAAATTGAAGCAGTCAGTAATAAACGGGGAATTCAATTGGAGGCCCGAGTTGTCGCTCTATATGGAGAGTCCGACCACGTTGAGGATGCAGTGCATGGTCTCGTTGTCCCATCGGAGCGACGAAATGCCATCTTGCGTCGCTTCCCAGTAGCACGCGGTCGACGAGTGGAAACCTGCGCCGTTGCGCTGCATGATGCTCACCTCCACTGCGAGAAAAAAATAGATAAAGATTAATTACGAAAAGAGGAAAATTAATAAAATAGCATCTAGGTTATTATCTCTTTCGTCTCATGCTCCGCCACGCCACGCCGAGTTTTACTTTTATTGCTAGTCACTGTTCCCAGCCCAAGGTAGTTTCCTTAATCAAAGAAAACGAAAGGCATTGATTGCGATTCCTTACCCACCATTAGTGTGTTCATAACATACAAATTATTTGGTTTTTAGAATTCCCAGTTTGGACGAATGTTAATGGTCAATTTAAACTCATTTGAAAAAGACCAGAATGGCGCCCATGCGATTCCACTCCACATGACGTCACATGGACCTAGATGCTATACGTGTAGATAGGATTTTACATCGTCTGAGATTACCAATGCATGCATGAGGCACAGAGCTCAGGGAAACATCTCTTAATAATCACCTATTAAGACTGCCTAAGGTCGGAAAGTTTCCTTCCTTTGATAGGGGAATAATAATCCTTATTTAAGCCAAGCGCTACCTGCTAGCAGGGTACTCTGCCACCTGGTAGCAACTTGAATCGTATCAGCGCTCAAAGCCTCGCTCCAAGGTCACCTCACACGGCGACAGCTGGAACCAGAAATACGCCACACGGGCTTTTCCCAGCATTCATACTCAGCCGTCGCGTTTTCGCGCGCTTGAAATTTTTCTCTTTTCGTTTAATCGCGAAATATAGATATCGTCAATTAAAAATCTAAGAGCGTGAAATGCGTACTCCAGGAGTAATAACCTTTCAATTTAGGCAATAAAAAATATTAGTAAACCACCCTATTTGACTGTCTACAGTGGGTTGCAAGAATTTTCATTGCAATTGTTGATATTCATTGGTTAGTCACAGTGTGGCAATAGGGAATAAATTAAGGGAAAGGGATATGGTGGGGGAGGAGGGCAGATTTTGGGGATTTATGCGTTTCAGAAGGCGAGGGGGAGTAATTTCAAAGATTTAGAAGCAGGTTATTGTCCGTCGAAGCCAGGGATTTTTCAAAAGTTTGTAAGCTATACTTTAGTTCAGTGATAATGGGGATTATATTTAAGTCTTTTCTGGTGTCCTTGTTCCGTAAAAACCGCAGATAGTTCAGGAAATGAAGCTCATAAAAGTGAAAAACCTTGCAATTTTTTCAAACTGAATGGATTTGCACAAAAATTTGGGATTAAACTAATTATACCCCCTACTTCAAAGTCTATATTATGCCGAAGGTCGCTTTTTATTTTTTAGGGGTGAAAACTACCCCTAAATGCTAAAACTTAAAAAATTGTATTTTAAAGCTAAATACATGTAAAATTTAGTTTAAATTATTTGTATAATTATTTTTTTATGTTTGGATAATAATTTTATGGTGTTTCAACCCATAATAATCAACCCTTATTGGGGATTAATGTAAAAAAGAATTTTCAAACCAAATCGATTTTCATAAATATTTGGGATTAGACTAATCATACCCCCTTCTTCAAAATCTATAATATGCTGAAGGGCGCCTTTTATTTTTTAGGGGTGAAAACTACCCCTAAAAGCTAAAACTTAAAAAATTATATCTTAAAGCTAAATACGGGTAAAATTTACTTTAAATTATTTGTATAGTTATTTTTTTGTTTGGAAAATAATTTTAAGGCGTTTCAACCCATAATAATCAACCCTTATTGGGGGTTAATGTAAAAAAAAATATTTACCCTATAAATATAAATTATTTATCACATTTTATCTTCTTATCACTTTCTTACTCCTTTTATTATGTATTCACTTTTTTCTCTCATGATTTTAATCACAGCACTGAAAAGATATAACAATAGGATAAACAGAACAAACTTCGTCATGGTAACATAAAACACTGTCAAACGGAGACTGTATGGCTTCCAGTCTTCCCACCACATGCATGCTCACAGGTCAATGTGAGCGAGAGCACACATACTCACATATGTGTATGTATGTATACATCATATGGGTATGTGTGTTTATTTTGTAGCAAATTTGAGTGTATCGTTATCTTCGAACGTAAAGTACACAAAGTATATGCTGATTATGAGGAATGATATACTCTGTATTGTGGATTTCGAATTTTTCGAAAATAAATTTGATGGGTATTTCAAACATAGCTCCTTTATTTTTTATGATAGAAAGTTCATTTAAATTGTATTTTGTAGGGTTTTTACTGATTACGAGGTCATGTGAATTAAATATTTTTCTCGAGTCATTAATTTTTAAAGGGGAGGGATTTAAGGGTCTAAATAAGGTGGAGCTCCCTTGGAAATAGAGGTTTTAATTATCAATATCTCACCAAATATTTATTGTATAGAAAATTAAAACACACCAAAATATTTGGAAATAAAGAAGCTACAATTTATTTCCCTAGCATTTTTTTCATATCTCCAGTTTTTTGGAGTTATTTTGAAAAAAAGAGTATTTTTAACAAAATTGTAGAAAATGACTTTTCACTTTTTCCTCCATTTTTTTCAAAATTTAGAATTGTAAATTAAAAAAACTTCTAGGATCAATTAACAATAGTTAAATAAAGAGAAATTCTGAAGGGCATTGGTCAATTTTGACTAGTGTAGTAATAAGGAGTTGTTTTCACTGATTTTTTCGTTGAAAAAAGTAGGGACTGATCTTATTTTTAATCATAACTCGCTCAAATTTCATGATAAAAACTTTTTTCCCCATTTTAAGAAAGTTTTTTAAAAACACTTTTAAACAGTTTGCATAAGTTTTCCTCGAAAAATACATTTTCCCGCTATTTTTAGCATATGACAAACAATAGATAACCATCAACAAGTTGCAGCTCGGTCCGAATTCGTCATAAAGGAAATATAAAATAATATTTTTATTTAATTTTCTACAAGCTAATGTTTAGTAATTAACAATTTTCTAATAAAATTAATACTTTTCAAGTTATTTGCCTATAATCGATTAAAAGCGTTGATTTTTTCGTCAAAAAACTGTTACTTTCAATCGCAAATAACTCGAAAAAAATTAATTTTACGCAAAAAATGGATAGAACATTTTATTCTTAGAATTTATTTTTCTATCGATTTCTGTTGTCAAAATATAATTAAAATTTTCCACCCCCGAGATGGGGTGGAAACCACCCCTAGGGTAAAAGCGCCCGTCGGCATGATATAGATTTTGATTCTTGGTATATTCCCTACTTATTGTGAAAATTTCAAGAAAATCGATTCAGTTTGAAAACATTGCAAGCCAAAATGCTTCATTTCCTGGACTACGATCTTTCTGATGATTTTATTTTCAGTAACTTAAAATTTTTAAGATGGTTCTTGCCGCCATGAGCCAGGCCGGAGAAGCTTAGGTTAGTAATGGCTTTCACATAACATTATACGGAAGGAGTTTTGTTTGTAAAGAATGTTTTGAGTTTCTGTGGAGCAGGGGACCAAGTGAATAAGTAGCTGCCATTGTTCTCCCTGTGGCAATGGTGAGATGTTACTTCCACCTCATTCTCTGGTACTGTATGACGCCCGGGAAGGTGGCTTTCTCGGATCGATGAATTTCGATGTTACCGTAGAAAATTGGTTCTCCTATTCCAGCCTTTGGGCGGCGCGAGAAAGTCACGTGAACACATTTGCGGGGGTTGGCAGATAACTTCCAGGAGTCGGCCCAATCTTAGTATTCATCTACCTGTCTTTGGAGCAGTTCCGCCGTAGTTCTAGGGTTTGAACCCTGGGCGATAATGGTTATATCATCTGCATTGAGGAGGGTTGAAGCGCCGGGAATGGTAGGCAGAGATGTTATAAAAAGTTTTAAAAGGGTGGGAGAAAGGATGGCTCCTTGACGAACGCCGGAGGAAATAGGAGCGGTATCAGAGAAGGAAGAATTGCATTGAACGAAGAAGGTGCATCGTCTAATGCTTAACCTTGCTGAAGTTCATTTTATCGTAAACTAGCAGGCCACCCGGCGTTGCTCGGGAAGGAGATTAGGTACCCAGAGAAGTGGAAAACTTGAAATTCATGGTCACATCAGTGCTGCAGTTGGGAACAAATTTAGGCGGTTCTCACCAAAATTTGCCAACAGATGAACAAACAATACATCCGGCCGCAATAAAAAGTCAAACTCAAGCTCTTATATTAGTTCCAAGTTGTGCCACGAGATAACTCTGAACAAGTAAATAATCATTTCCAATTTTTCTTTCTAAAATCCATTGGACAATTTACAGTTGGATTGTTTTTTACAGATTTAAAAAGGCAGTTTAACCGGTACGCTTATAACGAGTTTGGATTTTAGGGGGTACGCCGTACCGGCCCAACTACAGCACTGGGTCATGCAGTGGCGTGGCCCGGAATTTCCTTCGGGGGAGTCCAAAACCAGGGGGGAGGGGAAAATTTTGAAAAATAGGGTACTAACAATAAGTAATGGGTCTTAAACTAATATTTAAACTTTTCACAATCGAAAAAAAATAAATTTGTTAAAGAAATATTTTGTAAATTCATGATTTTTCAATATGTTATTTCTTTTATGGAGGAAAATAATTGTTTTTTTATATTTCGGGGGTGGGGGGGTTCCGGAGCCCCTGGACCGCTCCCCTGCCTCGCCACTGGTCGCATGGCAGTAATTTCAGGTAAAGGAATAAAGCAGGTATGATGATGGTATACATATGTTACAGAAAAAAATGGGAAAAATGATTTCCGTGTACGATTCCGTGATGGGATCAGCTTATACCCCTCACCAAACAGTGATCATTATGTGTGTCCGTTAGTGCGCAGGCCAAAAGCGTCGAGTGAACTCATACCCGAGAAAAATGGTTTGAATCAAGAGGATTAATCGTAAAGTGTAGAATCCTTTGAGCGTGTAAAGAGGTGTGTCTACCCATCAGGATGGGCAACCACCAAAGTTTTACGACCTGACGTAACAAACAATAATGAGAAAAGGACGGGTCGGACACAATCAGAACTAGCACTAAGGGCTTAGGAAGTATAATATGCACCTATTTAATAACTTTGGTTGCAATCCGTTGTATTTGTTTATATAATCCACCAATTTATTTTCAGTTTATTTATCCAATTTAGCTTTATGTAATTTTAGGGTTATTTATCCAACTAGTTCCGACTCAGAGTTTTTGCCTTCATGTACGAAAGGTACCTGAAGATAACGCATCTACATCGAAACTAGTTGTACCTGAAAAGTAAATAGGTGGAGTATAACAAAGGTTGTATTTTCATTTACGATACGTAATACCCTGTGATTCACCGCAGTGACGGAATTTAAGAGGGCTGCAGAGGAATTGGGGTCCCCCGTAATTTTGGAAATTTTTAAAGAATGGCAATCTTTAAGGTAGGATGAAGAGTTTTCGGGTTTCCAGCCGGGTCCAAGGGTTTTTCAGCACCGACGTTTCGAAGGCTAAGTCTGCCATCGTCGTCAGAGTGAATTTATGGCAGACTTAATCTTCGAAACGTTGGTGCTGAAAAACCCTTCGACCCGGCTGGAAACCCGAGAACTCCTCCCCCAGTCTATTCGCCGGGAAACCCTTAGATCCTTCAATCTTTAAGGTAGTTCCAGCAGGAAAGATTTATTGCACCAGCTTAAAAATTAATGTTAAAAAAATGATTGATGAATATCTAAAAGCTACTAGTCTGCGCATTTGAGACCTCAGCGACCGTTAACGCATGGAGGTTTTGCATACGGCAAAGGCGCTCCGTAAAGTGGCGAACCACCCCCCAAAACTCCATAGAAAACGACCTTAATCCGCCCCCAATCCACCACCAGGGTATTAGGCAAGGTATGCCTGGTTGGGTTGGGTTGGCTGGCAAAAATCTGGGACGATAATACCAAGTCTTTACCACATGCGTACTGCATAAGAAAATGACTTTAGCGTCAATTACTCCGTGCGATTAGTTTTGAAAATAAATTCCATTATTTAAAGGGGCAGAAATTAAAAAAAAAGCATATTTTACAATACAAAAAATGATCTTATATTTACCCAGTTGGCAGATAACAAAAGTTATCGAAAATAATACATTTTAATTGGTTTTTAAATGAATATATGGAGAAAATTTAAATTCAATAACACAATTGCCAAGTTATTTGATCAAAATCGTGTACTGCCGTGAAAACTATGAGTCTCAGATCATATCATTGTTTTCGTTTTTACTTTTAAGATTCTTGGTTTTCTCTTTTAAGATTACCGCATTATTGGTGATATGCCGCACCATTACTCTGGGAAGAAGCTGCCAGTATGGGTGGAAAAACGTCAGAGTTAGCGCGCGGTAAGAACTCCGAGGGTATCATATACACTGTGAAAAAGATTTTATCGTGATTGATTAACGAATTTTGCATTTACTTTGGCGAGTCCTTGAGGAACCTTCCATACTACCCAACTCAAATTAAAAGAAGAGTAAAGGGCCGGCTTTAGATGAAAAGAGGCCATAGGCTATTCCACTTATGAGCCCCTTTCACATGCCATTTTTTTGAGTTTGTAAAGTAAATGAGAGATAATAAAATACATAATTTTTATGTTTGTTTATTTGTCATCTGCGTAGAATTTCTCCTCCTTTTCGATTAGGTGTTTTAGTGTTCACTGTTTTTAGAAAAGTTTAATTTTTCTAGCAATTTGAATGTAAGCCAAAGAAAGAGATATGACTAAATCCTCAGATTAATAAAGATAAATAAAGATAAATTGCTGGCTTTTGCTCATTCGTCTAAGATTGGAACGGCCAAATCCCAGATCATGTGATGCGTGTTATGAGTCGGATTGGATGACTACGACGATAAAGTTAGTCATGTGGCGCTTATAAATATTTACATGTTTTAGTGATTAGAAATAACATCGTAGAAATCGATAGTTATATTCACACATCATTCCACGCTTGCATAAGATAGTACTATCTGCATTCGTTACGAATACTTTTTATTGAGTTATCTTTCATTACACTGTGGGACTTACCAATAAATTTGAAAGGCTTTTCCAGGGCAGCTATTCCTTGTAAACATCTTTCACCAATGTCATGCGCCCAAGATTTGACCTTTTCCTTTTCATAATCTTTTTCTTTCAGCACATACTCAATGCTTTCCTTTATTATGCTTTGAATTGTCTCATCCTCAGCCCACGGAGGTCCCTATCTTACAAAATCCACAAGTTATTCGAAAGGAGATGGAATTTATTACTTATCACAAGTAGTCTTCATCACAAGTAGTACTTATCACATAGTAAATATTCACTTTTTACCTTTCTCGTGTCATCTTCTTCGATAATGAATGACATAACGATGTCTGAGATCCGATTAAAAATGGTAAAGGCGAATTGGTCACCGATTCACTAACTAGCTACTTTGGCTAATGGACAAGGTGATATGCTTGCTATCTTGACTAAACCCTTGGGTAAGTAATTGATAGTTGATGCTTTCAACTTTTTGCGAAAATTATCAAATATAAAATGCTGAGAAATTTAAATTTACCACGGTTTCAGTCAACGTCTTTCAGACAGTGCTTTAGAAGTCTATTCTTGATAAATGGTGCATTAAATCTTGCCTATAATTATCTGATTTTCAGTCCGCTCCAGCCCTCAACCACAATGATTACGCACTTTTCTATTCCTCCCCGCGATACCATAACGGTTACTGTTCGTTCAATCACTATGGTTACGAATCAACATAAACAGTTGAGCATCTGTGGTGTATCCACGAGCGGCAGAAGGGGAGGGTTCGAATTAGTTCGGCGGCACTTTGCAAGCTATACGAACATTGAAAGAAACGGAAAACCTAATTTATAGTCGTGAAAGCTCAATAAATATTAGCCGTTAAATGGCATGGAGAATATTTGGAAGGTTGAAACGAGAACGAAACTCTCACACTGCAGTAGAAGCGCCATTTCAACGATAATATTGGTGTGGTATGTCTACTATCTGGAATACAATCCATGGAAAAGGAGTTCTGAAGCTCTTCAACCGATTTTTTTTTCAATGTTTCAGCCATTATTTTAACTTATTATGGCCTTCTAGGGTATGCTGAAATGGTGTGCACACAAGTTTGGCAACGAATAACAAAATAATGAAATAGAATTTAGATAAAATAATTAAAACAATAATTTCCCATGAGTAATATTCCGACGTTTTGAACAATTTTTTTTTAAACTTTAAAAACGTGTTTTAGCCATGTTTATCGCTTTAAAATCGCGAGAAAAACTGCTAGATAATAATAACTAACCATTTTAATGGCGTTCGGGCGAAACACAGCTACGGTTGCCCATACCTCGGAAACAAGTCGTTATATTGCAAGCATATTTGAGAACCTATTATAGACAAACATTCTTAATCTATTTTTCTAAATTTCAATTATCCACCTAAAACAGAAAGTGAACTAGAACTATCAAATTTGTAAAATGAGGTAAAAAACTGGGGTGTCGTAGACTCTCGTTTTTGATTGCGTTAATTAAATCCGCATCTGATCTGCGTCGATAAAAAATAGCTCAAGTGACTATAAAATCAGCTGATTTATTTTATGAGAATTTATTGATACTTATATTGACCGAAGTTGATTTTGAGATTTCCGGAAGGCGCCCGGAAGTCTTCGTAAACCGTAAATAATAAGCCCTGGACATGGGAACTGACTCGGTTTCTGAAACGTCGGCAGCAATGTCCACAATAACCCGGTGGGAATCCCGAGCAGCCTTCCAGGACGCATTATGCTTGAAAACAAGAGAGAACACGATACTTGCGGTTCTGTCGCCTTTCATCGCTCGCAACTGCCAGTGGACAACGAATTTAATCTTGTACATTTATCAAACTCCCTCCATGAATTATGCCATAGAGTAAGTATCTTCTATATGTAACTGGATAAGGAAATTAAACTCGTAAAAGCCAATTTACTAGCCGAAATTAAAGAAAATATTTTTATAACTATTGTTTTGAACAAAATCGAACTATTGCCAACACTAAACGTAGCGACCCTTTCTGCTTCAGAATATATTTTCATACTTGAGGAACGAGCAAATTCAAAAAAAATGCAAAACATTATTCCTCGCCTTCTGTTTAATTCTTCCAGAACTACATCAAAAATATTTTTGATTTACGATTTATGTACGTGCGGTGAGCCCTCCATACATACTTACTCTATGATAATACTCAGCCGGTTAGAGCTGGTACAGAAATTACGGGTGCGATAAAGTGTCTCCAGATAAAGGTCTTGAAGCGTGACGTCATAGTAGGTAAACTTCACCGTTTTCTTACGTAATCTTGATTTAGATTAATTTTTTTTAATCCTGAATTTGCGCATATTTAACATTATGAGGAACTTTTAACGACCTTAAGCAAAATTAAGCGGAAAATCCTCGTGATTTATTTGAAAAGGAAGAGTGAACCACTGACGATGGCGGATACAGATGGGGGCGCGCGCCCCCCCACGCGGGTCTGCCCGTATTGCCGAACATTGCAAAACCACAATTGCAACTTTTTTATATCATGAGATGGCATTGTACTTTACAAGTGTATAATTACTTTAAATTAAATTTTCTTATACTCTGCCTGTGACTTGATCATTTTTTATTACGATAAAAGTAAAGACAACTCAAGATATATTTTTCGCCCCCCCCCCCCCTTGAGTTTCTTTTGTACCTGCTACTGGCCAATGATGAATACGGCAACGACCCTAGGAAACGCGGCTAGTGTGTGCCCCGGAGAGCAGCTGGTTCCCGAGGGCGGTCTGGGGCAGGGATGCCGACTTACAAAAAATATTAGGGGGGCAAACCGGGGGTCATGCCCAGGGAAATTTTTTAAGTAGTGAGTTTTAAGTTTTTTTAAGCATTTTAGGAGAGTCGTATGATCAAAATTAGAACCCTGATAACTCGAACCTCGATACCTGGACACTACGGGAAAAATCGGCAAGCCTGACACATTTTTTCCTCACACCCATAAGTAATTTTTGAGGGGGCTCGGGCCCCCTTAACCCCAATGGAGTCGGCGCCCCTGGTCTGGGGTGCTTAGGGGCCCTTGGATGTGGCTTATGATTTGGCGCTCCATAACGGAGTATTCGGGGGTTGTCCCCCGAAAAATTTAGGAAATTTAATGTCCGAAAATGGATTTTGACGCATTTATTTTAGTTATATTTTATATAGTCTTTTTACACTAAGTATGTTTTAAATAAATAAACTAATGAAAACGTAGAATTTTATAATAGGGAAGTTACCTTCATCAAAGAAAACGAAAAGCATTGATTGCGATTCGTTACCTACCATTAGTGTATTCATAATATAAAAATTATTTGGTTTTAGGAATCCCAGTTTAGACGAATGCTAATAGTCAATTTTAACCTCTTTCGAAAAAGACCAGATTGGCGGCCATGCGATGCCACTCCACGTGACGTCACAGGGACCTGATTTCTATACGAGTAGATAGGAGTTTTACATCGTCTGTGATTACCAATGCATGCATGAGGCACACAGGTCGGAAAGTTTCCTTCGTTTGACAAGGTATTAATAATCCTTATTTAAGCCAAACGCTACCTGCTAGCAGGGTACTCAGCTATCTGCTAGCAGCCTGCATCGCAGCGGCCGGCAGCGGCGCACATATATCCTCGCCCCAAGGTTACCTCACTATGCGGCAGCGGGAACCATAGAATAACGTCACACGGGCTTTTCCTAGCATTCATACGCCGTCGCGTATTAGCGCGCTAGAAATTTTTCACTTTTCATTTTATCGCGAGAAATAGATATCATCATTTTAATATCTAAAAGCGTGATATGCGTACTCCAGGAGTAATAAAATTTCAATTTAGGGAATAAAAAATAATAGGAAACCACCCTATTGCAAAAAAACTTCGGTTCAGTTAATATGAAGGCGTGATGGAAGTATTGAACGTAGTTCAACTGCGAAAAAAATGAAGAATACTATCGCTGTGAGAGCTAATATTGAATTCCCATTATCCATAATATTTGAAGTTTTCCTCCAAAACTCGTTCGATTAATGGATTAATAATTATCACATGAAGGAAATAAGTTCCTAATGGTGAAATAAGGGGAGCTTGGTAGCCTAGTGGGTTGAGCGATGGGCTGTTAATGTAAGAGTCTCAGGATTCAGTTCCGGGTGAAGCCTTAGGTGACCTTAAAATAAAAATCCTCAAATAAACAAGTTGGCGCAGGGGAATGAACTGGCTCCCTCTACCCTGAATGTGTGAAATTCAATGCGACATGTTGTAGTCACTAATTATCCAAGCCAACCCTCGGGTTATGACATATTTCTAACCTGCCGACTCCACAGCGGTAAAATTAAAAATAGTTTCCTTGGGAAAGAGTCCGCAGAATCGAATCAGAACCGGGAATCGAACCACGGAATTAAATATTTCACGGCAACTGCGCAGACCACGGCGCTACCCTGGTGAATTAAAGTTTAGAAATTGGCGGAAATGAAGCCAACAACCCGGTGTAGATATCGAGCATAATTTCTGGATGTAACATAATTTCTATGATGCGTTATACTTTATATGTAACAGAAAAGATAGCACGAAGGTGTAAAAAAGACATAAATTACATGTATAATTAATGATCCATTTCATAGATACGATATTAATTGAAAAAGTTCTCAGAGCTACTCTTAAATTATCGTTAGAATAAGTTAAAGTTACTTATTTCAAAATCTAAGCCATTATCTTGGACAGTAAAATTCAAAAAATTTCTATTTCAACCTTTAGTGCGCGATAATTCTATGCAAGCATTATCGTTTTCGGACATAAATTACTCCACCTACCTGCTAATGAAATGACCAAGAGCCTATGTATGAACATTAGAGGCTACAAAGCATCAGTATAAGAGTAATGTGCCATTAAGAACGATCCGAGGAGCCTTTCCTCCATGAATGAACTCAATCTTTTACTTTTTCAAACTCCCTCCATGAACGTACAGGCCACCCATGGATGCGATTAATTGACTCCAGTAAAACGTCTTTAAGCGTGACGTCAGAGTAGGTACACCATTTTCTTGCGTAATCTGGATTAAGATGAATTTTTTGAATTTGGGCATATTTAGCAGTTAAAGGAACTTCAAACGACCATAAAAAATTAATTAGAGATTTCTTGTGATTTATCTCAAAAGGAAGAGTGAATCAGATAATGTTTAAAAAATCCCAAGGGAAAAACTGAGCCATCAAATTAAAGGCAAAGGCATAAAAAACCTATAAAATCATGTAAAAGTTCACTCAAAATTAAAATATCTTTTATCAACAAGATGTAAATTTTCCTTTGTCAAAGGGAAAAGTGAGAATATGATTAAATACCATTACAAAAAAATGTTACGTCACAAAGCCTCTGGCACCAATCTCAAAGGATGAACATCTCTAGTGGGCTTGTTTTCTTTCGGAAAACAAATGAAATGCGATTAAAATCCTCCACTTCGTAAATGTGAATTGCGGTACGGGTGTCAGTGATAGTTAAATTGTGTATTTTATGGTATCGCTGGTTTGATTGTGAATTAAATTAATGTTTTGTTTCTTTTATCTATGAATTTTACACGAATTTGAGCATAATTATCGATTTTAGTGTCCATTTAGTTCAGAATGATGCAACAAGTGCGTTTCAATTTTCTGCGTAATTCAGTTCAGAAATCCCTTAAGTCTCTGCATAGTGGAAGTACACAATGTGGATCGAAAGAAAGTACAGGAAATGATGCAAATCCTTTTGAGTCCATGAAAAGTGGTGAGTGAAGCTAATGTGGCTGTTGGATTGGCAATGGATGTTCTACTGTGTCGCAGTTATTATATGCCAATGCAGCTGTGATATTCAGCTGCTGATGATTTCTCGAATTTGATTCCCGCATATTTTTTATTACAGCGGCGGATTCTGAAACTGCAAGACCTTTATACTTAGATGCACAAGCGACGACGCCTATGGTACGTTATTTACCGGTTTTAGTGATAGCTAATGTGTACCATAATTAATCGAGTCTTGTTTATCGCTGATGATTTTGATGTTGCACTATCATCTTACCATCTCATAGATTGGGAATATCTTCTTATCATTGAATTCGTTTGTTGTATTTTCTCGTGTGACATTTTGTTGTCAACGGCCTTACTGTAATATACTTCGCTTTGAATTGTGTAACTTTGAGAGTTTCACAATTCGGTAGAAGGCACTTTCTTATTTTCCCCTTAAAATTAACATCATTTCTTAATGGAAACATGAAAGATTTTTTAACTTGTTGTTTTCAATTAGCTGACTTTTACCTGTCATCTGTGATATTATTAGTCGAAATTCTGATGGCTATCATGGCTCGTTTTTCTTGATTCTTTCAATGGACTCGTGCTTACCCAATTTTGAAATTTCTGTATTTTATACTGCATTACAGTTAAAACATGATTATGTGCTCCACTATTGTATACACACTTCCAGCTTCAGATGTTCAGGTCTTTTTCAAGAGGCTGAATCTGGTAGTGTCTTTGATATATTTGTGGAATATAAATACATGTTTTCATTACCATAATATCAATATAGTGATGATGCTGAACAGTAAATTGAGTTTCGCTAGTGGTCGCTAGCGTTGCCCAAATGATGGCAGAGTATTCTTCCATCCTTTCCAATCTGCTCCAATCCTCCTGGAGGAGCCTGATGACACCCTAGAGGTGTGATCGAGCTTCTATCACGACAGCTCCTCCTTCCTTTTGTCCTCCGTCCTCCTGAGGTTCAGGTGTAAAAGTCTCGAATTTATGAGGCAGGCCTCGAAAGTGTCCCTGCAGACCAATACAAGGTTTCATTTCTGTTTATATTATGTCAATCTATAGAAAAATATCTAGACCAGTGGTTCCCAAAGTGGGCGCTACCATCCCCTGGGGGACATAGCTGTAGTCTATGAGGCGAAAAGTGCCAAGGGGGCGGCAGGGGGGCACCGGAGGGTCCTGACAATGTGACAAATGCAAAGGTTCCGTAACCTTCTTTTTGCCTTCTTTTTTAAGCTTCGCTTCTAAAGTTTACTTTGTTTCCCGCGTATGGAAGTAATTTAAACCATGTGTTTTCTTACATTTTAAAGTACGAACGGTTGAAAAATATTTCCAAGCCTTTCTTGCACAAGGGAAACGTTTGAAGGGGTTTAGTTTCATTAGGTCTATCGTTGGTACAACTTCACGACACAGAGAACTTAATTATTTATTAGTCATTTAATTAGTCATTGTTTTTTATTCAATTATTACAATGTTCCTCATTTGGTTAATTAGTATATGATTCTGATTATTATTTTAAAGATACCGATTAGGGGGGCGTTGAGTATAGGTTTATGGATCCAAGGGGAAGGTGGCTCGAAAAAGTTTGGGAAACACTGATCTAGACCACCCCTTTCTACATGTTGGTCTTCCCTTTTCCTTGGAATATCAAATTAAGTTTAGCTTGTGGTTACTCACTCTCAAGATTCTTCCAGCGTTCTCCCTTCATCTGATATCCCTACACTGGAGGCATAGTCAGGCTCATGATCGCAGCTACACCTGTTTCCTTTCCTTTGTGTCTACACTTTACCTTGAGGTTCATGTCGGGAGGATTGACATGTCTCAGACTTTTAGGCCCTAGGCTCGAGGGTGTTATTATTATTAAAGTGTTCTAGCGATTAAAGTAGGTTTCCATGGAGTACTTAGGGAGTATTCCGGTAGCCTCCCCTTCCTTCAAGCACTTCCCTCTTCAATTCTTTGTGATGCCTACTCCCGTTTATTAAGAATAGTAAGAGCTAGAAGACGTTTTAAAATTCCAAATTGCCAAACTATGGTGCACCAATTGTCAACCTTAAAGTCTGCCATAAGAATATGGAATGAAATACTGGATGACATTGTTAACTGTAACACTGTAAATCAATTCATAATGAAAATGTCTGCTTATTTACTTGACAAATATAATTGTTATTAAAATACTGTTATGCTATATATCATTAATACAATCAATTCCTCAATACATCAATAACAAAGGATTAAAACAGACTTAAAACTTATACACAATATTCTAAATTCACACATTGATTGTTCTGATTTGCTTTCATCCATTAATTTCAGAGTGCCTTGCCGACCCACTCATACACATTCCTTACTCCATACGCCTATCCCTAGACTATCCCTCGTTAAGCGCTCACTCCAACACCGCCTTTGCTCCCTGCTCAATTCATTACCAGACAATATTGACCCGTTTTTTTCTGCCCTTAAACTCATTTATCAAACTCGCCATGTCCCATTCCTTGGCTAATAAATAAACCTCCCTCTCCACCTCCCTTTCCTCGTGCCTTCTATTTGTTCTTTACTATCTTATGCCTGTGCTCTTTGTTCAGATTTTTTATGTTAAAATTTTATGTTTGTTACTGCATCACTGTAAATTGGCAGAAATGCTGTATGTGAGCAACTCCTTAAATAAATAAATAAAAAATACTGTAAAATTGTATTTTCACTTTTGCTTTGATGTTCACTGCTGGGACTTATTTGTAAAATGTGATATGTTCCCTAGGACAAGGTTCTAGAACAATAAACTTATTATTATTATTTTATTCTATCTAGAAATCCTATTCTCTTCCTTCCTCTTCCTCGTTTACCTAACATTCTACCCTCTAACATCAAATTCAACATCCCCTCCCTGCTAAGTACTCCCTCCATCCCATACTTTCTGTCTCCTCCATATCTCATCAAGAGGCTGCCTTTCCTCACGCACCACCTCCAACACTTCGTCGTTACTCCTACTCTCTGTCCACTTCACCTTCTCCATTCTTCTTCACACTCACATCCGAAAAGCCTCCAGTCTTCTCTTGTCCTCCTTCCTGTAACCCTGTGGAATTCATTGTAGGATTGCAATTATCCAATTTCACCTGTGATAATGTCTCAATACCATCTGGTAAACTCCATGACAATGGATTGTATTTATATTGGTTTCATTTGTCTTGATGCTGGCTGTTTCTTGTAGGACCCCAGAGTTTTGGATGCCATGTTACCTTACTTTACCTATTACCATGGAAACCCACACTCCAGAACGCATGCTTATGGATGGGAAAGCGAAAAAGCTGTAGAAGATGCTCGAAAGGTATGCATTATGCTAACACTTAATTTTTTACAGTGCCAACTAAATGCAATACATTTTTGGCTGCATTGCTATGTATTATCAATACTCAAAGACCTTTTTTTTTACTCATGGTAGAAAGTTGCAAACATCATTAACTGCGACCCAAAAGAGATAATATTTACATCAGGGGCTACTGAATGCAACAACATTGCTGTGAAGGGCGTTGCACGATTTTATGCCAGCAAGAAGAAGCATGTAATCACCACACAAACTGTAAGTTGTATTCATTTAATTCTTTGATCCCTTCGATGTCTCAGGCCTACTGGAAGCTTTTCATAGTGCGAGATGCATAAAAAAAGGATTCTGATTCCTCTATTACTTTGCTCTCAATGGCCATTATTATTTTTGAATCATTTACTTTGGAGGAAAAAACTCTTATGAGTTGGCATTGCTCAAGATGCATGGTACATTTTCTGAGCATAATCAAGTACTTAGAGTAGAGCTTTGCTTATGTAAGGTCAACCACTCAATTCAACTTCTTATAGTTAGCTTTTATTCGCAAACTTCTGAGGTTTAGTCCATATGCCATATATATTATTAGCCGTTTTGCTGCAGATGGCTTGTTAGACAGTGTACATTTTTCTACTCAAGGGAGCAAAGGACTTGTGAGGTTAGACAGTGTAATTTTTTTTACCCCAGCAAACCCAGGAGATGTTGAAACCGGAATTTTTTTACATTCACAAGCCAATGATGTGAATAGACGTTGCTGAGCTGGGAAACTACTCTAAAGCTGCCTGAAAAGGTTTTTTTTGTCCTAATCCACCCTTTATTGCTGTGTGAGCCCCACTCATTGCATATACCCATAATCGCTAGCTGATGCAATGAAATTAGAAGTTAATAGGTTTTTGTACTATGTATTTGCAAGTTGAGGGTATAACTTCGTTCCTTATAAAAGAAAGCTTCGTGTGTAATTTGATGTAAATCTTTGATATTTAACGTTATGGTTGGTATTTCTCTATTTCCAAACTTATTTATTCTAAACGACCCAGGTTTCAGCACATAATGCCATTTTCTAGACCATCTTGAAAATGGCATTACATATGGACTCAACCTGGGTCGATTGGAATAAATACCGTATTTTTCCTAATATTTTCCCGTAATTTTGAGGCTTCAGTTTTGGATAAAAATTAAAAAAATGCGTTTGAATATAGTCCCTCCTTTTATCATGTGCATTTTTGGAAAAAAAGGGGGGGACTATATTCAGATAAATACAGTAAGTGTTGAATAGACAATTATTTTCATTCTATTAAATTCATTCTTTACGTTATCTGCACAACTACGCGTTTGTACAACTATGTACTAAGGGGAGGTATGCCGTACTATTTCTGCAGATGTTTTGAGCACCTATATCTTTTACTTGTGCTTGTCAATTGTTCCTTTCTCGAATTTATTCTTCCAGGAGCACAAGTGCGTCCTTGACTCATGTCGAGCCCTTGAAGCGGAGGGTTTCTCAGTGACATATTTGCCTGTGGGTAATACCACTGGCATGGTGGACTTGGACCAATTGGAAGATGCTATCCGACCGGACACATCCCTCGTCTCTATAATGACTGTAAACAATGAAATTGGTGTCAAGCAAAAGGTCAAGGAAATAGGTGAGTAATGGTGGAAGTAAAGGGAGAAATATATTCCCTAAGCTTTAGCTAACTACAGTGAAACCTCGTTAAAGCGAGTATGGGCTATAGCGACACCCCCGATATTACGAGAGATAGCCGATACACCATCAATTGACCCTATAATAAGCATGTTAAAAAATTCGTTTTTACGAGACCCTTTCGGTATTGGCTCTCGCCATAGCGAGGGTTTCACCGCCGGAAGACTTTCATCAAGACTCCTTAACCTCTGTAATTGCTAGCGATCTGTTAGAAATGAAGTTAATGGAGTGCTCAGTCTCAAATTTATGTGGTAAACTGTCGTTCGATAAATATAATGATTGACGAAACAATGCTTTGCATGATTTTTATTCAGTGCGGCGCTTATAAATTGTTTGAATAGTTAGTCATTATTTGAGTAAGGAAATTTAGTGATACAAAAAACATCGCCTTTCTTCTGGATTTTTGCTTACGTTTATCGGATAGATGTTTATCTGTCGCCGCACCACTCCTGTTCCTGTTTATCTGTTCGCAACAGGTATATTGGCTATTATTTGCTCCACCTCCGGTAAAGCGACAATTCGCTATAGCGAGTGTTTATTAGTGCACCGTGGAGTGTCGTTATATCGAGGTTGCACTGTATCTCTTAAATCTATCAGCCAGTTTTCTCTCACATTCCGGCATTTTTAATTGTGTTCATAGTAAATGGTATGCATTTTAGCCAAGGAGGTTGTAAATATCTGGAGTCGCTGTTTCCAAGTTTTTGGCGTGGTCAAAATTCTGCCATCTTAGTTTGACAATTTTTGGACTTAGTCTCCGACTGATATTTTGAGGTGGCTAAGTATCGTTCTGATAATGAACTGAATCAAGTGAAAAATGCAACCATGATCATTAGTCTTGACAAATATTTCTCGGGTTTGCATCCAGGTTAAAGCTTATATGCTAGCCGACGTTTCGGAAGACGACTTGTCTTCCATCCTCAAGGCTGTGTTACACACAGCATTAATGAAGACCATGCTGTTAAATGGTATGACACCAAAATCCTTTGGCAAGCTCAACGTTACTGGGACCGCGTAGTTAAGGAAGCAATAGAGATCCGCCTCAATCCCAAAAATTTCAATCGGGACACCGGCTTTCATCTAAGCACTACATGGAGACCTGTAATCAGCTGTATGAAAAACATAAGGGTTAAACGTGAATAATTTCAAAAGACGTACAGCCAATCAGACGACACCTGAGCCGTATTGTTGTCTTCGGTAAACGGTCGATCCAGTTCAGTGTGAAATTGAACTTCGATAAAGTAACACAGCCTTGAGGATGGAAGACAAGTCGTCTTCCGAAACGTCGGCTTGCATAAAAGCTTTAACCTGGATGCAAACCCGAGAAATATTTGTCAGAAGTAATCACCAGGAAAAACTTAAATCGTTTATGATCATTAGTATTTCGACAGTTTTTTTTCTTGGGATTTTCCCCATCATTCGTGATACATCTATTAATGTGTAAACTCTTTGTCTGTTAGCCACTTTTCTGGTGGGGATATACTTGAAAATATACTTTATTACTGTAATAGTTAATTTCTGTTGGCTATAATGAAATTCATTGCCAGTATTAGTGCAGGTAAATACTAGTTTACCCTCGTAAAATTTTAGTTTAAGCTGAGCTGGTTGTAGAACGTAACCATTGTGATTGATAATAATTTTTCCCCTGGGAAAAGATGCTTGTGTCATAACTTTGCAAAACCTTCCAATGAAGTGAGAAAAAAAGGTTTAGTTTGTGTGTTCCATAAGTTATTTTAATGTATTAACGAGTTACGACCAAAAATTTCACCAACTAGTAAGCATTGACCCTTATGGGATTGTCTATGTTTTGGTTTGGTCGTGGCTTGTCCTACCCAAGCACCCCCATTCTGGCCACACTTCACTCCACGCTTGAAACCAGTGGTGCCCCCTCCAGATATTCACATCCTCCTTGATTTTAGCAGTGGCGTGTATTAGCTGGGTCAAGGGAGCTTGTCCCTCGCCCCACCCTGCGAAATAAGGATAATTAATAAATCAAGCATCTTACTCGGCATTAGTGTGATGAATCATGCTAGAGGTAATGGTTGCAGTATACAGAGACACTCCATCATATATATTGTTGTGATATGCTTTGAACCTGCCACATAAACAGCGGTGAAATTCTCAATTATGGCCATGGGCAAAATCCCTTTGGATCAGGAATCGAACCGCAGACCTTTGGCTTTCTGGCTACTGTGCAGACCGCTATACTATGCATCCAGGTTCCTTTAGTCTCATAGCATTCCCTTGAACCTCATTAAATTGTCAATTGAAATACTACGAAACAATGTGCAATTTAGTACAATTTAAAAGAAACAGCTTGCAGCGCTTGTAGAATAGAAACTTGGAGATTCTAAGCCCACATTTTTATCATTGCCAGGCCTGTTCAGTTATACAATTTCAGCCCTTTGCTTAGTATCTTTCTTTGTTTTGTCCGTACCTGGGCCACTAATTCTTGGCAATAATTTGAGGTGATGGATTGATAATTTTAGTGGGTACTAAGATTGGTTAACTGAATTTACATAAAGGCACCCCATGATTTTACTCAATGTGTAATTCAACTCCATTGTAAGTTTGGATACATCTACATAATATCCCGCAAGCCACCTAA
The DNA here is from genome assembly GCF_921293095.1 of Ischnura elegans. Taxonomy (NCBI): domain Eukaryota; kingdom Metazoa; phylum Arthropoda; class Insecta; order Odonata; family Coenagrionidae; genus Ischnura; species Ischnura elegans. The sequence continues at coordinate 79,379,783 of NC_060257.1, forward strand.
AAGGCGTTTAGAAGGGGGTGTTAGGACACCAGCCCTTTACACATAAAAAGCAAGTGTTCAAACAAAATTACGACTTGCATTTATTAAAATCCTTTATCGTTCGGGGGAAAAAATAATTCCCATATCTATACGTTTGGCTAAACATCTCTCTTAATTTATCGCTTCTGTTGGATCTGGAAATATGGTGGGGCTCTAATACCTAATGTGTTCTCCGCGTCATTTTTAAAGATATCCATTAGGTTACTATCCATTAGGGTGGTGCGAAAAAACTCAAGTTCCAAATTTCGTGTCGTAATAGTGCGGAAAAGTTGCGATACGTTAGTACAAGAAAAACAAAAAAAGAATTATTAAAATCGGACGTCATCTTCCGATCCCGCAAAGCACCTGAAAAAATGACAAAAATGAAAAAAATAGTTTTTTTTTTCGTTGTAAAAAAATTAAATTAAATTAATACCTTTTAACGCTGTAGCAAAAAATGATTACAAATAGCATAGGTTATTATTTATATATGCATATTTATGGCTTTTAACTGTTATTACCGATCGCACAAGATCATTAAAAATGTATAAATTTTGCAATTTAGCCGGTTTTTCAGAGTTGTGTCATAATAACTTAAGGTAATATTTTAATCTAAAATATATGTTTGATTATGCAGCTCTTCCTTTGTTTATAAATGATATAATAATATTTAAACAACCCAGAACTCACCGCGGAGAGGTGGCTGCACTTTGAGTTCTACCCGCACCCTCCCATCCAACCAATGAGGGTTACTGCTTCTACAATATTTAAATTTTTTGTCCTTCTTTTAAATTTCAACTCATGAAAACTACTTTGTACTGCGATTTAGTGGTAAGGTCTGGCATAATGGACCTTGATTTGAATTAGCCCTAATAAATCCATCTCTGGATCGATAGCCATAAACCTTAAGGGATGCCTCCGTTACCAATTTCACACATGGCTCCATTGCTTGTGTGTGATACGGGAAGTTATAATATCCCAATCTTGTTTATCGCCAGATTCAATGAAGGAAGCTATTTCTTCATTAGTAATTATTCTCATAAGAAGAGGTGGAGTAGATAGTTTGACTACATTCCAGTCAATCAAATCTATATGGTCAGTTATTTCGAAGTTTATGGTAGGAGTAATGAAGTTTACGATAGGTTTGTCTTTTGGTTAAGTCTGTCTGGCTTTAAATACTCTTTTTAGCTCTAGCTCTCTAATGTGCCTTCTGTAATAAAAAACCATCGCCATGAATACATTATCTTCGTGATCAAGGTTAGAGTTCCGTTCAATAACAGAGAAAACTACTTTCTTTTAATATCCAGGTATGTATCGAGAGGTTTCCTTTGCTCTGTTCACACGAGCCATCTACCATGTGAAAATGGGCCCGTATCCCGGTTTGCTAAGTCATTTGGAAAGTCGCCACTTGTGATTGCTTGACTAATGTCAATAAGGTATCTTTGGTTCTTGCTCAAAATTTATCCATCAACTTGTAGAATTTCACATTCAATAGTTTGGAAATGCAGTTTGGAAGCTTTCCATAACCATTCGTATTTGTCCAATTGGCCCACTAAATGATTTTTGGCCACTTGTTTCACCATCTAAATACTGAAAAATATGACAAAAGTAATTCAATGAGAAGAAATCACCCAACTGCCCACTGCAGCGGGTGTCATTGGTGTTTTACGAGCTTTCTAATAGTGCAACCTTTCCATCTAATGTTGATGTTCGTGCCATCACAGCAAACTAACTCTAAGAACTCTAATGATACTCCTTGACCAGAGAGATAAGATAGTATGGAGACCACAATATCTTTAGCAGACCCGGAGCATGGAGAAACATAGCTCAAATACACAAAAGCCGGTTCTTTTATTAGAGAATGGTGTTCCTCTATAACTGTCCGACAGTACTCCTTCGATTCAATCATTTCTATTACTATGGTATTGTCTACCCTTCCGTCAAAGTATAACCGTGTAGCTCACCTAAATCAAGAGGGATTTGCTGTAAATCGCTAATAATATTTTTCTTTTCCCTTTTAATTCTACATCGGTCAATGAACTTAGAAGTATATTCTTCAGTTATAACACCAATGTCTACAAGTACACTTGATGCTATAGCAGCAGCTGTACGGTGAGACACCCCGTATTGAACAATGAAAAGCTGTACTTTGGAATTTCACCCTCATTTGCCATGGTGATTTATATTTTTTTGGATGTACTAGGCATGTAATCTTCCTAATCAACAAATTTCTCCTTGATTGTTGAACTTTGCGTTGCGTCATTTAAAACCTCAACATCTTCACTTTCGATTTCAATAGGGTTAACATGCTGCCTATTTAAAGTGCAATTTTGTCGTTCAATTCTAGTGGTCAGTTTTATTGTCATTTTTGATCTAAAGAGCTAATTAAAACTTCTCAAATTTTATCCTCAAGTAATTATTACAAAAATCTGAAAAATAGGCGAAATTGCAAAATTTATACATTTATAATGATCTTGTGTGATCGGTAATAACAGTTAAAAGCCATAAATATGCATAAATAAATAATAACTTATGCTATTTTTAATCATTTTTTGCTACAGCGTTAAAAGGTATTAATTTAATTAAATTTTTTTACAACGAAAAAAAAACTATTTTTTTCATTTTTGTCATTTTTTCAGGTGCTTTGCGGGATCGGAAGATGGTGTCCGATTTTAATAATTCTTTTTTTGTTTTTCTTGTACTAACGTATCGCAACTTTTCCGCACTATTACGACACGAAATTTGGAACTTGAGTTTTTTCGCACCACCCTACTATCCATATCCATATAGGTGAGGCTAGAGCTGACTAAGTGAACCAAGCCACAGACATATGAATTTCACTCATTCGTGGTATGCGGGCCAGTATCTCTCCCTGGGCAACTTTGCTTCTAATACCATGTAATATCACCGGAGGCTATGTACCGTATATCTCCGAATATAGTCCCCCCCCCCCCTAATTTTGAGACCCCAGTTTTGGGAAAAATTTTAAAATGCAAAGGAAGGCAGTTTTTCTGTGATTAGCAAGATTAAGATTCTAGAGTCAATAAAAACTATTTTTTTCTGTGAATAATAAGAACAAATCTGTTCACATATTTTCCATCACAACAAAATAACTATTCCTAAAATATGTTGTTATCCATTGCATGTATCAGTAATTTATAGTTCCTTAACCAGATGTAATGAAGTAATGAGAAAATTTTCAACTATCCAAGGCTATTGTATTTTTTTAAACATTCACAAATTATTAATATTTTTGATTTCCAAATGACTACAGACAATGTAAATATATAAGCTTTAACATAAAGCTCATAAACAGTATTGCATTTGGCCCTGAAACTTCCTTAGACCCAGTGTAACACACCCATCAAGTCATGTGGAATCCAAGTGACTAGAAGAATTTAGGATATCTAAATAAAATTGTGTTAAATAAATTATAAATATTATAAAAATATTGCCATCTAATGCCTGCTAAGCAAAATAATTAAACTACAGGACTTACAAATATCAAAGTAATAAAATTAGGAAATAAACTTTTTCCACCAAACATAAACACTGAAAAAACATGTTATCAATTTTCAATGCCTCGTTGCGAATCATTGCATAAGTTACACAAAGAGTTTCTGCTCTGCATTTGCGCACAAATTCGACGATATTTTCCTCTAATTCTATGAATCTGCCGCATCGAGACCCCCGAAATGACTTCCGCGATGTATTAGCGCTTTGCAATCTTTCCAAAGACTGTCTTTCCATGCCAAATTTTTCAGCCGTCATATGAATACTATGATTTACGGCGCATTCTGCGACGGCTATTTTTAAATTGGCATCGAAACTCCGTCTTTGATAGCTTCTAATCTGCCGCAGGATTGATCCTCATCTTTCTACTTGATCCATCACCTCACTGTTGAACACGGTCTTAGAATATCTGTTGAACGTAAAATTATTTTAATTAAAGAAAATATCGCGGAAATAATTGCGAAATATTATGTGACTTAATTTATCGATCCTACTTACCCTGGCGAATTGAAGATATTCCTCCTAGAGATGTGCGAATAGTATCCGCGAATACTCGAATACCTCGAATATTAGAAAGTATTCGATATTCGAGGTCTCGAATAGTTATGCGAAAAGTAACGCCTCGAATACCTCGAATACTTTGAATTTCGCGTCGTACACTGTCGCACGCACGCGTCGTTGGTAGTTGACTGGGAAAAATGTTGAGAACTCTAGTCGTTTAGTGCATGCAGCGCCGTTTTAGGCAAGCTGACGAACTACATCAAATGCGCGGGTTAGAGCGGTGAAAAGAGTTCGACGTGGGGAACCTAAATTGATCCGGGTGATAAAATCCGAAAATCCCCGATTCCCCCCACCAGGAGAACCTCAGTGCCGTGGGATAGCAACCTTAGGGCATTTCCCACGATCCGCTATCCCCCTCTGTTCAGCACTCGCCTCACCCACTCTGACGCTTTCCTCTTCTCCAAAATCAGACAAAAGGTCCCAGCTCGCGCAGGGATCGCATTACGAAGACCTTAGCTTCAAAAAAAATATCGAGTTACGAGAACAATATAAACGTATTTCACGCCCTCCCCCCTTTCTCACCCACTGACCTTTTTCTGGCTACCTGCTTCGAAGTTCCCCATTTCTGGAGGTCAACTGCTGCGTGAGGACCGTGGGATACTTACATAAGCGCATTTCCCAAGATCTGTTATCCACCTCCATTCAGCCCCCCCCTGAGGCTTTCCTCTTCTTCGAAATAAAAAAAGGCCACAGCTCGCGCAGGGATCATATTACGAAGACCTTAGTTCGAAAAAATACCAAGTTACACGAGAACAATAGAAACGTGTTTCGGGCCCTCCCTTTTCTCCCCCACTGACCTTTTTTTCCTACCAGCTTCGAAGTTCCCCATTTCTGTGGAGGTCAACCGCTGCATGGGTCATCTATTAGCACAAAAGGTGTCTAAGAATGACTTTCGTCAATTGATGTTACACCTTTATTGGATTGAAATATTAGTAATGTGCGCGTAATTTAAAAAAGAATAGGACCAAACATGACGTATTTCTGAGTTTATTTAAGCATTTTACGCAAAGAAATAAATGTCAAAATACGACTGAGACTTGGCATTCTGGCGAGACTCGATATGAGCAGCAGAGCTTCTCGGAAGTTGATGCGGTATTTTTTTCCGAAAACATATATCAAGTTACAATTTATGAGTGGTGCTATAAATCTTTATTGTTACAGTCCCAGACGAAGGGATATTTTCTCAGGATATTTGGTTTCTCCCTGATAGCAATTCCAATTCATCTTCTAATCTCGTGAGAACTCCCAAAGATGGACTGAAAAGTAATCGAAGAAAATCCGGTGGAGAAGCGCGTGTATTTTGCAAAATGCCTCAGATTGTCAGCTAGCACTTGGCAGCAGTAGTGGGGGTAAAGGGATGTTAGTTGAATTAATTATATGCCCAATTGTTTCCATAAAATTAAAATATTCCATTAATCAGCTAAATTCCTGTTCGAATCCTTTAAAGGAAATCAAAATTACTCCCCAAAATCTTGCGTTGCCTGCTGCATATGCAACCGAGTCAAACATTCCAGCATTCATCGTTTAGTATTCGAGGTATTCAAAATTCGAGGTATTCGAATATTCGAGCAATGATTTAATATTCGAATTCGATATTCGAATTCGAGAAATCTGCTATTCGACCCATCCCTAATTCCTCCATAAATTGATCGCACTTTCGATGCTGAGTCGCTGGATTTCGATCAAATGCAGTAATGCCGGCGCTTCTGGTTTAAAGCCATTGATTATTGTGCCTTTTCAGAAACAAATGCATAACTTTTGCACATTCTTGTTCTGTGAAGGCGGTAAAGGCAGTGGTTGTAAACACGAACCGCACGGGCACATGGACATATAGTAGCTACGGCCGCAATGCAATGCGAAATCGTCACGAAAGGTTTACTTTATCTGTTTATTTTTCGCAATGATTTAAATCGTGTTACTATTAAATGAGCGACGGGTACATATACTATTGATTCAATTCTAGTGTTCGATTAGTGTGATAGTGTGTGTTTAGTTTTGATTTTAATTATTTATTGTTTTGCGTCATAAAGTGATCAGTGTCGATTGAATTATTCTAACAATACTTTTCCAAGAAAAATTTACAGCTACCCGATGGATTCCGTGAAAACCCGTATTCGATATGCTATTTGAATCAGAAGAATCATATCTTTACAACATTTGTGGCAAAAATTGTCTTAATTTCCGGTAAAACGTGGCAGTATTTACTCATATCTTCGATTATAATCCTCATATAAATATACTCAAATAGAAAGACTATGAGAACATTAGCCATTATGCCGTTATTTATAACTTGATGGTCACCTTTAGTATGCTAAATTGGATTACACTCGATTATAGTCCCCCCCCCCTTACTTTTCCTCGGCCATTTTTGGAAAAAAGGGGGGACTATATTCGGAGATATACGGTACTTAATAACTCATATTTCCCCTCCCCTGCAACATTTTTTACTACGAAAAATGATGCAACAATATTGTGTTAATGATGTGGAAGTTCTTAGGAGGGTAAGAGATAAGTCTTTTAAAAACATCTTGTATGATATTAGGCACGATGTGGTGGAAGTTCGTAATATTGTTGAAATGACACATTGCAATATTTCCACTTATAGATTTATTTTACACTACGCGTTTCGTCGTTACAGCGACATTTTCAAGTGTGAAAAAAGTCTTAAAGATTTTCCTTATATATCATGGTGCTTGAGGGGAGGGTGGGAGTAAGATGGAGAATGGGGTTTGGGTGACGAGAAGCGAGCATATTGAAGGCTGTGGGGGGGGGGGGGTTGGAGGGTCGTTTTAGGGTCTCGAACTGAGGCAGGGTGAGGGGGAAGAAAAGAAAGGTTCTAGGATGGGTGAGGGTACCCCGCACTCATTCACTGTCTTCTTTCGGGTTGTGGTTGTCAGGATAGCGTCCTCGCCCAGATGATCTTCTCCTCCTGGGTAGTTGACCTCGTGTCCTTCTTCTACTGTTCTTCTGCGGTGTGAAAGTGGGGGTGTAGTGTGGAAAGGGTTTGTACAAAAATTTTTTAAAAAACCTTTGGATATAGTAACATATTAAAAACCTTGGTTAAGAGACAGGACTACTGAATTGGCTGCATTATGAGATGCGAGGTGATGGTGTGATGAGAACAATCTTTGAAAGACAAATGGAAGGGAAGAATAACAGAGGGAGGCCTCGGATGAGATTCATTCGGAAATGTGTTAAAGGATGTAAAACAGTAGAAAATGTATGAAAAGATTGCTTGATAGTAATAATAATATTGTAAGCGCGGTTTCATTAAGATTATTATAAGCTGCGAGACGACGAGGAGCCGCCTCGAACGGACTTCGTTTGAGACCCAGCCATTAAGCACGTTCCTGCTGTCATCGGAAGGGTCGCTTGACAAACGATCTCTTTTGGTGACTCCATGGACATGGGCTGGTGGCGGCTAGGGGAGGCAGTTGTGGTCGGGCAGCGAAACAATGTGTAAGGCTCGGGCTGAATAAAGGAAGTTGCTTTGAGTGAGAATTTGGACTTGTTCCCTGCTTTGTTTCCCCGGAACCCCTTTACCGTCAGCGAAGACGACTTACAATATCTTTATTCATCTGTAGCACAATAGTAATTGTGGTAGATGTTGTCAGTCAATACACCTCTTATGAGGACACAGTAACAAGAAATACCCTTGGTATAAGAGGCAGTAGAATGTACATATACAATACAAATAAGAAAGAAATCATACAATTGGAATCAAAGTGCAAAAGTACATTTAAAAGCTAATAGTGGAGAAATCGACTTCCTGCAGTGAGTATATGGGTTTAGATAATAGGAATTTTTTTAGGGCCCTGCGGTAGACATTGTTGTCAACCGTTCTTGCTGAGTTGGGCAACATGTTGAAGTACTTAATTGCCTGGTTTTCCTAGTTAAAAGATTTGACCAGCCTACATTGAGGCATATCTAATTTACTCTTTGCTCTGGTGTCATGGTTACATACATCAGCTCTTGTGGAGTACATTTGCAAATTTCCCTTGATGAACAACAGAATATGAAATGCATATAGGCTGTAGACAGTCATAATGTTTAATTTGACAAAAAGTGGTTTACAATGTTCAGTACATCTAGATAGGTAAATAGAGAAGAGAGCTGCATCAAATAAACCTTTGGATTAATGGCTATTGACAGTGATTTGGCTCTAACGATGACTATTTGTCCATGATTATGTAACCATGACTCACGGCTTGATTTTGCAGTTGCCTTATGTATGCATTTCTTATGTTTCCAGGTGCATTGTGCAGGAAGAAGAAGGTGCTGTTCCACACAGATGCTGCCCAGGCCGTTGGAAAGATTCCATTGGACGTGAACGAGATGAACATTGACCTCATGTCAATAAGTGGTCACAAGCTATATGGACCTAAGGGTAAGCAGCAAATTCCTTTTAATTCATTAGAATGGAATTCCACAAAGCGGGCACCCCCAGATGTTGTAAAAATAGACAAAATTTTTTATGCTGCTATCATTACGTTCGTTTTGTTTTGTGTATTACTGAGCCTTAATCATTTCATTTTATGTTAATTACTTTCATGTTAAAATAAAGAGAATATTTCGTCCAGCAATTGTATCTTTTTTGAATCTCAACTATGAGAAGATTATTTGTCTGTCAGACTCTTGTGCCCTCTCCCCCCCCGGAAAAAAATCCTGGACCCTCCCCTGGGTATACTTTGAGCCCATATTGTCCTCATAGTTTGTAAAACAAACCCTTTCCATCCTACGAATATTCTAGGCTGTCATGCCATTATTTCTGAAGTTGATGTATTTTTAAAGATATTTCTTTTTTGTTTCTGTGGGCAGGTGTGGGTGCATTGTATGTGCGTCGTCGTCCAAGGGTGAGGCTGGAGCCCATCCAGAGTGGTGGGGGGCAGGAGAGAGGCATGCGCAGTGGCACGGTGCCCACTCCACTCGTGGTTGGCCTTGGTGAGGCGTGCGACATCGCCAGCCGTGAGATGGAGGTATGTGATCCCTAAACATCATATAGCCTTTGCCCATGTGGTGAACTCCCGATTATCAGGGCTAATGATGGGGACAGGCAGCATGAAGAATCAGAAAATGCGGTGTGCACGCGATACGAGAGTATTAATAGTGGACTGTATTTTGTATATGCACTGGAGTCCCATGCTATCCAAATCACCACTCACCTGAATGTCGGGCTCCCGTCGATGGCTTCCTCAGGCAGCATTAGCTCGAGACCCTTCCTACATGACGACCCATTCACAACGCCAACTTTCACGTCAACAACCACTGAAACAATAACTTTAAACAATTACACTCTCGCCCACACAGGCATACAACATAGCAAGCAGTGGCGATTACGGCATAGGACTCCCTATGGCACAAACACCCAGATAATCCAAATTTACTTTAATTCTTGCAAAGTTTTTAATTATGTAAATCAAACAATATATTTTACTTTTGCACATTGTCTGTTATTTTAGGCTGCTTCCCGGGCTCATTGAGAACTTTCATCGCCTGACTATGATCGTTTTTTATCGGCGATAACATGGTTGTACTAGAATTCCCACTGCGCCACATACTCCAGCAAACTGTTAACGGAGGCGAGCACCTGGCTATGACTCATTCAGTCTCTATTTCCTTTGTCTCTCCTTCCGCTTCCTCCGCTGCTTCACTTCTACTATTCCCCTCCTCTCCAGTTTGAACTTGACTGGTCACGGCGGTAACATGCGTGAGTGCGACGAAATCTCTGGTTTTCTTGGACTGTATGCAATTGCGTGCCAGGCCATGGCAATAACAGTGCATTTACAATTTGGCAAGTACATTTAAAGATCGTAGATAAATTTTTTCTTAATTTATAAGTGGTTAACGACAGAAGATTCTTCTAAAATTAATCTGGTGCTTTTTCCCCGCAACTCATCGTCTTCTGCAATACTACAGTAGACGTCCAAGTAAACTTGAAACATCCCTTGTCCGCAAGTCAATAAAGTTATTCCGTTTTACAAAGGGAATTCTAATAGTAATAACAATCCCTGTGTAACCTTGCATTATAATGCAATAATCCTGGTACTATTGCATCCGAGTTTATCATTTATTACGATGGTAGAAAATATCAAAGGAGTCTGAAAATCATGCATGGATAATCTGCAACACTTGTAATCCACAACCATATAATTGGCAGTCTGCTGTATTTTGGCTCAGAAAAGTTTCCCAACAAATTTAGTGGTGCCACAATCGTTGTTGAATATTTGGATACTTCTCTTGTGACATATCATTCTTAGGATAGGTTGCATTGAAGGGAATTAAAAACAGTCACGCACATCATACTGTGCTGCATGATGTAGTCAATAGATTTACCTTAACATATGCTTATCATGATTATTTAACAAACTTAATGTGTTGTATGGCATAATTTAGTCAATCAACTTACCTAAAGTCTTGTAACATGGAATAATTTATTTATCCTCAGAATGCTGCCCCCTGAGCTTACTTTTGACCACTCTACTGCTCTAACCGAGTGGTTTTCAATATGTTTTCATTTATGGTGGTTGTTTACTTTTCACTAATAATCAGAGAAAAAAGTATGGGGAGTGCTCTTTTTCATTGACCGTGCCTGATAGAAATATTATTTTTTCCCTAATTTTCCATGAACTTTGGACAACCTGGATCTGAATTAATATCCTATGACAGTATGGTGTTGAATTTTTGATCTTAATGAGAGTGGCTCTGGATTAATATGCAGCAATAGAGGAGGTCAAGTTCAAGGGCATATGTGATGCAACTCCTTTGTTGGGAAACATTTTTGGTCCATAGTATTGAGTGATTCAGAAAGAATACCACAGCTTTAAAAATGTGTAATAATTCAAAGAAATATAATATAACCTTGTGTTATATGTTAAAAAGAGTATTAAAAAGTTTGTTTTCACTTGAAAACAAGTTCACAATAGTTCAATATGACCCCTTCCAACACTCGAGCAATCTCAATCCGATACTCAAACTCCTTCCACATTCTCGATAGCATATCAGGAGTAAGTTTGGATAGCAGAGCTGCTCTGTTATTTCCTGTTTCAGATCATCAATGCTAAATGATAGAGGTGGTTGAAACACCATATCCTTATCATACCCCCATAAGAAAAAATCAGAGGGTGTGAGGTCAGGGTTTCTTGGAGGTCAGTCATGAAGTGGATTGTCATGGGCTCCCTGTCGTGCGATCCATTGCCTCGAGTAGTTGTCGTTCAGATAGTCACGGACAGATAAGTGCCAATGTGGTGGTGCTCCATCCTGCTAGAATATGAATTGGTTCAAGTTGAGGGAACAGTCAATTCTTCAACATCTCCAGATAGTTTAACCTAGTTACTGTAGCACTATCGAAGGCAAAAGGACCAAAAACGTTATTGGCTTAAATGGCACTGAAAACGTTCACTTTAGGTGAGTTACGTGTATGTTCAATCATTTCCCGTGGATTCTTAGTGTCCCATATCCGAACATTGTGACAGTTGACTTTCCCGTTGATGTGGAAAATTGATTCATCACTGAACACAATCTTTGACATCAACGATTCGTCTATTTCCATTTGAGCAAGGACAAACTTGCAGGAATGGATTATTTTAACCTTATCAGCCTCAGAAATGGCTTGCACCAATTTCAGACGGTAAGGTTTCATCACTAATGTTTTCCGTAGGACTCTGTAAATACAGTGGAACTTGTTTAGTACGTTTCTGAAGGGACCACAAAAAATGAACGTACTAACCAGGAAAACGTGCTAACGAGGAAAGTAAAAAATAGCAGTCGGGGTAATTGTAATCTGTGGAAAAGTCATCGTAATTACAATTACTATCGGTAGTTCTCGTAGGATCGCCTTCCTGAACTCTTTTCACCTTTAAAATAAAGAAAATGGGCGCTACATTGAAAAACAATACCATGTGAATAAAAATCACAATGTTTCATAGATTTCCCGAAGACAATTACATGAAAACGGCGTCTATCTCCCGTGATTTATCCTATGTGTATTTATAGAAAGAGGACAAGTAAAGTCATTTCTTTTTTGTCACAGCATACTCGGAGAATATAACAACAACCCTGAGTATGTCAACGGGTTGTTTATAAACATCATAAAAATTGGACAAAATTATATTAACCTTAAATTACGGCAACAGCAGTACACATTCGCTTCTGGGATAAAGCCATATCGAGTGTTATATCGATCGATATATCGAATAATAACACTCAAGATTATTAGAATACGACGTAATTACAAGAAGATTTTATATTATACAGTTGAAATTTACTTTAAAAATTTGTTTAATGTCGTCTGCTTTTGTGCCGAGATCAAGTATTTTTAAGCTAAGCTTCGCGTAGAGATTCAGAGCATCGTCTGCTCGCGCAGCAGTAGTCAAATACGCACGTAGTCCGTAGCATTGACGTCGTGCAGTACTGCTTTAGATGAAGTGGGAATTGGATAAGACTCATTTCTTCATCATGATAACTCGTGCAATAGCAACAATTGCCCACTCGTGAAATTTGTGCGCAGTGGGCACTCCAGAGGCAACAGAAGGTGAGGAGCTCGGGGTGGGGAAAATTAGGGCTTCTCATTGGCTGCAGTTTTGCATAGTCAGATAAATTCATCACGTCATAAGAATTGAGAAATGCATTTGGATAAATCACGGTCGAATAAAGATATGTAGAATGAATGCAAGAATGTTAATGGCTATTAATAATAAATTAAATCATGAATTCGGAGCTTTACGACCCTTAAGAGGATACTGGAGAACGAATTGCGGGTTGCATCACGGCTAGCAATTGAGCGTACTAACCAGGAAAGCGCAATTTTTTAAAACGTACTAACCAAATACTTTTGCCTGTATTTTGTTCCGATGGTACCGGGACCGAGAGAAATCGTCGTACTAAGGAGGAAAACGTACTAAGGAGGAATGTACTAACCAAGTTCCACTGTAGTTGTTTTTGGAAGTTACAACTCTCTGCCAGCGCGGTGTGTCGAATTTCCTGGGCTGTGAACAAGTTTTTTGCTGGAATCAGGCTACATTTTCATCACCTAAGTGCAGCCCTCTGGATTTTATTCTTTTTACAAACATCCCTTCTCTACAAATGAGCAAATAAATGTAACATTAGAGCTCTAGAACTTCAGAACTTCCTTCATTCGATGACTGATACTGCTCATCTTCTCTGCAGGGTTATAGATTTTCAAAGATGTGGTATTCATTTTAATCACCATGTATATTGTGCATTCCCCTTATAATGACAGTAACATTTAAGTCTCTCTCAATCATTTATTTCTTTCTATTTATGCTACGGAATTGCAGCAAAAGAAGAGCCCTTTTTCTCCTATGGAACACACAAAAAAACATGACCTTAAAAAAACAAAAATAAGTAACTTCAAACTCCACAATGTTTTATAAATACTAAGGATGGGTTGGATCCCCATTTTTTTTTGGCAGTTCCGGTTCAGTTCCTGCAATTAGTTCTTCATTCTAGTTCTTAAACAAGTGACTAATTTTCATTGCTTAGTTTGAAAAAACTATTAATTATTTTCATTAGGGTATTATGGAAGCTACTTATATTGGGACATAAAATCATCCCACAAGTGGTTAGGTTAAAAAAAATCTCACTATTTTATGTCTCTTGCATAAATTTTCTTGCTAAATGTTTTAAACTGGGTTTTGCATGTATAATTTTGGTTCTGATTATAGTAGGCTCAATTCCAGTTCCTGTTATAAGCTAAATAAGAGGAGGAATGGAGAACTGAACCATCCTATCCCTAATAAATACATCAAGATAATAAGAAAATGTTAAACATTACATCCTCTATTTATCATCTCCATCTCTCATTGCAGTATGACCACAGGTACATAGAAATGCTGTCCAAGAGGCTTCTGGACAAAGTCACAAGCAAAGTTTCTCATGTGTACCGCAACGGGGACCCAGTGCACACTTACCCAGGATGCATCAACCTGTCGTTTGCTTACATTGAAGGTCAGTTTGTGTTTGTTAAAAGTGTCTTAAAAGTACACCGTGTTTTGACATAGAAATAAAATACTTAAAAAGAAGCTTCCATGTAAAAAAATGTGAAAAATCAGATGCCGCCTGTGTAAAAAAAAATTTCTCACTCAGTATTAAAATTTTCAGTGGGTATCATGAAAATAATTGTGAATAGCAGGCTTCTGTATGAGAAAAAAAGTAGTGCAGACGAGACTCAATCTTGGAAATGTGGCTTGGGAGTAAAATACCTTACCCAGTTGTCCAGGGTAACATATATGTACTCAAATGCATTTCTGAAGGGAATTCGTAGCCAAATGCATTGACACCTACCGACCCTCGCACCACTAGTGACAAAAGTCGGAGTGTGATTTAGAGCTCGGAGATCAGGTTCACTATATGAATGCCACTGCTACCAAGTGGAGCCTCTTGTAGGAATATGAACTCCATAGTCCATATAGTAAACCCTTATGGTCCCCCTTCTAATGCAGGGGAGTCACTGCTGATGGCACTCAAGGACGTGGCGCTGTCGAGTGGTAGTGCATGCACCTCAGCCTCCCTGGAGCCCTCGTACGTGCTGCGTGCAATTGGAGCCGAAGAGGACCTCGCCCACTCTTCAATCAGGTATACTCACTCTCATTTCAGGAACTGACCATTGATTCTTCATTTATTCTACGAAGAAATTTCACACTAGTTAATATGGAATCTGTGAACTTCATAGAGGAATTATGTTTTTTGAAGAGTGGCTTTACTAATTTTGCCCTTTGCTCTCTTCAGGTTTGGACTGGGTCGCTTCACCACAGTCGAAGAAGTGGACTACACAGCCGAGAAGTGCATCAACCATGCAGTTCGTCTCCGAGAGATGAGGTAATGATCTTTCCTCTACTTTCCATTGTATTTCCCATCTATTTAGCGTAAAATATATCTTTTTTGACTTTGCTGGTTTGTGGTTATGAGACCATTTGAAATTCCTATTGATAAAAAAAACACTGATGTAGCAAGTATTTAAAAGAGATGGACACAATTTACCATCAAAATTTGTAATTAGATTTTACATAAATGGGCATGCTAATTACTTCTGGTTTGAGGGTTTATTTCAAAGTATAGTTTAAATGAAGATGGAAAAAATTCTTGTGGCATTTAATTTTTCTGTGAGTGTCTACCGATGTGAAGAAAATAAAAATGGGTGGCAAATGAGTTGAAAAAAAACATATGCTAGAAAAACTTACTAGAACTTCAAGAAGACTTTTATTTTACTTTTATAACTTTCAATGTATTTGTTCAATCGTTCCTCAGTTCATTGAACTTGTGAGTTATATTTAATTTGCAATTCTCAGTCGTAAAAAGTGCGTCAATCAAAGAGACTTGGGTTGATTGACTAAGCTAAGTAAGATTTTGGCATTAATGAGTAAATTATTTTTGTTGCAGTCATAAATAATTTTTCTGCATGCTCTTCAGTTGTCAAATAGGTTTAATAAAGATTGAAGCTTTATTTTCAGGATTTACGTTTAGAATATTTACAGTGTGCTTACCAGGGGTGGTCTGATCAGGTCGGCTGGTTGGCGATCGCCAAGGGCCCCCCCACAATGCTAGTGCCTATTATGAAGCGTACGTGAGATGTGTAATTTAAAAAAATCCAACTTACTTGAACCAAAGTTTCTTTTCCAATTACAAAATTCTACGTTATCATTAGTTGCTTTACAATGTAGCATGCATACTCGTTGTAGAGAGATTATATAGAAAAGTGAATAAAATGAAGGTTTTACAAGATAAAAGAAAAGAAACTGAAGATTTTTTAAAGGGGTTATTTTACAGATTTTTTTAGATTTCATCGCAGTTTCAGGGAACAATTTCATTAAATAATAGGTAAAGGAACCAAAATGCATAATTAAGTTTTATAAGCTGTGAAAGTCTCATTTGTCACTGTATTTTTTCTTGCAAAATTTCTACTGCTTATTAAATTGTATTTGGTTTTCAAGAGTGAGAATATAGCGTTAAAATCCATTCGCGGGCATGCAATTTCCTTATATTTTCTGTGGGAGGATCCCAGAATCCTGCGGCAAGGGGGGCCCCATCATGAGCCCTAACCGAGGGCCCCCAATCACCCCAGGTACTTACGCTGAATATACATTTTCCCCTACACTCCACGAAGATGAAATTAGGCCTTTTGACTGTTTGCCACTTGTGGCAAACCAAGCCAGACAGGCACAAATAAATTAACAACTTAAAGCACAAAATTAAATTTAATTAAAAAGCGTGAGTCAATATTGTATCAGTGTTTTTCTGTTATCCAAGTGTTTCTCACAGTTAAACTAGATTTTTTAATGTCTCTGTTTCTGATCATTTTGCAGTCCGCTGTGGGAGATGGTTCAAGAGGGAATAGACCTGAAATCCATCAAGTGGACCCAGCACTGAGAGTATATGTACTTACTTACTAGTGCGTTGAATGTTGGGGAGTACCGTTAATTTGTTAGTTTCATGAAGTAACCTGTATATATTGTAAAGGCAAGTATAGATTAATAAGACTGACGAAGAGTCATCAAAGCTGTGAATCTTCTTTTCAGGCGATTCAAACTCATTTATCCTCCATCATTTTCCATGTCTGTGTTTTTAGATTATATTGAAAGGCTCAAGCATATGTCTCCAATCCATACAAAATTGGTGCTCTCTACCAAAACTCATTTTATTTTGCAGTTTCTGATTTTGTACTTGCTGGTTGTTCCTATTTGAATATCATGAAAATTTATGTATTCATATTATATATATTCCTTTCACATAAAGTATATTATTCCTTAATGGTAAAACCTGAATTTACCGTGGCCTTGATTGCACACAGGTTCTTATAGTCACTGGACCTAGACATGGCAGTGAACTTGGTGACCTCCTGGTAATAGGGGTGGGTAGAGGGGAAGTTGAAGAAAGTGAGGCCATCACTGTTAGGTCCCACAGCACCATGGGAGTATGCTAGAGATCCTACTGTGAGGACCTCCCAATACTGTACCTCTAGAACTTAGCCTCTAGAACCCACTGACAGACCTTGGTCTGCTAATTTCTGATATATCAGTTACCATCTAGGCATCAGACTAAGGCCAGTGTTAATGCCCCTTCACATTACACTGCTGAGTGACACCACTAAGTGGTGCCGCAGGTGGAAATACATTGAGAGCAATGGATGCCTTTGCACAATGCCATGCAACGTGCGGCACTGCAACCTGCTGCTAGCGGCTACTACTAGCCATCAGCTGCGACCACTAGCAGCTCTGTTGCCCTTCACACTATGTCACTGCAGCAGCATGGCAGGGCTTGGTTCTGCTGGATCACCAGTTGGTGCATGAGTGTTCTTGAGACAAAAACTGAAGTCCAATCTATAAGGTTTTGGTGCGGTACTGCTATCTGGTGATACAGTGCTGCTGAACATCACCATAGCAAATGCACCACCAAGCAGCGTGTACATCTGTTGGTGCTGCTAAGCGGTACCGCTCAGCAGCATATTGTGAAGGTGACCTTAGATGGAATCCCCAGGGATGTGCCATCCAAGTGGTGCTAATGCCATTTATTTTCAACTGTTATAGTCAAACTGCATTCTGACTTGGCCTCGGACAGTGGGATCATGTAACATAATGGCATGATAATGGGTTTGCACTTATCATAAGTGGGTGGAACTTGGTTTGAATTTGAAGAGAGACAAATTTTTTGAGATACCTCTACAGAATTTTTCTATCGGAGGATGCATTAAGAATGTATAAAGTTCAAATAATATGTCATCTATTAATTGAACAATGCACCTTTTTTTTAGCCCAAAGTTATTTTTTCAAAAAGTCAGACAGCTTTTTACGATGAAATGCCTTTGGACTCCTATCCATAATAATAATTACTGCCATTTTAGTCATAGCAAATGATGAATTTAACTTTCAGCATAATGCAAGCAAAATTTGCAGCTTATTTAGTGGAATAAATAGGATTACTATGCATGAGAATAGACCACCTTAAGTCTTCTCTCAAGCACATCTCAGGTGCTTGGTGCATCTCGGTGCACATTTCTGCATCAATATGTTCAAATTAATTGTGTGAAAATTGATCAAAAATGGCAATAAAATTATCTTTAGAATGATGTGTATGTTATGGTTTTATCATGCCCACAGACCAAAATAAAAGCGTTTCAATTGCAGCAGCACATCATTTAGGAGGCTTAAGGAGTGGGTTGCAAAATTATAAACCATGATTTTATTCTACTTTGATTACTAGCTCCATTTATTTCAAAATTTTATTCTTTTCGGCATACATTCCATTGATTATGTATAGAGCAACAGTATATTGAGCGAGATAGAAATAAATCTGCGTACAAATGCTCCTAGAATTTTCCAAAATAATAAAAAAATTAACTCACAGTAATAGACAAACTCACTTCAAGGACACATTCACGCATGCAAGGGAGATGGACATTGAGGGAACTAAAAAAAAAAAAAAAAAAAAAAAAAATGGAACGACAATTCATCAACTTCTTTTTTATCATTTAAGGCATATGAGGGGGCCGTTAAAAAGGCCACTTCAGGGACACAGCCAGCAGTCAAACACTCTTTGAGCTCTTCTCATTCAGACGCCCAAGTCCCTTCCAAAAGCACCAATATGTTTGGTTCCATGCCCAAACACTGGACTAGTTGAACACACAAACTTCTCCGCACCATTCCGCTCGTTTGTGCCAACGCAGCGCACTCGCTCACAACACAGACTGCACCACATGCAACGAGTGGCTTCCCTCACTCCAGTCACCGGTGGCACTTGATTACAACATTGCAAATGTAAAAAGTAAAAACACACATACATACATACTATACACCAATGTTTAAAAAAATTGAAGCAATGATTATGGGATTATATTTTTCCATAAATTGTTTCTTTCAGATTTAAGCCATTGCTACATTCAATGTCTTCATTTCACATCCCAACATTACACTATTTGGGAAGCTTGCAGCCTATCCATTACATTTGTAATTATTCTCCAAAAATCACAACCAATAATACAAATGAAACAATTGATCCAATCCAATCTGATTAGAGTTAAAAAGAGGGCACGCCCCAAAAAGAAAAAAACTATGAGGAAAATTGAATGTGGATAGGCACTATGCTTGTCTTTTCCATTTGCACTAAAAATGTCATCTACCAAAAATGGGAGTGGACTTACTCATGATTAATCAGATGTGAATTGTACATGCATTGCTGACACATCAATCCCTGATAGCCCATTAGCAATTCAACTTCTATTCATGGAAATTGTGTACTGTTCATAGACTGATACTGTTATATAAAAAACACAGGGCTTATGCATGAAGGCCAAGCATCTTTACATCAAAAACTTAACATTATAGACTTGAAAACGAATTGCTTACATAAAACTATCCTGAGAGACAAGAGCTAACTAGGGATTTCTCACAAATGGAAACTACGTACCAGTTTCTGATGATAAGATTACTTGTCAATCTCATTGCAACATTTACGTATTGCACAAGTAGTGATCTCTCAAAGTAAAAGCTGTGCTGCAGTAATCTACTGACTGTACGTTAAGTAATAAATTCAGTCTTGACTTTGAGGAAGTTGCGAACTTTCACAATGAAACCAACTTTGTTCAAATCCACTTTCTTAATTTCCAAAACCACACAACAAATTTTCAGAGGCTTTTGATACAGTAGTGCAATTAGTATGGTAACATTTTTCACGTGTGGCCAAAAATTGAAGGTTAAGGTGGACGGGATAGAATGAACATGGTTTACAGTTGAATATTGCATCAGTGGTTGATGAGTTTTAAAGGAAGGAATGTGAGTTATGAACATAAAAGATTGATTTGGCAGCTAGGCTTGCCAATGGTTGTAGGGTTTTTTGAAATTTTACTTAGAAATGAGGAAAGTACTTAACTGGAGGAGCAATTTAAAATAGTCAATAGATGCATGACTTATGAAATCATTACATGCTACAGACTCAATTCCCCCTCCTAAATTTAGACCTACTCACATCCAAATTTTCAAGCTTGGAAATTAAAAACTTAAAGGTTATATTGCTGCGGTTTTTATATGAACCAATATGATATTTTGCTGGGTAATTTTGTAAATGGAGCAACTGTCTTGAAATCCACGGCAGTATGAAGTACAGTGTGGATTTAAAACAAATGATTGTCATTATGAATGGCTTGGTAGCTTAAGTGGCAGAGTACCAGGCATAAATTCAAGGGATCTGCATTCAAATGTCAAGGCATACATTTTTTTTCCTTCGTAGAATTGTTGCACTTGAGCTTGCACTGCAGTCTGCAATTGAGTCTTGAAGCTGCATGCAAATTAAGGAATCTGAGGCATGAAGATATTTCCTGAGTAACTGATTCACTGCCTACCATGAGGCCTGAGCCAATAATACCATGTTGCATCTGTAACCATTATAGACCCTTAGATAAAATATCCATCAAAAAGACTGGCTTGTAATGGTGATTATTTTGGTTATAAGAAGAATATTGTATGTATTTGAGTTTCCTCGTAAGCTTAGTATTAATGAAAAATCATCCATCCAATTAACCTAATCATCAGCTGATTTATTGGAAGATACTTAAAAATGTCATCAATATTTAGTTACCATGGAGCATCAATGCCTTTCTGTGTTTATCAAATCTACTAGTCAGCGACTTGATCATGTTTTTGAAATTGAGTTACTGTAGCTCGGTTAAAAGTTCCTAGCACTTAACTGTGGTGTAAGGAGAGGAACACAATAAAATTAATTAGGTTAAGAAGTAATATAGAAGAGTACCCAAAATATGAGGAAAACTGGATGAAGAAAGCAGCCAATAGGAAAATTTTACATATTGAAAAGTTTTGGGAGGGTGAGGGACACGTCAATCATTTTCGTACTCTTAGTCATCAGGTTTAGGGAGGCTGAGCATCCATAATCTTTAACCCTCTTATTTCACGCAATGAAACATGGGACAATATTTCTGGAATTATGCATGTCAGATTTGAACCTTTCTCATTTGGAAAAGTGTACAGGATCAAATATATCAATGAAAGTGGCAATAAGCCAAACTTATCTTTAAGGCATTATGGTTTTTTGAGCTTTCGTTAAATGGTGCTATGTTGACTCAGGCACTAAAGCATTAGAATCTGTCATTGCCCAGAAAATTTCCAAATCTAGAGGGAACACATTCACACAAGATATTTTGGGATGGCTAAATGGTCTCTAAAGGATAGTTTATTGAAATTATTAGCAATAAATTAACCTCCGGGAACATTAGCTCAGTGATTTGAGGTCAATGACAGAGTTCAAAGAAAAAATTGGTGCCAAATTGAGTAAATTAACGAAAAGCATTGAGCTCAGGTTTGATGGATTTTAAACTAGGGTGAATTTCTTGAATGCATTTCCTACTTACTATTACTTTACTCAGGCATTACTCATCCGTGTCTTGTTTGCTTAAACCACGAATTAAGGAAGAAGACGTCTTGAGATGACGAGCTAAAATGTACAACAAAAATTTTTTCTGGCAATTGTGGCAGACATTTTTCAGAAACTGCCCAATCCCTACTTGAGTGCCTTTTGGGAGCACTTCAAGTGCACTCTGTCCGTTAGATGGGACGTAAAGCCATGGTCCCCTAAGCACTTTTCGTTATGAGCAGGCTAATGGTGATGCTGGGTTTCTCTCCATCCTTCCTTTCCTACCCTTCCATCTCAGCAGAAATGATCTTAGCAGTCGGTCGCCTCCTCCAAATATGTACCAGGAAAAGAACAACTAAAGTCACTTTTATCAAAGTATGATCAGGAGATGATGGATGACATTGGGTTGGCTTTAATGTTTCTTTAAGAAGCCCGAAGACATGGATAACTTATGGTAAGTATTTAATTAAATTTCGTGCTATTTTTTCTATCATCCAGCCATAACTAGCAGGCCATACTCACAAGCCTTGCAGTAGAGATTGGGAAGGCTTCTTCCGCGGATTGGAAACATACCCGCTCAATGTCTTGAAGGGATATCCATTAGTTACAGGGGGGTTCTTACCACTAACAATAAGTGAAGTGACAACAAAGCTTTGCTCTCTGGGGTGGAACATACATAATTTCTACATAATTAGTGTTTCCACCTCCATCTGTCTCTTCTCAATTCAGAAGTGACCATAATTAATTGTGATAGTATTAACACATATTCTGAAGATTAAGATGCGATGCTGTGGACTTTAACCATTATGAGGTTAAATAATTCAAGAATTTTCCACTATTTTTACCTGTGTCTACTGCTGCCCGGGTTCCAACATTTTGCAATTCTTGATGATGATTAGCAAATCATTGACCTACTCAGTGATTCAACCTGATGGTTGATTTGGATAGGTGAGGATAGATCTCCCTCTAGACTAAGCCATATCACAAATTCATGGTAGGGGGCCAGTTCATTTCCCACCATGCATTGCAAGGATTTTTCCTTGAAGTCCAAATTCGTAATCAGGGGTATGACCTCAGGACCCTAAGGGTAGCATTCAAGCACTCTACCCACTTAGCTACACACTCTTGTTGATGTTGGCAGTAATGGTAAATTCATTTAACACAGCAGACCCTGCTGTTTGATGAGTTGGACTAATGATATTCGGCAAATGATCAGAGGTGATACAACGGATGATTTTCAACATTTCAAATTACCCCGATTATACTTCAACTCTCCCAATATGTCATCAATTATGTAATCCTTACCCTTATTTGTTAACAAACATTTTTCATATGGCAACATTTCAACGCCCAGTGCTCTTAAAACTCATCCCTTTTCCAGAAATAATGCTGATTCAACATACGATGGAATT
Organism: Ischnura elegans; assembly: GCF_921293095.1. Taxonomy (NCBI): domain Eukaryota; kingdom Metazoa; phylum Arthropoda; class Insecta; order Odonata; family Coenagrionidae; genus Ischnura; species Ischnura elegans. Next base: position 79,402,660 of record NC_060257.1, read on the forward strand.
CACTTTATGATCGATCTTCCAGAATGGATTAATATGTATCATAGAGCAAGGGTCTACACTAAAAGGAAAATACTTTCAATATTTAACCCCATAGTGATAATAGTGGGTTAAAAAAAAACTTAGAAAAGACAAACTTAACAATGAACCATTGGTTCATAGCATGTCAAGCAGCATAAAATCAATGCCCTCCATAGAGGTGACATTTCAGTGCAAATACTCAATCGATATACAACATACTCAACCTGCTTGCCTCATGAGCTCGCTATATGCGCACGGCTCCCTCGACAAAACTACAATTAGGAGAGGGAGAGGAGGATGAAGGTGATGTTCACGACACTCTCTGGCACGATGTGACGGCAAGCCGCTGCCACCACACAGCGCTAGCAGAGACAAGAGGGTTCTGTGGCCTCCTCTGGTGGCACGATCTTGAAAGAGTCTCGGTCCACATTCTGAAGCTCTATTCGAGATCGGTTGGACTGAACGAGGCGTTTGGCTATGTCGTTGAACATTTCCTCCACACCCTGCCCGGTCCGACACGAGGTTCGGTAGGTGGCACTGATGAGATTATGGCACTGTTCGCTGCAAGCAGACACGAGAACAGGAAAGTGAGAAAGGACTTAGAGGAATGTCAACCCATTCGGGAAATCCAATGGAGCCCTCAGGAAAAACAGGAATAGAAAGATACTGGATAGATCCAGGAATTAACTCAAGTTCCCCAGAAGTTCTGACTTTCTAATCTAAAGGAAGATAGGAATCTAAGTATTTAAATGTGCTCACATAATTAATCCATCCTCGTCACATTCTTGATGAATTTTAAACCAAGTTATTCTCCATTCTAAACATTTATACATTTTCTTTTTTGTCAGTACCAAATTTTAAAGGGCATTTTACACAGAGCACATAATTTTACAGATTAAAACAGCATTATTTTCTCATTATGGTTTGAAATTATGCAAAAGAATTTAAAACAGGGACTATTTTGCCATCTCACATCCATGGATTTTCGCATGCATTCTAGCAATTCACTGCTTACATGATGAAATTTTTACTGCCTTTTAAAACACAACAAATTATGCAATTATGTGCCTCATGTAAAACCGCCTTATGAGAAATCTTGCTGTAACTTTTTAAGCTGCTATGGGGAATCAATATAATTTATGCAACAAATTGTTGGTTGTCATACTAAGATAGGAGAGAGACAGTTGAACAAGGTGATAAGAGGATTGTTCGGTAAGGATGGAAAGAAAAGGCTAGTAAAAAGTCTTACCAGGAGATAATTACAGGGTGGCAATGTGAGTGCTGATGACGGAGGACAAAAAGATACTGGTGGATTTAAGATTGACGTGTGGAGGGAAATGGAGAAGGTGAAGTTGACGAATAGCAACCAGCAAGCAGGAATGAAGAAGAGCTAGACATGGAGGATGATTACTGATGAGAGGGGAAGCTGAAAACCATGTTAGGGGGAAGAATGTTAAGTAAGCAGAAAAGAGGAAGGAAGATATGTAATAGGATTTATGGATAAAATGACAAGTAACAGGCATTATCGTGAATTTAAGAGGGAAGTTCAAAGCAGGAGAGAGTCAGGCAAGGATGATTCACTAAGTTTCCATGTAAATCTACCACAGCAGGCAAAATATTCAAACACACACAAAATCTCTCACTACAGAATTTAAGGGCTATTGCTACTGAATCCACTTTTGTAAATACATATTTTTTCTTATTTAAGAAAATAAATCCCTACAGAGACCAGAGACAGAATGAGTTGTTAGTCAGATGTGCTGAGGGATAAATGAATGAATGAGTTTGCTATTCTGTTATAAATGTATGCTAGTACTGGAGAACTTTAAACATAATAAATTCTGAATAGATTTTATAGCACTTAATTGGGATACCTAATATTGAAATGAAAGCTTTTATAACAAGCTGCTGAAAATGCACAGCCGTTTCCAACAGTGCATGACCTAAAATTAAGGGGTACCTCTTCGTTGCAAACCATTTACACTATGGATGGACTCACCAAAATGTTTCCACATCAGCATCAGTCACGTGACTCGATGAATCAGCAGCTGCTCCTGATCCGCTGCTGCTTGAAGATGGGACAAGATCAGATTTGTTCCCACAGAGAAATATTTTTGCATTTTCCGCATACGTAACAACGTCCAATAAATGCTGAGAGAGGACATGAAAGGACGCGGGATTATCCAAGGCAAAAACTAATATGGCAGCTTCGGCAAACTTGTAATAACTGGATGTGATTGAGGCAACACGTTCCATTCCGCCAGTGTCCCACAGCTGTAACTGCAAGGAAAAACAAAATACTTCAACACTTGGAAACAGCAATACTAAAGTCAACAATCACGATAAACACATAATTCTTAAATTCAAAATCCCTTACTTATCTCCACCAAAAATCTTCATATCCCCTGAATTTTTCACCCTTTACTTTCACTTACTCCATAAAATTTTCACACAGATCAGGCAATCATGGCCAACTTTACCTGTGATTCATGTTTACCTTGGAAATACACATCATTGTTCTCACAGGTTATTAAGAGCACCTCAAATTTCATTGTAATAAAATTTTCTGTGAGGAAAACTTGGCGAAGATGAATGCCAATTGGAGGAATTTTTTGGAGGTAAGACAACAAAATAAACACTTGGTAATACAGAGTAAACTACACTATGCAATACAGTGTAGTCAGAAACATATTTTTCCTAAACAACAATTAAATAGGTTTATAAGGAATTACTACTTATAGGTTAACATTCTTAACTCTTGAAAATTACAGTGGTAATAGAAGAGACATTTTGTGGAACTTGGGAGCTCGGACATTTGAGTATTTGGGAAAATGGGTGATGATGTTCTTGCCTAAAATATTTTAAATCGGCCTCGGTTTCCGGATCACTTACAGACCAGCATCACACAAATAAGTGCCTTCCCCCTACCCACATCAACACCCCCACCTAGTTGACCTTTGATTCTATGCCATGATATAACTGCGAATAATTAACAGCTGAAACCATCCCAAAAAGAAAACTCTCGGTAGACAGCTATACAGCTGGGAACTTGAGCTCTAAAACTGCCTGAGAAAATTCAGCGATGCGATGACAAATAAGTGCATACACTCAATCCATTAACATATGCAACCAAATTTATAAAATACAGTAGATTCCATTTAATGGGTCCACCAGTTACTTGGGGCAGATCTTGAAGAACAGAACCCATTAGAGGAATATCCCAGAGTATTCTCCACTTATTTGGGACAGCATGCCGCTTTATTGGGCCATGAGTCGGCGACATATACTCTATACTGGCGGCGAAATTAAAATTTTTTGTTTTCAGAATACTATTTTTTTTATTTTCCTCCTTTGATTTACTCTTATTTTTCACAAATGTTCCTATTCTTGCCCTATTTTAAAAGCTCTTGTTGTTATAGTATCCACAAGAGGATAGGACTTTTCTTTAATAGGACTTAGTAAAAGACAGTCATTCAGCGTCGCCCGTGGCTGTGAAAAATATTTTTAACAAAAATGTTATAATTCTTAAAAATGATAATAAATAAACTAAACTCGCTGACTTATTAATCAAATTAATAGTTTAATAAACTTATGTTGCATTATAAACATTCTTTAGTCTTCTTTCTACCATTTCTACCCATATAAGTTTTTATCCCCATATACAAGAGAGTTCGCCTAATCGGGGCAGCCGCTTAATTGGGGCAAAGTGCACTAGTCCCGATATGTCCCAATAAACCATAATTAATTTTTCCATACTTTTTCCAACTCTCCCTTTGATTATTTCTTTTCATTTTTGCCTGGCTCCACCAATTACAGCCAACTTCACCACTAATTCAAGTTATTCTGTGTAATATGGTACATTGTAATTCTCATAGGTTACTCAGATGAGCTCGTATTCCAATTTTTCTACGAGAGAACCATGGTAAAGTTGAGTTTAGACAACAGAGTTATTCTTCTAGAATTTTGTGGAGGTGAGTAAACAGCTACTTGGCGATAAAGCATAGATAGTGCTAAGCAAAATGAGTTTTCCAGAACCTTAATTTTCCCGCATGATTAAGATTGAGTTGATTTAAAATTATGTAATTCAAAAATTTATTTCCAAAGGCAAATTTATTGGATCTTTCCATGTCATACTATGAGCCAGTAATAATACTGGGTTATTCTAACACCCATATTCTATTAAAAAGCCAGTTGAGGTAATTATTTTTATTCATGACATTAATTTTCCCTAATGCAATGGACAGGATTCCCAGGCTTTTCCCAGTTTTGTGGAATATGATCATCTTCATTGTAGCTCCATAATGACTTGGTAATTTTATGCACAGCCATTATTTTAGCAAACTGGTTTTGAAATTTCACTGTTTCATTCTGAAGGGAGTATTATCCTTGAAAATAACACAGTATATGTATTAATGAATGAAATTGAAATTTGTGGAAAAACAAAGTTCAATTTTCATTCATTATGAATAAATTCCACAAAGTAACGCCTCCAACCATCAACAGTATATGTAGAAACAGGTAGGGTTAAATAAATTTTGTGTGGAAACTAACTATGTTGTAACCACTCCCGTTAACTTTTCCCTGAAATCCCTGACCTTTAACCCTGCATAAGAGTAGCCATTATAGTTGTTCTGTTACATAACAGGGTGCCCAAGACAATTGGAAACTTTTTTAGAAACTTGGTTTGCCTGCACCAACAGGAAAGGGATGCATACTATAAAAACAACAGGTGCATTAAATTGCCTCAGAATGGACAATGAATTGTAACAATGAAAAGAAGACGGAAAATAAAGTTCAAGATTACTCATAAAACATGGTATATAAAGTGGTCTAATTGTGTAGACGCTATTTTCAATCCAAGCTATTAGGGAAGATAGAAAAATTCTTCAATTACTATTCTCAATTTAACTAAATTCTTACATCATTCTCAACTTAATTGAAGTCTTTGCATGGCTAGTGGTATGCCTGACCAACCCAAACCCACTACTGATATGACTCACTAAATATAAGGAGACAGTGACTAATGGAGAATTTATAAACATGTATTCTTATGGATTACCTGATTAACTCAGGTAATCCATAAGAATACATGTTTATACCGTAACATATTATAGCAGAAGGCAAAAATAGGCATCAGTAGAATATGTATTTTAAAAAACTTGGAGTGCAGAGAAAACACATAAACATATCTATTATTTTGATATATAGAATGGCGATAGAGGAATACTATGATGAATGCACTAAAACAAGAACTGAAATATTGAGTTGAGTGTGTAAGCACAACACAGCTTTAGGACATACTCCTATTGACTGGTAATAACATCAATTGCAGATCATATGTATTTTCCCCGATAAGCCAGTTCATGGTCGAGTGAATTACATGAAATGAATTTTGGGTGCACTATTCCTTCTATACTTCATAGAGAACATACTTGGAGAGGGCATCAACGCCTTGGGAAGTCTACTTACCTTGATTACTTTATCTTCTACTTTATAGGCCTTATCGTAGTGATCCAGGCCCAAAGTAGACTGCCTATCTGTAGACGTTATGAACGTGTTGGCTGTGTAGCGACGAAAAAGTGAACTTTTTCCAACCCCATATTCACCACAGAGAATGACTTTTTGCTCAGGGATTTTCACCGACGCCATCTGAGGTAAAAAACAACAATAATAGGAAAAATGAAATTCGAAATAAAATACTTAAAACGGAACACTACTTCTTCTGATGCACTAATTAATATGACAAGCACCACACAACACCGAAAACTGAAGTGTATGTAAGCGCGATGGCTAGTTAAGTCATAAATACAATGTGCTTACGTAAGTCTTCTTTCGTAACGAATAACTACAGAGTTTTTTTATTAAAATTTATCAAAAAGAGCACAAAATGTGGGATGAATCACGAGTTATTAGCATAAACCTAGATAACTTGACGACAGCCCCAATTTTTCATTTAATTCATTTTCGCTTTTCCTTTGTCATATATCATCTCACGGTTGACGTTCTTTATTTGTTTACCTTCGAAATTCGAATGTTTTCCCGGTTTCTCAATCAAAATGGGTGTATCATTTGACCACAATTTAGATTATCCCGTGTGGTGAATAATTGTGTTAAATTCGTTTCGGTTTATCATCGGTGAAGTCCTCTTGATTTACTCGAAGAAAATTGGAAAAACAAAGGAATTACAGATTTTTGAAGTAGACATATCACACTTTTCTGAGAAACAGTCTGTGCAAGGTAAGCATTTTCTGATGAAGGTCTTGCATTGTCCTTTCCCTATCACCATCAATTAGTAGTGTAGAATTTCCATGTATATCACTATTTTGAAGTGCGCAAACTTTGGTGTATATGTGATTTGGCTTGGTGATATCTTGTTGAATGATGTTCAAGAATTTCTCACGGGTTTCCAGCTGGGTCATCAGCCTGTGTATTTATCCTGGTGGCAAAAATTGTATGAATTCAGTTTTTCAGCCAAATACTTTCCATTGATGTGTGATCGTCGGCTCGTATTCACTACCATTGATGTAGTGTAAATTTCGAATTGTAACTGTATATTAATGGAAGAATTAATTATGTTATAATCGCTTCAGAATTATTACATTTTGGCGCATTAAATCAGTCTTACAACTATCATGTAAACATGCTTAAAGTTGAGTAAGTCAAAAGTACCATGATTGTGAGAGAATCACTTGCAGACTACGTGTTTAACCAAGGATTATTACTCCCACAACGACCGCAACTGCAACCTGCAAGCGCCTGGTGCTGTGTTTAGAGTGAAGTGTGACTTTATTCCTACTCAGCACAAGGCGGTTGCCAGACATATTAATTGGTGGGAGGGTGATTTAAAGGCCACTATACACATTGAATGATCGTGCAAATGATCATGTGGAATGATCATGCAAATGAAATCATTCGCTGTGTATAACAGAAAAATTTGCGAATGAAATGTCATGTGCAAGATCATTCAGTGAAAATTAGGACATGTTCTAGTTTTTTTGCATGATCCTGTAAATGATCACGTGATCATTCAGCATGATCATTCGCATGATCATTCACGTTTATAGCGGCCTTAAAGTGAATGCTCCTAGGATGAACTTTATTTGTCAAACATTATATGGACGGTTGAAACAATAGTGTAGCCAGGGGCGGATCCAGGATTTCTTTCTGAGGGGGGGGGGGGGGCACAAGCAAGGCCGTCTCCAGGATTTTGTCCTGGGGGGGAACAAGGATACCTCGTAAAGAAAACGAACGCAATGATATTGGAACAATGTTAAAAATCTTGCATATTTTTTAAGGGTCTGGGCCCCCCCCTAGATCCACCTATGAGTGTAGCCACAGAGGGGGGGGGGGCTTCCGGGTTACAATCCCCCCCTCGAGCCTTTTAAAGATTTTACTTCATCCAGTTGATATACTTTATTTTAATGAATACTTGTGCAAAATTACTGTTGAGTCGTAAAAATCACGTTTTCAAAATCAAAATCCCAAAATTTTCCAGGGGAGGACTCCTATTTCCCCCAGGGTATTTTCCATACACCCCGGAAAAGGCCCAAAATCTCTGGTAAACCCCCAATTTCAAAATCCTAGCTACGCCACTGGGTCGGAACCCCTTCTTTCCCTGCTCACTGGAGTGAAATAACTGTTTGCCAAGACACATGAGCAGGGGAATTAATTTACCTGATGAGCTGTGAATATATATAAATATTAATATATTTTATATCCATAAAATATATTTTTTCTTGTTTCAAGTAATTTTTATTGCTGTTGCACGTCAGCCTCTTGAGCTGCCTTTAAAAATGTTAAATGATGGAGTTGATTTTTTAAGGATATCCAATTTTGCACTTCAAGCATATTTTAAGACTCAGAAATCAAAAGTCTTAAATAAAATATAAAGTAATCCACAGCCTAAAATACACGCCTTTTGCTCTACATTTTCTAAAGAGTCTTCTCTGTTTCTAAAATTACTGAATTCGGCGAGAAAGGCTATAGGACATAGACATTTCCTAGGTCTATATTCTATAACATTTCATAGCTAAGGCTCTGTAATTAGAAGATTTGTTAGTGGTGCCACGGGCCGGTTCAAAATACCCCGGCAAACTGCTGTCATGTCAACTGGGAGGTTTGGAATGGAATAACCCCCAAATAAATGGGTGTTTGAGCATTTGGTCACCCCCTAGCTACATTACTCTGGACAGTCGCCCGCGTTGCCAGGCCCTTAAGCTGGCCCTGGTGGTGCTCAGCTGTCAGTTAAAGAATTTGGCCTCCGTTATGTATAATAAAAAATATCTGACTTTGCTTTGCCATCAAACAGACATAATTGGTGGAATTTATTCATGTTCTATTAAAAGGGGGTAGCAGGCAGATGAGGGAAGAGGAAATGATGATATCACAGGAATGGGTTTGTTGTGAATCCATTTTGAAGTAGTTAAAAAAGTGATCATGCTAATGCTAATCTATGGTTCATGAAGAATGTAATTGACTCTAAAGTGTAGTGGATTTTCGACTCAGTCACTTGAGTGGTTTTTCTTTTTCATGTGATATGTCTAATGAGGAATGAAAGCATTATCATTGGTGTCATACTCAAATCTCACCAATATCAGTATATATGTACTCAAACAACCCTTTCGCGCTGAACTTTAGGTGGAGCCGACAGGCATTTTCAAATGCAGAACACCTGACGTCAGTTATAGCTGTCACGGATATTTCAACTCAAACGACTGCGGTGTCTGCTCTGGCCGATGCAGAAGGGAAGGGGAGTGACCGCTGAGGTAGCAATTGTTGCATGCATTCAGGCCCGGCCTGAAACCAAGCTTAGCGATTCCTTAGGGTCTCTCCTCAGCAATTAAGCCTGACCCTCAATTTGTACTCACCAGGATAAGTGGTAGGTGCGAGATTAATACACCCATGTCTCGTATAGCGCAATTTCGATTAGAGCAATTTCGATATAGCGCAAATTCGTTCCTCGGGGAAACATTGCAACGCAGTGTAGCCTAATCAAAAATTTTAAACGCTCTCGTGATAAAACGTGAACTTGCGCTAAGTACACACGTAATTTCTATCAATTTACGCATATTAATATTATTTCTTGCCTCAAATCTTCTTTTTTGCTTATATATTAATCGAAATTCATTGCTGTGCAATTGCCAAAAGTATCACTCGTCATTGGGTCCAGATAGCCGGCCTACCGAAGATTTATCTCGTCTCCTTAACAGAATGATAATAAATAATTTAGATCGTTAATTAAGCGTGGGGCTAGTGGAAATGAGTTTTTTTTTCAGCAATACGGTTTGAGACGTATTTTTGCCGTCGTAGGTTACCGGGCGATTGACTTCCAGGTAGAGGGTCTACGCTAAAGCCTTCAAGGTCATCGGTATTCACGGGGGAGAAATGGAGCGGTGGCCGAGTTGCGCATGAATAGCATCAACACATAAAAGGGTCCGCTATAGAGTCTCAAACACAATGGCTTCGTTCCCTCCCCGCAGTCATAGGCCTTCTGCGTCTCAGGAATACAGTTCAGCAGAAGAATGTGATTTAGATAGAGCCATACAGAGTAAAAACCAAGAGAGTATGGCAAAAAATAGGAATGCGTTTAGAAAAATCAAGAATTTATCAAGAAAAACCATAAACCTAGAAGAGGACTTGAGAGAGGTCAATTGCTTTGAAAATGGAGAGCGTCAAAGCGATATTGCGTGGAAGTTTAAACTTCCACGCTTCCACTTCCTTATACTACTATTCTATTAGTAATATCAATTCAATTAAGTAAAATGGATTAATTTAAATAAATAAAAGATCGAATAACTTCCACCAATTGAAGCCTGACTGTTGAACTTAAAATGGGTTAAACTTAAAATTTCTCTGAGCCCTGGGTTTATCCCCCACCCCTCGCTGCACCACTGGACCCTCCCACTCATTTATGATCATTCTCACCGCAGGAATCAGTTGCGAAGTGGTCATATTGTCAATAGTTTTTTCAATGACATATTTAGTTGCATACTACAATTTTTTAATATTTTGAAATGAATTCTTCGTTTTGTTGTGTGCATAAGCAGTTTTCAAACAAAATTTTAGCGTTAAAGATAATGCACTTCCGATCTTATAGCCTTACTACCTTTGATTTAATAACTTTGTTGTTATTAACGCTAGAAATACCTATAAAATTCCTCAATGCTTAAAAAATGTCGATAATCCTTTCAGAAGAGTAAATTGTTGAAAATCAAAAGCAATGTTTGGTTGAAAAAAAGGCAGGTGGGTTGTGTAAATACAATACTTGCAGCCATTGGGTTATTATATCTGGATAACGCACTTCGATAATAACTATCTCTTATTCAATGGATAATTATAGGTGAGTTATTTATGTTATTGAATGTAAAGCATGCAAATCATCAAAAGAAAACTTAACATTGTTACTTTCTTAAACAAGTGATAACCTTACATAGTAAATAGTTCATCTCATACTCTATCACTACGCTCTCATAAAAATTATATCTGTATTCATGTGGCTTTGTAATTTTCAGGGAAAACTCATTTCTTTTTGGTAATGGAAAGCAACCAGATACTTTCCCCTGCAGCTGGCCTGAGCTATGCAGACCCCATGGATGCTGAATTACAAAAAATATTGGGGGGGCCCAAACCGGGGATCTTGCCCCAGTAAATTTTATAAGTAGTGAGTTTTAAGTTTTTTAAGCATTTTAGAAGGGTCATATTATCAACATAGGAACCCTGATAACTCGAATCTTGATATCTGGACACCCCGGGGAAAATCGACAAGCCTGACGCATTTTTTTCTCACACCCATAACGAACTTTTGAGGGGGCTTGGGCCCCCTCAGGGCCCGTGGAGTCGGCGCCACTGCAGACCCCTCTCAGAAGGGTCCCCTTCCCTTACATAACATATTCGGAGTGCAAGGCAATTGTCCGACCCGAAGGCTGGTTTGGTTAGGTGTAGGTGGAGCCCACCATAACATGTAAACGTCACATATTCAGGTCGGGTGCCTTTCCCTTGACCACCTTGCACATTGTGAATTTTGATTTGGGTTTTCCGAAGGCTTCCCTTGGAAATACTGACCACCGCTTGGACTACCAACTCTTAAAAATATTTAGACTCATCCAGTCCATTATATTGGTGATCTACTAGATGCCATAAGCTTTTGCTAGGACTTAAATATGTATCTCTTTTCACTTCATCGAGCATTCAATGTTATTTTTTGTTAATATTATGCTGTTGAATATTTTTATAATCTTGAATATTTAATATGACTCTGACTGATCAATTTTTTTGTTGGTTCTTATTAGTTTCTATTGATTTTTTCATTCTATCATTGGTTTTTGTTTCTCATTAACGTATTCACTGGTAATTTACACAGCTTAAGCTTGAATTCAATGTGTCTAATGATATTTGCAGCATTTTGATAATTTTTTGTGCCAGCTGCTATTCAGATGTCATCCTCAAAATAATGTGTTTTCATCATGCAATGAACTGTCTCTCCTGTGTTACTTATCAGTGGCACATATATGTCCTCGTTTTATGGTAGATGGGAAGAAAGGCAGGCACCCTGCGCTGCCTCCATTATTACACTGCACAGCTCTCATTGTGAGTGAACTTCTTTCATGCTGTCTGTAACTATTCACTTAATTTTCACTGTTGTTACCGTATTGAGCGACTTTAAACAAATTATATCGGTATTATCTACGTGGAGTATTGGTATTTTTTCTTCAACCTACTATTTGTTAAAACTACTAAATTCATTGAAATAAAATGTTACATTTAGCTTAGTGAAGCCAAAACTTTAATTCACTCCTGTTCTTGTTTATTTCCGAGGAATACGTCTTTCCCATAGTTTTAATTTTTGGACGTAGGACTGAGGTGAAATGAATTTCTTTCCACCCACTTCCAATTTGGCAAGACACTGCACTAAAACTAGTCGCACTAAAGATATGCTCTGATTGGCTCGAAATAAGCCATAAGGATGTAATTGACCATGTTGTTCTTTCGGCGAAAGTCCACTGTGGAATGGCATTCTGGATCCCTTACGCCTTACATCCCAATATTGTAGACTAATGATTATCGATTGAATTTGTCCATTGAATCATTTACATATTAGTTCCCTCTCGGTTCATCCTGGGGGCTATTCTACGTGGCGGACACTAAAATATAGCGGGTCACATACATCACGTAATGTTTGCTTATTTGGCTGCAATTGTAAGATGCCAGTATTTATTACAATCATTAATCCGCTAGTTGCTAATAGAATTTGGTGGTACCGGCAAAAAGTGCCAGCTATATATGAGCATCTTGTAGCACCTATGAAGAAAATAATGCGAAATACTATTGCAGGTAGGAATGCAACGTTTTTATTTGACTAAAATATGTTGATATTTGTGCATGATAAATAATACATTGTTTAAAATATAATTATGATAAACATTTAAGCTGGTGTATTGGCTCATGGCTTGGTTTGTGTTATCCATGTCACTCGGAAAGATAACTGTTCTTAATTACTCAAGTAATCTAAGCTCACCACTTTTACCTTCAAGTCCCTCCTTAAAGCTACTGAATTCATTGAAATGAAATTTAATTTTTAGCTCACTGGAGCCAATACTTAAATTTTATGCCTTTAGTTGTTTGTTTGGATTAATTATCCTATGCCTCTCCCATAGTTTTAGTTTTTTGGACATAGGACTGTAGTCAAATGAATTTCTTTCCACCGACTTCCAATTTGGCAAGACACTGCAATGAAACCAGTTGTCCTGAAGTTGTGCTCTGATTGGCTCAACATAAGCCATAAGGATGTAATTGACCATCGTTCTTTCAGATTTAGTCAATCGCAGAATTGAATTCCGACTCTCTTACGCCTTAAGCTCATGTTAAAGCTGTTAAGTGCTCTCTGTTCATTCGTAGCAGTTTTTGATGAGTTTGGCTGCTTTCCTTTGTATTTTATTGACTTTACGGATCATGTCTTTGTATGCCTTTCTCATATGGGTATTTAAGGTGGTTAGGCCTATCAAGTGCTATGAAGCTCCTCTCACTTTTTCATCGGAGGACCTTACCACAACACAATTCACAAATCCTAGTGTCTTTAGTGTTCTGCGACAAAGATTTCTTGTGAGTGCTCCCCATGATAGGCTTGCAGTTACAGTAACTCCCTGTCATTGACTTGATCTGACACCTTTAAGTTAACCAATAATCTTCCAATATCCTACACCCTAAAACATGTACCTTTCGATTCATGTTTTACAAATTGTCTTCTCAGTTTCTGTAATTGCTGTGTTAGGTTTAGTCCCTGTGTCTAATCTTCATAAAGTATGCACTGGTGGTGGTGCACAACTGTCAGTCGAAGAATTTGTAGAAGTAATACTTATTTACTTTATTTGCCCTCTCTCTTAAAAAATGCATTAACTTCCATTTTGCATATTTCCTGTGTACAGTAGCGGATGCAGAAAAAACAAAGGATATCTTGAGCTAACTTTGCTTTTATCGTAATAAAAAAATCAATCAAGCCACATTGCGAAGTTGAAGAAAGTTTTGTTTAAACTCATTATACTACACGTATGTAAGACAATATCTTAGGATACAAAAAAGTTGCAATTGTGGTTCTACAATGTTCAGCAATGGGGGCAGCCCCGCAAGGGGGAGGGGCATGCTCTCTCTGAGCCCCCCATCTGTATCCGCCACTGCCTGCATAAATATGTATCTTGAATTGAAATGATGGTTATACCCAGTCCATTGCATGTTAAGATTTTTTCAAGAGAAAAGGTAGAAAGTGCTCTAAAATAAGAGAATGGCCTTCAACTCCACTGATTATGCAATGTTGCCCCTATTCTGGAGATCAGGGAAGAAGAACCTGAAAGGAGATCTGGGAAAACTTGGTGAAAATAATAAAAATTTTATGGAAAACCTAGTGCCTTCATATTCACCATATAGTCATGTATAATAGGCAGTTGGGTGTATAAAATGACCCCCAAGTTTTCCAGTTAAACCTTCAGCTTTGGGAATGTATACGGCAGACTCCCGATTATCCGGCTGCGGTTTATCCGGGTTGCGGATTGTCCCTGCATGATTTTTGATCTTGCTCAATATTTTCCACCATCTTCGTTTAAAAAAGAGGGACGAAAAATCATCTTAATTACGGCATTAATGCTAGGATACACCTGGATTTCCGTTAGAATCCCCTTCGTAAAACGGAAGCGATCACGCGCTGGCTGCATTCCTGTATTCCAAGCCTCGCAGTGAGCGACCGTGCTCCTTGATCACAGATAAACGTCCCTCAGCAGTTGCAACCTGGGTAACTTGTGCGAGATGTGACTATGTGGCGTGGTGCCTGACAGTGTAGTTTCCGACGCCGAGCAGTGGTTTTGAAGCATTTGTGCAAACCACTTTTCTGTATCCGTGATCACACAGCCACGGATGTGTGGTTTTCGAAACCAGGAAGCATGGAGCATTAATAATATGAGTACAACCATATTATCGCCACTAAAATGATCGCGAAATGCTGGAAAAAGCTCTCAATGAGTCGGGGAAGCACTCTTAAATAACAGAATAACGGCATAAATATTAATAATATACCTATTGTTTGTTTTACGTATATTATGACCATTACAAGACGTTTAAGTGAAAGTTTGTATTATCCGTGTTTTCTGATTATTCGTGGCGTATCTCTCCATCATTAGCCATTAGGATAATCGGGAGTGTGCTGTATATAGGAGTGTACTTGGACTGCAGAAAAAAATCTACAAGAATCCCGCTCCCTCAGTCCCTTCTTATTTTTATGGCTCTAACTCTATATTTCATGAATAGGACAGTTGGCAACCCTCCCTTCTTACCAAGGCCGTAGCCAGAAAATATTTTCGGGGGGGTTTATGGAATAGTAGACAAACATAAAATTATTTCTATAGGATAAATAAAATAGCGTATATGGTTAAATATACATATTTATTATAAACCCTTAAAGGAAAATATAAAAATATTATTATAAAATTGAATTTAGCCTTCTAGCTTTTTTTTGCAGCGACCAAATGAATTAACTCCTCGGTGTCGATGTCAATTCTGCGGTCCCTCAGGAGGTTCATAAGTCACTCACCTCTCTACTAATTCACATCACTATTATTTCACACACTGCACTACAACTACACACACTGCACCTACAAATTCGCTTAGATAATTATTGACTTAAGTCGCATTGGACTACTAGATGTCCCTGCGCCGCTATATAATATCGTCGTGTGAGCACCAAGCGAGCATAAAGTATCTATTTAATTTTTTTCATTTCGGAGGGGGATCAATTCCCCTTGATCCCTCCCCTGGCTATGGCCTTGCTTCTTACCCAAACTAATCCTTCCCTTGTTTGTTAGCAGCTGCATTCCATGCTATAGCTTGTTTGTCCAATATCCTCCTAAAGCACTCTGGAGATAGGATGCAAGATATTAGGTGTATGGTAGAGTTTAGACCAATGTGGGCAAATGTCAACCAATTTACTAGGCGTTTCTTATGAAATTTAACAAAATTACAATCAAACTTCACACAATATTTATTTTTTAGGTTTAGGCTGATAAAATAATTTTACTAAATTATCTTACAAAGTTCCACAAAACTGACTCGAAGTCCTACTTACAAGCCGTTGGGAAAAGGGTCGGGGGGAATCACAAGGGCCTTCACCCACTCTGCTCCTTCAAGTTGAAATAAGGCTCTGGCAAATTTTCCCGTGCTGAGTGGAAGACTAGCGATTCAGCTACCACGTAACTAAAGGGTTAAAATATATTTTCTGGGCTATACATACTCACCATGTAAGATGATCCCTATTCTCCGACAATACTCTTACCTTCCAAAAATATATCCATGGTTTTATATTTTTATAGCATGAACTGCTTTCATACTTTTTCCGCTCACAGAAGAGATACATGTGCGGGCGGTCAGGGGCACAGCTAGGAATTAAGACCATGGGGGGTTTTAGGCACAACTAATACTGGGGGGTATGGAATACCTGCCAGGGTAAGCAGGAAGTGTGGGGACCCTCCCCCAGAAATTTTTTCAGACAAATGGTGAGTTGTAAGGCTTTCTGAGGAATATTTTATTAATCCTTACACTATTCTATTAGTAATATCAATCCAATTAAGTGAAATGGGTTAAACTAAAAAATTTCTCTGAGATCTGGGGGGGGGGGGGTTATCCCCCAAAAAACCCCCTCATTGTGCAACTGTGTGTGGTTTTTTTTCTAGCTTCCCCCCACTGTCATTCAAGCTGGAGCCCACCTCAAGAGTTAAAAAAATTGGCTCTATGAGACCAAATCAAGAGTACAAGATGACTCCTGACTTTTGAGAAGATTTCCTGGGTTAAAAAGTTGTCTTTTATGCATGTATGGTGAATACATGAAAGCCTTCTCTGTTGCAGCTTGAATGCCTAAGAGTCTTAGCTTGAGGGGGAAAGAAGCATAGCCAGGAGACTGAGGAAATTTCAGCTATCAATGGGAAAATTTCAGACTTAACTCCCTTATTATTTCAATAAAGATTTTAGAACATTAATGTCTCTGTATCCACTTACTTTGGCTGGTCACATCTGACCTATGTGTGATTTATAGTGTTACTGTCGGATTTGGTACTCTTGTACATGATTCTAAGAAAAAGACTTCTTCTGCTAGAGGTTTTTTTCCTTTTCAAACAGAAAAAAATATTTTGCTTTGAAGTTAGCATATATGTGATAGATATACAGCAAAAATGTCTTTGTTAATTGCATAACACCGATAGATTAATTCAAGTTATTTTAGGAAACCCTCAGGGACTTCAAAGAGTTGAATATTGAAGTATGCTTTGTGTGGTGAGGCAGGTATCAAAAAAGTCTCATTTGCCATCACTAGACACAAACTGTAAGAAAGGCGAATGGGAAAGAATTATTTTGCATTCCTAATTGAGAAAACAGATTGATTTTAAGTTGGCCAATGAGCCAGAATACCCACTTAGATTCCTTCAGCTTTTCTGCTGCAGCTAATTAACACTAAGGAATGTAAATAAAAATGAAAATTCATTTATTAATTTTTAATTATTGCTAATTCATTCCGCAAACATTATTTGGAATGTGTTAAATTAAGTATATAACACTTGTATTTTAACTTTTACAAAATTTTACACAAATGCATATGCATTTTATACAGTGGTAATCTATCAATTTTTGGCTTCAATAACCTTATCAAATTTGACAAAGGATAAATAATATGCCTTCAACTTTCATGGGCATTACAAAATTTCTCTTATTTGCTCTAAACTCATGGTTTTACAAAAATTAGTAGATGCTAACATACCAAAATACAGCAACAAACTATTTATAAATTTCTCTGAAAAAAAAAAACTGCAGCCCAAACGTACATTGACAGCTGTAAAATTAACTTTGTTGGGCATTTTTTATCGTTCTTTGGGCCTGAGAAGGCAGTGCATACTGCTCCCATCTCTTCCTCTAGATGTCCCTTCATATGACGTTGTCCGACATTACAATATTTAAGCCTTTTAGGCTTAGAGTGGTACATACAAATTGCGTGGATTTAGGAAGAGGGTTTCATATAAAAACTGGTCTTTATTATCACAAGTCACAACAAAAAGATTGTTTAATCTAAAGATTGGCTTGTAAGGGACGTGCGTTTTGGTAGTTTCCACAGGAAACCAACACCAAACCAGCATGTCTACATCACTAAATAACAGTCAAAGTCTCCCTGAGAGAACATAAACATTGTCCAAAGCATAAAGGCATCTGACTGATGAACATAGCATCAAAAAATTACCACCTTAGTAAATCGGTGCTTTGGCTCAAAAATTAGCATTCAATGTGTCAGTGCGATCCTGTAGATAATTTACACGATTGACAGAACAGGTAACATATTGAGTAATCCACTTTTGTTTGTACAAATCTGCATAAAAAATTCAAAGAAAAAATGGAAAGGACAGTGTGTATTCATCATCTTCTCCTTGTTTCCTTCCCTCTGCAACTATACATCCGATGGCTTTCCTGTCATCAGCTCAGTTCCATTCTGGGCTATTTGAAGTTCCTCTTCTTGAAGCTCAGTAGCCAGTTTCCTGGGGGAACAATGGTTAATGAAAGATACATGCTTCAACGCACGTCATCCAATTAGCATATTGATGCTATTAATTAGACTCATATTTTAATTCGTATGATTAATAATCCTGATATTCGCTATGCACTTAGGAAACTTTTCTGGAGAAAAGAATGTTGAAGAAATAAATGTTAAAGTTGCCGTCAGAGCTGGATTCAGTATCAAATTTGGAAATTTTTTTGTAGGGAATGCAAGCTCTACATTGAATACAACTAAAGCTTCTCTCATGTTTGGTACTTGTAGCCAGGGGTGGATCCGGGATTTTTTTCTGAGGTGGGGGGCACAAGGGTCTGACTAGTCTTTTTTGTATTTTGTTTTTAATCTCATATTTGAGATTAACCTCTTCCCTACGCAGGGCGTGATTTCACGGCCTGAATTTTCTGATGCTAAAGAAGGAAGGCCGGATTATCACGGCTTGACGTTTTCGAAGCAAAAGGCCAAAGGCTGTGTTTTCACGATTTCGCGGTCAAGCATGCCAAGTGGGTCCCAACCGCCATTAGGGTCTCTCGGCGTGAGAGGTCCGACCCTTTCATATTGTCCGCGTGGGGATTATCTCGGCCCATCCCGGCACTTAGTGACCCACTCAAGGAAGGTGCTCATGGTCACTTATTTGTTTATAAGTTAAAATAACTAAAAACGTTTATGTTGCATTTATTGAAAATCAATGCGAGGAATTACATTCTGTATGTTCTGCTGATTGGTTCCAAATTTTAAACGGAATTCTAGCGTTCATATTAACGGAGTTGATCATCACCTAGAACAATTTTTGGAGACGCTAAGGTTAGATGTTTAATTGTTATTTTTACAACTCACTAGCAAGTTTGTAGGAGCGATATTGTAATGATTTACATCTAAAAATATAAGTTATTTTGTTAGCTACATTCTAGATGTACATTTGCGGTGAAATTCGATAGAATATTCGATTTAACTTCTATGAATAAAGCCCTCGTAATGTAATAAAATATGATTCTCTCACTTCTTTGTCGTGAGCCAAAATTACAGCGACTATTTTTAATAACCTCTTACCAACCTTCGAATACAAAGGTATTATAAACGAATTTCGCTATAAATACTGATTAATGCATATCCTAAAAATTCGTAAATTTAATGTACGATAATGTATGATAAGGAATGTTTTACGTAGACACATGTTGTGAGAAGCATTCCATACCATTGCAGGAAAGACAACTGCTCTACCCAGGTAGTTACTCTCATATCTTGGATCTCTGGTCAGGTTGCACCTCACAGAGTTAGTTCGGGACACATTAGCGCATTAATGTTTTCTTAGAAAAACTTATTATCCTCCAACTGGAAGACCCAAGAGTATATTGGTGTAAGTATTCTCCTACGGAAATATGTACGTGAAAGATGATAACCTCACTCTTCTCGGAAAAGCTCATTTTCTTTTCAAAATTTTCTTGGCGTGTATTCAAATTTAGCCGTTAACTATCTGTACGCATTCCGCTACCTATACCAGGGATGGTTTCTGTGGAACCCTGCTGTGCGATGCAGCCCATACCATGAATGAAAGAGAACTGCACCACCCAGGTAATTACTCTCATATCTAGCTTCTCTGGTCAGGATCCAGGTGGTCTGCTTTGTGCCCCTCACGGGCTTATTTCGGGACACATAGCGCATTAATGTTTTCTAGGAAAAACTTATCATCCTCCAACTGGAAGACCCAAGAGTATATTGGTGTAAGTATTCTCCTACGGAAATATGTACGTGGAAGATGATAACCTCACTCTTCTCGGAAAAGCTCATTTTCTTTTCAAAATTTTCTTGGCGTGTATTAAAATTTAACCGTAAATGTTCTGTATGCATTCCCCTTCCTCCTCCTGCAAGGATTTTTTTCAAATGATATTTCGGTGGAATTACATTTTTTCTTGGAATTATACATCCAGGATTTTTTTCTTGAAGTGCCTTTCGTTTCGCTTTCGTTAGTTTTGCTTACGTTCTCGACCTTTCGGAGTTGCTTGGCCGAGAGGAGCGTTAGGCACATTTCCTGGACTTAAAGTATTTGTTGGTCTATGACATAATGCCGTTTTGCTGAAAACCCTAAAAATAACCGTAGAACTTCATTTAAAAGTTCTTCAGGCATTGCAAAATGAAAGGAATACATTGACGAACTGACATTTAATGCAACAGTAACAATTAAAAAAAATTAAAATTGCACTGGTAACAATTAACTGACCGCAAAAGTACGCCGGGATGGGCTGCTCTCGGGGAAAAGGGTCGAGGATTATCCCCACTAGGAAAGGTCATTAAGGGGAGGAGCGACTACCTGGTCAGTCCCGAGCCGAAAAAAAACTCCGTACGGGGTGAAAAAGAAAATCTCAAACCCTTCGTAGAGCCAAAAGCAACTTCCCGCGAAGGAGCTCGGCTCGAAAAGGTTAAAAACAAAATACAACAATTACTGTAGAAAATATTCTTTATTTTGATATGAAAGTTATTATTCATAAATTAAATGATTGAGGCTCTGTGGTTATTACACAAAAATAAAAACACTTATTTTTTATGGTTTTAAAGGTGTTGCAAGATAATTAATTTACTTCATTGACTATTTTTGAACTAATAACCATGAATTTTTGCTGTGGCTGTGTTAAAAGAAAATCTCAACTAATTGTCACTTCATCTCTGTAAACCGAAGAAGTAATACAAAATGCCATGCATGGTTGGGAAAGGGGAATTTTTCTTATTGTTTTCCTCACATATATATTCCCTGACTTACACCATTGATGTGCACATGATAATTCCACAGAGGTGGTAAACGAATTTTTTAAGTAAGTAATTATAATTGCTAATCGATAATGTCAACAATGGTTGTTAAAAATAAGATTAAACCCTCAATTTATAATGCTCATTAATATTTTGTAATCTATCCCAAAATCCTCTGTTAAGTGGCCACCCCTGCAAACAGCTATATTTTCCTGGAACCAGCAGTCATCACCTTAGAGAGATTTTACTGTAATTACCAAGGGACTGAAGTCCACAAAGCCCCTTACCTGACTAGATGCCTGGAAACTACTATGCTTGTTTATTCAACTCCACTTAATTTATCCGAGAAACAAGATTATATACATGTTTAAACTGTACAGAACAAAGGGGAAAGTTCTCTGTCTTTGTAGTCAAAATTAAAGGCAAATTGAGTTTCCCACTTGGTCAAAGTTGACATGGCTGCCGATGAAGTCAGTTTTAGAAATGTTGACAGTCGTATCAGCATTGATCTAGTGGGAAATCAGAGTTGCCCTCCAAGATGCTACATGCTGGAAACACACCAGAGAATACTTTATGTAGCATTTATAAATTTCTTCGATATAATGGATAATTATGTATTACCTTTGACTAGCAATACATCTACAAGCAAAAATATCTGCATATTTAGGAAAACGCATCTGACTAAGTTTTCCTGGATATCACACAATTACTAAGACCACTTCTTTTTTAGTTTTTGAAGTGCAACTTGCCAATTGTCCTCAGGGACGTCAGAAGCTGTGGCACTCGAGAATTTTTTACTACCATTGTTCGCCAGGAAAAATGAGACATCATATCACACTATGGACCTTAGTTTTTGAGATATGTATTGTCGATAGAAAGTGATCTACCGATTTGATCGATAGATTTTTCTTCCTCATAGGAAAATCTACTAAAATTGGTAGCATATTAATTGCGTAAGCTTGGTTTCGTTAGTAGTAGGACCTGCCCGCCTTTGTGACGGTGCAGGATTCCTCGTCCCTTCCTTCCTTCCCCGTCCTTTCCCTGGAGGCATCGTCGGGCTCTCATCGCGGCGGTGCCTCCTTTCCTTGTTCCTTCCCGTCCTTCCCCTTCTGGTGGCAGAGGAGAAAAGCTGATCGCTTATAGTCCCTGCCCCAGGAGTGTATCCTGCGAACCCGACCCAAGGGTTTCGTTCCTATTGTCGATAGAAAGTGCTAGTGAGTGCCAATATTTATGCAACCTACTATACAAAAATACCAGAGTATAATAGTAATATCGCTCCATTTTCATTTACGGAGATTCTGCTGGTCTGTTGCTAGGTTCGAGGAAGACTGTGGAAGGCCCTATGCTGCCATTATATTGCAGCATAAACAAATTGCAGGCTGCATAAATACAGGCGTTTTACTTGTTCTTTCTATCAATGATGCCTCGAAAACTTAGACCCAATATATGCTTGAACAAAAACACATATATCTAACAATGTTCTTTTCCACCACACTGTTTGAATGCGATCTTTTGGTGACACTACCTTGGTACCTTCCCTTTTAAGAGCTAGAGATAATGAAAGCGTTAAGTGGAGAGAAAAACGATCCATTGTGTTTATATTACAGTTAAACACCTAAAATAAATTAGAGTGCAATTCTCCCCAACAACACACATTTGGATATACATATGTATATATATTGTATTTTCATGGGTCACATACATATATATTTTTGTTATGTATTACATCTGTAGTACATATGTATTATTGAATGTATTTCCTTTGTATTCATACATATGTAAAAGTGGCACTTGTTACACGATAAATACATTTGTATTTTTTGTGTATTTTGAAATTTGGATACTTATGTAAATGTGGTGAAAAATACACAAAAATACAAATGTATTTATCGTGTAACACGTACCACTTTTACATATGTATGAATACAGAGGAAATACATATGTAAATGTGGCCAAAAATACACAAAATATACATTATGTATATTTCCTGTAATACTTGGGAGGTAGATTTTCGTGGCGTCTTGCGAAACGTTCATAAACATTTTTTCCAGAAATAATATGTTCACAGCAAACGCCAGATTTCCCTATTTTAATGATCATTCATCCATTCGAATTTATACCCAGAAAGCTTAAAAATAAATCATATACTAGTCGATGTGAGCAAGGGTAGTAAATATGGCGGCTATTTATGTTAATTTGTAAATGCACGCGAAATACAGACGTATTACATATGTAAAATTCAGTTTCTATCCGCGAAATATACACATGGAAAAATGGTTCACAATACATGAAAAATACAAAACATAGTACTTGCACAGATCAAAAGTAAAAGCGAAGTTTGATTTTTTAAACAATATTTTAATGTAACTGTTTAGACAAAAAATTAAATTCTCAATTCCGCGGCTCACTGTCGCTAGGGAAGTGAGTGGGAGTGATACAGTTATAATCTCGTTGACAGTAAACCTCGGCCTCGGCATTTCGTTCGAGACTACGAGAACGTGCTGTAGGAGGAACTCCGGCATCTACGCTAATAAACAAAAGGAAATCCGTTATTAACTAGCTACTGATGTATAGTTAATTTTATATTTGTTTGTATTATTATACTAATTGGAAGAATTGACATAGTGTTTTAATCCTCGATAACCGGTGCGTGTGGATGGTGTGCTCAACCCGAAGCTATGTTTTGCTGGAAATGTGCTTCAATCCCACACGTTATTGCGATTCGTGCAAGCCAGCTCCAGCAGTTTCCTGTCACTGGATTATTAAGGTAAGGTATGATTTATCTTTTATTGTATTGTACGCCTACATAGACTACATTAATTATGTTATTTGAGTATATTTGGATACAACTATTGGCGCAATGTGTTGACCACATTGCGCCAATAGAGGTAATTATATTGTTTATGTTTGGCTATTGTTTTCCTTTTTTGTTGAGTTATGTATCGAGGAGACTGGTCTCCATTGAAGTTATATGGTAAAACATAGTAATGTCAATCTTGTACGTATAAATTAATAGATTATGCGTCGTATAGTAATTCCGTGCTTCGCGGCTGAAGTTAAATTTTTTCTTCTCTTAATTAAGAGCAGAAAAAATTGTTTAAGGAATGTTTTCGTTCACGTGTAAGTTGTTTTATCGCTGTTTATTACCACAACCTACTGTATTGTAGTTCTTGCATTCCTAGTTATCCTATGCTTTAGTCGTAACATCTTTGACCGTAGACTTATCAACGTAGCCTTGTCACTAATAGATTCCTAGAGGTTCCGAGCGGTTTTGCCCTCTACTTCTAATTATTTAACGAACAAGAAGTATTGGTCGTGTAATATCGGTTCCCTTAAAGCAAAATGTAATATTTCTTTCATCTTGAAATGCAGTCAATCAAGGTGCATTTCGTCATTATTATTAACACAAGATAAATACGTAATTTTCATGCGAAAGTTTGTCATTATATGTAAGAAAAAGGTGCGTACGGGCCAAATTAATTACTTATAATTTTCTTTTCATGCTCTTTCGCGCATACCCAGCAGGCGACGATGTAAATAGCTTGGCCTGGACAAGAGGAGAATGGATTACGGAAAAGACGACGAAGCAAAGCCAGAAGACCAGGTGGAATTGTTAATACCGAGGTAAGCTTTGAGGGAAATTTTTTTTTTACCATAATGGAGAGGTTTCTTAAAGTTAAGCCTGAAATTATCGGTTATGTATGAAATTTATTTGTTTGAAAATTTGATATCACAAGTTTATATTTTTTCTGTGTGAGTCATCCGCTACTAAATCATGGTAGTAATATATTAGTATCATGTAATAAATAAGCATACCAATGGATTCACGTTTTCCTAGTTAATTTATATTTAAAAGTAGTCATATGATCTTTTCTCATATTTCTCATTCTTCTTAAGAGAAAGGCTATTAATTTTGTAAAATGAAAGCATATCCCCAAAATATATGATTTCTCAAAGGACAAGGTCAAATCTGTGCTAGTTGGGACCTCGACATTATTGGTAAATGAAAAAATTTAAAACTTATGTCTGGAATCTATCAGAGAAGCCAAACTTTCATTTGCATTCAGAATACAGAATTAGTACTAAAATTACAGACTTCACAGAATACTGACTGCCTATATGAATTGATAAAAATAAAATTGAAAGGCCTTGAGCTCCTATTCAGATCTTACAAAAAGATATATTTTTGCATGACTTTTAAACTTGACTTCTTCTTTTCTCCTTTCAGAAAGTGGCTAATTGTGCAGAGTTGGTTTCCTGAATTCAGGTTTCTTCTTGTGCAATGGGTTACAACGCTTGTTCCGTGCTAACATTTTTTTCTATTTTCCAACTCAAACCATTGTTTGTACTTGATTTATCTTTGTGCCATTTTTTTTAAACTAAGTTTCACCTACTGTTTGCTGGCCCTTAATGCTTGTTAGCAATATTCATGGCCACACTTGTTATTTGTGTGTATTATTTTATTTTTCTCTTTGAATAAATGTTTTATTATCTGTACGTTCTGGTTTCCTTATATTTATTCATCCGTTTGATCGATATTGATATTAAGTGGATGTGGGTCAGAAAATCAATATGTATAATTCGTGTACGAGGGCCTGCAGATACATATGTATATTACATGTAAGGATATTCAGATTTCCAATTTGTAATACGCATGTATACATACATCCTGAGGGACTTTTGAGCCACTTTTACGTGAAATATACAGACGTAATACGATTGTATTCCATTGTATACATATGTATAATTCATGTATGGGTATTCAGATTTCCAATTTGTAATACGCACGAATACATACATCCATAGGGACTTTTGAACCACTTCTACGTGAAATATACCGATGTAATACGATCGTATTCCATCTTATACATATGTATTTGGTCACGTTTTTTGTGTGTATTATTGATGTAATACAAATTCCGTGTTATCTGGGCTCTAGGATTTTAAAAATTACCTCTTTTTAATCTGGAATATTATAAATATGATGATCCCATTTCCAAAAAGTAGAATTCCAATGATAATGGTGGGGATGAGGATATCTGGAAAAGAAACATGCAAAGCATGAAATTTCAATCATCATTAAGTTTGAGAAAGCAAGAACATATATCAAATCAGGCATTCAGCCATTCTTACCAAACATGAGGTCCGTTTCCATCCATGCCTTCTTCATTTTGAGCTTTTCAGTTGATTTCGAATTATCAGGAAAAGCAGACAACTTTTTGGTTATGTTTCCTTTGACCAGAATGCTGTCACCATCTGAAATTCCAGAAAAAGACTTTGGTCACGATTTTGCTGATTCAAAATTTGAGCACTAAGACATTTCAACTAGGTATTTTGGTAACAATTCACTGTAAAACATGAGAGAAGCATTTCATGTGTGCTCTGGACGTAGGGAAGTCAGCCAAAAAAATGTTTCATGGGGAATGAGGGGGTTTACTTGTATGTATGGAGAATGAAGTATTTGAGGTGTGTTTAAAAAAGGAAACGAGAAATATTTCCCAAATGTATTCACCTTCCTTAAATTTCACTTTCATAAATATTCTAAAAATGCAGTTCCAATATGTACCCATACAGCACACAAGGTGGAATACGTATGCATTGCATCTGTAATACAGCCAAAATACACTAACGATAAGACTGGATGCTGTATTCAAGCGTAATACAGCCGTAACGTCTGTGTACTTTAACTGTATATATGCTTCAAATGTCCTCTAGTACACATATAATTCAGTGTAATACATGATGTACAGTAGTGTATTTTTCCACGAAAATTACATGGTGTACCTAAATGTATATTTCTATGGAATAATGCCCGATGAGGACTAATAGATAAAGAGTCTTTTACAATAACTTCTTAAATTAAACACAAGTTTTCAAAAATCAAGTAGCTCGAAAAGGAAAAAAAGCTATAGCGAGATTCCCTCACACAGGAGAAACTTCTTGAATTGATGATCTCAATCTTCTGAGTAACCGTGCCGCTTGATAGAAGGTATCAAAAGTAATGGTGGCAACAGTTTCAGAGGAAACAGTACTGTGCTCAGAGATGATCTTATGAGTGGACTCATTAAAATCATTAATGCGCGACTAGGCAATTATTAGGTTTTGAGAGTGTATATAAATCCAACAATATAATTTTCCTCAGCATTGTACTATCCCTCACGTTATAATTAATATCTTTGGTCGCTAATATGAGCTCACAGGTTTATGCATTATACTCGTAAGGATACACCTATGTGCATCATGTAAATCCCTATATAATAATGCTGTAATACAGCAATAATAAGTTACAAAATACATTATGTATAGTATAAATCAATTTCCTTGGTAAATACATTATGTAAGCGAATTCTTGTGCGGTGTGGGTACTTTACTGAGATAAAAAATTGTGAAATTTGGCAAGCCATCATATAATCAAGAAACGTCACCGTTTTCATCTCTATGGTTGCCTCCAAAATTTCTGTTGTCCGTACCATGTTAATAGTCAGTTTAAATGGATTCACTTTCTCCCCTCATCCCCCCTAGAGATGACAAGGGGTGTTCCCCTGCAGTGGCACAGCGAGGGGGGGGGGTTTTGGGGGATAAAATCCCCCCCAGAGCTCAGAGAAATTTTTAAGTTTAATCCATGTTACATAATTGGATCAGCATTACTTATAGCATAGTGTTAGGATTAATCAAATATCCCTCAGAAAGCTGTAAAACTCGCCATTTTGAACCTTTAGTCTTAAAAATTTTCTGGCGGAGGGCTTCCCGCAACTCCTGCTTATCCTGGCAGGTATGCAATACTCCCACACACCGAGTATTAGTTGCGCCTAAAACCCCCCCTAGCCTTAATTCCTAGCTGCGCCCCTGTTCCCCTCACTACCCGAGAACCAACAAAAACCCCCAAGATGATTAACTAAGACTGAAATTTGATTTTATATCCAGCTGCGGATCTGATTTACCGTACGAACTACTTTTGGGGGTTGCAAGTTTTAAAATGTCTGTTAAGTTTTAACTGAGCCATGACACACCTGTGGCAATAATTCTTGATAATTAATAAAAGTGAAAGTGAAGCAAAGAGGAAAAGTTTGGTACATATTTCCAGCCGCAAATATTTTCCATGATTTTTGCTTAATACTCTAAAACTATCTCTAGTAAATATCCTAATGAAAGATCGGAGAGCCTATGTGTCTCAAACTAAAGATACGCGTCTACTTATTACGTCAGGTTTTTCCAGAAAAAAGGGTCAACCATTTTACGACACTAAACCACACCAATATTAACTAAATTATATAATTTTATTACCATTACCATTATTATCTAATATATTAGGTAATAATGGAGAATGTAGATAATGTACCATATTACCAGAATATAATGTTTTTTTATTCGTTAAAATGCTTCAAAAACTCTACCAGAAGCTTAAATCTCAGTCAAAGAAAAATGAGATAGGGCGTGTTTTTGGAAATTAAATCATGCTTGGTCCTCTGTATCTCCGCAACGACTGAGTTACACGAAGAATGACTTATTGTTTCACGGTCATCAGTTATTTTTGAACATATACGCCAAGTTTCAAGTCTCTTCCACAAAAAACGCTATTTTGGAGTTATGTTCGGCTTTTTCCGATTTCAGATCGTTGCGGAGCGACGGCGAGAGCACAATATGCGTACAGTGAACAAGAAGTACAAAAAATACGCAGCGAATAGATCGCGATATGCTTTAGTTTAATAAATTATGACCTGAAAATTTCAAGAGCGCAATGGTTGAATAAAACACGATAGCACTTTTTCCTCAAGTTTTACTATTTTACTACGCGTTTCAACCGCTAGGCCATCATCAGGTACATATGAAATGTCTCCGAGCTCTGATGGATTAGTGGTGGGGGAAGGAATAATTGAGATGCGAGAGGGGTGAAGAAGTAATTGAAAGGCCGGACGCTCGGGAAATGGAATGGCAATGATTGGGGAGTGATACGGAAACGTTTATTCTTTCAGTAGCGTACTGCTTCACAGTGGCGTAGCCAGGAATTTCGTTCGGGCGGGGGTCCAAAACCAGGGGGGAAAATTTTTGAAAAACCGGGCACTAAGTAATGAGTTTTAAACTAATTTTAACACTTTTCATAATCGAAAAAACTTGATTTGTTAAAGAAATATTTTGTAAATTCCTGATTTTTCAAAATTTTGTTTTCTTTTACTTAGCCAAGGGGGGGGGTGGCCGGACCCCCCGGATCCCCCCTCTTGGCTACGCCACTGCTTCTTCTTGTAGTTGAACTCGGGCTGTCCGCGGGGTGAAAGTCTCCATTGATACCGACGTTTCGAAAACCGAGTCAGTTTTCATCTTCTAGGCCAGTGGCGTGACTGGAAATGTGGCCAGAAAATTTAGGTAGGGGGTGAATGTCAGGTGTCTGCTGATTGGTCCGATTTTCCCGCCTTTTTCTTTTCTCTTCCCTCATTGATCAACCTCAAATTCGACCTCCAGGCGATAATTAAGTTGCAGCCGTTGTCTCGGGTGATATTTTTTCTTTTACAGCCCAATCTCCATGGCTTCTTGTGTGAGCCTTTCCCAGTAATGGTCAGTGCGACACATAATTCGGGCCTTGACCCAATGGATGGTACATCTACATCTACATAATACCCTGCGAGCCACCTCTAGGGGGTCTGGCAGGGGGTGATCAATCACCAGCATGCAATTGGACTCCCACATGCACACCACACGGTCCAAAAAAAGTCACGTATACTAAAAAATTATACTACCATATGCTGTAAGAAATAAAAATAAAAAATAAAATTAAGAAACATGCATTAAGTTTTACATAGGTTAGTAGGCTACACAACAAGTCATGCAATCTATTTATGAGTTCTATCGCTGCCGTTATAACCTCTTATTGATCGTGGAAAAAAAGACATTATGAATCTGTCTATTCTACAATCTATCTCTCTTATTTTATTTATATGATCTGATCTTCCGTAGTACGTTGGCGTCCGTAAGATATGGTTAACTTAGTTAGAAAAGACACTGCTCTTGAATCTACCTAAAACGTTTAGTCTACTTTTCAATCTACGGTCTGACAGAGATTCCCATCCGAGTTTATCTAAGAAGTCACTAAGAAGACTATTGTAACGACCTTTAACATACCTGGTAGCTCTTCTTTGCACGCGTTCTAACTCTGTTATTATGCCTTTTTCATGAGGGTCCCAAACACTGGCAGCGTATTCTAAAAGTGGTATGGTTGGTTTATGCAGGGGATTTTTTCCGGTTGACCAAACCTATAATGCCTTCTGTTTCTCTTGATGCACGTCTCAATGGTCCTGCTGGTTTCGGATACCGCTTCCTCTCTGCACAATTTCCAGTCTTCGGCCCACGAATATTACAGAAGAGGATCTTCAAGTCGGCCTCTAAATGTGTTGTCACCCACCGCGCATTTCAATGGGTTTGCAGAAGTCGCCACTTACGTCGCTGATTGACCAATTGATCGGAGTTTCACGGGGAAATAAGGTGTGAATAGGGATTTCAACGGATATCGATATACATAACGATATGATCTATCAAATTCATAGCTTTTCCATGTTATTCCTCGAATTTACAAACTGTATACTGCAAAATATCGGAAAAAAATGCATCGCATTGAACTCACGGACATTTTTGAAAACCGATTAAAATGCGACCGAAGTGGCAACAGAAATCAGCCTTCTAGGGGATGGAATTGGGCCTCCCCTATGAAATCCCCTCGCTCTGGCCTTTCCTCTCAACTGGAGTATCTCCGTGTCAAATGCACACATGTTCTTCTACTAGTAGGTGTTACACCACGAGAGAAGTGGGGTCTCCTTTTTCCCAACACGTCTTGTGTTCCAATATGCGGATAGAGAAGCTTCAGCCCTTCTGACCAATATATATTTTATCGCAATGTTGATTAACGCCCTGGAGGATAGGTCTAAGAATGATATTAAAAATTATTTGCCAACGATATATTTTATATCTTATTCAGGGCTATAAATTAATATGATTGCATTAAATTGACATGTAAAGGCATGAAAAATTATTTAATGGTTTTTTACAATAATAAAATAAAAATAAACAGAATTAAACTGTACCTAACTTAAAAAGAAGAGACAAGATTTTTGACACTACTTTTTTGCAAATTTGTTTACTGATTTTAACTAATCTAGAACAATATCACAGTTGTCATAAACAAACATTGCAGCCTGAACGTATCGATTTAATGCAAACATATTAATTCATAGCCCCGAAGAAGATGCAAAAAATATAGAAACGTTTTCAAATAATTTTCCATATCATTCGTGGACCTATACACTCCGAGACGTCAATCAACATTTAAAAAATTGAAGTCAAGAAATAGAAAAAAACTGTTACATCACAATCACAGCACTTGATTTTGTGCCCTTCTGATTGGAGTGAGGAAGTAGTTTGTGGTAAAAGCTATCTTGTTTTATTCAACTAAAATGTATTTTTCCCACTACTTATCGCCTGCCTCAGTAAATTTTATGACAGCATAAGTATGAAGCGAAAGATTCGTCGCAAAAAAGGCAAAGAATACGATCGGTCGAGTAAGAGTGAGGTGTCCTCTTGATGAGTATTTACTAATTAGTATCTTCGCGGTGTATGTCCTTCCAATTAGCGTTCGATGCGTTTTAGCCCTTGGACTGGTCGCCGAGGTGCGAAGTGGACGAGGAGTTGGCTTGGCTTGGATTGATGGAGGAGGAGTTGAGTTGATTGAAAGACGATGTATAATTGGGAGAGGGGAGGATGAGGAACGAAGCAAGAGCGGCGACATCTTTGAACGTTTCATAACAACATTCCATTTTCAATTTTCCGTGCTTGATTTAAAAAAAGTACACTATCGGGAGAGATATCGTAGAACAGCGTACATAATGTACTTAAAAAAAGTTATCGTACTGTCTACTTATGTTAATTTCAAAACTCTACAACAAGTTTTTCTCACACCCAGGGTTCACACTCTAGCTAAATTATAAAATTCACGGTCTTTGTTTCAGGTTTTCACGGTTTAAATGTCGTCGAATTCACGGTCTGTTTGTAAGCAATTGCAGGCAGAAATATCGATCACGTAACAATCACCGGCCGCGCGTTAACTAAAGACTTAACAAACGCCGTGAATGCAAACGCAACAATGAAAGTGCTATCCCCCATGACGTCACTTATTGTTAACAAAATTCAGGGCCGGCTAAAGGTCGTGAGTGGGAAAATGGAGGGATAAGGGTGGCATGGAAGCGAAAAAATGTCTGATTTTTCGCCAGGGTTAATGAACACTCTGATTACTGGGGCGGAATTCTGTACACCGTACCGACGATTGTCGGTGTCGGTAAGCCGGTCCTACCGATAAGTCTCGGTACGAGCGATTCAGGAGACACGTTTTACCGACGATTGTCGTTATCCCACCGACAGTTGTCGGTAAACCCGTCGGTACATACCGACGATTTCAAAACGCTCGGTAGGACCTACCGACAAATTTTTAGCAACATGGCGGACTTTTGTTTACACTTTTCGGCCTAAGCTGACGATTTTAAATCATAATCTACGACACTAGATCCGTGGAAGCGCTCTAATTGTATGTTATTTATAATAAAAATGATTGATTAAACACTTGAAACGTAAAATTTACATAGTGGGAGCAGTATTTAACTTAACCAATGTTTCACGTATATTACATTATGCGTTCCAATAGCGTAAGGTATTTTACATTATAAATATTCCGTAATTTTAAGTATGTAACGTATTGCTTTGCTTTTAAATTACTCACAACAAGACACGATAGGTATCTATTGTTGATTTGTAAAGTTTGGATCCGAAATTAATTTATATTTTCAATAAAAACGAATGCCTATTGATGCACTTCCAATGAAATATATACGTGGACATTTCGTTCACTTTTATATTAACTTCAATACCCTATGTGAGCGTCTGAGAATGGGGTTTATACTCTCCTACCTTCGTAAGTACTCTTGAGAGCATCAGACAGCAACGGCGAAATAGAAAAAGCATATTGCTACTATATTTTAGAAGAATATAAATGGCATCACTTAACTCCTCTCACTCTTTGACGTCGTTACCGGTGCACAAAACTTCCCGTAAAATTAATGCTGAATTTACTTCACCATACTAACCAAACACCGTACGAGACTTCAAGATAGATTTTCATTATTACTATAAGAGCACTGAGTAGGTACGTACCGTGTATTCCATCGGTAGAAAGGGGCAAATAAAAAGAATGATTGCACGAAACAAGGAAACATTTAATGAATTATTCATCATAAAACTACAAAAATTTGATTTCAACACGAGAAAACCTTCATACTTCCAACGGTATATCACAAATTAACACTGATCAAGCATATTTAGTCAAAGTCATATCAACGCAAAGTTTGAAATAACACACAAATGGTATCAAAATGCAAAAGCTAACACTTCCAAATAGATAGCGTAAAGTATGTCACTCAAGTTCACAATCACAACACTTGACGCGATGATACTGATGATACCTTCCGTGACATCCGCGGAATCTCGGTGTTTTTCTCAACGAATGTATTTTAAATAGCCCAAAATGTGAATTCAAGCGACAAAAATGTTTTCTAATTAAATAATTACCCTTGTGGAAGTATCGGACTTACGGCGAACAATGAGGCAAACGATGTAAACAAGCCGTGGCTCAAGATGAAGGTCCACTATCACATAGTACATTGTTACAATACTAATAAAAATAATTTAGTCACTGCTAATCCCAAGAATACAATTATAATAAGCGTAGGTGAACATTTATGTAGCAGACAAAGTCCTCTTCAAGACAATTATACTTGAAAATTACAATACATTGAGCACCAAATGTTGCCGGTGTTCTTCTATCAACGACCGTTGAATCCTTGAATATAAAGGCTTTTTTACTTGGGCTAGAAAAAATCCGATGGTTAATACAGCAAAATCTCGGAATACAAGCCACATCGCACCAACGGGAGTAAGAAATTGTGTTCGCAGAGTGATTAAACATCGTAAATATCTCACAAAGCAGTGATCAACTCTGTTTAACTTCTTCGCGGTCTGACGAATAACAGATGGCGTTTTCGGAGCCTCATTTGTTTAATGGAAACAAAGGAGAAATATGATTGGTCGAGGCACCTAGCCTCGCGTGCGGGTGCCACTTTCGTACCGACAAAAGCACTACGTCACGAATTTGTCGGTTGCACCGACAATCTGTCGGTAGCGGCGTTTTGTGAATCACATTTCTATCGGTGCTACCGACGATCGTCGGTAGCCACCGACACCGACGATCGTCGGTATCCGTGTACAGAATTCCGCCCCTGGTCTTCCAATCACAGGCGTAAGGTCAATGTGTCGTCATGGCACACGGACCAATAATTGCGCTCCGAAAACACGTGTGCAGATAAATGCGAAGACAGTGTCTACGCTTTGCTGACCTCGAAACATGATCGACACATCGATTTTTCTATTGATCTGTCAATCGTAGTTCTAAAATCAAGTTTGAGATTCACGGCTTTTTCCTGGCGCCCTGCATACCTAATACCGGGGCCGGTTCTGGACATTTTTCTATTGTTAGCGAACAACATAACCCCTTCAAAAATAACCTGAGGATTCTCCATGCATACATTTTAAAATAATAAATTCAAATACTTTAGGAATAAGGGTCGAGATTTAAATATCAGCGTGAACTTATAAGTGTATGCTCTGGTATATCGAATGAGATATTTTTAGGGCTAAAAAACCTGCGATCAGGTGCCCCCTTTTGCTTGGCGCCGTAAGCGGCCGCGTACTTTGCTTACCGCTTGAATCGGCCGTGCCGGATGAGGACAGCGAACCAGTTTAAACACGTGTTGTAGAAAATTTAAAAATTTCTCGGGTTTCCGCGCGGGTGAAGATATTCGAAGAGCGCCGACGTTTCGGGTTCCGAATCGTCATTACGTGAGGTTAGAGATTTGAAATTAAAATAAGTAGACTTTGATATCTTTGTGTATCTTTTTTTTTCGTGACAAAGCAGTCGTATTGGTGAATTTAATAGAAAAATGCAGTCACTGTCAATAAAAAAAGTAAGATGCCCGAGTTTGAGGAGACCTGTCGTCTAAACGAAACAACACAAACTATAATAGAGACCTCTAATTCCTACGATGGATCACATGTAAAAAAATCCTCGCCATCATCATTAGTCAACACTGTTGACCCAACAATCCTAAAGCCTGAATCACACGATCATTTTTTTTCGTCGCGAAAGTGATCACTATACACGGGAAAAGTGATCGCGATAGTGATTACTTTCGCGACGAAAAAAAAAATGATCGTGTGATTCAGGCTTAATATTAGTTTGACGTAACTCTCCATTCTTCTCTCATATCCGCTACCCTTTTCATAGCGACGTATTTCTTCTCTTTTACATCCTTTATAACATGTACTATGTAACCCGTTTTTTGCGTATTAAATCCGAGCGCTTGGTGTAAATTTCGTTTCAAAAGCTTATATTATTTCGGTGAAATTGAACATTTTGGCTTATTTTTTAAAATAATATTTCCCTTCAATATATTTTTCTCCTTCGGAAATAACTTTGTTCACTTGCACTTTACGTAAACGGGTAATGACTATTTGATTCTGCTTGTCATTATTTAAGTGACTTTGCCTCGTGCCTGTGACTAATCGGTAATTATCTCGTCTTTGATTCAATTGACGCACGAGTGACACTTATGTTTTATCATCGTGCTATCTGTGGGTATTGAGGGTTGCACACATTATATAAAGTGATACTTCAGACATCTAACTTTTACGAATATATTTGGATCATACTGAACAATACCGCTAAATGGATACGGTTACAATGCCACGGTAAATGTAATACAAAGGTAAAAACGTAAAAAATAATGCACGTAAAATAAAGATGACATTCGCTCATTACAATTACTTCTCGTACTTCAAATTGGATGAAATATTCTGAATCTGAGAGCATTTTATTGAGAAAGAATGGGTTAGACAACTCAGAAACGATATCGTTCTTCGTTATCAGAATTCGCTAGATGGCAGGGAAAGATACGTTCGGAGGTCAAAAATATCCCTCCTCCTTCAGCCATTCTCTCTTGATTCGAAAATAAAGAAACGCCAAATTTGCCGCCCACTTTTCAATAGTTGGTGATGTCATTAGAGATCCGGCTCATTCGGAAAGAATCACTCACTGAGGGAAGTGAGTGATTCTTTCCGAATGAGCTAATGGAGGAAAGAACAATGAGCTGGGGGCCGATTGTGTAACTTTACGTTCGAACGTAAAGATCCGGTTCCCGTGGAGTTTAGATCAACAACTCGAAAACAATTGAAGGAGCGATTGTGTAACGTTACGTTCGAAAGTGTTTCGGCTCTCGATCGAAAGCATCTCATCGTCAACACATCACTTGACGATAAGGCTCTCGAATCGTTCGCAGGTGAGGTTTGGGATGGAGTAGAAATGTTTATTTCCTTTCATATTCTCGTTGTATGTCCTTTATTTGGCATTAAGTGAATTATGCTTCCGATAATATTTATAAATCCTATTGTTATGTTGTTAATTACGTGAATTTGTAGTGAATTGAAATAAATAATTGCAATTTGTGCGAGTTGGTTTACCATGGCACATAGATGAGCAAGTTTGAATTTGCTTCGTCAAGACATATCGGTGCAATTGTAATGAAACTATCGTTTTTGCATTCTTCATTTAAGAATGGTTTAACTGTGTGGAAAGTTATGTTCTCAATAAGGTTTAATTTATTGCGGAACGTTGGTCGGTAATTGACAAGTTATAATTGTTCTCAAATGTAGTCAATTTGTAAGTTCTTGACCTAGTAAAATCTTTTGAATTTATAATTGTTTTTACATTCTTAAGTGAATGTCCATGATGCGATACGATTTCTCATCAAAGTTTAATTTTCTAAATGATATTCGAGTGTTTGATGCGAAGTGATATATATCAAAGATGAGTATGTTTTTAAGATTTTTCTTTCAAGTAATGGGTGAAAGGATTGTGGCGGCTTTGTTCCTCCTCGAGGACATAGAAAGGCGAAGACGGGATCCAATTAATATCGAAAGGAGGCTCCTGCGGGACCGAATGGATCCCTACATGATAGAGAGGGAAGAATTCGTAGCTCTATACAGATTACCACAGGAAGGTGTGAGGGCTTTGGTGGGAAATATAATTTAAAAGGCCCTGGCTGGTGAATTGATCGTGAAAAGCTGTGGCACAGAAAAAAACAAAAATAATGTTGTATCTATTTCAAGCGAATTTAAGAATATTTATTCCTTTCTTACGATTTACTTGTTTTCAACAATCACGTACAGCTATGCTCCTAATGGTTGTTAAATCATCCAGGCGGGATGTGAACCCGCGACCTCAAGGTTGGCAGTCGGGGGCATTACCCAGGCGCCACCGAGGCCGTCAAACAATATTGGTATCAGAAATAGACAAACGAGTAATTCGTAATTTTATCTAACACCATCCATTATTTAAGGAATGAATGGTGTAATAAATATAACTTCGGAAAATTAAAAAAGGTGAAATTCAAATCAATTGGCGCACAAGGCGATGGAGGAATACGTTTAGATGCTTCTTATGGAATTAATTACTCAATGCAATCAGCGTTGAAGGTTACTTCCGAGCCACAGTTTTCACGACCGTTCGCGCACTTGTTCTAAGTGAACCAACTAAATAAAATACTGATGCAAGTTCTCATTTCGTAAAATGCAAAAGTACCGAAAAAGACACTCACCGCGACATTTAAAAAAAAAAATCAGCTCTGCCTAAATAAAGTCTGCTGTTCCGAATGGAAGCAACTATCCAACAGAAATGAATGCGTTTAATATTGAGCAAAACAAGAATGCTTTGCAAGCGAAGTGAAATTCTTTTAATAATATAAACTTAATTGGTCAATTGTCTCTAAAACCAATATTGTTAAGTTAGTTTCGCTATTCAAAACAACCGCAGGAACTCGCAGCCTTACTGCGCATGAGCAGAAAGAAAACAATCGCGTAACGTATTCCCAATTCCAAGTAAATATGACAACGTCGTAACTTTCGATTGCTTGTTGACGAACGTCCATACACAATCGCACTTACGGCTTACGTTCGAATACCGGGAACTCAATCGAGAGTGAACGGATCTCTAACGATCGAAAGGTAGCCAAGTTACACAATCGGCCCCCTGAGAGGAAACGAACGATGCACGACCGAAAAGCAACTCACACGGGGTTTGGTGATGGAAAACTGTCCATCAAAATCGATTTAAATCGAAATGAAAAAATCGACTTTTCAACAAAAATCAAAATTTGAACCGATAAAGATTGATTAATCGAAAAAATCGACGGTTCTTTAAAACAAAACAGTTTTTACAAAACATTTTAGTATACATTCGAAAAACACCCAAAATTATCATTTAAGATGTAGAAAATCCCTAAATACCTACTTAGAATACATGCGTGAGTTATTAATAGTGAAAATTTACAAATGCAATTACAATTCGGCTTCACTGAAATTTTAAGGAAGATCAACGGATTGAAGAGTTATCTTGATGATGAGGGCCTGCTTCCCAATTTTACCGGCCTTATAGAAAAGTATTTCATAATGTGAGATGGATGACGTTATTATAGGCCAGCAGAGATGCTTCTGAGATCAAACGAAATGGTCACGATCGAAGTTGAAAAATAGAGTTTGTTGTAGAGAATAAAGTTTGGATTGAGACTGGAAGATCAAGGGTCGATGTCAATTTTCTCGATTTTTGCTTTTAATCGAAATCGATTTTTCCATCTCTAAACGAGGTTACCTGTTCGGAAGAAGTGCGTGACATCATCAACTTGTCTTCGAAAGGTTTATGACTGAAGATTTTTCTATGCTGATAGCTAAACAAATCCAAGGTTCCAAACATCCAAGACGACTACTGGCGATATTTTCTCTCAGCCTTGATCAGGGGATGGACAGTTGATGACAATCAAGTAGTATTAGTATATTTTTTAAATTAGTTATTAATTACATTTTTTTCATCAAGGTGGTTTCCATTATTCTCTGAAGACGGTATTTTTATTTCATACGCGTGACATACATATAGCTTCCAGTCCATAGGTAATTGTTAGTTTTTTTACTTAACTTTATTTCTGAAGTACTCCTTTATTGTTTTACCGTTTATCAATATTTAGCCGTGTAGTACAGCCACACTCAATTAGTTTCTTTTCGATTAATTTCTTTTCGTTATCATAGTATATATTTCACTCTAGCTTGAACGTTTTTTTTTTTTCAATTCATTTGTCCTTAAGTTGGTTTCACTACATTTTGATTTTTATGCATCTGACGGATTAAAAAATGAAAGACATACGGGTCTCTTTATCTCAGTATCTTATAACTCAGTGTTACTTCTAGGAAACATTAAATTTGAAGACCTGCCTTTTAATAAATGCGTGCACTTTGCGCTCTTTTAGTGACAGAACTGAACTACTTGTTATTTTTTTAACCAAATGAAATTGTTTATAAGATGCTGCCTCGATTCTTATGTTATTGTGGATTCGCATTTTTTTAAATGAAAAAGATTCGAGTTTAATTTGTTCCAGGAATAATGTTGGGTCAGGAAGTGTTAAAAATATAAATCGGTAGAAGAGATTATTACTATCAAAAGCAAACGGTTGAAAGTCCACGGTTAATGACGTAAAGTAATAGGTAATGACATCCATGCATTGTCATCACTCCAATGTGTAAACATTCTCTGAATCTAAGACCATTCTCTTGAGGTAAAAAAATCGGAAATATGTGCATGGAAATATTGGGTAGCGGGGGTAAGTTCTATAAGGTAATAACTTGCTATTGAAACAGAGAAGCGGAATAGGGTGGTTTCCTATTATTTTGTTATTGCCTCAATCGAAAGATTATTACTCGTGGAGTACGCATTTTACGCTTTTAGATTTTTAAATGACGATATCTATTTTTCGCGATTACTTGAAAAGTGAATATTTTCAAGCGCGCGAAAACGCGACGGCTAAGTATGAATGATGGGAAAAGCCCTTATGACGTGTTTCTGGTTCCTGCTGTCGGCGTGTGAGATGAGCTTGGGGCGAGGATATTGTGCGCCGCTGCGTTGCTGACTGCTTGCAGGTAGTAGAGTACTCTGCTAGCAGGTAGCGCTTGGCTTAAATAAGGATTATTAATACCTTATCAAACGAAGGAAACTTTCCGACCATAGGCAGTTTTAATAGGTGATTATTAAGAGATGTTTCCCTGAAGTCTGTGCCTCATGCATGCATTGGTAATCTCAAACATTGTAAAACTCCTATCTACTCGGATAGAAACTAGGTCCCTGTGGCGTCACGTGGAGTGGCATAGCATGGGCGCCAATCTGACCTTTTTCAAATGAAGTTAAAATTGATCATTGCCATTCGTCTAAACTGGGATTTCTAAAACCAAATAATTTGTTTATTATGAGTACACTAATGGTGGGTAACGAACGCAATCAATGCGTTTCGTTTTCTTTGATGAAGGAAACTACCCTATTGCGTGATCTGTAGCAAGCTAAGAAATAAGTTCCCAGTGGCTCGTCCTATTTGTGCGGGAGCAGGAGGAAGGTGAAAGGTTAAAAAGACCGAAGGCACGGGGAAGAGTTACCCAATCACTTGAAAAGACACGATCCAAAGAAACTTCTCGCAGTAGGCGACAGCGCCATAGATGTGACAGAAAAATGTCGGTCAAAAACGATTTTTCGAGCAATCGATTTTCAATCGAAATGAAAAGCTCGAATTTACAACAAAAATCGAAAATTGAACCGGAAGATCAATTAATCGAAAAAATTGACGGTTTAAAAAAAAAACAGTTTCTACAAAAACATGTTCATTTTACATTCGAAAAAACGCAAAATTCACATCTGAGATGTAGAAAAAATTCCAAAAATCTATTGGAAATACATGCGTGAATTATTGATTGTAATAATTGGTACTAAAAAAATAGTACAAATGCACGCACATTTAAGCTTTGGGATCATGGGTTGGAACCATAGAGCTTTACTAAATTTTTAAGAAAGATCAACTGATTACTTTGCTTTCTTAATGGTCAAGATAGTGCTTTCCAGTTCTACGGGCCTTACACACGGGACGGATGACGCTATTATGTGCTGGTAGCGATTGTGTTGATACCAAATGAAATGGTCAAGATCGAAGTCAAAAAATCGGGTTTTAATTGAAACTCGAACACCAAGGCTCGCCCTCGATTTTCTCAATCTTTGGCATTTTAAACTCGATTTTTGATGTTAATCGAAATCGAATTTCCATCACTACGCGCTAGTCTTACTCGTACCTTCATTTCATCCAGATGCCATTTTAAGGCCGGTTCAGAGAAAACATAGATACAATTAAAACGTATTTAAAGTAACGCGCTTTTTCCAAGAACAGTATAAAATGCACTAAAAGGTAAAAAAATAAGCTTTTCATTGCTGGAAGAAGTTTAAGGAAGAATTTTGGACAGTTGGCATGGGAACGTTTGCATGGAAACGTATTTTGGTTACAATAAATAAATAACAGTATTGTTGTTCTGTTTTGATACATTGAACTGTATTTTTATTCTCTCTCGAGTAACAAGAATAGTACAACCAGTGAAACCATATATAACTAAGAATTCAATATTCATCACTCGCAAAATAAAGCCGGGTTGCTGATTAGGTATATTAGAATTGAGAACTATCCGTTAATATTTATACCTGGACCTTATCAGCAAGATGATTATATATTAACTGGTTGGTGTATGAAAAAGCTCATATTATGCTCGTCAAAACTTGAGTACGTCTAATTCTGGGTGATTGTTACACGCAGAAAATTACTGCAACTGAGAAATCTAGCTTAACTATACTATGGGAGAATACCAGAAAATGAAGTAATCGATGTGGTTGGTAACGTTCCGTTGGAGGAGATGAGGAAGTGATAGAGAAATTGTTTGGAAGCAACAATGGAAGGAAGAAGGATTCCCAAAGCACTTAAGTATGGATACCGATTATGAACGATGGGATCCCTGCTCATGAGTCGAAGGAATTGAGCTGGGATATTTTCAGCGATAAGTACTAAGAGAGAAGACACGTATACTTCTGCAAGAAGTGAAAAATTCTGTTCCGTATATAACTGCCGCAAACAGAAAATCACTGCTGATAATGATTTTAATAAAATGTTCACTGCGATTCCTAAGCCTTTTATTGAGACAAATCCCATTTATTCTAAATAAAATAAACACGCAATCAGCCGCTTAGTGGATGCTCTTCACAGTGGCCCTAATATTCAATTAAAATATTTTTGAACACATCGAATTTGTCGTTAAATTGAACGAGAAAGTAAAACATTCCTGCGATGGTTTTCCTATTCTCTTTTATTCATATAAAACCATACGATTACCGTAAGATCATGTTCAAATCAGATGTAACACTCGATTTGAAATTACCTACATCTATTACCATTGATTCTTTGATCTACGGCCTTGCGCGCCCCAACAATGGTACTACCATGGAAACCGTTGCTTGAGGGTCCCTTCATTATTCATTAGGCGTGATTAATTGCTTAACGGCGAACGTGTGTTTATTATAAGTTTTACAAGGAGAACTCATTGGGTTGTTGAATGCATTGAAGTTTGCAGTGTGAATTAATTATTATTATTACACGAATTTATCAGTTTCGTTCTACCTCTGACATTCTGGACGGCGTAGTTTGTGCATAGGTTTATCTAGGAAAAACGTAGACACAAATAGAAGTAAGTATGCACTAACCTATAAGAATTGGAATTTTTCACACATCCACGTCCGGATTGTTGAAAATTCACCCCAGCAGGACTAGAACCCGTGACCCCAGGATTAGCAGTTGAGGACTTCACCACGCCTCCACCCAGGCTGACATTTAGTCGACTATGTCCTTTGTTATCTATCGCATTTTTAGTTTGAAATGTGGGTTTCGTTGTAGCGCGTGTTATAACGGGTGCTTATCATTCTCAAGAAATTACGGTAGATGCTGTGTTTGGGTCCACAAATGGGAGGCCATATCTTCCTCCGCAATCGTTACGATAAGAGATAAACTCGACCATGAAAACGCCAATGATGCAGATCTTCTTATCAGAATGCAGATGTTTGAGAGTGGGCGCGTTTGAAAGAAGGAAAAAAAGAACGTGCTCTTGATTCTGCCGAGTGTTTGGGGCCCAACGTCAGCACGAGGCCAAAGTCCAAATGGCTAAACATCACAAGCTACTCGACCTAATTCAAATCCGAGAGGGTACCAGTGAGTACAACATTTCCAGGAAATTCTCAAAACCATACTTGGTTGAATCACACGATACTTGGAATAGTCTCCAGAGAGGGATGAGATTTCCATCCCTGGGGCCTATTGAATGCTTGATAACTTACGATAGTGTATTAGTACGACATTTTGTACAACAATGGTTGTTATGCCAACAGGCAGAACAAAAATTACGTGTCACTTCGAACAAATGAGTACCTTTTAAATCAAACACATTCTCAACAGATTCATCGCGGAAAATTATGGCATGAAACTTGCGTCATTGAAGCGATCGCTGGAGCTATCGCTCGGAAGGGACGAGAAAAAAAATCATCCTGTGATTCAGTCATTTTGTATGATGTGAGGCACGATGTGGCGGAAGTTCTTATTATTAGTAAAATTAGACGTTGCAGACAATCGTCGAAGGACAGGTGGAAGGCAAGAATGGAAAAGGAAGACCTCGAACAAAATATATGGAACAAGTAAAGAGAGATGTGAAAGAGAAGAAATACGTAGGAGTGAAAAGATTAGCTGATAGGAGAACTGAGTGGAGAGCTGCGTCAAACCAATCCTAGGATTGTTGACCAGTGATGATAATGATGATGAATATTTCCACTGAGTTTTATTATGATACTACGCGTTTCGACGTTACAAAAACATTATCAAATAATGCTTCATAATCAAATAAACAAATGTTTGATAATGTTGTTTGTAACGACGAAACGCGCAGAGTCCTAATAAAACTCAGTGGAAATATCGCAATCTCTAATTTTACTAATACAGGCTTAAGTCGCTTGAGCCCAGCATCAAGAGTATCCCGTGGTAACCACATGGGTATGTGTTCTGAGTGCTTAGCATTTGGAATAAGAAGTAAGCTAGTCTAAACTGCTATGACTGGTCTTCTTATCTATTCTTCTTAAGTAATAGTAGTCACCACATTACACACAACAGTTTTCTGCAAAATAAACCAACCGATTCAATGTCCACAGTCACAAATGAAGCAATATCACTGAAAAATTAAAATGAATGTTTTCTTTGTGTATAAAACTCTCAACATAACTACCAGCATAAATAATTTTTGGTTTCTAAGCACCACCAAAGTCCACCGAAGACTGCAAGAATCAACCTTAACATTGTCGATCCAATAGTATTCATGAGTCAGGCAGTATCGCGATAAACACGCATTATCTAATTTATTGAAAAATAATTGACTGACATACTTAAAGCGAAGCGCATTAAATTGTCTCCACGGCTGGCGGGCTGTCGACCCCTCTTCACTGTATGTATGCATCTCTATCAATAAGAGAAATCGTAGGGGCAGAGCGCGCAGGAAATGAAACTATTGTGGGGGAGCGAGCCGAGATGCCGTTGAACACATCTATAATCTATTTCCCACTCAGCTGTTCGATCTGACGTGACCTCTTCTTATTCACGCATGGCTCATCTTTTACTCACTTCGGAGGACGCGTCACTCACTCGAATTCCGATGCATATTACTCGAGTAAGGCATTTTCAATATCTTAATGTGAAATATGCGAAGGATGTAGTCTATGTCCACTTTAATG
The DNA here is from genome assembly GCF_921293095.1 of Ischnura elegans. NCBI lineage: Eukaryota > Metazoa > Arthropoda > Insecta > Odonata > Coenagrionidae > Ischnura > Ischnura elegans. Next base: position 79,447,293 of record NC_060257.1, read on the forward strand.
TCGACTCGTAAAAATAGTTTCGACACATTCAGTAGCGTTGCCAAGGGGGGGGGGGGGAGGGGTCCCCAAGGGGTCCGGACCCCCTCCGAAATATAAAAGCATAATTATTTTTCTCCGTAAAAGAAAACAAGAATTTGAAAAATCATGAATTTACAAAATTGTTCTTTAACAAATGAAGTTTTCTCGATTATGAAAAGTGTTAAAATTAGTTTAAAACCCAATAATTAGTACCCTGTTTTAAAAAAAAATTTCCCTCTGGTTTTGGACCCTCCCCCCCACCCCCGAACGAAATTCCTGGTCACTGTACACATGCGTCATCGTCGGGTTCCCATGACGCACTGTGATTTCATTATTATCATTACCGGTTGGAACAATGGGATTTAATTATTATTATTATGAACTACATAGGGAAGAATTTGAGGATCGATCTATAGCATTGGATAGCGACCAAACACCATTTGCATAGACTTAAAACAAAAAATGCTTAGAAAGCCAATATACGTAAAGGCTTCATCACCGTTAAAATCGCGGTAAAGATCATTATCTTACGTGTGTGAATGTGAACTAGCTGTACGAGTCAATATTAAAGTGGAAATATACCGCATCCTTTGCTTATTTCATTTTACATCATTATGTTACACAACATCTCGCAGCACACCGTTGACTTTAATCAATAATATCTCCTTGATATTTTTAATGCGCAAGATGTGCACTCTCGACCCCATTTTCCTCCTATCAAATGTGAAAATATGAAAACTTAAACTCAATTTTTTCTCATACGCAAATGTTTGTATTTGAAATAGAGGTAAATTTCAACCACTAAACTCTATAAACCGTGATTATTTAAATAAGACGTTTTTTTAATCATTGATATTTGTTAGTGGTAGGTACTACCGAAAGCAAAGAATCGCTGTGGCATCTATTAAAAATATTAATAATTTCGCACTGCAACGCAAGTCTCCTTAGCCCGGCAGAGCATTGTAATACAGGCAACAAATTCTGGGAGGAATACGAGGATCGATGAATGGCATTGAATGAAGACCAGACATGATTTGCATCGATTGAATGAATTGACTTAGTACAAGATTTACGTCAACATCGATAATCAAAGGGTTAATTGATAAACGAAAAATTAAACGAAGACTTCGCTTTCGGCGCATAGTATGAGGGGAAAAAACAATGAACGAAAGTAGGTTTTCTCATTAAAATCTGACGAGGCTTAGAGCTTAAGTGTAAATGTAAACAAAGCAAAATACTGCATGAAATAAGTTCCTTGAGTTTCAATTTGATTTTAAAAAAATATATGGCTTAGCCGGGATTCAAATTCGGTTCTCCTGATACCCGGTCAGGTATGCTGCCAGTAACAGCACGTAGCTTGAAGGTGTAACTGGTTGCATACGTGACCTGTGATCGGGAGATCCGAGTTCGAATCCCCGTTAAGCCAAATATTTTTCACACTTGGTGTATATACACAAAGCACTCTATCAAGGGCATTACCGTAGTTGTCACATGAATAAAGGATATAGAATTGATAGAATTTGATTTTCGACGATAATTTAAAAAAATAAAAATTAGAAATAGTATTAAATAAATCAATAATAATGAAGTGAACCGGTAAACATATGATGATAGAGAAAATTTATATGCAAATGCTTAGCAAAAATTAATAGTAGCGGGCGTAACTTGGTGGAAATCCATAATCGCAGGAATAGAAGGATCAACAACTTTGCTATTTCCACATAGTAATTTATTGACACCGACCATGGTTTCGTTACAGAGTAACATTATCAATAACATGGTGCCCTTGATAATGTCACTCTGTAACCAAACCATGGTCGGTGTCAATAAATTACTACGTGGAAATAGCAAAGTTGTTGATCCTTCTATTCCTGCGCTTAGCAAAAAAAATATATAAGGTGGTTGTGCGTAAATACGAATTATATATTTATTTATCACGAAATTCCACATACAGTAATAATGCCAATTTACAGTGGCCCAATAACAAGAAACTGCGAATATACATAAACTGCGAATTACGGTCACAGTACTCGATGAAGGGCAGTGCGGGGAAATACAGAGACGGAAGCGACAGAGAAGCTGTTTAGCATACGTCTCATTAACTTGTCTGTGCGATGGAAGGCGACCCGTTCCCACGGCGACGGCACAATGAGAGGTCCAGCGAAAGACCCAGGGGAGGGGGTGAAGGGTATCTTAACGGTCAGACAGGGGGCAATAGACGCAGGGGAGAGAGACCCCCCTCGATGTCGACCGGCGACTGTTTGGCGGCAGTCGAAACGAAGGGAGATAGGAGCACTAGGGGGATACGGAGGCAGATTCAAGGAAGGGAGGAAATGCGAAATACGTCTGGGGCAGGCCTGTGGCTGGACGCCTTCTTAAGGCCGTTTTACACAGTACACGGAATTGCACAATCTGACGTACGCGCGAAGGCGCAATCAAAATTGCGTCGTGTTAAACGGTGAATTGCTTGAAACACATGCGAGAATGCGTGGTTGCGAGACGGCAAAATAGCCCCTGTTCTAATTTCGTTCATGCATTCGCGCAATTTCACGCCATTTTAGAAATTAATGCAGCTCTAACCTGCGCAATTCCGTGCCCCGTGTAAAACGGCCTTTACGGCGGTGGACGGCCATGGCCAGCACTATTCAGGGGGAGGACTACCTCTGGGGGTGTGGAATATAATAAGTTATAACCCATATAATAAAATAATTAATTTAGAAATTTTATTCCTTACCCTCTTGAGATTGAATCGAATCTCACCATATTGAATTATATTATTTTAAGTTATTATTTTCTTGACTGAAAACGGTGTTAATAGGGTGGTTTCCTATTATTTTTTTATTGCCCAAATCGAAAGATTATTCTCGAATTCGAAAGAAACTCCTGGAGTACGAATTTAACGCTTTTAGATTATCGAATGACGATATCTATTTTTCGCGATAAAGTGAAAAGTGAAAATTTTCAAGCGCGCGAAAACGCGACGGCTAAGTATGAATGCTGGGAAAAGCCCGTGTGACGTTATTCTGGTTTCCCCAGCGCCGAGTGAGGTGACCTTGGGGCGAGGATATATGTGCCACTGCGATGCAGGCTGCTAGCAGGTAGCAGAGTACCCTGCTAGCACGTAGCGCTTGGCTTAAATAAGTATTATTAATACCTTATCAGACGAAGGAACCTTTCCGAACATAAGCAGTTTTAATAGGTGATTATTATGAGATGTTTCCCTGAGCTCTGTACCTCATGCATGCATTGGTAATTTCAGACGATGTAAAACTACTATCTACTCGTATAGAAACTAGGTCCCTGTGACGTCACGTGGAGTGGCATCGCATTGGCGCCAATCTGGCCTTTTTCAAATGTGGTTAAAATTGACCATAGTCATTCGTCTAAACTGGGATTTCAAAAACCAAATAATTTGTTTATTATGAATACACTAATGGTGGGTAACGAATCGCAATCAATCACTTTCGTTTTCTAACTACCCAATCATATTAATTTATTATTTTCTTTACTCAAAACGGCGTTAATTGTACTGTTAAATGAGACATCGTTGAAATCAAATTAACTCCTCAATTTTGGTATTCTGACTGTATAATTTGTCAGTTTCGGAACAGGGGGACGCCAAAGATTTCCAGGCTGGAGGGCGCAGCGGGATACGTTCAGGTGTCCCGGCGGCCCAGCACGGGCCTGTTCTGGGGGTTTTGTTTGGTCATCTCACGATAATTCTGTGAGAGAAAAAAAAATGGAATACGATACAACCAAGTTATTTTAAGCGATGAAAAATGTGTAGTTCATCATCACTGGTCCAAAATCCTAAAGGCCGTTTTACACGGAGCACCTACTTGCACAATCTGACGAGTGTACGAAGGCGCAGTCAAAATTGCGTCGTGTAAAGCGGTGAATTGCTAGAACACATGAGAGATTGCGTGTACGTGAGATGGCCAAATAGTTCCTGTTCTAATTTGGTTCATTCATTCAGGGTTAATTATGATGATGATGAATGCCAGGTTTAGCGGTAAGCTAAACGTTTAATTCCTAGTTATATCCGATCCATTTGTCTGTTCGTTGCATACGCGATTTATCGTCGTATCCGGATACTAAGTGTAATCGCGTGTTCTTTGTACTCGTTACTTTAGTTTCGAAGTACCTGGGTGCATAAGAAAATGCGAGTACCGATTCCTTTGTGGCAATCACAGGCACTTGGACACATCTCCAGCCAGATTTTTATCACTTTAGATCGACGAAACTTATGACAACGTTTCAACTTTCCGTTTTCCAAATAATTTAATGATACCTGCAGTCAACGCTGGCTAAGGGGGTTGCCATTGTTTGCCACAAAGTATCATTATCACCTCACTAACATATCGTTGTCTTTCCCGGCGAATAATATTAGTAAAATCTTTTACGATCCGGCTCCGAGGCTCTTAAAGGCCAAGGTTGCGATGAGTGACTCCCTCATCTTCATAACGGCATAAGTCAAGTCATCACGGGCTATAGTCTGCATTTCCAAATAAAAATGATCACATTCGGAGAGCTGTTGGATCTTCAAATGAGTCGTTCAATGAGTTGCTTATCGCTCGAGTAAACGACAATGGGGCCGATTGTGTAACTTGGCTACCTTTCGATCGTTAGAGATCCGTTCACTCTCGATTGAGTTCCCGGTATTCGAACGTTAGCTGTAAGTGCGATTGTGTATGGACGATCGTCAACAAGCAATCGAAAGTTACGACGTTGTCATATTTACTTGGAATTGGGAATAAGTTTCGCGATTGTTTTCCTTGAGCGCATGCGCAGTAAGGCCGAGAGTGGCTGTGTTTGTTTTGAAAAGCGAAACTAAGTAAACAATATTGGTTTCAGATACAATCGGCCAATTAAGTTTATATTATTGAAAGAATTTAACTATGCGTATAAATCGATCTTTCTCAATTCAGTTTTAAATACCTTCCTTTCCGTTGGAGCGTAACTGATATTTGGGATAAGTAGTTTTTACTCAGATATCGCTGACTATTTAGAAATGCCGCGGTAAGTCTCCATTTCGTTACTTTTGCAATTCGCTAAATAATAACTTGTATCATTTGTAATTGACTTAATTCATTTAGAGGAAATATATGAGCGGATATTCGATATTGATAGGCTCTCGTCTTCGCCTTTGTGTGTCTGTAAGGAGCAATGCCGCAGAATATTGAATATTTGCAAGAAATAAAAACTGACGAGTGTGAATTAGTACGACGTCTTAATAATAGTCGTAAGGTAAACAGATAAAAGAGCACGTAACTCATGAAATAAATAAGTACGTTAATATTCTCAATAAAAAACATTCTCATCATCACAAACCTTTCACCTATTACTTGAAAGAAAAAGCAAATATGCAGAGTCATCTTTGATATCTCTTCTCGTCTCAAACACCCGAATATCACTTCAAAAATTTACCCTTTTTGAGGAAACCATATCGCATCAGAGACATTAATTGAAGTACATAAACCTTATAAATTCAACTTAATTTACGACGTCATTGAGAAGTTAAAATAAACTATTTGAATACATAAATTAAATCATTTACTTGTCAATAACCGCCCGATGATCCGAATTAAATTAAACCTCGTAGAGAATATAATTTTGGCAATTTATTATAGCACAACTATAATTTACCTAATATACTACAGTGGAACCACGTTTAAATCAAGCATAAAAAAAGGATAATTTCAATTGAATTGCACACACATTACATAGCGAAGCAATTGTAAACGTCCTCATCTTTGTATCGTATAGTAAACTAACACGTACAAATTGTATTTATCGATGTAATTTCACTACTTATTCACGTTATTAAAAACATAACACAATGATATATAAATTAAAAATAGAATGTTTAATTCACTTAATTCCACATGAGTTAATTTCATTTCAATTGCACACACATTACACAGCGAAGCAAATGTAAACTTGCTCATCTTTATACCATAGTGAACTAATACGCACAAATTGCAATTATTTATGTCAATTCACTACAAATTCACGTAATCAACAACATAACACTGCGATTTATGAATATAATTGATTGCATAATTCACTTAATCCCAAAAAAAGGACAAACAACGTGGCCATGAAAGGTAATAAACATTTAAATTCCATCCCAAACCTCACCTGCGAACGATTCGATAGCCTTATCGTCAAGTGATGTGTTGACGAAGAGATGCTTTCGATCGAGAGCCGGAATACTTTCGAACGTAAAGTTACACAATCGCTCCTTCAATTGTTTTCGAGTTGTTGATCAAAATTCCACGGGAACCGGATCTTTACGTTCGAACGTAAAGTTACACAATCGGCCCCAATCACACGATATAAATGAACCGTTCCCGTTCGCATGAGCCGTTACTCACGCGCCGTAGGCGGTGCCTACCGAACTTCCTAACAATACCCGCAATTAATCTCTGACGTCATTCGAGTTTGAGTCCATATTCGGAGATACAGAAAAACCCTCACGGCGATCAGTCTCACAATCAGCCCGGATGACGATACGGCCTGAAGTATAATAATCCGTGCCAAACCGAGAAGATTTGATCAATTATCACTTACCTCCCTTGCAATAAATATTCTAGTGGAAAAAGAAAATACATTTATGTTTCCAAAAGATCTTCCGATCAAGGATTCCTACGGAGTTTCCTGCAGAGATTACTTATTTACTCTATATATCAATAGCAAAGTTCTAAAACTACGTATCTCAAAATTTGGCCGGACTGAGATAATACCGATAATACTGTCAATAAAAAATAAAATTCAAGCAAAAAAAACAACTCTTTGCTCGCAAACGTATCTTTCTTTTTCAGTTTTATGTATTTTTGGTTTTTAACTTCAATTAAAATTATATACAATGGTTTTTTCGCTCTCCTGAAAAGCTGCTATTTTTGAGATACGTGTGGTTAGAACTTAGCCAACGATATGGAGTTTTGTGATCATTGTTTCCGGGATTCCACCGCGTTGTTTGATGCCACATGACGAGAGTTTCGCTGGTTGCCCCGCCGTAATCTTCAGGTCGAAAGTAGAATTTCATGTAAAAGTGGTAGTTTTTATGCATAACACTTCACTTCTGATCTGATGATTCTGTTGAGATTTCCAGATTAACTGACGTTATCTGACATTAAGCAACGCGGTACAATCCCCTTAACCATGGCCACATCCATTACTCACCGCTGAGGCCTTCGCAAGATGGGAGTTTTTCTCTCGAGGACATAATCTGGAGCGGCGCAGACACAACCCCCAATTGTCCGTCCGCCAAGGCGCAAGCACGCACATCCTTGGAAGATTTCACTATCGTCGTGGTCGCCTCCGAGGGGGTGATATGGACGCGCTATCTGCTTAACGGCTCGAATTCCTCATCGCCCGCAATCCGCATCGTTGGGAGAATTCTCTCGCTACACCAGTCGTCATTTTTCCTCGGCGCATAATTTGTTCAACACCATCATCATCATCTTAGCAATTCGAAGACTGTGAAGCATATCCGGTTTATTATAAACCATTTTATGGTTGTACTTCTGCGGGGAATGAACTTTAAAAGCTCAATTAATATTGTTTTAATTTTCAATTAATTTATTTATTGGGTTTTATCATAATATAATTATGTTATTATAAAATGTTTCATAATAAAATAAAACTCAACAAATACGTAAATTGAAATTTATAAATTAAAAAATGGAGGTATTTAAGTTTATTCCACGCAAAATGCGACCAAAACTGGTTTATATTAAGCCGAGAACGTTTTATAGCCTTCTGATTGCTGACTTTTATAATTATGAGGGCAAGTTTTGGACAAATTATACGCTAAGAATTTTACTTATTTTATAAATTCAAGGCAACAATGGTGAGAATTCTGAATATCCATCCACATAAAAGCGGTTAAGCGGTAGTCAATCAGTCTTATTTCGACGTTTCCTGCAGGAGTAACGTTTAAGTTGACCATTTAAGAGTCCATTCCACGCAACAGTAAACCAAGTAAAATGGTTTATATTAGAGAATCTGACCACTGCTAAAATCTGTAAACAAAAATTAGTTTCCGACTAAACTCTGTGAAAACACGATATAGGGAAATAAAATGCACTTTGTGCGTTCTACGTCAGCATCAGTGGTCAACAATCCTAAAGGCCTGGTTACACGGTACATTAGAATGGACAAGAATCTGTACATTTTTCTGAATGGTTTTCTGAACAGATTCTTGTACATTCTCATGGACAAGATCCACGAATGGGTGGTTACACGGTACATTTTTTCGGACATTTTTTCGTACATTTTTTAATGCGCAACAAATTATTTCAACTTCAAATATAAACCAATGGGGAACATGCAAACTTTTTTAAAAGTACTAGAATAATAAGATCAAATGGACTTGCCGAAAATTACGCGGATGAATAATGTTTTATAGCTGAGATATGAGTCTTTAAAAATAATCTTCTTCGACTGTTTGAAAACACGTGACGGAGCGTGCGCGCGTTACATCACGGCCTGGAATCCACAGATGACAGACTGAGGAAGTGGATAGAAAAAATGTCTATTTAGGGACTCAAACGCAAATTTGGCGAATATAATTGCTGCTTTAACGTCAAACTTCGGATTGTGAATATAATGGGTTGCCAAGGCGTTGTTGAAATAAATAAAGGCGATTGTTTGGGGGGCTTTGGAAAGATTAAATTAAAATAAGTTGATTGCAGATTGTGATCTACGTTACACACCTACATCATTTGCTTAATGCAGTAAGTATATTGTAGCATGGACCTTCAGTAGAAAAACGTGTGAAAACCATGTAAATAGTGTATCCCATAAAACCATATAAAGTGCCCCGACGTCTAGTACCTCTATTTACTCGCCGGAGAAGTTTTTTGCTTGTGTTCGAAGGGACAAAAATAAGAGTAATGAGTGGTTGATGATTCACAGAATGGAGTCAAATACATTATCTATATTGTCAACGGGATATCCTCAACGTAAGTACACTATTAAATCAGGGTTACCGCAGGATTTTATCAAGTTAATTATTTCACTTTGTAAACAACTCTAAAAATGCATCTATCATTCTACCCATTGTAGGATCAAATTATAAGGAAAGTGGCTGTTTACGAGAATAAATACTGATTACGATTAAACCACGGTGAAAAATAAGGAATGTAATGGGCGGCCGGCCTCTCGTCACAAGGAGCCCCTAACAAGGAATATTCTCAAAGTGTCTTTCGCCGATATCGTTAAAATTTTGTTGGATAGTGTTCCTAATAAAAGCACATTTTCAAAATTTCTCGTGCCCTTAAGCCTTGTGATATAATAAACAGGACATAATAAAGGCAGTTGAATTTTAGATTTGAAAGCGAGTGTGTCGTGATTTCTCTCCATCCTTCTCCTGTGAATCCGCGCACGCTGCAGGAATATACGAGAAAAAAATATGAGGCTTTTGGCAAGGTAAATTCAATATTTATTACTGCGATGCCCATAACGTTCGCTGCATGTCAACGTAACACCTAAAATTTCGACTCGCTTTGCAGTCGGTCTCGATTCAAAAACAGGAACTTGAGTAAATACAGCGTAAATAGTACTTGAATCTTATTTCTTTGCCTATCACATGCTTTTTATGACCTTTTAACGATCATTTGGATCTCAATCTTGGACATTCTCGCGGTTCATACATTCAGCGCCTTTCCATCTGATCCTTCATTTTACCCATCCCCTTTTCTTGTGTTCCATTCTTTCGCTACCTATATCCAATCAGTGAGATATCCAAGTCAAGCAAGATCATATCAAATCGAAATAACTATCGGGGCCGTACGTAAACAAAGAAGTCGCCTATACAAGCCAGATGAAATGAATGTGTCGTTTTCGTATTCTGCCACCAGGTGACTCTGAGTTCAAATTGTATGATTATCTGAATGAAATTAGAGCAGGCGTTCAGAAATTCATACATTCTTACATTTTGCGTGGTTACACGGTGCATTTTCGCGTTCATTCTGAGATTCAGACATTCTCACATTTTCTTGTACATTCTCATGTACCGTGTAACCAGGGCTTAAGATAGGTTTGACGCAGCTCTCCACTCAATTCTCCCACCAGCTTATAATTTCACACTTAACGTATTTCTTCTCTTTCACATCCTTCTTTACCAGTTTCATATATTTCATTCGAGGTGTTGCTTTTTCGTTCTTGCCATCCACTTGCCCCTCGACGATTGTATTCATCAGGCCATCGTGTCTCAAGATATGGCCCATAAGATTGTTACGTGTTCTTATTATGGTTTACATGAGGTTTCCATTCTCTCATACACTTCTTAGCACTTCCTCATCATTACTAACTCGTTCGATTCATTTGATCCTCATCATTCTTCTGCTGCGCCACATTTCGAAGGCCTCTACCCCATTGATTTCTCCGCTGCTGTCATTACACTGACTACCACCAAATATTGTTATGTCACTGCTATGTCATTTTCAAGGTAAAAATTCTCAAAAGTCGATACCTTAAATAACGGAGGGTCAGAGAGGGGTGAATTAGGGGTAGGGGTAGTTAAAGGGGGAAAAAATTACGTAACAGTGTCGAAAACGTGGTCGGTGTAAAATTTTTGGTTTTCCCGGTGTGTAGATTGATGAAAAATTTCTCGGGTTCCCCACTGGGTGATGTATTGGGTTAATTCTCCCAACGTTTCAACGGCTAAGTCTGCCATCGTCTTCAGGGGTTACTTAAAAAAAAGGTATCATAAAGAGTAAACCCCTGAAGACGATGGCAGACTTAGCCGTTGAAACGTTGGAAGAATTATCACAATACCACACCCGGTGGGAAGCCCGAGAAATTTTTCATCAACGTGGTCGGTGATAATAAATTGTCAGTGTGGAACATACACGGCGTATATAATTTCCCAAGCAATTCGAAGTTTGTTTTGACGCAGCTCTCCACTCCATTTTACGATTAGCTTACGCGTTAACGCTTAAATTATTCTACTAATTTACACTTCCACTTCGATCAAGCAGTAAACTAATAATACGCTCCTTTACACACCTTAACATTAAGGTGCTTGGTCTCAACAACAACTCAGACCGCTGACTTACATGTATATTCACACGAGGAACCCATTTATGCCAATGCTGGTTGTTTCGACTTACGCATGCACTCCGCAAATCACGAGCAGGGATGGCAAGTGAAACGAAACGAAAGTGTTCCGTTTCGACGCGGAGGGAAACGAAAATACGAGGCCTAGGTTTAGTTTTGTTCCCGCACGAAATTAAAGTAACCAAGGAGTTTAGTTTCGACCCGGGACGAAACTTTATTCCCGGGAATGAAACTAAATTCATCGGAACTCCGTTGCTCATAGTTAAGTTTAGATCCCAGAAGTTGAGTGGAGGGGATAAGAGGGAATAGTTTCGATCCATTTCATGACAGAATATAGAAAGGCGAAAAAATTTAGCTTAAAAATCGAATGGCCAGTTTTCGTCCACCGTTCTCCTGTTAGAGTAATAGTATGAGTGCCCCATGTATCTAATGGGGTTATGCCGAACCTCTACTTCATTCAACGACACTTTGTATCTACTCGTTGTGCGGGTCGAAACTAAACCGTTCGAAAGTGATGCATGCGGTCCCTCCAGTGCGAAACATTACCTGCGTTTCGCTTCGTCCCAGAGTTTAAGTTTAGTTTCGAGACTTTCGACCCGAAGTAGTTTTGACTCCGATTTCGTTTCGACCCTGAGTTTAGCTCCCCGGGTTTAAATCCATTTCGTTTCTACATTTGCCTCCCGGGAACGAAACTAATGAAATTTTATTGGTTTTGACTTCCGTTTAGTTTCGATTGCTATCCCTGATCATGAGGCGTATGACGGTGGTGACCAAGAGCTAACTCCTCATGAAAGGGTGACCAATTAAATTATCTATGCCCTAACCACGTATCACCTGCGGACGTGATTGTAGCCAGGTATGTCACGACGTATTGAAATTTCATTTCAGGGAGACCTTTTTTTCAATTCCCGAGTGTTTTAATGTAATGCTTCCCATAAAATAATTAAAAAAATTATGGGAACAGGGTGAATTTTATTTTTATCCACTAAAGATTTTATTTCTTCAAAATTAAGACGTAGGCTTCATCATTAAAAGACGGTGAAAATACGTAATAATACCGCTTACACGAATATCCTCAAAAATTTTCTCACTTTTGGTGAATGTATTTTTTTTCAAGAAACAAGAGAACTCTCTACGGCACACTTTCCAAGTCCAAAAAACGATTCATGAAAACGAAAGTCAAAGACTGTATCAGCTGGAGCCAATTCTGTTCCTTTTCACAGAAAAGATGATATCTTTCGTGCTTCCGGTCACAGCCTTTCAATCACGCAACAATGCCGCTCGATCAGTCTCTTTTATGACGCATTAATCGTTCATATCTGAAATGATACACGCAGATGTAAAAATACTTATGCACAGACAGAAATTGAAGTAATTCCATGTCGAAATTTGAAGCCATTCGGATTTTTTTCTCAGCCCATTTTCACTAAAGGCAATAAGAACCGCAACTTAATTGTTCTCTTTGATGCCATGATTTACAAAACGGTTACAGGTCCTTTTGGGCAGAATTAGGTGATGAACAGTAAAAAAAAATATCTTTTGGATATAATATATAACAGGAACGCACCGCTGAGAGAGATTCCGCCGTGCAACACAACAGGTACACACTCATTATGGGATAATGGAATTTCAAGCTCAACAGGTTCCTTCAATTCCTGAAATTCTCTTAAAGAGAACCATAACGGTTTTATTTCAGCACATTATTTCCATAGTGGTTTAATGAGGTTCGTTTCAGCATCTCAGAGGGGTTTGTAGTGGAAAAAAGGAAACGGGATAAATAGATGCGAAATAATTCTCACATCGCGCGCGATTCTCACTTGTCATTCATTTCCACCGAGGTGGCTTTGAAAAAAATAATTACAAGGTATTTAAAAAAATGCTTACTTAACTTTTGAGTGAGTAAGAGTTCGTCCTCTAGTGGCAGTTTCATTAATGAACTTATTAATAAAATTTCTGTGTTACTAGGTTACCAACTAAAGTCGGATACTCCAAAACATAACGCGTCCATTCGGCAAAGTTTTGAGATGTGAAAATTTCGTGCGTTTTCAAAGTTAATGCCATCCGTAGCAAAATCACCCGATGCTTCCTTAAGCATTAGCAAATAAATATATTCGAAACAAGGAAGCAGTCAAAACGGCGACTTCTTCGGGAGCGCAGATGGGGAAATATGGAGTGTTTACAATTGCATCAATAACTGAACAATGTAATAATAAGCGTATAAATAAGAAACTTTATATGATCATCGCGAAAGCCTTTAGCTACATTATACACGAAGAAAAAGTTGATATCTTGATTCCTTTTGTTGCTACAAAGCTGTAAATACGATGAATCGGTGCGGCAACCAAATAAATAGACTAAAATTCCGCTCCTAAGCGCTAGAAAAAATCATTTTGAACATTCAAATAGCTTTCATGCCACGAATCAACACATAAATAAAAGAACTTAAATAAATTTCCTTCGTTTTTATAATCGAATGAGCGGTCTTTGAGGCATTGGTCTCCATACTCGGGTGACAGAATTTTACGAAAGACAGATGGACAGCCATAACTTAGTTTTCTTTATCAGAGTTACTGATGTACTATTCATTCATAAAAAAAGAGAAACAGCAGAGTTAACAGTAACGAAGATTGAAAAAAACTGTCTATCCGAATTCGTCCATAGTGGGGCTGAGATGTTTTGGAAGTCATCCCTTCAATTTCTTTTTTTTTCTTGGCCATAATCCGGGTAAAGAACATCTATCATTTATACCTAACTTAAAGCAACAGTTTTTCTAAATAACCTCATTTCCGAATCAAAATTCAGAACCTTATCTAACTAACGGGGATATGTATTGTCACTATGGGGATGATGACGGCATCATACGTACGTCTGAATCACGGGGGGTATTGATTTATGGGTCCGAAATATTCGACGTGGTGATTTCTTAGTGCGTCAGCCTCTGCCTCAAGGGGAAATTTGAAACGTATACTATAAGCAATTCCAGGTATGAACCAAGTTGTTGACCGGTGGAGTAAAATTTTAATTTATGTTAGGGTCGTAATTAAAATGTATATCTGATTCTGAATATAAAATGGAACTGTTAATTACAATTTACAGGAATTATTTGTGCATGAGAGGATTTTTTAAAGTCTGAGTATCTGATTTTGCGTTGTTTTCGAATTCACCCTTTCAGTTCTTTGCGATACCCATAGGATTACTTTGATCATACTTAGATCGCAGGTATATCCTGGGATATATTTTCCTTACTCTTCCCCGCGAATGTATTTTTCCGCTCACACCCGTTAACTCGCTGCAAACTGCACACCGAATCGCTCGTTGTTACAAGTTTCAGCCCTCACAGGTGGTATTTTTTACGTATGTTTTAACTTACGCATGGCTCATACTTTTAAACTTTTACCGTCACCATGACATATTAATTCGAGATTTTCTGAAAAATTGATAAACTTCCACATTAAGTGAACCGGATGCCGAATCTTTTGCCTAGAAACTGATAGCTACTATCACGTAAGTCGGTAATGACCACATCGAATCCATATTTCTCAGACAATAGTACTGCTATGTTTTCTCTATGAAAACTATAACATTGAAGACATTGTATAGTCTGTGACTCTAGGGTAGAAAACCTAAATTAACAAAATGACCCTAACTTGCATCCGTATGCGTCCGGAAACGTCGTCGTTATAGGAGCATTGATTAAAATTAAGTCTGCACCGATTAAAGGCCTAGTTACACGGTAAATTAATGCAAAAGAGTTAATGTGTGAATGCATGAAATATTTCGGTGAATCTGAACCTAACGTAACATGCACGAATGCATGAACCAAATTAAAATAAGCTATATTTTTTTGTTCACGCGCTCGCACAAGTAGGGTGGTTTACACGGTGCATTTTCGTGTTAATACATTTAGACATTAACTGGTGCGTGTTAATGTATCGTGTAGCCAGGCTTCGAGGTACCGGTAATTTTATTTGCCAATTGTTAGTTTAGGTGCATTTCAGAATCACTATTTACGGTGAGATTGAGATAATCTCAAACCTAAGGCAAAATAAAAATTTTACTTTTATTTTCAACCCGATGACTAACTTTTCCAATAATTTTCCCCTCAGCGTAACGGTCTATTCCACCCCTCTCTCCAATAATGCACTTCTCTCTGGTCTTAACAACCCCCGTCCATTTCTGCTTCTGGCGCGCCGGTCGAGGACAACAGTTCGACCCTCGTGGGGGGTAAAAACCTGAATCACACGAAATGTCTACGCGCTAAATGCCAGGCATCATTTAGAGCCACTCTTTCCGAACGGCTACAGCCATCATTCAGTAAATCGCGTGTCAGTCGTTCGTGTCTTGATTGGAATCGTCATTTCGAAGCTTATGATTTGAAGTGCTCATCAATTTAATCACGCGCGGTGACATAATACCCACTTGAAGCCGTGCACTGGTTTGTCATAAGGACTCGACGTGCGTGTCCAACGAAATAAAACTTGACCAAGCCAATTGTTCTTCAAATGATGGAAAAATACCAGTGGTCACCACTCTTATCGATGCTCTCCCTGAATATATTCCTGAGAAATGTTTGAGTGAATAGAGCTTTGTTGACGTTCTATTCCGGCCAGTGGCGCCGACTCCATGGGGCCTGAGGGGGCCCGAGACCCCTCAAAAATTCGTTATGGGTGTGAGGAAAAAATGTGTCAGGCTTGTCGATTTTCCCCGGAGTGTCCAAATATCGAAATTCGAGTTATCAGGGCTCTAATATTGATCATACGACTCTTCTAAAATGCTTAAAAAACTTAAAGCTCACTACTTACATATAAAATTTCCCGGGGCAAGATCCCCGGTTTGGCCCCCCCTCCAATATTTTTTGTAAGTCGGCATCCCTTATTCCCGCTAAGCCGGTCATTTATCCCTGGCAATTACTTGCTAAAAATTCATACCATCGATCTCTAAATTTTCAGCCTATATATTGAAGTCTTTTTTCACATTATCCGGTATTTCAAATTTTAAAAGTTTTCTTCGTATTTTCTCAGTATACCATGGGATGCAGATAAATGTTTATCTTCGTACCTTCTCTCAATCTGTAAAATAGTAACTTTTATACCGTTAATGAGTTAAATAAAGGCATAAAATGACCTGTTGAACAGAAGTGATGGTTCTTCTATCCGAAGATGGACCTTCCCCTTTCCAGCAAATACTTCCGGGCTTTTCGGGTACTCTACCGGGTCAATTGCAGTTTCGACGAATCCTTCCTGTACAGACGATCGATGAATAACCATCGAAAGCTTTGCAACCTAATAAATTAACGCGGTGGGGAACCCGAAAACCCTTCACTACCCCGCAATGCGTAAATTGCGGGAGCATCGAACGCTTAGAGACACGCACTACGTTACATGTGTTGGTGACGCGTTTCGAGCAGTAGGTATTATGAGGGAAAATATCCAGAGATATCGTGTTAATCTTCGGATCCACGGCGGTCCACCATACACACATCAGACGACAGAGGAAGCAAGCAAGCAAGATGGGAACGGAAAATTATGATTTGGTCGCACACAACAGATCACACTCACAACTCAGCCGGAGAACTGATGTCCGGACTCGCCCTCGCGCCGGGTCTCGAACCAAAGCCTCCGGAATGTGTAGCCGGGAGATAGAGGCGACGAAAACACCACTATATTTCCTTCTCGTGCGTGAATAATATCTCTCGCGTCTGTCCCTCGTATCAGCACGTGGTCTGGCGACTGAATTTGGGGGTGCGGGAACGAGTAGTGATTGTCGAGGGGGCTTCCCTCTGGCGGCCGAAAAGAGAACCACGCCACCTCCCCTCTTTCCCGTGTCGATATTTGCTCTCCTTCCCCTCCGAAGGGGACCCGACACTTTTATATTTCGACTGCAGCCGGAGGGGGAGACCCTTCCCCTATCTTCGTATTGTGCGTACACACTCATAGCCTTTGTGTTTCGCCTTCCCCTTAAACCTATTGTCTGCTTCTCACCCCCCTCTCCCTTCTTATAGATTCTGAGGCCTCTTCCTTCAACCCTATCTCGGCCCCCCTTCTACTCCCCCCCCACCAAGGGCGACGCAATACTCCCCCCTAGCTTTTTTTCTGTTCCTTCGGAATGCTCCCGTTTCGTCGCCCGCTTCCCGCTCCCGTCTTTTGTGTGCTTCGGGAGCGGGCCGCAGAGCGACGCTGCTGCTCCCGCTCCCAGAGAGACGAAGGAGGAAGCAGGCCGCGCACAATTGAAATGTGTTTCATCCCTCAACGCGGAGCCGCGATGTCTTTTTTTGTCCTATGACAGATCCAACGATCGTGTAAACAGCAGATGCGTTGCTAGGGTAATATATTGGTCCCAACGTCAAAATGTTTTCGTAAGGAAAATTGTATGAATGACTAAACACAAGAAAAGAACGCGTTCTTATTTCGTTGAGACAAATACGCAATATCGAGCACCACGGATGCCGACTTTCAAAAAAAATATCGGGGGGGGGGGCCCAAACCGGGGATCTTGCCCCGAGACATTTTGTAAGTAGTGAGTTTTAAGTTATTTTAAAAGCATTTTAGAAGGGTCATATGATCAACATTAGAACCCTGATAACTAGAATCTCGATATCTGGATACTCCAGGGAAAATCGACAAGCCTGACACATTTTTTCCTCGCACCCATAACGAATTTTCGAGGGGGCTCGGGCCCCCTCCGGCCCCATGGAGTCGGCGCCACTGTCGCGCACTCTTTTTGGTACAACATATTGCGTGTGAAACGGGCTTTGGGAAAATTTGAATTGGTATTTCATTCTCAAAAGTTAAGTGAAATACGGCCTTAAATTCCAAAAGTCCTTGTTTTAAGACTAATCTCTAGATACGCACTTCTCTTCTTCGCTTCACATCCTCCCTTGTAATACAGGTGTAACGCTGATTTATGGAAAAATTCCAGCCATGGCTTCAGAAGTACCGCAAGGGATTTTTACAGCTTTTGGAAATGATGTTCTCAAATTTTTATCGCTACGTAATGGAATTTTAGCTTGTATACGAGGGTTTTTTTTCAACCTCTGCTCGCTCAGATAAAAACACCATACGCTTAAGCGACAGGCGGGTACTGCGCAGGTAAGGCAATTTCGCGTCCTCCGTACCACATAAAGTAATAGCACCTAAGTAATACCACATTAAGTAATTTCTGACCATAAGTTGTGAGTTTAAGGTTAGTAGCAATGTCATTTACTTCATTGCCTCAATTGATTCTCCCGCCAATTGTGCACAGCGGAGAGACAGCCAGAAAACTCACCGAATGGCTTCAGCGTTGACATTTCTTACTTCCTAAATGCCTTCCTAAATAAAGAGCGTCCACTCCATATTATGAAGGCCAGTGGCGCCGACTCCATGGGGCCTGAGGGGGCCCGAGCCCCCTCAAAGATTCGTTTGGGGGGGGCGGAGCCCCCTCAATAATTCAAGAAAATTATTAAGTTGTATTATGCCTTGTGAAATCACATAAATATTGGTAATTTTTATTTCCCATGTTTGACGATAGTTACCTTTTAAAATAAATTCAACAATGTGTGTTGAAACAAATAATTATAAGGCTAAGCAGGTTAACTGAATCAAGTGGTGTGAATCATGGTAGTGTTTCGGTGCTGCGACACACTTTGAATTTAACCTCTTCCCGGGGCAAGACCTCCGATATGGGCCCCCCCAATATTTTTTATAAGTCGGCGCCCCTGATGAAGGCTATTATGTCGAAAGGATATCACAAGTATGCTCAACATTAAGCAATGAAAGAATTTCTAATCATTCACTCCATCTTCTGTTCATGACCCATTGGAGGTTGAAAATAAATGTACCTCGTACACATATATACAGAAGATTTAATCGAAATGGAATCAGCCAGCAAGGGTGCATAATGGAGCAGGAATTATTTTGATGGAAAATGATTCCTAGTTCTTTAAAAACCCTTAAGCAAATAAAATCAAGAGCATGGCCAGAACTAGACGTTTTGTAATAATTGTCACCTTCATAATTTGGCCTCATGGAGTGGACGCTCTTCACACTTTTTTGGACCATATGAACGACCAACACCCGAACATCAAGTTCACTATGGAGTTAGAGCGGAATAATAAGATTGCCTTTCTTGATGTCCTCGTCCACAGGAAAGATAATGGCAAACTGGGTCATAGTGTCTTTCGAAAACCCACGCATACGGATCTGTACCTCAATGCCCATAGTCACCATCATCCTTCCCAACGTGAAGCTGTTCTTTCCACCCTAATACATCGTGCGAGAACAATTTCCGACGCGGAGAGTCTTCCTTCGGAATTGGACTATCTTAAGAATACCTTCCGCCTGAATGGGTACGGAGAGCGGCAGATCACTTTGGCCTTCAGAAAATCCTCCGCAACTACAAAGAGCTCGGTTACGAAGGAAGACCAACCTAACCCGACAGCCAGGGCCTTTTTACCCTATATTTTCACTATATCGGGCAAAATTTCTAGGGTTTTGAGGAGGTATAATATCGAAACCATCCATCGACCTATGACGAGTTTAAGAGATCGCCTCGTCTGTGTAAAAGATCCAATTGGCCTTATGACTCCTGGAGTTTATAAAATTCCCTGTGAGTGTGCTAATGTCTAGGTGGGTGAGACTGGGCGAACAATATCTACTCGTCTCAAAGAACATCGAAGGCATTTCCGACTTGGTCAACCGGAAAAATCAGCCATAGTCGAGCATAGCTTGGATGTGGACCATAAAATACGGTGGGATGACACCAGAGTTTTATGGCGATCGGATCATTTCTGGGATCGTTTAACCAAAGAGGCGATTGAAATTAAACTTGAAAATAAGAAAGTAAACAGAGACACCGGATTTTCGATCAGCAGCTCTTGGAATAGAACCCTTAAAAGAGTTATGCTTGCCAGAGCTAAGTCTACGCTGGTCCACGGTATTCCGCGACAACAATCGGATCTCGACCAATCCGGCCCCTCCTAACGCTGGGCTTCAACGGTCACTTCGAATTTTTTGTCAGTAGCCGTGAGAATGGGTAGCGAGTCGGTACCCGAAACGTCGGCGCTCCATTATAATCTTACCCGCGCGGTATCCCGAGAAGATTTTTCAAAAGTTGTTCGCCGGGAAAGTGTTAAATCATTTATACACACCTTTTGTTTGCTATTAAGAAGTTTTATTAATATTATCGCTTAAAATTTAATTAGAAAAATTAAATAACTCCTTTAACCATTCTACTGCCAGCCCATTTCTGGTAGGATGTACGAAGACTGCCAAGGCTATTTTCCGGAATTAGCAAAATTTCAGATTTAAAAATTTTTCAGCTACTAAATTTTATTTAATACGTCTAGATTTTTTTCCCAATTCTTAAGATATATTTATATCTTATAGCCATAGATAGATTATGGTGGTTTACATAAATTACAGCTGTTGAAAAAGCCACAATCACGAAAAAAAAGTGAAATAATTCGGGCCTATAAGTCGGCCCCTGGCAGTTGTCACTCAACCAGCTAGGGCCGATATATCGGCCTGGTGGCCGTAAAAGGGTTAAAGAAACTAGTAAAATTTTGTCGCCCCTGAAATCTGCCGCCTAGGGCACGTGCCCCCTATGCCCCACCCTAGTTCCAGGCCTGATCAAGAGTATCATGTTCTAAAGAACAGGTTGTATGAAATCAGTCGGCGAGGAGGCATGTAGCCAGGCACTTTAGGGTCTTCAGCTTCTCCCCTCCCCTCCGAAATTTTATCAATTTCAACTATTCAGGGAGTACATCGGAGAAAGATGGATACGGAAGTAAAGACATCAGGAAGAGAATGGCATTTGCTAAGGAGGCATAAATGAACAGGAAGGAGCTTATCAGAGGGTCATTATGTAAGAGTTAAGGTGTGGAGAAGAATGGAGAATGTGAAGTGGACAGAGAGGAGGAGGAATGATGAAGTGCTGGACATGGTGGGTGAGGAGAGGAAGCTTTAAGATGAGATATGGAGGAGACAGAGGATGGAGCGAGTACTTAGCAGGGAGGGGATGTTTAAAACAGTGTTGGAGTGTAGATTGTTAGGTAAACGAGTGAGGGGAAGGTAAAGAATAGGATTTTTAGATAGATTGAAAGAGAGCAGGCTTTATTCCGAATTGAAGAGAGAAGTGCATGAAGAAAGGAGATTTTCCCAAAATGCTTCTCAAGTATGTACTCCATGGAAACCTACCTTAATCGGTAGAATACTATAATACATAATAAAAAAATAACAGAGTTGACTGACTGCAATACATCCCATTGTTTAATATTTTTTGAAAACTCGGGTGCATTTTAGAAACAAGTGCCTGCATAGACCAAGCCATGAAAACCATTCCAATGACACCTTCAAATTAAAGCACTTCCCAAACAAATTTTTGTGACTTAATCAATGAAATTTCATGTTTTTCTGATGGGTGGGAATTGATAAACAAATTATCAGTGCAGGTAAGTCACATACCACCCCAGAACACCCAAGTATCAAATTTCTGGCTACGTGTTGGTAAGCAAGGATGCATATTCATTCTACCAAAATTATTTGCACTGGCTCTGACAGAACATGAACGTGATTTCCGTAAAACCTGAATTGAGCAACCATTTTTTCCTTCATTGTCAGCAGGTGAAAAGCTTTCGAATTCGGTTTTCTGGAATTTTCAGTTCTTTGAAATATTTTTGCGACTATTTGTACTTTGTGACATCACATCGCATGCGCGCCACTCTGGTTTCTATCAAATGAGGTAAAAATTGACCATTAGCATTCGTCTAAACTGGCATTTTTAAAACCAAAGTACTTGTATATTATGAATGCACTAATTTTGGGTAACGAATCGCAATCAATGCATTTTTTTTCCTTTGATGACTACCCTATTGCATTCCAGGCATTGGTCATTCCAGTTCAAATCATGAGGGACTGCATCCAGATTATTCCCTGGTCAAGCTATCTAAAGAAAAAAATTTTGATCATTCTCTTAAGGAATGATCTTCCATTTCTCTGAGGAGAACACCCGATGGCCCACTTGATGATCAGCCTCTAGTATGAGAAGAATGATTGAGCCCCAGAGAATTCTAGAAAAATTTTATGAAACGTTTGCTACCATATATAAGCAGCGAATATTCCAGCCGTGGGCCAGTCACACATTTACCAAGCCACTTGTCCTATACATGAGCGATAAATCTGCTTATGGGTAGTCCTGTGTAATGACTTGATGCTACGATGGTTGCCGTGCAAGTGACGCTAAAGCGTAGCGTCCCATTTATTGTTTGGCGCTTAGACCATACAAGAACTAGACCCGCCATTCCCCACCCCTACCCATGTCTCGCCATGTGGCCAACATCTCCCCTCCGCTCCCTTCCTTCCCCACCCACTTTTAAAGCGGCGTGACGTCACGGTTGGGACGCTCATCGTCGTAGCGCATGGCTACGAATGGGGATTCACTGTATCACTGCGGTATTTTGACCATTTTCTTCGCGATTTTTCAATTAAAAGTACTAATATTTATTGCGTTATGTACGAGAAGTATTCTATCAGCCATGGTTGGATTGGTGAACTTACAATTAATGAACATTGGCATTTTTCGGCATTGGCAGCGACGAAAAAATATTGTGGCAGTAAAATGAAGACAAAGCCCTTTGTAAACTTCCGCAGATTTTTTTCTTATCTCGTTGGCGATCTAGCATCACACGGAACATCGTTATAAAAACATGAAATCTTGTACAAAAGTTGTAAACGGGGGGAATTTTAGAGAGGAAAAGGGTCATGGTGTAAAGAATTTGCCGGTCATCCACGAAGTAACGCGGCAACGCCTTCGCATATAGTAATTTTTAAACGGTCAATTATGCGATGCAAATTGAGCTGCGCGCTAGCGCTACTAAAAAGGGATGTCAACAAATCAGCATTCATATTATTTAGGTAAGTAATTTAGTTATTTCATAAATGCATAATTTTTTACTTAGCAGACAGCTCTCGTGTTATATATATTTTGCGATGGTGGAAAAAGGTCTAGCGCCGGCTTTGCAAGTGACACCTACGATTTACGTACGCTACGGAAAATTCTGGGAATAAATAATACCTATTAACATATTTATAATTAGAAAGAAAGAGAGGATTGGATTAAAATAATTTTAAAAATAAATTTGCTTTATAACAATCAATTATATTTAATATATTGAATAACTTATTAAATATTTTATGTAATTTTGTACGTATGTACTTACAGAGTTTTCAATTAAATTTTTTTAAACAATTTACGACATAATTTAATTTTTTATATTGTTGTCACAATACGTAAGAAAAGAGGATGTGGATTCAAAGATCATCTAAGAAGTGAATCTCATTTTATTAAAAAAAATCCAGACGCGATTACTCTGTCAAATGTGTGAAATGTAACGGATAAATTTCTATTTTTCACGGCAGTATGATATTTCGAAGCACTTGGAGACGCAAGACCATAAAAGATATTTAAATACTGCTCTATCTTCCTCCAAAATACAGAAATTTTAAGTAAAATCAATTTATGAAAACGAAGAAAAGAAACTAGCATTAGCAGAAGGATGTCTTTCCATGCTATTTTTCATAGTCATTCCTTCCTGTACATCACAAGTTATCAAATCGGTTTTGCAGCGCACATGATAAATAACGCCGTTCAAACAGCTGCTGTTTTGTTGCCCGCAGATGTGGAAAATATTGTCATTAAAATATATTTCTATTTCTACATTACACTGTGCGTCTTCAAATGCTGAATGAATTTTGTGAAAATGCGGAAGTCGCATGTATAAGAAAATACTTGGTTACAGTAAAACGCGCTAGTTACCTCTTTCGTCAGCTGTAGATAGAATTTTTAAATTATACCACACCATGAATTCCTAATTTCTATATCAGGCTTAATGGCCTAGAATTGTAGAAGAGAGTTTTGAAAAAGAATCCTCAAATTTAGCTAGAGTTTAAAAACAAACAATCACCTTTTTTTAAATGCTATTGAAGTTATTGAGGGAGATAAAATTTTGGTAATCGAAGTAGCGAATGAAGTTTAAAATATCTGAATCAAAAGCGGTCAGAAAGTCAAAGCGGTCGACTAAAATCTCTATGAACTTTGACCCCCATTATGACTTTCGGAGGTCATAATAAATTGTTGTACGGATGAATGAACTGCGTAACCGACTTTGGGACCCTTCAAAACCTATGGTTTGACACGTTGGCTGTCATGATGGCCAGACATTTAACTCTACGACCTTTGACCCCCATTGAGACCTCGGTGGTCAGCAAATCAACAATACGGATCTATTAACTGAAAAATCGACTTTAGCACCCTTGAAAACATATGGTTCGAAACCTGGGTGTCACGATGGCCGGACGTTTACCTCTACGGCCTTTGACCTCCGTATTAACCTTGGTGGTCAATTAGTGAATAATACGGGTATTTGGACAATATCAATGACTTGGGTGCCCTATAAAATCCATGGATCGACACCTTTGTTGGTATGCTTTTCTTTTTGCCACCCTTATGACCTTGACGGTGACCTTACTGGGTCAACG
The DNA here is from genome assembly GCF_921293095.1 of Ischnura elegans. NCBI lineage: Eukaryota > Metazoa > Arthropoda > Insecta > Odonata > Coenagrionidae > Ischnura > Ischnura elegans. The sequence goes on from NC_060257.1 coordinate 79,471,892, forward strand.
GTTGAATTTTCGTAAATTTAAGTGGTTTTTTTTCGGGTTTCTTGTGTCCGAAAACCCAAGAATTGACATTTTTGGTCAATGAAATTTAGACATTTTTCAATCTCGATTTTTTACATTAAAACCACATAAAATTAAAATTTTTGGTTTGGACCCACATTGCGAGGTCAAAAGGTCAAAATTGTAAAAATTTTCCTTAAACTCAACAAAACTTAGGACCTTTCCCCATAAGTGTGCCAATTTTTATGATTATTGCTCGATGCAAAGTTACTAAAATTACGGGTCAAAAATGACACACGACCGTTGGGACAGTCTTAATATTCATTTTCTAGGAATGTCACCGTTAGGTTAATCTACTAGTAATAAGAAATATTTCAAAAATAATTTTGCCTTTTTATGGACCCCTCCCTTCACCCTTTGTGAAATGTCGTGGGATTTTGCTCCACGCCTTTTTTTTAATCTCACGTAGGATTTTTCAAAATGCGTATTTTCAGTGTAAATACGTTAATCTAGGCTTCATTGTACTGGGCTTATAAATAAAACGATTTGTTTAATTATTTTTATTGAAGATTACCGAGATCGCAATAAACTGGTTTTTGCGGAAAAAATTACGAGATACTTGCCAGGACCCCTTCTTTTTACCTAGAGGGGGTGAAAAGGTATGGTCTAGGGGGAGGAAAGCCATGGTCTAGGGGGGGGAAGCCATGTTCTAGGAGGGGGGGGGGCAAGCCAAGTTGAGACATTTTAGCATGGGAAAGATGAATGAAGAACATTATAACAGCGCTTTATTAGTTTATGAGATCATTTCCTTGAAAAAATAGTTTTATTTCAGTTACTTAACTTATACTAATACATATCATTTTTCGTTGGTTTGAAGAAAATTTGTTGAATACTTTCGTTCCAATTCAGTACTGATTTTGCTTAAAGAATTTTGCGATTTTTGCTTCTAGGGGGACAGCTGCTCCCCCTGGCCTTCGCTGGGTACGCCCATGTTTACATATGACATTCTTAATCAATTTATTTAATACGATCGCTTCTAGCTTTATCTTGATTTATTTAGCTTTTTGCGCACAGTCAAGGCTATAAAATGCCTTAGTTCATCGTAAAAATATATTTATTAAGTGTATAATCATTTTGCGTGCCCAATATCGTCACTTTTCGGCGACTTTGCAGCGAATTAGCGTTAAAATATCTCAAGCGCGCATACGGAATATCGTCTGCTGTCCCAACCGTGACGTCACGCTCCCTCATCCCACTCACTTCCCCGCCGTGCGATGTTGGCCACAGCGTTCCGCCCGAATGGCACGTCTACTTACTTAAATGGTCTAAGGTTTGGCGCCAAAACAAATGACACACTAAATTATATCTAACAGGTTACAAAAAATAACAATGACAATATATCACATCCTGCTTTCATTATCACACTACATGCCCAATCTTTATGGATATTAAATCTGGTTTTGCATGTGGTAGCTCTAATGATGGCATGAAGATTTCCCATCCTTTACTTTTAATCCCTTGGGATCCGTAATCATAGCGGCATGCTTATTCCCTTCCTTACTTCCTTGCTTGAGGTCAGGGCATCTATGACCCTGACTTGCAAGCTCAGCCTTAAGAGTGTACCTCCCTTGGAATCTGAAAGGATCTCAATCCAGTTAAGCAAGGATACCATGGGCATTCTTTACAGTAAATACAGTACCAAAAATTAGTGAACCCATAAAGGCGTGTTTTATAGAAGTGCTCTTTAGCTCATTTTGATTGGCTCTTGCCAGTCAATGGAACGAATAAGAATGCTTCCTTGTAATTTATGCCATTAGCAAACATGCGTAACAAACTATCTGACAGTTAAATAAAAACAAATCTTATATTTCTTATCATAAGCTCATGGCACCAAAATTCAATTTTAATATAAAAATTAGCTTTTGATGTCCTGTATTGCAATGAATTCCATCCATGTATGAGCATTAGTTTTATATCTAGATGTTCATTATTGATGTTATTAACCACAGATGTATTGAAGGATATATATTTGACAGTAGCAAGCAGGAGACATTGAAACAGGCTGCATATTCCTTAAACTCAGCCATTTAATTTGATTTTTATTTGAAATGACATGACAAACTATCAAAAATGATGCCAAACTGTTCATTTTCAATCTATCAGAAAAATTACATAGCTATAATATTTAACCCTTTTACTGCCAGCCCATTTCAGTTGGGATGTGCGAAGACTGCCAAGGCTATTTTCGGGAATTAGGAACATTTCAGATTTAAAAAAATTTCAGCTACTTAATTTTATTTAATGCATCTAGATTTTTTTACAATACTTAAGATATATGTAGTTATATCTTATAACCATAGATAGATTATGGGGGTTTACTCAAGTTACAGCCGTTGAAGAGGCGACAATCACGAAAAAAAGTCAAATAAGTGGGGCCAATAAATTTGCCCCTGGCAGTTTTTGCTCAACCAGCTAGGGCGGATATATCGGCTCAGTGGTAGTATAAGGGTTAATGAATTTTGAGTTAGATAAAAGTCAGGTCCACTATCCTTTGAGAGCATTGAAATATTCAAATTCCTATCAATCACCTCAGCTGGCAGGGGTGGAATCAGCATGATATTTAGGGTGGGGGGGTTTATAATCTGGGGAGGATGAATACCCACCAGGAGAGAGGGTCATTTTTAACCTCTTCCCTACGCAGGGCGTGATTTCACGGCCGGTATTTTCTGATGCTAAAGAAGGAAGGCCAGATTTTCACGGCTTGAATTTTTCGAAGCAAAAGGCCAAAGGCCGTGTTTTCACGGTTTCGCGGTCAAGCATGCCAAGTGGGTTCCAACCGCCATTAGGGTCCCTTGGCACGAGAGGTCCGACCCTTTCCTATTGTCCGTGTGGGGATTACCTCGGCCCATTCCGGCTCTCAGTGTCCCACTCAAGGAAGGTGCTCATGGTCACTTATTTGTTTATAAGTTAAAATAACTAAAAACATTCATGTTGCATTTATTTAAAATCAATGCAAGGAATTACATTCTGTATGTTCTGCTGATTGGTTCCAAATTTTAAACGGAATTCTAGCGTTCATATTAACGGAGTTGATCATGGCCTAGAACAATTTTTAGAGACGCTAAGGTTAGATGTTTAATTGTTATTTTTATAACTTACTAGCAAGTTTATAGGAGCGATATTATAATGATTTACAACTAAAAATATACGTTACTCTGTTAGCTACATTCGAAGTGTACATTTGCGGTGAAATTCGATTGAATATCCGATTTAACCGCTATGAAAAAAAGCCCTGGTAATGTAATAAAATATGATTCTCTCAGTTCTTTCTTGTGAGCCAAAATTACAGTGACCATTTTTAATAACCTCTTACCAACCTTTGAATACAAAGGTATTATAAACGAATTTTGCTATAAATACTGATTAATGCATATCCTAAAAATTCGTAAATTTAATGTACCAATAGGGAATGTTTTACGTAGACACATGTTGTGAGAAGCATTCCATACCATTGCAGGAATAAGAACTGCTCTACCCAGGTAATTACTCTCATATCTTGGTTCTCTGGTCAGGATCCATTAAGGTGGTCTGCCCTGTGCACCTCACGGGCTTATTTCCGGACACATTAGCGCATTAATGTTTTCTTGGAAAAACTTATTATCCTCCAACTGGCACACCTAAGAGTATATTGGTGTAAGTATTCTCCTACTGAAATATGTACGTGGAAGATGATAACCTCACTCTTCTCGGAATAGCTCATTTTCTTTTCAAAATTTTCTTGGCGTGTATTCAAATTTAGCCGTTAACTATATGTACGCATTCCGCTACCTATACCAGGGATGGTTTCTGTAGAACCCTGCTGTGCGATGCAGCCCATACCATGAATGAAAGAGAACTGCTCTACCCAGGTAATTACTCTCATATCTTGGTTCTCTGGTCAGGATCCAGGTGGTCTGCCCTGTGCCCCTCACGGGCTTATTTCGGGACACATTAGTGCATTAATGTTTTCTTGGAAAAACTTATTATCCTCCAACTGGAACACCCAAGAGTATATGTATTGTTGTAAGTATTCTCCTACTGAAATATGTACGTGGAAGATGATAATCTCACTCTTCTCGGAAAAGCTTTGAAAAATTTGCTTTAAAAAAATAATATTTAGCCATTTCAAACAACAAATTTGTAAGATTCAAGTAGTTGTATGAGAATTTTTCGGGAAAATATTCTTCTAATAAAATTCTAAATGTATCATTCTCATGTTTTCAGAGAACTGGAGAGCAGACGCAAATGAGGAGTGTGGATTTTGGCATCATGGATCTAAAATATGTTAATATCATAAATCTTAAATACCTAGAAGTAGGCTAGGAATATTGAAAGATTTCATTCCCTTTAAAGTATTTGTTGGTCTATGATATAGTGCCATTTTGCTGAAAACCCTAAAAATAACCGTAGAACTTCGTTTAAAAGTTCTACAGGCATTGCAAAGTGAAAGGAATACATTGATGAACTGACATTTTATGCAACAGTAACAACAAAAAAAATTAAAATTGCACTGGTAACAATAAACTGACCGCAAAAGTAAGCCGGGATGGGCTGTCTTCGGGGAAAAGGGTCGAGGATTATATTTGCCCAGTTGCTGAGGAAAGGGTCCGGGACCCCGCTAGGAAAGGTCATTAAGGGGAGGAAGGGACTACCTGGACAGTCCCAAGCTGAGAAAAAACTCCGTACGGGGCGAAAAAGAAATTCTCAAACCCTTAGTAGAGCCAAAAGCAACTTCCCGTGAAGGAGCTCGGAGCGAAAAGGTTAAAGTAGGGAGTGCCATGCTCTACGATAAATACTACTCAAACTTCTCTCGCATTTGGAAATTGTATCCATGAATTTGCATGTGAACTCCCTTTACTACTTTTCAAGGGTACAAAAACTAATTAAAAAAATATTTGATGAAATTTGGGGGGATATGACCCCTGTGACCCCCTAAATCTGCCCATGTCTTCTGTATGGGTAATATTTTGAAGTATTCTTCACCACCCGTCAACAGTTAGGCTGATCAGCTATTCATTTTTCAAATTGCCGCTATGTAGATTGAACTAATAATTCATCAGAGACTGAATAGCATGAAGTTGCCTGATGTGGATGGCACATTGTGTGAGCTCGTAGCAGCTTGTCTTGCTGATAACTATTGCCGTTTAAATTGGGTGAGTGTGTAGCCATGAGTGGTCACTTCCAGTAAATGACAATACTAATGCATTCAATCTGCTGTCTGCCCATGGGCTCTGGAATCTGCCATACTAGCTACCCTCACCATGATTTCCTCATGTAGTTGTCTCACTTACCAATGATGCAGTCAGGCAGGAGTCCCTCAGTGGCTCCTCTTGGTTCGTGGATGCGCCACAGACCGTGCTCCTCATCACACCTCAGCTCCCTCTGGCGAATGCCGGTGTCTGGGAACTTGAAGCCCACGCAGCACATGTAGTAGGCTGCTGTTGCATTGCGTGTCACCAAGTAGCCGTCTTTGGGTGTGTCTGGGTTAGGCCAGCCACAGCCGAGGGCTGTAATAGAAGAGAGGTGATAGTAAGACTCCCTCAAGTCCGTGGTCTTTTCCATTGTAGTTCCCGAGGGAAACTGTAGGTATTCCATTTGGGCAGTACGGGATTTAAGACTAGGCGAGGAAAGTGGCCAATTTGAGGCCTTGCAGGCTCAAGAAAAAGATTAGAAATTGAAATTATTTCATTTTCAAGAAACTTTTTAATCGTATACTTAAGATTTCTTTCTATGATTGTAAAAAGTATGCAAGCACTTGTACAATGAATAAAAAATCTGATTGTAATAAAACATATTGTTTGTTTGCCTTCCTATTGGATTTTTTTTACAAATTTCATTTTAAAACATAAAAAAATATTACAGCGTTAGACTTATAATTTTTCCCATAGGTAATCTGGGAACACAGGTTTGTTTGAGGGGCTTTTTTGACCATCTTGCTGTGAGGCCTCTAAGGTTCCAAACCCAGTACTGCATTTGAAGGAAATTTTTATAACGTACATTAAAACCCCTCATTTGCACTTTTCTAGGCATCCCAGGAAAAAAGTGCGAATTGCGGGAAAATGCAAATGTGTTGTGGGAAACGGAGAATTTTCACTTTTACTGACGTATTTGCTTGGGAAATGTTAAAAATAAAAATCTGACTGATAAACTGAAACAGAGGATTAGTATTATTTATTTATTTAAGAATACTGAAAGAAGATATTGCAAACATATGCAAGAATTACAATGGCGGCAACATTTCAGTGTTACTTGTTATAAGTAATCATTAAGCAATCTATTGTTTAACATATTGATTAGAAAAAAAGTCTAATACTTATTAATAAGTCTAATACTTATTAATAAGGATTATGTAAAGATTCCTTAATACTATTCCTTTGTCTACTGACATCATGCACATTGTTTTCAATTTTTTGCAGTTCATCAAGCATTTTCTCTCTGCAGTTTCCACCTAACGAGTAATTCCTTAGTGTGTGAGCATCAAATACTGTGTCTTGGTATGAAGGTAAAGGAGCCTCATCATCCTCTGTGCAAGGGTGCAATCAGGATCAAAACTAGAGGGGGGAAAGCCGTGGTCGTTCAACTTGTAACACAGAAAAGGTTATGAAAACTAAATTTCAAGAATATTATAACAGTTCTTAATTATTTTTAAACATTATTTGCTCGGAAAAATATTGTCATATTAACCCTTTTACTGCCAGCCCAATTTCAGGTGGGATGTGCGAAGATTGCCAAGGCTATTTTCCGGAATTTGCAACATTTCAGATTTTAAAATTTTCAGCTATTTAATTTTATGTAATACATCTAGATTTTTTCCTAATACTTAGCATATATTTATATCTTATAACCATGCGTAGATTATGAGGGTTTACTTACTTAAATTACAGCTGTTGAAAAGGCCACAATTACGAAAAAAAAGTAAAATAATTTGGGCCGATATATCGACCAAGTGGCAATAAAAGGGTTACTTACATGTTTTATATTAATATCACTTTTCTAGGATTTTAAGAAAATTTGTTCAAAACCTTTGTTTTGAACTTAATATTCTTTTGCTTCTAGGGGAGGTGGCTGCCCCCTCCAGCCCCCCACTGGGTAGGCCCATGCCTCTGTGTCCTCCTCATCTGCATCTTCCTATAGGCGTTTATCCAAAAAGTCATCTACACTCTCTATCGATGTTGCCACAACACAGGAATCTAATTTGACGAATTATGAAAATGTAAAATTTGTCTCAAGAAGATTTCACTCATATCGATTCCATAGTATCATCGTCACAAGTTCAGTCAGCTGAAATTTCTTTGATATTATTAACATGAAACCCTGCCCTTTTAAAGTAGTTGTATATTTTAGAGTCCTTATCTGAGAATATCTGAGTAAGCGCATAAAATACATATAAAACTGGGTCATTAAAACCAAAAATTTTATAATACCTTAATAACATCTTGTAGCAGTCTGAGCCATTTCTGTTGGAGGTGGATACTTTGATTGTAAGTTGATGTTATTGACAGCACTTCCTTTATTTATTAGAAAAATTTGACTTTTTCTAATGTCCACTATGCTTTTATATACAATGACTTCATCCATTTCTTCATAGCTACTGGAAAATTTGTGGTATAGGACTACCTTTACTTGTATTGTAAAGTAAATAAAACTTTTGCTCACTGCTTGGAGATTTCTACGAACATCTTTAGTGCCAAAATAGTGTTATGTGACAACTCCCGTTAATCTACTGCTGATAATAACAGTGCCAGTGTTTGTAAAGCATAAAGTTTGACTAGATTGAAAAATATCTGCCAAGAGTTGTACTTATCAGTGTCCCATCATGATTGGTTTGTAAACAGTGCTATTATTGCTATTGAGACATATCTGACAGTAATGTAAAGATTGTCAGTGGTGTGTTCACCTCCGTTATTCACTGTCAAGATGACAGTTCATGATCGAGCTATCGAGCATCAAGGAGCTATATGTGAAGTTTGTTTATTCAAGTATATCAACCGTATCAATGAATAACAGTGGGAAAAGTCACCTGCCCCACTTGCGTAGGTGAATGTAAGGCTTGATCAGTGAAAAAATAGTAGTTTTCATCGTAACAGGCTCTGTGATTGTTAGTTATATGTGATGAATATAAGAATGGTTGCGACTTTCAGTTTTTGGTGATTGTATTTGCCTATTTCCCAGTATTTTTAATGGTGTGAGCTACTTTATCGCTTGTGGATTTTTCCTTAATTATTGAAAGATATTGCAGCTTGTGTGTGTGTGCGCTGGCAGCGACCGATTTGTGATCTCACATTTGTATTATTGTCAGACTGTTTTGATGTCATTATGTATTCGTGAAACCAAGGAAATGGTGAAACTCTGTCACATTATCATGGAATAAAAGTGATAGCTTTTCATAGATAACTGCCTTAATGGTATTTTTCATTATTTTAAAAAGTGCCTTTCATGTGCTCTATGAATTGACATTAGCTTTCCAAATCCCATTACTTACATGAAAGAAATGCAGAGCGACAGATTTTTTGTTATTACACAGGAGTTGAGTGTTTTTGTCTGTGATTTAGGCTCTCTGGCAAAGTATGCATTCGTGATGGATTTTCATATACAGCAGACTTCCAATTATCCGGCCGCGGTCTATTCGGATTGTGGATTATCCATGCACAATTTTCACTTTCGCTCAATTTTTTCCGCAATCTTCATTTTAAAAAATCGGATGCAAAATCATCGGAATTACGGCACTAATGCTAGGATACACCGGGCTTATTATTTCCGTAATAATCCCCTTCGTAAAACGGAAGCGAACATGTGCTAGCTACATTCATGGGAGCATCGTGTTCCTGTTTTCTAAGCCTCGCAGTATGCGAACTTGCTCCTTGATCATGGATACACGTCGTGCAGCAGTTGCAACTCAGGCAACTTGTGCAAGACACGACTAGGTGGTGTGGTTTGGACCCTGACAGTGTAGTTTCCGACATTGAGTGGTGGTTTTGAAGCATTCGTGCTAACCACTTTTCTGTATTCGTTATCACATAGTTACGGATGTTTGGTTTTCTAAACTAGGCCTTACATGGAGCATTATTAATATGAGTAAAAACCATGTTATCGCCGCTAAAAAGAGCGCTAACTGGCAAAGAAAGCTCTCAATGAGTCCAGGAAGCATTCTTAAATATCAGAATAACTGCATAAATAATAATATATTATTTGTTTTATGTAAATTATGAGCATTACAAGACATTTAAGTGAAAGTTTGGATTATCTGTGTTTTCCGAATATTCATGCCGTCTCTCCCCATCATTAGCCCGGATAATCTGGAGTGTACTGTATATTTTAAGAATGTGCATTTTGATCACAGCTTTGATGGAGTTGGTGGTCCATCTTGTGCAGTGGCCCTACAAATACTCCTCTCGCAAAATTGCGATGGTCTGCCATGTAATTTGTCATTACCTGGGTCTGCTTTTATATGATTTTTTGAATATTTCTTCTGCAAGTCACTGCTAATTATTGTTTTATTCAATTTTTTCTCCTAAAAAATACAAATGAAGGAAAAAAAACTGATTCATTCACAAAATATATAAGATAAGTTAACGAATAACATGCCCTGATAAATCTATAAGTACCACTATTGTCTTAATCAACTGCCAACAACTGTTGCCAAAATATTCGTCCGCTAGAAACAGTTACGGCAGAATTTGAACACTGCAAGCACTTGCCATTGGCTACAGCCCTTTTTAGGTTGAAGGAGCTCAGAATTTTTCATATAAACATCACTTAAGCCTCATCGCTCCTCTTCAACCCCCAGAGAAGTCCACTCTGTCTAGTGGTGCCTCTCTGTATGTCCCATTTGTAATACCAGGGGATAGGGTGACACCATATACTGAAGGGAAACCCTGCCTAGTGAAGGTGAACTGTCCTCTCGTTCGTAATAGTCCCCTTGGTATTGAAGGAATTGTGAATGAAATTTTATCAAATTTTCCATCTCAGAATTGACTGGAACTTTTTTTTCATAATTTAGGCATATCAACGATTCAATTGCAAAAATAAAATTAGCGCACATAAAAATGTATTAAAAATTTTGGTTGGATGACCTACACATCATTGGTAAAGCAAATTAAAATCAGTCTGTTTTATAGTTCATTAGTCCATTTAAAATTGGTATTCTTTGTTCTTAATGTGGGCATGTGTCAAATAATAATATGTACCTGTTTAATTACTTTGATTAACTATATTGAAAAACCCTTCAAGTGTGTGTGATGAAGCATATGTGTCCAGCTAGTTCCATACCTCCAGCATCACATTAATGGGGAGATATTTAAATCACCCGCTATACTTTAAGAAGGGTCAAAGACTTAGTGCAAATATTTATGCAATGTTTTTAGCACTATGGATGTAGTTATTAACGCAATACCAAATACGGAACAAAAAGACCAGAGTAAAAGCAGGCAAATCAAGTTAATATATTAGAAAGTGAATGATTAGAAAGTGAATGATTAGAAAACGCATATGCTATATCATGCACACTTGAGATCTTTATATTGCTAGAAGAAGGCATTACATTAAACACACTCAGGGTTTATATACTTCCATTCAACCTTCTGGCATGCCCATGGCAAATTTTCTCATATTTTAGTTTTTGAGATCTCCACTTGGTGGTGTTTACTTTCACTGCCTATAATTCCAGATTAATTAAAATTGTTAATGAAAGAACGGATAGTTACATTTAGAGCATATAGATGGTGGGTCAGTAACTGTGTGCTAGAGATATGAAAACAATGTATCTTGAATGCGAGCAAATTGTAGACTGGTAAACACACAACCACACTGCAAGACTTCCATTCAACAGAGCACAAACATAGAAACACATTCTCAAACCCTGAGTAGACTGGAAACATTAATAGTAGTGCTGTACATTGGTAAAAAATTAAACTTTTGCTATGGCTAAACTGTGAAAACCTAAAAAAATACATGCATTCATATGATAATATGGTACATTGATAAAAAGGAGGACATTAAGGCAATTTAAAAATTGTTCGTGGACAGAGGACACAGACGTAAATTGGAGGACGAGTCCGCAAAAAAAGAAGACCTCTGTTCACCCTACTACTTTGGAGATGCCATGGCACTCTCCTTGGATAAGTGTAATTCTCTCACCCTTGTAGTGGAAGAGCACCCCCCTCTTGGTGTATATGGTGGGTGAGGATGAGCGCAAGGCGACACGCAAAGCACCTTGGGGTGACTCGAAGCGCACAGCCTCCGGTGCCTCGCCGCACCCAGACAGCAGTACTCGCTCCTCCCCCTGCTCTTGATCCGGGCCACTTGGCGTCGCCACCGTAGACACCTCCAACCAATCAGGGCACTCCTGCTCATGCGGACCAACACCTAAATGGACATTCAGGAAGGATGTAATAATCTAAATAAGAAATGAGTAGATAACAAACCAATGGTTGGCAAGTTCACTTCGTAGAATGGTGACATGACAGAATCAAAAATTAACATTGTTACATTCCACACAGTATTTATTAAAAAAAAAAACTACCAAATTTGACCTTTTCAGGTTATTACCAAGATGCACTGAATTGTTGAGGCCTTTACTTAGATCTAAATATTTCCATTAAAGACGGCGAGCATAAGTTCTCCATTTACCGAAAGTCAACTTATACAGACCAAGTCATCCACGCAACTTCCAAGCATGCCATAACCCAAAAATTGTCAGCCTTTCATTGCATGCTGCATAGAGCTTTGTCGATCCCTTTAGAGCCCTCAGATCTCCTTTCGGAAATTACCACCATCAAAAAAATCGCGATAGCCAATGGTTACACCGAAAAATTGATCAACGATTTGTTTGAAAGCAAAAACAGAAAATTCTTACTCAGAGGTATTTACTCTACCACCCCCACGGATCAACAGTCATGGCGACGCATAAAATATTTAGGCCAACCTTCTATTAAATTGGAAAAATTACTCAAAGTAATCTACATAAAACCGGCCTTTTACAATAATTCTAACCTGAAGAGCATGCTACCTTCAGTCAAGGACCCCATTGACTCAGCCCTCAAGAGCGGGGTCTACCAATTAAGGTGTGGTGATTGTGACTCCAAATACATAGGACAAACAGGAATAAGTCTGACCGAACGAGCGGAGGAACACCGGCGCGATTACTACAACAACACTGGGATGTCCCAATTCGCTACCCATCTTCGGGAGGAAGGCCACCAAGCGGATTTTACCCCGAAATTGCTGCACCGAGTCAAAAAAGGAACACAGCCGGACATCAGAGAACAGTTGGAAATTTTAAAAATTGTAAAGAGGAAAGAACCCATTGCTAATGACCACCTTTTCCCTTTCCACTCCCCCCTCCTAGACATTCCACTATTACACCCCAAAAATCCTTGTGACGCCAACCCACGCTCTTCTTTGTAACTACCTCTGGTTTTTCCCCTATCCCTTCCCTCCTTCACCATTCCCGTCACTTACCTCTCCCCTTCCCCTCCAATCACCCGACCACAGAGTATATATACCGGCAAAATCTGATGTGTATCACTAGTCTTGAAAATGGTACAGTGTAACCGAAACTAGTCGGCAATAAAGTGTGTGTTTTTGTAGAAAAGCTAAGAAATTTCCTTCCAACCATATTACCAAGAGTTCACAGGATACCTCTGTAGATTGAATACCTCTTTTACCTCTTGAAAATGACCTGAAAAGGTTGTAACTGAAAGAATTTTTAAGGAATACTGTGTGGAATACAGCAAAATAAATTTTTGATTCTATAATGAGTAAATAATTGTTACTGCATTAAAGACAAACAGGCACAGCAGTAAGGGTATCAAAAAGAGAATTCTACTAACCCCTAAAGCACGGCGGGCACTTAATTAAATCCCATCCCAGCGGCAGGATGAGATTTAAATGACTTCGCCTTTTTGGCATTCTATCATTCAATAATTTATGACTTTCATAGTATTCGATCAGTATCATTGAGAAATTTTCATACACTTGCTAAATATAATGCACTAATAAATGATTATTTTCTAGCAATTTTAATAAATATTTATTGTTTTATGTATCTCGTTCTCTGAACTAATGAATAAATTTTCAGTTTTCAAGATTTAAATTTTGTTTTGATTAAGCTGCGAGACCTCTAACATTCCATGCATTTTTTAATACAATTACATGATGTATTTTAGTGATTTGGGGTTGAAAATTTCATAACCGATGGGATATTTTTGATAGGATTACCCATTTTGCCTACTTGAAAATTCATCACTTCGCCCATTTCTCTGACTTTTTTCTATTATTACCGAATCATTTGATATAGGTACTCACTTGCTATTGTTTCAAGCATCAATATGTAAATATTGTAATGACTTTACTATAGTAATTCTGCATCGTGTGACCAGATTTGAAGCAATCCAAGCGTAAGCCCACTGCACATTTTTCACAGGAGCAGTGGCGCCGACTCCATGGCGCCTGAGGGGGCCCGAGCCCCCTCAAAGATTCGTTAGGGGGGGCTGAGCCCCCTCAATAATTCAAGAAAATAATTAAGTTATATTATGCTTTGGGAAAATCACAAAAATATATTGGTATTTTCCCATGTTTGACGATAGATACCTTTTAAAATGCATTCAATAATGTGTTAAAACAAATAATTTTAAGGTAGTAAGCAGGTTAACTGAAAACAAGTGGTGTGAATTATGATAGTGTTACGGTGCTGAGACACACTTTGAATTTAACCTCTTCCCGGGGTAAGACTCCCGATATGGGCCCCCCCAATATTTTTTATAAGTCGGCGCCCCTGCACAGGAGTACACACGTCTCTTCATTTCCCATACTTGGCACAAACTGCTCACCTTATTTGGGGCTTTGATTTCTTCCCAGCTGCAGAAATTCTCCTTAGGAAATGTATTTCTGTGAGTCTTGGTACTAAATTGTCTAAGGAGTGACGGCCATGTCCAAACAGTCCATATAGAGTTGGATATTTAAAAAATATTACCTCGACCAGCCGCACGTGAAATGATAAGGGTGTCAATTTTTTTAGGGCTAACCATTTATTGGTCAATGCATCTGGTGCGATACACCATTTAGCCTGGCTAGCATAAGAGATATCCACATATTTCTTTTCATATCGGGCGTTGTATCTCAGAAGAAATAAGGGCTAAAAAGGCATATTAAACTACCGCCATCTCTTGGAGTTTTCCGAACTATGTTGATGCTTCATGAATTTCAACATAAGCTAACAAATCACTACCTTGTGAATCATTGGTAAGTTTTCTTCACATGATATGTTGCTTACTAGTAGACCACCCAGCATTACTTGGGAAGGACAGTACACAGAGAAGTGAGAAACTTGGAATTCATAGCCGCATAGTAGGAATATTATATTTTCTCTTTGAGCATGTCAAGATGTGTGCCTACTCGGCAGGATTTCCAACTGCAGAAGTTGTATAACGTGTCGTAACTAACAACATTGAGAAAACAATGCAAAGGACACATCGAAAGCAACTGAAAGTAGCACTATGGGGTTTGGGAGCAAAAGATGCACCTACGTTCTAACTTTGATTGCAATCGGTTCTGCCGTATGGAAACACATAGTGGACATATGAACAGAAATCCTCTTTTATTATTATAGATGGATATGCGGAAGTCTATACGATTCTGAATTATGTTTATTATGGAGTCTCTTTTGAATTTCTTGGTGTGGTGGTATGGTATTTGGAGGAGGTGACCGACCGCTGAGGTCATTTGCACCATGAGGAAAGGTAATGGAAGGACGGGTGAAGAGAAATCCGGCGTTGGCATTAGCCTGCTCCTAGGAAAAGGCGCCAAGAGGACCACAGATTTACGTCCCATCTGATGGAAAGAGTGTTGCACTTTTCATGTCCTACACACATCATTCTAGCAGGGCAGTCTCTGAAAATACTCTGCCACTGCCAGGATTTGAACCTGAGTCCGCTGGGTAGGAGGCAAACACTCTAGCCACCACATCAACCCAATCCCCTTGAATTTCCTTTTCACAAATGCAAATTAATTATTTAGCTAAAACGGGCAATGTCTCTTGGGAGATAAATTGCATTTAAAAAATAATTAATCAACATTTGTGCGAAGAAACTAATATTTTGTCTTATTACTGAAATGTAAAAGAATATTTCTCAGCAAAATGTGAATAATCGACCGTTGATTACTATTATATTATTACGATTGAGTTGAAAGTACTTACCCCTGAGGGAGACGTCCAGGAGCGTGACCTGTACCCTTTGACCTGGGAGTCGCGGTCGAATGAGCCACTGGCAGTCACCTTTCATCACGTAGTAGTTAGGGTATCCCGGACTCGCCACAAAACCCTCACCCAGATGCCCCTGCTCGTAGTTATAGTCTCCACCGCTCTGCGGTGCCACACCAGCCACCACCTCCTTGTTGCAGAAGCGAAGCAACTGGCGGTCTGCAAAACAAAATGCACAAAAAAAATTACCATAAATATCTGTGAACAGTATTTTTTTTTATTTCAGTGGGATTAAGATTTCCCGTGAGAGGCAGATACATATGGGGGGCGCAGAGGGTACGTGCCCCCCCTTGCAGGGCCACCTGCAATGCCTAACATAACAGAACCACAATTTTAACTTTTTTATATCATAAGATGGCATTGTCTTGTATGTGTGTATAGTGATTTTAAATAAGAAGTAAGGGGGGTTTAGGGACACCAATCCTGCCGGGAGTTCAGGGGCTACGAGATACCCAATAGTGAAATGGAGGGGCGGGGGTCCTCGGGGCCTTCCCTTGGAAAATGTGTTTCAATTAGTCTCTGAACTCAGCATCTTACGTAATATCTAAGACCAAAATGTTGCGACATATCTACAGGTATCGTTATTTTTGGAAATTATACCTTTTCAATTTGGGGGGGGGTTGGCTCCCCCTGGCTGATGTAAAATATAGTTTAGATTCCCGTATCGAATTTTCACGGTAGCTATTTGTATGAACGTTTACCATAATTATTTTTATCCCTCAGAGATTCATCCTGAAGGTTGGTTAGGGTAGAGCTCAGCTTGAACTAAGCCTCAGGCTTGTAAATTTCACATATCCAGGGTAGGGAGGCCAGTTCCCTTCCCTAGGCAACCTCGTACTTCGAGAATTTTGATTTGGGATGTCCGAAGGTTTCACCCGAGATTTGAATCCAGAACCTATTGGTTAGCTGCCGAGCGCTTTATCCACTAGGCTACCACGGTCTCCTAGTTTTAATTTTATCGCATTATATTTTGATTACTCATTAATACAACACTTTTTACCGCAAAAATTCGTCAAAGAAGTTGGGCGCTCATTGTGTATGGATAAATATATATTTTTTATAGTGATAGAAAAATCGATATATATTTAAATAAAAATCGAGTTTCAATAGTCAAAGATTGAGATGGAGCCGCGATCTTCGAATTTGAATCCAAACTCGATTTTTCAACTTCGATCTCGACCATTTTGTTTGGTATAAGCAGCGTCACTACGGGCCTACGATAAATCCTGAATCACACGATCATTTTTTTTCGTCGCGAAAGTGATCACTATCGCGATCACTTTTCCCGTCGCGAAAAGCGATCGCTCTAGTGATAATTTTTCTGAATCACACGGTCACTACCGCCGTCGCTTTTCGCATCATTTCCGATATCACAGCTCGTTGTCATAGGACCCGCATAACGAAAATATACAGCGTGTTTGTTTATCTATGTCGTTCCCACGATTTTCAAACGTTGCCCTGTAATCGCCCTATACGGAAATGCGTTCTGATTGGCTGATATGGGGATTTAGGGACGGTTTTAGCGACGGAAAAAGCGACCGGACGAGTGACGAAAAATAGCGATGGGAATCCATATGACGATCGCGAAAAACAATTGCCGGCGACGATCATTTTGCGAGTTATCACTCTAGTGATCGCGATAGTGATCACTTTCGCGACGAAAAAAATGACCGTGTGATTCAGGCTTAACATCATCCGTCTATAACGTCGTCCCGAGTGATAGACTTTTCACAGAGACCGGTGAAATTGGAGAGTCACGCCCTCGATCATCAAGAAGGGTCATGCATCTCAATCAGTTAATGTCTCAAAAATTTTGGTGCAGCCGAATGGTTCCTGGCGGTGATCCCAAAAGTTTAATGTGCTGCATTCATAAATTTTTACCTCAAATAATTCAATCATGCATTCTGATTAGATTTGCTAGGAATTTTCCTCAACAACTCAGATGTTTATTTTGAGTGTTTATCGAATAAATAATAAACAAGTTTATGCATTAACCGTGTTTAAAAGAAAAGAAACGTCAATTTAGCGTTTTCCATCTACCACAGCACCGTTTTCCTCGTCGTTTTTCTATTATATGTTCAGATTATTTCTGAAATACCCTGCATGTGCACATGCCATTACGGTAGCACCTACATGCGGTTTAATGCATGTTGGGGAGAAATATTCACCCCCCGCCAAACACCCTAGCGTGGTGGCTTGTATGGTATCATTTAGATGTGGATTTAGATACCACACAGTGAAAGGTCTCCTGCTTTCGTGATTGCCCGCAATTTCGGGGGAATTCGGAGCAGAAACAGGAGAAGTTTATTGCGGTCAAATGGAGTCTGCGCATAAAGCCTCAACTTCATGGAGGTGAAATCGAAAGATCGCGGCGGCGGCGAAACAGGAGTTAGAGGTCACAGTTGATTGGAAGCCGTTGGGTGTGAGGCACGGAAATGAAATGGGAGTGACTTGGAACCGGAAATTACTGTCAACAATCAATTAATGGAATTGGAAGGGAAGAATGAGCGTGGAGAAGTTTGTTGACGAAGCCGCTAGAGGCGCTGCTGGTGTGGGCTGCTTGTGTAGTTATGTGATTGTGGCTATGATCAATAATTAGTTACCGTTGCTTAGTGTCTTGGAGTGTAGGTCTTGATAATTTAATTGAAAATTTTTACCTACGCTTCATTATATTTATGTATTTACCTTCATCAGGGTTCTTATTAGCAACGAATAGGATTTATTTATTGATGTATGTTTCAGTTACCATGAATAAATAAAGCCGATTGGTTGCAAAATATAGTCCTGATGAAGGTAAATTATTATACCAGTTACCACCAATAAAGAAAGCCAATTCATTGCAAAAAATAGTCCTGATGAAGGTATATTAATATGCTGAAACGTTGGCGAAAATTCACATTTAGATTATCAAGGCCTATACTTCAAGACACTAATCAACGTTAAAATATAGAGGCTGAGAGAAAAAAATCAAGCGATTAGTTAGTTTGAAATGCGATGCCGTTTCTTTTACGAACGAAGTGTCCGTTTTCCCTGGAATATCTGACAGTCACTTTCATTGACTATGGAGGATGATGGGGCTCTATCCTCTCCGGAACTATCCGTATCCTTATCCGAAAAAATATCCGTATCCTTAGTGTTTGAAATACAGTAACTTAATGTTTTATTTTTTTTTAAATTTGGCCACTCTGATTCATCTAAATTCGTAATTTAGTTGCGTAATTTTGCTCTCCCATCCGGTAGCCTTTTCATATTGACGTATTTTTTCTCTTTTATATCAGATACAACCAGGCCCGTGCTGAGCCGCCGGGACGTATCCCGGTGGGCCCTCCGGCCTGCAAATCTTTGGCGCCCTCCTATTCAGAAACGGAAAAAAATTAGAGTCAAAATACCAAAATTGAGCAGTTAACTTGATTTTAATGATATATAATTTAAATTGCATAATTAACACCGCCTTGAGAAAACAAAACAATGATTTAAATGAACATAATTCAATCTGATAAGATTCAATGTAATTTTAAGAGAGTAAGGATTAAAATTTCAAAATTTATTTATTTTTATATCCATATCACCAGACCATACCATATTTATTATTATATCCCATATGCTTGTCACATATGTTATCTTCCCCATTTTCGATTACTGTATAATAAGTCTATAATGACTTACCTAGTGTATTTGAAATGTGTCTGCAACGGCTAATGAACTCTTGCGTTAGATTTATTTTTAACTTACGTAGAAATGAACATTTGTCCAAATTCTACATTGATCTTAATTGGTTACCTCTTCGTTGCCGAAGGAATTATATCTTGGGATCTTTTCTGTTCTCCTCATTCCAAAACCAGACTCCTGCATACCTATACGAATTATTCATCCCCCGCCAAAAAGTTACTGGAATTTCCACCCGCCGTGTTTCTGACCTTCCAATTCCTCAAGCCCGCACCAATATATATTTCAAATCTTTTCATTTAACAGCATCTAGATTCTGGAACTCTCTACCGCCAAATATAAAGACGTCACAATCACTTCAGTCGTGTAGGAAGGCTGTACTCCTATTTGAAGTCTAGGGCTTAAGTTAGTCTCCTCAACTTATTTAAGTTATCATGTTAAACTTGTGATGTTATCAAAACTTTCTACATAAATATACATATTTGTATGTGTGTGTTCATTATGATATTTGTTGAAACTTACATTTTTGTGTAATTAATATTGAATATCTTACATTTTTTGTCAAAATATCTACTACTTTTTAACCTAGCAATAATTTCCATAATGCCATATTTTTGTCAAATCGTCATTTATTACGAGTAGAACATTTCCATTATTTTCAATTTTTTTGCTCTCACAGGTTTTACCTAGAGCATAATATAAATATTCATTCATTCATATCCATATTCCGTTAGTTCTCTCCCTGCATAGTGGTGTCGCCCGCTGGCCATGGCCGTCCAACGCCCTAAGAAGGGGTCATGCACAGGCCTGGTTATAGCCAGTCCTATGCAACTCATTCGGGGCCGGGGATGAAGTGCAATAAGAAGAGTTAACTTTGCAATTTGCATCATAGTGACTTAAATTACGAAGTACGCGCAAATTTTATGACATTCCATGACGGTGGTGTGAGAAACGATCGCTCAACCTCCTCCATTGCCATTTACTCGAAAAATAAAATCAACTTTGTGCGATCCTCGCTGAAAATTTATTGCCGACCATTGTTCTGACACTTATGTCTTTTTTTAGGTTGGGCATGAGTGTCCAAACCAGTGCCGTTACTAAGAATACGATTTAGGGGGGGGGATGGGGAAGGGCGACCTCCCCCCACCGTTTGGTAAAATTTTGTAAAAATGACATGCCTGCAAATACATTTTACATAATTTTGGCACTTAAAATTTTGGTTTCATTAAAAGTTGACGTTAAAATTTACTATATGTCAAAACTAGACAATAGTTATAAATATTATTTTTATTTCTCTGATGCTTTGGTGGGGATCTATCCCCTTCATTCCCCCATAGTTACGCCACTGGTCCAATGAATTTTATTTTCCTATATCATGGTTCCGCTAAGTAAAGCCGGAATAGTTAACACATTGTGGTCCGTTCACGTAAAATTACGTGCTTCCTCATCCAGCGGTACTGGTCTGGTCACCTATTTTTACGTGTTTCTGTAAAATGATTTGTCACACCCCTCTACGGAATTATTTTGCACTGTTTGAGCAAGTTATTGTTCTTGCATAGAATAAATAAAAGCACATGCATTAAACATATATGTTCATTAGAAAAACATGTATTTGTTTATGCCAAAAAAATGCCATAGTTCTCGAGTTGTGCGAGTTTAATGGTATACTTGTACAGGGGCGCAGCTAGGAATTAAGGCTGGGGTGGGGGGGATTTAGGTGAAAATAACACCGAGGTGTGTGGGGATATGTTAGGTATATACCCACCAGGATAAGCGGTAGTTGCGAGATTAATAAATTGCGGAATTTTAAGGTAAATGGATCAAAATGGTGAGTTTTACGGCTTTCTGAGGGATATTTTATTCATCCTTTCACTATTCTATTAGTAATATCAATCCAATTAAGTAAAATGGATTAAACTTAAACATTTCTTTGAGCTCTGAGGTGGGGGGGGGATTTATCCCCCGAAACCTCCCCTCGCTGCGCCACTGCAACTACAAAAATATATCCAATATTTTGGCAATAGATGCTTGTTCGCATAGAAAACAAGTTGAGATTATGTTGAGAATTTTCAAAATACCCAGTAGCATAATATTATCATAATTTTCAAACTTTTTCAGTCTTGTGAAATAAAATTGCAGCCCACAGCTAACTGGATTTCATGGTACACATATTTCTCTTGAATTCTTACAAAGTATAAAGTATTTTAAAAAGCCAAACGTTCATAAATAGCTGACCATTGGCTCAGGTGATGATAGGAACTCTTCTTTTAATAATCCTTACTCAGTAGGCCAGGAAAGGGTGGGACACACCACTGAATCTGGTTCCAAAGTTGAAGAAAGGTACCTGAGCAAAATCTCACTGGGAGAGAGCTCATTAGAGGGAGAGGAAAACGTACTTGAAGATCTCAAGTGTAGGAATCATTGAGCACAACACCGGTGTGATAGGGTGAACTTAAGGATTAAACTTAAAAATTTCTCTGAGCTCTGGGGGGGAGGGTTTCATCTCTCAACCCCCCCCCCTCGCTGCGCCACTGTACTTGCATCTTCTGCGTAAAAATTTAAAAAATGGCCGGCCTCCGGGGTTAGTCAAATGCAACGGGGATCGGACTAAGAAGTGTTAAACAGTCTTCTCCTATTAAACAGTCTTCTCTCTACCGATCGTAGTTTCCCACGGCAGTCCTTGCCTCACACCCTGACATGACATGAGTCCTCCTCCCCTGGGCAGTGTCTGTCGTCTGCTCTGTTTATGTCACCGTCTTGCACCCTCCAGTTGCGAGACACCGACCGTCAGAGGCAGTGTGCTCCTTCGAACGGCGATGTGTTTATCATCCCCTCGAGAAGACATCGCGTCGTCGCTTGTTACCAGCGGCGTGACATAATCCACTTCCCGAGGAAGTTGTTAGCTCTTGAGTCGGAAGCTTGGGTCTTCATCGAAGGGTTAAAATGACGCATCACTAGATAAGTCTAAACCGGTCGTGTATTGCCTTTTTCGCTGAGCCTTGTTTCTCGTTTAAAACTTAAGCTGTCGTGATGAAATTTTCAGTGTATCGAAAGTAGATTTTCTTCAAAATTAGCCTGTTCCTAAAGTAAAAAAAAAGAAATATTTCTTAGAAAATACGGAGTGAAATTTCCAATTTTGAGATACAGGAAAGTGTTGAATCGAGTCTCCTATATAGTCACTGAAAATTTCAAGATATTAACATATGTTTTAAGGTAGTAATCCGTCACAAAAAATAAATCTGTCGAGAGGGAGTTATGTCTCTTCGTGCGATTGTAAACACGTATACGGAATCGCTTAAAAAGCTGAACAATGTTATTTTCGGGTCTTTTACATGTCAAAGTGCCTCTTTATTACTGACACTTCAAACGCTGACTTTGGGGTTCATCACTACGTCACCAACATTCAAGGAACTCATGTAGAAGTACTTGTAACTGGCTCGGAGCGTATGACGGGGAAAATATTCTCTAACAAGAAGCATTTACTTATACCTACATCTACATACTACCCCGCAAGCCGCCTAAAAGGCGTGTGGGAGAGGGTGTTAGTACACCAGCTATTTTCACATAAAAAGAAATGCTCAAACGAAATTACAACTGGCATTTATTGAAGTCCTTTATGGTTCGGGGGAAAAAGGAATTCGCATATCTATCCGTTCAGCAAAATATCTCTCTTAATTTATCGCTTCTATCGGACCTGGAAATATAGTGGGGCTCTAATAATAATAATAATAATTTAATAATTTATTTATTTCTACATTTTGGTTTTACATCTGAATACAAAAAATAACAAGAGAAGGAGCTGTAGGTGGTCTCCAAGGTCATAGGACCAGAATTGAGCCACCATCAAATAACAAAATGTATGCCAATAAAAAAAATAATGCAGTAAATGGTACATGAGTGTTTTAAATAAATAACATAAAAATAAATTTTCAATTATTTCTTGCGAGAAAAGCCAGTCTTTAGCAAGTCTTAACATTACATTTGAGGATTTGTTTTTATTCTAGCGGGCAGTAAATGAAATAACTTAGGCCCCATGTAAAGAAAACAGCGTTTATGTAATGTTAACTTAAGGCTGTTTGCTACTATAAATGACTTACTCCTTAAATTATATTTATATTTATCACATCCACTCGGCATATTACCACTTCTGGCAAAAAACAATTTAAGCACTTTGAATAAATGCAAATGCCTTAGTGGCGACAAATTTAGGGCCACAAACAACGGAAATTAGTGCTCATAATAATTTTTAGACAATATTACCCTGATTATTTTTTTTGCGAAACGAGTGCACACTTAAATGTGCTCATGTATGCACTGCCCCAGCAGATTATACTGTAAGAAATACTATGTTATCAGTGTCGTTCTTAAAGATATTCATTCTCAATTGTTCAAGCAATGTAAGCCCAGCGCGCAGCCTCCGAGTCTCTAGCGTCTCCCAGCCTAATTCGCTTAACATCTGGGTAACGCTGTTTTTACACCTGTAGCAGTTTTTGACGAACCGCGCAGCCTTCCTTTGTATTTTATTAAGTTCGCGGATTGAGTCTTTCTGCACCGGATCACATACGCTCGCTTCATATTCAAGGTGCCTATGACTTGCCTAAAGAAACATGTAGAAGGCAGTGGCGGATTAAGGGTAGGAGGATAGCACCCCTCTCCCCCCTGTAACACTCGGAAAAATAGAAGCGATGGTAGTCTTTCAGTGCGGCAAGCCGATATATCGGATTTTGTGTCTCGGGTGCCAAGTACGGCGGACCGATACATCAGCTCCTGTCTAAGCCATTGTTAAAATCACTACAAATAACGGCAATTAAATTCTCGATAACAGTAAAATTTTTTATTAAAATTTAAAATGATTCAAATCGTAATAAGATAGCGAAAAAACAACTTAATTGTTTCTCTTTCTAAAGCAATTCTTCTTCATATTGAAATAAATACTTGAAAATTTCCTCGATAATAATTAAGCGTAATTATTGCAACATGGAAAAATTCCACTCTATTTTGCATGAATCGTCAGATTTTATTTAATTATTCCACATTTCACTTCACTTTTCTTCATTTCTTCATTATAATAATTTGGCTTCCGCATTTCTCACTAGTGCCCCAGGAAGAAGGTTAGCGCTAAGAGGGTTAAGGTGGCTCTCCAATGAATGTTTTTTTTACCAGCTTTAAAAAAATGTTTATAAATAATTTGTGAATATCTAAAATCCACTTTTCTACCCATTAAATGCCTCTGACGCATTATCACTGTGAGGTATTGCATGCGATTAAGGCACCGCGGAATGTAATGAACCGCCTCCTTCCTTCCCGGCCCTTAAAGCAACGATCTTTATCCACCCATGGTAGGAGGGGCTATGGGAATCAGGGGTGGCAAGTGAAACGAAACGAAATTGTTTCGTTTCGACCCGGAGGGAAACGAAAATACGAGGCCTAGGTTTAGTTTCGTTCACGCACGAAATTAATATCACCAAGGAGTTTAGTTTGAACCGGGACGAAACTTTATTCCCGGGAACGAAACTAAATTAATTGAAACTCCGCTGCTCATAGTTAATTTTCGATCTAAGAAGTTGAGTGGATGGGGAGAAGAGGGAATAGTTTCGACCCATTACGCGTGGTAAACGTGTAGAGAGGTTAAAACATTGGGCTTAAAAATCGAAAGGCCAGTTTGCGTTCACCGTTCTCCTGTTAGTGTAATAGTATGAGTGCCCCATGTATCTAATGGGGTTATGCCGAACCTCTACTTCATTCAACCATAATTCACCCTCGGTGTGTCGGTCGAAACTAAACTGTTCGAAGGTGAAGCACGTGGTCCCTGCGGTGCGATATATTTTATGCGTTTCGTTTCGTCTCAGAGTTTTAGTTTAGTTTCGACCCGAAGTAGTTTTGACTCCGATTTCGTTTCGACTCAGAGTTTAGCTCCCCAGGTTTAAATCCATTTCGTTTCGGCATTTTGCTCCCGGGAACGATACTAATGGAATTTTACTGGTTTTGACTACCGGTTAGTTTCGATTGTCATACCCGATGAGAATATTGTGACAGGTAAAAAACGTTTCTTTCGTTATCATTATTTAAACTGAATCACCCTAAATTCTATGACAGCCCTGCAGGCACGTCTGAAGTTACTGTCCACGTGAGCCGAGTGACTCAACCCAACCAGCCAGTTCACATAAGCAACGATTTTTTGCGCATTTTATTGCGTTGCCTGAGTTAAGTGTGGTTTGTGTGAAAAAAGAAGCTAAACAATAAATCTAACAAAGCGACATCAAGCATAGAGACATAAATAATACATTTTCATCCAATGCATAATTATTAACAAATTTCTATTTATAAAATTTTCATAGAATGGCATTCTATTATTATTATTTGATTTTTTGTTTCCAATGTATATTTTTATATATTTTTTAAATACCCAACTGGTATTTTTCTTTATTTTCTTTTTCCGTGTCAATTTTTTTATAGGGAGCCAAGTAACCTATTTGATAGAGCGCCTGGCTGCTGATCGAGGGGACCCAGGTTCAAATCCCGGGTGAAGCCTACGGACACACTCAAACAAAATAATCGAAGTGCAAGGTGGTCCATGGACAGGGACCCTGAATAGTATCTGATGTGAGCTCTACCCTGACCTATCCAAACTAACTCTCTGGCTGACTCATTAAGAGTGTGATTTCACCATATAGGGAACATCTATCTTTTAATTTGTAACATGCGTCCTTAAAAATACTAGAGGAACATTACGTAATGTACGGATATTTAAAAACAAATATGGACTCAAATAATCTTGCAGCAATGGAAAACGCGGTAGAATTAAAATTAAGATTCTTGCCTTCCCCGAAACATGATTATGCTCTTAGCTGTCTCGTGATATCATAAGAAACTTCACTTAAACATTAAGAAAGTTCTTTCCACATGTTTTACATCATACGTCTTTCATGTCCACCTTCCAGTTACGGTGCGTCCGAGGAGAGGGCAAATATCGTGAAAGTTAGGTGGCTGGAGCGTTTTCTTGATAATGTGCATATTTGTTTGAACATAAGCACACGCAAGGGCGTACCCAGGATCAAAAATAGGGGGGGGAGCAAGTTACAGGTAAGATTTAAGCATGGAAAAGGTGAATGAAACCAACATTTTAAGGAAACTGTAACATCTCTTTATTAGCTTTAAAAATTATTTGCTTGAAAAAATATTATTTTCCTCAAAGACACGTGCGGTTTTGCTTCTAGGGGGGGGGGGGAGGCACCTGCCCCCTCCTGACCATGAGCGCACTTGTTTATTTTTATAGTACAAAAGCGAAAAAAAGTATATTTATAATGGGTCGCGAGAACAATCTTAAGATTCCTGCCAATTAAATGTTCCGATAGAACATGTGTTTTTATCATTCTTCTCTGAGTTCGTGGGGCCTTAGTCAGTGGATTTATGTTTTAAAAAAGATAAAAGTGTGGGATATAATTCTTTTGTTACATCCACATTCATGAGATCGAAGTCCCAAATTCTTCTACTCCGTCTTCGGCTCTTGGAGTCCAGCGATTAACCACTTTAATTGTTCTGGGAACGAGTCGTAGCGGTGGATATCAGTTCGGGGCGTAATGGAAGTGGTAATGGGAGGGGGAGGAGGTGTCTGGAGCGATGAACAACAGCCGTGGGAGGCGCTGGCGTCGCGGAAGTCATTGGGGAGCGGAGAAAGCGGGCGTCGACCGTCATTTGTAATTGCTTCCTCCGATCGTCCGCTCTCCATTGTTGGCGCCGCTCTCCGTGCTGATGATGACTGTAAAGGCGTATTGAATACTCCTTGATGTACGGGGAAATTAATTGATCCATCCATCTATATTATCCGTCCGTCTTCGCCTCCCGTGGGAAACACAATCAAATGAACTGGAGGAGGTTGAGACGTTGACTCAGAAAAACACGGGGTAGCGAGAGAGAGAGAATGGAGGAGTCGAATGTCCTTTCAAACAAACATCTTCAAACAAACATCTTGCAAGTAAAGCCTGAATCACACGATCATTTATCCGCCATTCCCGAGTGATCACTCCCAAATGATCGTCGCGCGCAATTGTTTTTCGCGATCACTCCAATGATGAGGATTCCTATCACTTTTTTCATCACTCGTCCGATCGCTTTTCCCGTCGCAGAAACCGTCACTAAAACCCCATATCAGCCAATCAGAACGCATTTCCGTATGGAGCGATTGCAGCGCAACGTTTGACAATCGTGGGAACGACATAGATAAACACGCTATATATTTTCGTTATGCGGGTCCTATGACAACGAGCTGTGATATCGGAAGTTATAGCAAAAGGCGACGGCGGGAGGGACCGTGTGATTCAGAAAATGATCACTACAGCGATCAGTTTTCCCGTCGCGAAAACCCATCGCTCCACTGATCACTTTTCGCGACGAAAGAAAATGATCGTGTGATTCAGGCTTAATCAATTACTTGACATCGCAATTGGCGCCCCGAGCGTACTTGCATGAATGCATCACGGACATAATGTTAGCTTCTAATCAGCATTCGTGCAGTGAATTTTCGAATGCTTCCATCATTCACGAATAACGGAAGTGCACGATAGTAAGAAGTCAAATGACGTCTCAAACTCAAGGAATATGGGCAGCTGCTTTCTTGTTCCTTTATTTCATTTATGTGTCAGATTCGCCGCATGAAGAAATATTTCTTTCGCCGTAATTTAGTCTTGCCCTGTCACACATAGAATTCCTTTAATTTATTGCTACTTCGGAGTGAACGACCCAATTCCCATTTTAAGAGTTCTTCTCGGGTTCTCCACCGTATGCACGTAAACAGATATGGTCCTTTTCACACTTCATTGTTTAGGTAGCTGGTCCCAGCATCAATTCCCAAATTCTCAAATTAGGTAGCTGGTCCCAAAAACAACCCGTACCAATGATGTCACACTGTTTTATATCATAAACTGAGGACCCCATTCGTGACATGATTAGCTGCTAGTTTTTCGAGTTTCGCATACATATATATAACAATATTTTACAAATGTATTGTTTTATTTTGGAATGGGAAATACCAAAAATCTGTATTTGAAATACAAGATACGCACTTCGTACACGTAGTATTTCAAATACATAATTTGTAATACTAATTTGAAACACTGCCCAGCCGGTGACGTAGCCTGGAATTTCATTAGGGGGTGGGGGGTTAAAAAAACCCTGGGTAGCAGCATCGATGAAGTGAAGCCGAATTCAAATCGTTCTTATTAAACGATTTGGAGGATTTTATTCTTCCGCATTAATGGTTCATTTCAAACGATTCATGGGGATTTAGAATGATTCCAGGGTGAAAAAAAACAGGGTACCAAGTAGAGGGGTTTAAAATAATTATACCTCTTTTAATAATCGAAAAAACTTCATTCGTCAAAGAAATCTTTTGTAAGCTCTTTACTTTTCAATATTTTGTTTTCTTTAATGAAGCAAAGTTACTTTATTTTTATATTTCGGAGAGAAGGGGGCAAAAAAAGCATCGACGCCGTGAAGCCGAATTCAAACCGTTCTTATTGAAAGATTTGGATTTGGAGGATTTGAATCTTACGCACAAATCGTTCATTTCGAACGATTCATGGGGATTTCGAACGATTCCAGGGCGAAAAGTAAAAAAACAAGGTACCAAGTAGAGGGGTTTAAATAATTTTACCTCATTTAATAATCCAAAAAACTTCATTAATCAAAGAAATATTTTGTTAAGTCATTATTTTTCAATATTTTTTTCTTCTTTTATGAAGAAAGTAACTTTGTTTTTATATTTCGGAGTGGGGGGGGGGGGGGAATCTGGGTAGCAGCATCGACGCAGTGAAGCCGAATTCAAATCGTTCTTATTGAAATATTTGGATTTGGAGGATTTGAATCTTCCGCATTAATCGTTCATTTCGAACTATTCATGTGGATTTCGAACGATTCTACGGTGAAAAAAAACAGGATACCAAGTAGAGGGGATTAAAATAATTTTACCTTCCTCATTTAAAAACCAAAAAAACTTCATTTGTCAAAGAAATCTTTTGTAAATTCATTATATTTTCCAATATTCTGATTTCTTTTATGAAGCTAAGTGACTTTGTTTTTATATTTCGCGGAGAGGGTAGGGGGTTCGGACCCCCTGGGCTCCCCGCCTCGCTTCGCCACTGTGCCCAGCCCTGTATATTCATTCAAATAGGCGAATAATCCTTTTAATGAACTATTTCTCACCCTTTGGTCGCATGCAGGCGTATTTTATGTGGACGGCACCCGGTCCCCACAGCTGTTTGGCCTCCTCGAAGTCTTTAGCTAGGATGAAGCTGCAGTGGTTGACGCCCGAACACCTGCGAAGTACAGATCAAAGAAATTCAAGCGATGGGTACGAACAGATCTACATCCACATACTACCCCGCAAGCCGCCTTAATAGGCGTGTGGCAGGGGTTGGTGTATGCTGCATATATTTAAACTGCAGGGGAAGGTTGCCGAAATCGCACCGATTTTGAAAAAAAAACGAATCAACTCGAAAATAAGTGACGCATTATAAGTTTTTAATGCTGCTTAATATGAGGAGGAATGTCTACTTCTCTCACAATTTTTGGGGACGATCAACTCCAAGTTGAGCACATGTGTAAAAATTCAATTTCAAACCACTGCAAACGGTGCAATATAGGCAACCGGTTTCCCAAATCGCACCACTGGAAGCTAAAATTAAGGAATGATATTTCAAAGACAATGAGACGCAGAGAGGCAAGTTAAGGTTATTTTTTAGATCCCTTAAAAGAGCAAAAATGTTCATTAAAATATCCCCAACATAGGGAACGAAAAAAGTTAAATAAGTCATCTCTTTGACATTAATAATAGATGTTGTCTTTTTGCTTGAGAAAAAATCTGCAATAATTGAAACAATATTTATTAGTCTTTTATAAAAGTGCCCTTGCTTAAGAATAGTCTTTTCACGGCAGCTTTTTCAAGACTTCTTACATCGCACAGATATGGAGAGACGTGGTGCTATCGGAAGCGACTGCCATTATATATGAAATCATTTCCACTGCCTAAAGACATGAATATACCACGCTGTTAATAGCGCTAAATGAAACAAAATAGACTTAAAAATATGATATGTATCTAAAACTATGTAAATACAACTTATTTGTTTTCAATATTCTTGTGAAAAGACGAAAGAAATAGCAGAAGAGGCACTTCTTTCCTTAATACTTAAGCACCCGACTTGTCACTACACTAGTGACCACAATAGGGTGGTTTCCTATTATTTTTTTATTGCCTGAATCGAAAGATGATTACTCCTGGAGTTCGCATTTCACGCTCTTAGATTTTCGAATGACGATATCTATTTTTCGCGGTTAAACGAAATGTGAAAATGTTCAAGCGCGTGAAAACGCGACGGCTAAGTAGGAATGATGGGAAAAGTCCGTTTGACGTATTTCTGGTTCCCGCTGCCGCCCTGTGAGGTGACCTAGGGGCGAAACTTTGAGCGCTGATACGACGCAGGATGCTAGCAGGTAGCAGAGTACCCTGCTAGCTGGACGCGCTTGGATTAAATAAGGATTATTAATAACTTATCAAACGAAGAAAACTTTCCGACCTTAGCCAGTTTTAATAGGTGATTATTAAGACATGTTTCCCTGAGCTCTGTGCCTCGTGCATGCATTGTTAATCTCAGACGATGTAAAACTCCTATCCACTCGTATAGAAACTAGGTCCCTGTGACGTCACGTGGAGTGGCATCGCATGGGCGCCAATCTGGACTTTTCAAATGAGGATAAAATTGACCGTTGTCATTCGTCTACACCGGTATTTCTAAAACCAAATAATTTGTACATTATGAATACACTAATGTTGGGTAACGAATCGCAATCAATGCCTTTCGTTTTCTTTAATGAAGGAAACTACCCTATTGAAGTGCGGTGTGCTTGGTGATGCAGGAAGTTCTAAATACACCATTTATATCTAATACTTTTTTTCTATGATGGTGGTGCGATCTAGGCAACTCTCCCCTATGCTTCCAACGAGCGATTTCAATTAACGTATGGCTCAAAAGAAAAATCTGTTCTCGTCGAAAAGAATTTTCATTGATCCCGGATCTTAACAGCATGGAGAAGTGCACAATACTATGGAACCATGTTCACAAGGACCGTCAGAATTAATAGCTTCTTGCGCTAGAAAGACCGAGTGATGCTTTTATTCCAACGCATCATACGTTAACACTTCTTGACCTTTATTTCTTGGCGTTAGATCCTTATTTTGGCACTAACCTGGATAAGCTTATTTAAATTACATCTACAACCACATATTACCCCAAAAGCAGCTTCAATAGGCGTTTGTTGCGGGTTATTAGGACACCAGACGTCAACAAATAAAATGGAAATGAATTTATGTTTAGCATTTATTGAAGTCCATTATTGTTCGGGAGAAAAACGGATTCCCATACCAATCCGTTCGGATAAAATATCTCTCTTAATGTATCGTGTTTGTCAGACCTGGAAATATATTAGGTTTCTTATATGATGTTCTCCGTTTTGTTCTGAAAGATATCATTTCTCCATGAATTGCCTTGAGAAAAAATTCCCGGGAATCGATCCAAGGACCTTTGGCTTTCCGGGCTAATGCGCAGACCACTACGCTATGCAGGCTTCTGATTTGAAATCTCACCGAGTCTCGTGGCACCACTACCGACGCAAACACAAAGACGAAAAATCGCCCCGAGACAATGCACGCTACCAACATGGCGATTTTTCGTAATTTCGGTTCATTTTCAGTAAGAGAAACAATGTACACATTTCCTGAAATGAAAAGTTCGGAAAATTTTTTTTTCATATTGCATACGTAATTTCGATATTCAGGTACCTTTCTACACTTCGGAAATTGAAATCTCAGCCAATTTGATGACCTTTCGGCCATTAAAAAAATGGGTAAAGTTTGATTTTAAAAAGCTAAAAAATTAAAAGAACAAACTATGTATTTATCCACCAATTTATTCATGGGCCAACGATGGCCCGACGCTTACCTTTATAACCTTTTCCGTATTAACCTTGGAGGTCAATTAGTGGATGATACGGGCATTACGTAGGACAATACCATTGACTTGGGCACACTTTAATATCAGGTACCTACTTAATGATGACGCCGCTGCGTCAAAACTAGTTGTACCGCGAGAATAAATTGGTGGATAAATACATAGTTTGTTCTTTTCATTTGTTACAATGAATTTTCACAAAGTTGAGCCTGAGACTATGGAGATTATTTTTAAAAAGCTATTTTTAACGCGAGTATATGGTTCTCTCTATAAAAAATACGATGAAATTCACCAATCAGATATTTTTCCCGTGACGAGATGAAAAAGAAGACCGCTTCGCCGTTCTCATCGTTTTTCGCGGGTTCTTCTTCATTATTTCGACTATAGAAGCTAAAAGCTTATGTTAAAACAATGTTCAATTATTCATTGTTGCAGTCGAGTAAACAATGAGTAAAACGATGTATGACACGAATTTCATAAAAATACTTTAAGTTCAGCGTTCTACCTTTTTTTGCGCCGATGGTAGATGTTAGGGCCTCGCGGTCCATCAAGGATGGCAACCAGAGGTGCCGACTTACAAAAAATATTGGGGGGGCCCAAACCGGGGACCTTACCCCAGTAAATTTTATAAGTAGTGAATTTTAAGTTTTTTAAGCATTTTAGAAGAGTCATATGATCAGCATTAGAACCCTGATCACTCGAATCTCGATATCTGGACAATCCGGGGAAAATCGACAAGCCTGACACATTTTTTCCTCATATCTGTAACGAATTTTTGGGGGGGCTCGGGCCCCCTCAAGCCCCATGGAGTCGGCGCCACTCATGGCAACGCGAGGGAGAAAGGACTTCCGAGAAGCGACAACCGCTTGTGAGCCTCAAACCTGTGCTTCGCATGACGGTATGTGAAATATTTCGTAGCCTGCCGCTGAACGGTGGCGAAATACTCATGAATTGTACATAATTGGATATAAAATCATAAGCATTTCTTCAGGGTTTTCTTCCGCGTCAGCTTGTTTGTAGACAACAGTTTCGCTCGCTATCCTGCCTGCGTCTTCAGGTCGAAGGCGTCGGCTGATGGTTTCTGCCTCGCTTATATACCGTAGGCTGGATGGGAGCTGTTGTCTACAAACAAGCTGACGCGGAAGAAAACCCTGAAGAAATGCAGAGATCAAACCATCGCCGCGGAAACATACGTTCTGATAAATTCATAAGCCCTGGACTTAAGAAATTCACCACTCCGGTCATAAAAAGTTCTCAAAACGTTTTAAATAAAAAATACCTCAAAGGTAGAATATTGAGAATTTGAAACAGAGGAAGTCTCAGAACGTTCGATTGTAATGAAATTTCTGGTCTCTGTCCGCTGATGGTGGTAAGGGCTTTAGTCTAAATGCGCGCCCAACTATTCTGCGTAGACGCGCTGCACTGTGCCATGTGGGTAGTCAGGGGGGGGGGGGTGATATAAACAGGGGATACATTGTTCGTAAGACTTTAGCCGGCCCATATCGACGGGGGGGTGCAACCCCTGGTGAGCTGAGGGGGACAAGGAGAAGGGACCCCCCTCCACCAAAAACCTCTGCCAATGAAGACGGGAGTGCGTCTAGCTCCCTTTTGGGGTTCCTACGAAGGGCGCTGATGGCAAACTTGATTGATTGGGGTTGTGGGGAGGGTAAGGGGATGGCAGTGAATATTCGACCTCTGGTGGGAGGGTAAGGAAGGGGAGGTTCACACAAATA
The DNA here is from genome assembly GCF_921293095.1 of Ischnura elegans. Classification (NCBI taxonomy): domain Eukaryota; kingdom Metazoa; phylum Arthropoda; class Insecta; order Odonata; family Coenagrionidae; genus Ischnura; species Ischnura elegans. Next base: position 79,505,590 of record NC_060257.1, read on the forward strand.
ACGCTGTTCCGTCCACAAATGGTCCGTCCGTAGGAAGAGGTCGTGGTACAAGGACATGTGGTGAGCGGCAGAATCATCTCGAAAGATCTAAAAATGACGCCCATCGTAGAGTTAATAAAATATTCACATTCAAAATTTTCAATATCCTTTGCCGCCACTAAAGATAAATTATTGAGTCACCTCTGGGACTACGAACCCCTTCTAAATCCCAAACACCGTACCCTAAATGTACCCTGAACCCTAACCATGCCTCTAGCCCCAACCAAAACGTATTGTCCTTTTCTAGTACGAGTGGTTCGTGTCTAGTTTATTTGGTAAAACTACTATATCCCATAAAACTATCCCTGTAATAAGATAACCGCCAAATAAGTTGAGAATAAGATTTTATCGTAAGTTTGGAGCGAAAATTTTCATGCAAGTGTATTTTCTTGCATGTGTTCTACAGTGTGGATATTTGACCGTCCCCTGACAATTCTAACCGGTTCTCTAATTTATTTTTTCGTGAAATTATATTATGTTCATAAATGTATTGAATTATGTTAGTGACGAAACAACCCATTGCTAATATCTGCTCTGTGTCAGTATTATTCATGCCACTATCCTAGTTTTCTGGTCTGACCGCGTGTCGTTGTCCTGTGTGCTTGGCTTGCGTCCGACGAACGGAAGCGTTTCTGATTAAGGCAAGGATGAGTGCTGCAGCCCTGGTGTGGAAACACCCCGTGCCACACACCCTGGTGGTGGCTCGCACGGCACCTCGTGGATGTAGATAGATGTACCGAAAAATCTACCCACCTTCAACTTCATACCCAAAAACATACATGTCATGAATCAATAGGTTATAAAAAAAGTGAATGATATTGATTCTGTGAAACAAAGGATATAATTTTTGGTTTTTCCCCGGCGAACAATTGCGGTGAAGTTTTCTCGGGTTTCTCACCGGGCCAGGTCCTTCATATCTCCCTCCTACGTTTCGATGAACAACTCGCCCATCGTCTTTTTTCAGGAATCCAAAGGAATTCATTGGATTCCTGAAACCCTGATGACGATGGGCGAGTTGTTAATCGAAACGTTGGAAGGAGATATGGAGGACCTTACCCGGTGAGAAACCCGATAAAACTTTACTGCTCTGAAACAAATGTTACGCGAAATACCCAGATGACAGATTTTGCAGGAAAATGTGGTACAATAACATCAAAAGCGAAAAATGTGTTGGTGCAAGGACAATGGGCTTCGGAAACAGGGCATTAGTCGAAAGCCGGGCCTTGTCTCCCTAGAATGATGAGGAGCGCTTTTGATTTTTTAGTCATCATCTCTGCTTCGTAGTGAAGAGAGGGTGGATTCAATTTGAAAAATAAAGCGTTTGAAATTGATTTTTCGGCCTATTACAGTCGGGGATTCTCTAGCCTTTTACCAATTGTCAACAACTGTTCCCTTAAATGGGTTTACAAAAGCCGCCACTAGTGTCGCTGACGGTTAAGCGATGCGAATTTAATGTAGAAAGAAGTAATAATTGGAACTGCTAGCCTAAATTTATATTCGTGATTATACAGGGTGTTTCAGGAGTAATCCTTAATACTTCAAGAGGTGGTAAGGGGAGATAATTTTAAGCATGTTTTGTCCATAAACATGGGTTGGCAATACCTTGCTTCCCGAGCGATGGAAACGCAAATATATTTTTGGATGGAATTTGCAGTTGCCATGAAAACGGTTTTTCTTGGGTTTAGAAAGGAGGACGAGAGGACTCGAGCCATTCGAGATGTGGGTGAGGCGAAGAATGGAGAAGGTGAAGTGGACGGAGACGAGGAAGAACAACGAAGTGCTGGACATGGTGGGTGAGGAGAGGCAATTTTTAGGTGAGATACGGAGGAGGCAGAAGGTATGGATGGAGCGAGTACTTAGCGGGGAGGGGATGTTGAATATGGTGTTAGAGGGTAGAATGTTAGGGAAACGAGGTAGGGGACGGAAAAGAATAGGATTTTTAGATAGAATGATAGGGAGTAAGCCTTATTGTGAATTTAAGAGGGAAGTACTTTATGGAAGAAGAGCCTCCCAGAATTCTTCTTAAGTACTCCACGGAAACCTACCTCCATGGAATCGGTAGAATACTTTTAGAATAATAATCGGCCCTTTTTGACATTTTATTTAATATTCTGTATTTTTAAGGGCATGGAATAATTATGGGTGGATTGAAATGTGCGATTATTTTTGTCTGTAATAAAAAATATATACTAAAAGAATGAGATTGCATAATCGCATTGTTTATACTCGCTCAAAGCTGTCGTTTAATTAAGCTCAAAGATTAATTGTTGCAGGCAATTATAATCACACATTTCCGCCCAAACTTAATTATTTAATATCCTTACAAATCCAGAGAAAATTAAAATAAAAAAAATTAAAAAGATTAGAATGTAGAAAAGGCTGAATACCGTAGAAAAAACAGTTTCCATGGTAACTTCAAAGTGCATTCAAAAAACTTTTGCGTTGCCATTGCTCAGTAACTAAGGAATTGCGACCCCATGTTTATATGACAAAAATGCTTAAAATTATCTCCCCTACCACCTCCTGAAGTACTGCAGGTTCCTCATGTGGCGCCCTGCATAAGTTATCGGGGAGCGCGGTAGCCTAGTAGGCTTAGCGCTTGGCTGCCGACCAAGAGGTTCTGGGTCAAATCCCGGGTGATACCTTCGGACATCCCGTTATCAAAATCCTCTAGGTGGCAGATGAACTCACATACCCTGTATGTGTATAATGCACAGGCCTGTTGCTCAGTCGAGGTTGAGATCCACCCTCACCCATCCACAGGGGCGCGGCGGTCTGGCCAGGTCGGCGATCGCCGAGGGCACCGAAGGGGCCCCCCAACGCTCGCGTCTATCGTGAGGCGTATATAAATGGTGTGAACAGAAAAGACTCAGATTAACCGAGCCAAAGTTTTTTCCTATTATAAAATTCTACGTTTTCATTACTTCCTTCATATACAGCATAATCAGTGTAAAAATATCATACAAAAAGCAAATGAAATAAAGGTGTCAGAAGAATAAAGAGGAGCTCGTGCTTTTTTGAAAGGGTTATACGAAAAGGTTATTTTAGAGGAATTTTTTAGATTTCATTGCAGTTTCAAGGTACAAATCTCTAAAATTATAATAGACCCACAATGAATTATTAAGTTTTATAATCTATGTACACAATTCTCACCCTTCACAATATTTTTTCTTGCGAAATTGTTCTTTTTATTAACTTATATGTGCTTTCTAAGAGGCAGAATAGCGTCAAAATACATTTTCGGGCATCCAATATCCTTAAAGTATCCGGGGGAATACCCCAGTAAGGAGGGCCCTGTCATGAACCTCAGCCGAGGGCCCCCAATCACCCCAGACCGCCCCTGCCCATCCACACAGATTTTCGTGTTGAAACAGCAAGTGAATGTTAAGCTCTCGAAAAGTACTTGCGAGGATTCTTAAATCTGCCGCTAGAATTATTTTCGCTACGAGCGCATTACAATAAGATACCAATTACAATAAGTATCCAAATTTCCGTTTGAGGCGCTATAATCATCTATGCTCACTTTCCTCGAGGAAATACACGGCAGTAATGCGTGACTAAGCAAATAAATCAAATAAACCACGCATTTAACACATGCGAGACGACTGTCAACTAGAAATGACCGCTTTCCCGACTCTTAATGGAGAAAGTCACACTGAGGGTGCGGTCCAAAGAACGCCACCATTGCACCGGAGCGCGACCAGCGAGATCCCAACGGGTCCCTCATTCGCTACAAAGCGCTACAAAGGATTGGGGTTTGGCGTCATAGAAAACGCCAAACGTTTCCCGCCTCGAACGACGCACCGCTGCTTCACTGCGCCAATAAAATCATATAAACCACAAATTTAACGCATGCGAACGATTGTCCACTAGATAAGCTCTTATAAAAATTTTTTTTAAAAAAACCAGCCTTTATATTTAAATTACAGGGGATGAGCAACGTTTATATATGACACAAAGCAAAAAAACTCAGTGACCCCGAAAAACCAAAAGTGACGTATTAAAAAAGTCACTATATTTATTAAATTTTCAGTGAATGGTAAGCCCCCTATGTTTCAAAATGCCACCCCTATGCTTTTAAATGCCTACCCCTATGTTAAAAATGCCACGAAACACGAAAATCGACCATTTGGAACTTCTTAGATCAAAAACATGTTTTGGGGGGGGGGGGGGGTTGACTGGGGGGTGGTTAAAGGGGGGTTGGAGAGAAAAAGTTATATTTTCATGTATTGTCATCGGAAATGAAGAAGTGTGCAAAAATTCAGCGTTTTTGCTTCACAGGAAGTGAGTCAAATTTGAGTTACAAGATTTGTACCAGACAAACAAACAGACAGGTTGGTGAGTTGATATAAAGACTGTAAAAAGACCACGACCACTACAGTTATTGGCGAAAGTCATACTGGACTAGCGGCGCCGCCGAATAAAATGCGCGCGAAACGGCAACAGATATAACGCTTTAGCGCCATGTTATTGGGTCTCCTTCAATGGGGTCCCTTTGGGCAAACCATTCCTCGCGATCACAAATACTTTTATGCCAACATTGCGACTGAATGGATTGTTCTTTCTCCGCTCATTTTCTCGCTGTGGACATTTTTCAAAAACGAAGTGGTACCATTAATCAATCTTCTGCTAGACGGACTGAGTCCTCCTCTATGTTGACCCCTTGGCAAGAACGTGAGGCCACGGAAACGGGACCCTTTTGTCGAAAGGAGGGTGCTTTCTCCCTGGAATGATGAAGAGCGCTGCTGATTTTTATGGCATCATTTCGGCCTTGCCCCAAAGACCGGAAGAAGAGGGTACTCAGAAGTGAACTCAATTCGGGAAATGAAGCCTTTGGAATCGATGGTTTTGGCTCACCGCAGTAAAGGATGACCCAGTACGTCATAAGATGCCTTGTCAACCACCGTGCACTAAATCTAGAGCTTTACGGCTCACTGAAATGGATTTTCTAAATTCACCACTTCTGACGCTGAAGGTTCGAAATTTCACGGGGAAATAATATGTAATTTGGGCGCCGAGTCAAAAATGTACGGACTGTCCCACATGGTAGTGTGTCATTTTTGACCTCTAACTTTAGTAACTTCGCGTGAAGCGATATTCATGAAAATTGGCATACTTATGGGGAAAGGCCCTAAGTTTTGTTGAGTGTAAGCAATTTTTTAAAACTTTGATCTTTTGACCTCACAATATGGGTCCAAACCAAAATTTTGAATTTGCCTTTTGGGGTTTCAATGTTAAAAAAATCGAGACGTAAACAAGTGTGAATTTCATTGACCAAGATGTCAATTCTTAGGGTTTCGAACACGAGAAAACAGAAAATAATACTTTTATTCACGAAAATTCAACCGTTGACCCAGTAAGGTCACAATCAAGGTCATAAGGGTGGCAAAAAGAATAGCATGCCAACAAAAGTGTCAATCCATGGGTTTTAAAGGGTGCCTAAGTCAATGGTATTGCCCTACATAGTAATCGTATTATCTACTAATGGACCTCCAAGGTTAGTACGTAGGTTAAAGGTCATAGAGGTAAACGTCCGGCCATCGAGACAATTAGCGTGTCGAACCATAGGTTTTAAAGGGTGCCCAAGTCCGTTTTGTAGTTCATAGACCATATTGTTAATTTTTTGACATCCGAGGGTCATAATGGGGGTCAAAGGTCATACGTGAGGGTATAATTAATGAGATTCACACATGTTCAATGTTATTCCTCGCGCAATGCTGTAGTTGGATCGGTACGGCGCACCCCCTAAAATCCATACTCGTTTTAAGCGTACCGATTAAATAACCTTTTTACATATGTAAAAAATAGCTCTACTGTAAATTGTCCAATGGATTTCAGAAAGAAAAGTCGGAAATGATTATTTACTTGTTCAGAGTTATCTCGTGGCACAGATTGGAACTAATATAAGAGTTGGAGCTTGACATTTCAATCGCGGCCGGATTTGTAATATACGTTCAGCGGTTGGCAAATTTTGGTATTGAAAATGACACAAAGTGTCGAAACCATGGTCGGTTATGTGTTAAATAAAATAGTGTGGATATTACTATTTGTGTTTTAATCATGGATATAGCATTATTCCACAAAATTAAGCGTGAAACGATTTTATATAGTCCAAGGTTCTTAGAGCAGTCTGAGAACCTTGGGAGTAGTCCACTTTGCAAGGACAAAATTCACTAACTCTTGGTTCGTACTTTGCAAGGACTTGAGACTTCCGATACGGTGCCTTTGTCGTATGGAGGTGACCTATCTTTTTACAGTGACGAAGAGAGTCGTTAATTTTTTAGGCATTATTTCGACTTCGTCACGAAGAGAACATCTACATCTACATAATACCCTGCGAGCCACCTCTGGGGTGTTTGGCGAGGGTGATCAATCACTAATATGCAGCATGAAATGCACATGCACACCACGCGGTCCAAAAAACGTTACACATACTAACAAATTATGTTACTACATGCTGTTAGAAATAATAATAACATTCAGAAACATTCATTAAGGTACACATAAGTTAATAGGCTACACTACAAGTCATCTAATATATTTGTGAGTTCTGACGCTGCCGTAATAATCTCTTATTGATTGTAGAAAAAAGACATTCAAAATCAGTCTGTTCGACAGTTTATCTCTCTTATTTATATGATCTGATCTTCCGTAGTATGTTGGTGTTCGTAAGATACGGCCAACTTCGCTGGAGTTTATCTAAGAGGTCAGTTACACTAACAAGACTATCGTAACGACCTTTCACATACCTGGCAACTCTTCTTTGCCCGCTTTCTAACTCTGTTATTAAGCGTTTTTCATTGGCAGCGTATTCTAAATGGGGTCTGCGAGGGAGAAGTAGCTAATTTCTCTAACTTTGCCGTCGCATATCATTTTAACAAAACCTATTTTACGATTAGCTTGACCTGTTATTACCCGAATACTTTTATTCCACGATAGATCATAATTGACTCTAACTCCTAAATATTTCACAGATTCAACAGTCTCTAATTGGGTACCCCGAATGATATAGCTATGTTGTGGGGAGTTATTCTTTTTCCAGAAATTCATTGCCATGCATTTTTTAGATTTAATTATAACTTCCATGCATCGCACCACGCTTGGATAGCAGAAAGGTCGTTCGTTAGTTCGTTAAAGAGAATACTAGAAGTGGACTACATACGGAAAGAAAGCGTTCGGAATCGATTTATTGGTCCATTGCAGTGAAAGATTCTCTGTTTAGACACAAATTGTCAAAAACCACGCAGTTGAATGGATTTACCAAATTCGCCACTCGCTTCGCCGACGGTTGGGCAATCCGAATTACATTGATAAATTAGCAATGATGGGATATTTTGGGCGAAATATCCATTTGTGATTATCTAAGTTATCGGGGAGCGTGGTTGGCAGATCGATTGGCTGCCGACCGAGTGGTCCCAGGTTCAAATCCCGAGTGAAACCTTCGGACCTCCCGAATCAAAAGAATGCTGCAATCTTCTGTGGTTTCCAACCGTGTTCGTTGTTTACAAAAACAACAGTTTCACCGGCCTACCAGCAGGAAAATACACATGAAAACACCTACCTGGTTAACTGCCACATGGACACAACTATCTGTATGTTTGTAATACTAAGGCTTGTTGCTAAGTCCAGCGTGAGCTCTAACCTAACCTATGAAAACCGAACTTTAGCTTGTATCAGTGAGTGAATGGTAAGCTATGGAATTGATAAATTTTCAATGCCATTCCTCGCTATCGCAAATACCTAATTGCAAATTTGAGATTGAATTGATCGTTCTCTTCTCGTAACAGCGCCGCGGACATTTTTAAAAACAGAAGTGGCACCATTAATTAAGTTTCGACGTGAAGGACATGGGAGTCTTCTATTTAGTTCCTTTGGCAAATAGATGGGCCTTCGGAAATGTGACTTTTGTCGAAGGGAGTGCCCTATCTCACTAGAGTGATGAAGAGCGTCGTTGATTTTTATGGCATCATTTCGGCTTCGTTGCGAAGAATGGACTCTAAGTGGGCCCTATTCCTAGAATGGAGCGTTAGAAATCGATTGCTTCCTCAATAGCAACTTAACTGTTCCCAGGAGAGCTTAACTACTTTCCTCTCTTGAGTAATAGTTTCCTGGAAATGTCGATGACGGATTGACGAGCTTGAAATTTATGTGAGAAAGGAAAACTCAATTGATGAGTTTCACTACGACACTTTGTTTCCAGCCATGGTTTACTCATTGTTGTTTCCATGGATATTAAAAATTTAGAAGACGGCAAGCTCCGCACTTCACCGTGATAACTTTGACGAAACCGTCCGTGACGCGGCGCCACCAGTCGATTTGAGGCTACTGGCAGTGGGAAAAAACTTTAGGCTGTACTCACCAAAAAACCACCACTCACATCCGGCCGCGATTGAAATGTCAAACTGCAACCCTTACATTAGTTCCTAGTTGTGCCAAGAGATAACTCTGAACAAGTAAATAATCATTTCCGATTTTTATTTCTGAAATCCATTGGAAAATTTACAGTCGGGCTATTTTTTTACAGATTTAAAAACGTAGTTTAACAGGTACGCTTATAACGAGTTTGGATTTCAGGGGGCACGCCGTACCGGCCTAACTACAGCACTGGCAACAAATGCACGAGTTTTATGTGAACTTACGGAGTCTCGCAATATTTTAATTGCAATCAGAAGATAAATATTGCCAGCTATGGCGTAAATTATGCCTGTGTCAAATGGGCAATGATGTTCATTGTATGGGGTACAACGGACACAGAATACAACGAAGTGGGAAATATTCGTATAACACGTGGGTCAAAATGCTTTATTCTCGCTTAAACTGGTTCAAATCAATGACCTTTACATTAGATAATTACAATAAAATTATTCCTCAAATAATGACATTCAATAGATGGTCATACATTCAAATATAACCAACGAAGATAACCTGTTACCAAGCGGTAGGCGTGGAATACTACGAGATACTTACATTAGCTTTGAACAAACTTTTAGCCTTCATTCTGGAAAGTTTGTCCTTCTTCTCTGCAGCTCCACAGTCCATGGAAAATGCAGGGACAAAACAAGACCTTTTAATCATTCATCACCAAGATATTTCTGAATTCCTCTGCCGACTACAAATATCTCTTGGCTTCATTTGGCAATTGCTTGGCTTCTCTTGAGGAGAGGATATTAGCATTCATCTGTTTACACCTCAGTGGTCGATCGTGACGATATAATGGAGTCAAAACCATGGTCGGAAATGAATTGTAATTGTGGAACGCAGAAAGTGACTTTTATTTTCCCATTTCGTGGTTCCTCAAAGTAATGTCGCATTCGTTAAGCAGTATATTTTATTTAGTGACATTTATTAATCAAATATTATCCCATAATTACCATTGCACTATGGTGAAAGGGAAAATAGGGGAAAAATACACCTGAACGGAGAGAGATTATGTCATTCTCTCCTCTAATTATCAGCAGTAAAAAACAGTTGTGCAATTCTCGAAAAAAATCGCTACGACAACTGATGGCATGTTTTTCATTTTCCCGTTTTATCATTTATTACTAGGCTAACCTTTATTTTTATGCAGTAAACCCTTTGTTTGATACGAACCTTGCAGCGATAAATTAACTTCAATCACTGACCGTTAACTCATATTTGCTCTCATTGCATATGCATTCGTGTATTTAAGAAAAGCCTTGCGTTGCCTAAAGCGAAGCATGCCTGGCGGAAAGCTTCTACCTAACGCATACACGTGCACGTGATATTATCCTATGTTTCGATAACCATGAAGAGCGCAAGTTAAGTAATGAATGCTGCCCATCAGTGATAAATCACCACCCCATACCAAACACCCATGTGGTTGCTCGCAGGTTATTATGTAGATGAAGTCGCAATTTTTCAGTTTCGAGTTGGCCCAGCGCCAACGTGCATGCAGCGTTACTTATTCTCAATACCGTTCTATCTCCGTTATTCAAATACGACAGTCTCCCCGACCTTCCAAGGGTGAGTTGTAAGTTTCCAGAATTAATTTCCGAGCCGGTGGCTGGCTCATTTGAAACAATCGGCCGGCTGCCCCCGGCCAATCAGCATGGGAGAGCGTCGTCGTCATGGCAATGCAGAATAATATTACCCTCCATCCCCCTCGGCGGCAGACTAAGGGGGGCTATTTGATCACCAGGGGATCTCGCTCGGAACATCAAAATTACCGAAGTCTGTTTTATACGCCGAAGTTGACTACCATGGTGGTAGTCTACTTCGACGTATTAAACAGACTTCAAATGAGGTTAACATTGACCATTAACATTCGTCTAAACTGGGATTTCTAAAACAAAATAATTTGTATTTTATGAATACAATAATGTTGGGTAACGAATCGCAATCAATGCCTTTCGTTTTCTTTGATGAAGGAAACTCCCTTTTATGCCATTTTCAAGGTATTATGTAACGAAACCTGGGTTGGTGAAAATAATGAAGTGTGGAAATCTACATCAAAAACGATATTTTACTGAAAACAGCGACACTGAAGTGCATAATGAGTGCCAATACCCTTTGTGATTGCAGAAGTGAAAAAACAAGAGAAATTTTGGTGCCGATGGAGAATATTTTCACACGATTTCTCTTAACTTGACTCGCCTGTTTGTCTGTTTTATCGATGGGATCTTTTAACTGATTTTTAACCCACTTCCAAATGTCGGATCGCACTGAGATTTTGCCCAATTTATTGCTTCTGGCGACGTTAATATTCATCATAATGAAAGCACTTCTCTATTTCAACACTTCATTATTTCTACAGACCCAGGTTTCGGCACAATATGTCATTTTTAAGGCATTGCATGCCGAAACCTTGTTCGGTAGAAATAAAGAAGTGCGGAAATGGACCAGTGCTCTTATTATGTTAAATATCAAAGATTTCCACCGAATTACGTCGGAAACTATATATTTTAATACAATATTCAATTAGGTATTTGAAATGTTGTTCCATTATGCTCTAATAAATGAACAAACCATGAATACTCTATAGTAATATAAACTCTATGGAACTAACTTTCCATTTGGAAAAATAGTTTTAAATTTTCTCAATAGATGTTGTTAGCTATAAATGTTCTGGCAAATATTTCTTTAACTGCTCTGTTTAAGTTATAACATGAACCACCGCTAATAAGTGGAAAATAAAAAAAAACAAAAAAACAAAAATATCACTCTATTTCCAGAGACAGAATAAAATGAGTTTAAAGTAAAAATAAGATTTTCAGCACTCGGACAATAAAGCGTAGATGCTGATTAAGATTAGAGAGTAAAAGTGTGTACTAACCCAAGCATGTTAGGTCCTTCTAAACTCATTTCTGTTAACCATAATAAGCATCCAATTTATCTACGAGAAATCAAAAGGTTTTTAATTACTAGTTAGTGCATTTAATACTGTTTTTCGAAATATCGTTGTTTATAATGTTTCAATAATTTATGTAGTAGGTGGAATTCTAATCTCGATGCCATAGTCGGCCATGTTGATTAATTCTCGTTTTCGCGGACATCCCAAACGGCTAATTTTATACGCATCCAGAAATGTCCAAAAATACCATAAATTTGAATTAAGCCCTCTTAGTGCAGGCCTTCTTCCTGGGATACTGGCGAGAACTGCAGAGGATACTTTCATAAAATGGAGTAACTAAGAAAAAAAACAATAAAAAGCTATTTAATACATATCCATATGCGGTTTATTTAAATTGATGAGTTAAAGGGTCAATATTGGCATAATAGTTTTACGTTTAGGTACTGAAATAAGTCACAGCATATTAAATAATGAACTACGTAAGAGCCGACATATCGGCTCGCCGTACTTAAATGTTGGATTAAATAGTATTCCCGTGCCTAAGATGAAGTGAAGTTTCAGCATTCATCTTATGTTAGCTAAAAAAGTATCCATGCAAACACCACATTACAGCCGAGAGGGACTTCCGAAAGCGGTTGGTAAAGGCCTGGTTACACGATGCATTAACCCGTACAAGTTAATGTCTAATTGTATTAACGCGTGAATGAACACGAAAATGCACCATGTAACCACCCAACTTGTGCGAAAAATAGAACATTTTTCCAATCTGGTTCATGCATTCGCACATGTTCCGTTCCGCTCCACAGAAGTCATTCACGCAAACAGACTTTAACTTGTACATACAAACGTGTTAATGTACCGTGTAACCAGCGGCGTAGCCAAGGGGGAGGTCCGCGGAGGAGACCCCCCCCCCGAAATATAAAAGCACAATTATTTTCCTTCATAAAAGAAAACAAATTATTGAAATTTAATGAATTTACAAACATTTTTTTAACAAATGAAGTTTTTTCGATTGTGAAAAGTGTTAAAATTAGTTTAAAACCCATTACTTAGTACCCTTTTTTTCAAAAATTTTCTCCCTTGGTTTTGGACCCCCCCCCGAACGAAATTCATGGCTACGCCACTGGTAACCAGGCCCGAAGAATCACTTGATGTCACAAGCAGCGATCACGAACATTCGCTAAGGGTGTGTGTTGACATTCGTGATTCTTGTGCAGAGTAATTCCCCTCAGCCTACATTCCGGTTCACCCACTTTAAATACGCGTAAGCGCGTGAATGTTTACGGGACGGAAGGGGGGGGGGGGGTCTGGGTCCCTTCCGAGTGGGTAGCATGATTTGTGTGGTGTCGAGAGATGGGACGACCTCGCTATGAGTCACACGTACAAGATAAGGGGGGGGGGGAGCTTCACTTCCATCCCCCATTAAACAGGGTGGAAGGGTGCACCCACCCTCCATGTGTCCTACCCCCTGACCCCCTCCCTGCTTGGGAATATGGGGTGAAGGCAGGAGGGGCGGGGAGAGATGCCTGCCGTTGCCATGGCGACGGCCTCCTTGCATCCACAATGCACTTCTCTCCGTCCATTGTTGATCTGACGCCCTTTATGATAGTAAGGTCTAGCCTCCACTTCGCCTCTGAATGCCTCGAAGCTGGATGGGTCGACCTGAAAGACGTCAAAGGGACAAGAAAACCTCATATCCATCTAGACATGCGTTTGTGTCTTTCTGTGTAAGGCACCGATAGTATAACATTGATTTCGGTGGAGTCTGGGCGTATTTGAACAGAAGTATTATGCCGTACCACTCCTTCAACGTCGAGGCAGTCAAAAACTGTAATTTCCTCCCACAATATTCATGTAAAAAAAGCATTTATTAAGCCTTTTAGATCAAAATTAATCTCATTACCTCCTTACTCATTATGCTAAAATAATCAATAATGTAGGGCACAGGTATTATTCGCTTTATTACATTATAATGATTTATACAAACTCTGATTTTTTCTGACGTTTTATTGCTACATAAGTTATGTTGCACGCTATTCATGTATAATAAATACGATTATAAAATGCAGTTTCCTGTACTTTTTTGCTACCCTAAGCGCAAGCAAGGTTTTTTCTCCATCTTTTCCTTAAAATTTATCGAGGGATTCTGTTTGATTATCTAGCTGTCCTCCTATGTAATCCATGCTATTGGCATTGTTAAATTGATTGCATTAATATTTCTATGTTGTATACTAGTTGCCGTCATTAACTTAGGGAATGCGAAATCCCAGCTTCTAATAAAATTTATTGTAATAACTTTTGATGCGTACATGCTGATGGCCCCTACGGCATAAATTGGTAACTATAAACAGCTAAAAATCAAATACCAAGCAGTTAGTGCAAAATACGATGTAATACGAAGTGCGTGTTTTAGTACTGATTGTGAGTACATACAGAGAGTCTTTTCGTCAGCAAACTCGGTGTCAGCACCGTGGCCTGGAATTGTGTTTTTTTTGTGTGGTTAATTTTAATTGTGGGGCCCACTTCCAGTCCATATTGATAGAGTGCGAAGGTTAGTTACGTTTGTTTGTAGATGAAGTAAAGTATCTAGGAATTACGATAATTTCATAACTATCGTGAGGAACACATACAATAAATATTTGCACGCTTATCCGAGTCCCAGAAAAGTGTTGAAAACATTAGCGTAACTCACGTTTTTAGCTTAGAACTTATACCTAACTTAAAAACAAAAACTGAAAAATTCATGCGAATTCCCGGTTTTGTAAATTTTACAAATTTCCTTGTAAATTTGCCGACCTCGGTGGCGGTCAAGTCCTCGCCTGCCAAATCAAATATCGCGGATTCGAGTCCCGCCTGGGTACGTTACCCCTATCCAGGGCATGGTTGTTTGTGAACGCTTGATTGTTTAATGTTATCATCCCCGATGTAAAGGCTGGACAGTGTTATTTTCGGTGGGAAATAAATTAATAAATTCCAGGTCAATCTTACGTGATTACTGCGATGGATAAGAATTTTGAAACACCCAAAATTACTTCAGTGCCTTAAAATAATTATATATTATGAATTTACAAGGACTGAAAACAGGCTAATTGGCACACGTTGTATGTAAAATTTAAATTTATTCAATGCAAGCCAAGAGGCTGCTTGAACCTCGTAAGTAGAGGTTGGTGTCACATGTAATTCTCTTCTTTGTGTTCCTGAATCTTACTTGAGTCAATAGCGCTAGACATTCCGATTCTCTTGTTTTGTTTTACGTACCACGTTTCGATATGGCTGTAAAAAATCCACTATGCTTCTGTACTTAAAATTACGACACATTTTAGGCCAGAAAGTGGGTGTTGAACTGGCAAATTTTGTGTGAAATGAATTCGAAACCAAAAAATTTTGAAATTCAAGGCTGGAGCTTCGGTTAATGAATAATTCATGCATAATTCCAGGGATTACAAATTCACGCACAATATATAGTAGTTTCCTTCATCAATGAAAACGATAGGCATTGATTGCGATTCGTTACCCACCATTAGTGTATTCATAATATATACTAATTATTTGGTTTTAGAAATCCCAGTTTAGACGAATGTTAATGATTTATTTTAACTGCAATTTGAAAAAGACCGGATTGGCGCCCATGCAATGCCACTCCACGTGACGTCTCAGAGACCTAGATTCTATACGAGTAGATTGGAGCTTTGCATCGTCTGAGATTACCAACGCATGCATGAGGCACAGAGCTCAGGGAAACATCTCTTAATAATCACCTATTAAAATTGCCTATGGTCGGAAAGTTTCCTTCGTTTGATAGGATATTAATAATCCTTATATATGCCAAGCGCTATCTGCTAGCAGGGTACTCTACGCTACCGCCATGATCGGCAGAAAGCAGCCTGATTAGTAGCGGCGTTCATAGTCTCGCACCAAGGTGGCCTCACACAGCGGCTGCCGGAACCAGAATGACGTCACACGGGCTTTACCCAGCATTCATACTTAGCCGTCGCGTTTTCGCGCGCTTGAAAATGTTTGCTTTTAATTAATTCGCGGAAAATACAAATTGTCATTTAAAAATCTAAAAGCGTGAAATACGTATTCCAGGAGTAATAAACTTTCCATGTAGGCAATGAAAAAATATATATAGGAAACCACCCTATTCAGAAAAGGGGCCACAGTATAAGCGGCCAGGATTGATTTGTGCCAGTGACTCACATAAGAGCGACCGGGAAAGAAAGACGTCGGAGTGGGGCTGAATGGAGTGCAACCCTCGCAAAACCTTCCCTCAATGGCAGATGAAATCTATCTTCGAAAGGAAAAGGGAGTGCTGTGGTTGAGAAATGGATGGGGGAGGAAGAATCGTTGAGAACATGGAAGTAGGGCACTGGTGATGGAAAGAGGCACGCTCAGGGGAGATGCAAGGGATGGCCATTGTTGTGGGGACGCATGGATGGTGACGGGTCAAGCGGTCAGCTTACCGCACTTTCCGAAATATTGGGATTTTCTTGAGCTCATTTTTTATGGAACGAAAAATGATTTCAAATAATATTTTTTCTTTGTTTAAATTTCTGTTTTTTACTTCGTTTCAAAGATTTTTTAACCAAATCTGGGTGTCCTTTCGTTAAAAACCTGCTGCCACAAATGTTGTCTCGTTTTTTAAATTATCTGGAACAAAACCCCGAACCATAAAGGACAGTCTTAATTTCCTTAGAGGACTTCATTTGTTAACTATGCAAGTACGTAAAAATTACGTATCTCCTAACACCCCCTGCCACACACCTTTTAGGCGGCTTGCGGGGTATTATGTAGATGTAGATGTAGATGAAAACTAGCATCCAAAAAGTAATTACGTCGTGAAATTTGTTTTAGAGGGTTAATTGATATTTTTTGAAGACATTTCTGAAGAAAGATCAAACACCAGCTTGCTGCGCCGAAAGTTACGCTAATTTTTTGAACACGTGATAGGGGCTTTCCTGACGTTCTGTCATCGCGCTTTACCCTGGAGTAACTTCATTGCAGACATTCAATATTCTCTTCTTTCCACGGAAATGATTTTTGTGCCGTATTTTGAGGAGTTTGGCCCGAAGAAAAGTGTTGTCATTGTTTCGAAAATTTCTCTCCGGTAATAGGGTAGTTTCCTTCATCGAAGAAAACGAAATGCATTGATTGCGATTCCTTACCCACCATTAATGTATTCATAATACTAATTATTTGGTTTTAGAAATTCCAGTTTAGACGAATGTAAATGGTCAATTTTAACCTCATTTGAAAAAGGCCAGATTGGCGCCCATGCGATGCCACTCCACGTGACGTCACAGGGGCCTAGATGCTATACGAGTAGATAGGAGTTTTACATCGTCTGAGATTACCCATGCATGCATGAGGCACAGGGCTCAGGGAAACGTCTCTTAATATTCACCTATTAAAATTGCCTATGTTCGGAAAGTTTCCTTCGTTTGATAGGATATTAATAATCCTTATATATGCCAAGCGCTACCTGCTAGCAGGGTACTCTACGTTACCGCCATGCTCGGCAGCAAGCAGCCTGCATCGTAGCAGCGTTCATAGCCTCGCAACCCGGTGGCCTCATACAGCAGCGGCCAGACGTCACACTGGCTATTCCCAGCATTTATGCTTAGCCGTCGCGTTTTCGCGCGCTTGAAAATTTTCACTTTTCATTTAATCGCGAAAAATAGATGTCGTCATGTAAAAATCTAAAAGCGTGAAATACGTACTCCAGGAGTAAAGGCCGTTTTACACGGGGCACAGAAATGCGCAGGTTAGAGCTGCATTAATTTCTAAAATGGCGTAGAATTGCGTGAATGCATGAACGAAATTAGAACAGGGGCTATTTTGCCTCGCATCCTCGCATTCTCGCATGTGTTCTAGAAATTCACCGCTTTACATGACGCAATTTTGATTGCACCTTCGCACACACGTCAGATTGCGCAATGACATGCCCCGTGTAAAACGGCCTCAATAATCTTTCGATTTAGGCAATAAAAAAATAGGAAACCAGCCTATTGTATCTATTTGAGTCAAAGTCACAAGAACTAGACTTCTTATGCTGTTTTTTTTTCTCGAAGTTGTATTTGAATATCTGAAGTAAAGGGACAAGTTATAACAGCGACACTTGGCTAAGTATACGAAAAATGTTTTCGTAATGCTGAAAAATTCTGTTGTAACAATCCATATTTACTTCTTACAATTAGTAATATAGCTATGATACGTATAAAATATGCATTTTTAAGCTGTCCATGAAAAATCAAGTCAGATTATCGATCAAAGTTATCGAAAAAACATGCTTTAAACAATTTTTTTGACATCAAGGGCGAAAATTGACTCATGCTTCAAGGAAGACAAAGATGTAAAATATAATTATTTTGTGAATGTCATTTATGCGAGATTAGAGTCTCCTAGCTTGTACTACCTGTCCTAATCTGTATGGTGGACCAAATAGCCCTCATATGAGTACCATTTCAAATCAACTGATTTGGGCGTTACTTGGTGGAACGAAGTGTACCTCACCAAACATATCAAACATGCTTCGTTTCAGAAGATGTTACGTGGAAATTTTATATTTTCTCGATCTGCTTTTCACTCATTGGTTGGAGTCATGGAACTCGCATGAAAGAATGTGATGTCGTAACGTCACGTTCTTGGCATTTGCGTCAGACGCGTCGCGATGTTCCATTTGCCTTTTTTCATGACCATACCCTTGAAATAACGTAGGGTGTTATAAAAAGTCTAAGGGCCTGTCATTATAGACCTCTTTTATCATGCTGGTGTTGTCCCTTCTCAATATACGGCCCAGCCATCATAAACATTTTATCTTTATCTTTGCAATTAAGTCCGGGTCATAATAAATCTCACTCATTTATCTATTTCTTCTGATTCTCAAAACTCCTGCTTCGTAAATAAGCCCAAATATTTCCTTCGTACTTTTGGTTATAAAGTTTATGAGCCTTCTTTCTTGAGACTTAAAAGTGACCAAACTGCGTGACCAGTGAACGTACCATCATTTGCAAAAGTAACCTATGGTAATGGTAACTAATGCTAATCCTTAATCTTGCGCGCACCCCGGCGCTTACTTTTAAATATAGGAAAGGCTTATCTTGAGGTATTTTTCAACTTTTATTCTTGTGCCTATATTCTTCAAGCAAATTATGGCATCAAAATGTATATGATAGAGCTACAAATTGGCCCCATTTACACTTTTTTGAAGTTTTTGAGAATCACTTACGGCTTCAAGTCTTACCACAGGTAAATTGCTTCTTCGTCTCTGGCTGGTAAAGTCGCGATAAAGATGTAGGGAAATATGAGGTGCAGGACCTATTAACTGACCAAAACTACGGTCCGGGAGCACCCGATTCAGCGTTAAGAGCGGAGGGAGCGGCTAAATTCTGCGCAAAATATTTTGCCTCCCTAATCGATAGTCTGGAATTAAAAAATGATGAATATTGGTTGAAATTGACTTTCAATTTAATCTCTGTCCGTAGGTGTTTTAGGAAACCTTACCAATAGGGGCTTACATGGATAGGGAAAAGCCGTACTGTTAACTCACTCTTTGAGTTGACTGGCCTTAATGTAATCCGGACGCAAACATTTGAAATTTCAGGTGCAGGCAGCCAGGTCCTTGGGTGGAATTCAGTAAATGCCAATCAGATGAGATATTTAATTATTTTTGAACTTAACTACATAGTCAGTATATGGTTCCTTATTACATTTACGCATTCATCGTGGTACTCACAAAAATATATCTTGACTCCCTACAGGCGTTGCTGAGTGCTGACGGTGGATATCCATATCCACGCATAAAATTCACCTCGCTTTGACTCGACGGGATCCCCATTAATTTTTTTTCTCATACTATTCCTGCTCCTATCATTCCTGCTCCTATTAGCCTACTTGGGAACATTTGGGGAAGTCGGGATATACGGGAGGGTTGGCAACCCTGTCCCTCTTCACCGATCCCTTCCAATATCTTCAGAAGCACGATCGGACAGTCCGTCTCCTGATTGCATTCGTCCTTCGGAGCCTGGGGCTGCGCTTGTCCTGACCTACCCCTCTGTCTTTGCTATCCTCTCTCTCCCCCATCTGTCAACCCATGCCCAGCTGTGCCATTTCCCCAGATTTCATCCAGAAATGAATTCATCTGCATCCATTTCAACATTCAACCCCGCAAACAGTCTCAATAGGCGTGGGCTGAGTAGTTTTAGGGCATCAATCGTTCACCTGTGCCATAATACATCTATATCTATTATCTACTTACTACCCTGCCAGCTGCCTGAAAAGGCGTGTGGCAGGGGGTGTTATGACACTAGCCGCTTACATATAGAAAGCAAATGCTCAAACAAAAATATGACTAGCACTTATTAAAGTCCTTTATAGTTCAGGGGAATTACTATTTCCCGTATCTGTTCGTTCAGCAAAATATCTCTAATAATTTATCGTTTCTGTAGTACCTGGAAATATAGCTGATTTCTAATATGATGTTCTCCGAGACGTTCTTAAAGATATCTTTCCACAATTGCTCAAGCAATCTAAGCCTTTCCCAGGGCCTAATGCTTCATTGGTTTTGCTTTCTTGCGAGAGTTTTGGCTACTTGAGGCCGATATAGTCAAGTGAGTGCCACGATTAATTTTATGAACTGCGAGAATGCCGGTATCCCTGATAATACGAGGAGAGGATTACTTGTTTTTGTAGTAATAAATCAGCTGAATTCGCCCCATGTTTGTATTGGAGAATACCCCACTATTTTAAAATTCGCTCATGCCAGTCAAAATATTTTTACCTCACGAATACCGTTCCTGCTCAGTCCTTCATTTTCCATTCCCCTTCGACCTTAGATTGGATAAATTCAAGAGCAGTGTTCCGATGAAGTTCGCCATATCCTACGAACGCCAACATACTACGCGTAGCTATGGTAGATCAGATCATATAATGATAATAAGAGAGATATGCTGTAGAACATATAGATTCAGAATGTCGTTTTTTCCACGATCAATAAGGGACTATTACGGTAGCTTAAGAAGTCACCACTAGATTATTTGACTTGTAGTGTAGCCTAATAACGCGTGTATACCAAAGCATTGCAGGAGCAAGTGACTTTCTACGCAGTCACGCGAACGAGTGCAAAGTTGAATAGTACATCTACGGATGAAGTTCGCCATGAAAAAATATTTGACTTAGCCGGAATCCCGGCTAGGTCAAATATTTTTTCATGGCGAACTTCATCTGTTAGTGTATTTAAACGCGTGCATACCTTAATGCATGTTTCTGAGTTTTCTTATTACTTCTAACAGCATGTTTTGTGTGTTGTAGGTTGATTGGCAGATTACCTTGATGAGTAGTTGGCAAGTTTTGCCTTGAAATGAATGCGGTAGTATAAATTGTTAGTATGCGTAACGTTTTTTAGACCGTGTAGTGTGCATGTGGGAATCCTATTGCGCGCTCCATGCTGGTGATTGATCACCCTCTGCCGAACACCTTAAGGCCGTTTTACATGGGGCACGGAATTGCGCAGGTTAGAGCTGAATTTATTTCTAAAATGGCGTCGAATTGCGCGAATGCATGGACGAAATTAGAACAGGGGCTATTTTTCCGTCTCGCATCCACGCATTCTCGCATGTGTTCTAGCAATTCACCGCTTTACACGACGCAATTTTGATTGCGCCTTCGCACGTACGTCAGATTGCGCAATTCCGTGTACCGTGTAAAACTTTAGAGGCGGCTCGCAGGGTATTCATCTACACCTACATAAGAACGGTGGCTCGCAGGGTATTATGTAGGTGTAGATGAATAAGCCTACGAGCAACCTTTTGGGTGTTTGGTAGGGGAGTTTGTTTTTAAAATGCGCTCAAACCATTCAAAATATTATTGCCACTTGAATCCTTATATTTCTACTCCAGCTCAGTGGACCCCTTCATTTTCAGTTTTCCTTCGACCTTGTTCCTCCCAATGTTTTTCTGTTCTGCGTCGCACGTACCCTAGTCGATGACGCAAGGGCAGGGGAAACAGGTCGAGTTTCGAAATAAAGTTCTTGAGAGAGGGTTGGGAGCCCCACTTGAAAAATTTGAAACCCCTTATCCATAGATGCTTGGACAAAGTCTTCTCGGTTTTCAGTCAACTTGGAGGTGTAATCCGTGCTCTCGCGTGGACGTAAAAACAACGGCAAAAGGTCGACCATTATAAAGGCGATATTTCATGTAGGTCTCACTCTTTTGATGCAGATTAGTTCGTAATATCTTCAAATTCTGTTAAATTCCGGTCCCATGGCTTACAGGGTTTGGCAACCAGTACATATCATATTACTTATTACTGTAAATATCACTTGTTACAGTAGTATATCATATTACTTAAGTTCGATGGTTATGTTAGGTTCGTTAATGCTATGATTTACTTTTTCCCTCTCCACTCCGCCAATATTATTTAAAAAACGATGACATGTTAATATCTTTGTGTATTGCAATATTTTAATTTTAGTCGAAATCGAATAATTCTAAATACATCCGAAAATGTTATACAAAGGAGCTGGATAGTAGCTTCATCAAGTTTAAATAGGTTGACGTTTTATTAATATGAATTTGTAAAAAGAACGAGCCTTTATGCACATGATCACATAATGAGTTACCTAGAGTTTGGTCGGTTCTACACAATACATTTGGTATAGAAAAAAATCAGGGGTGCTTTATTCCCAAGATACCCATTTATGACGTTTTCATGGTAATTGCACAGTTCAATTGCCATGAAAACTTGAGTATCCAGCCTTTCCGATGTTTCATTGAATACTCTGGATTCTTATGGACATTAAATAAATAAGGTTGGACGAAAATGTGCGGTTACTCGCTCAACTCTCTCTTTTAATTAAGCTTAAACATCAATTGTTTCAGAGAATTATAATAGCACATTTTCGTCCAACCTTAATTATTTAGTACACTTATAAATCCAGAGTATTAAATAAAATTTCAAAAGTGCTGAATACCCAAGAAAAACCGTTTTCATGGTGACTGCGAAGTGCCTCCAAAAAGCACCCCTATACCTACCGATATACCTGAATTAAAATAGCATAAATATCTTTGTCCCTAAATAAATATCGTTTTGATCCCATTCCTTCAGTAAATCTTATAGTAGTGCCCTCAGATAGCCAGCGTATTTTGAGACAGTTGGAAAGGCTCATGCAGATTCGATGACGTCAATCGTAAGCTTATTTCGAACTTCATTCCCTGATAGAAATAAGTCTTCTGTTTCCAAGAATGTGCTAGCATGGGTAACATGCAGAGATATCAGTGGACACTCACGCTATCCCGAGAAAAATTGATCGAACCAGGATTGGCTTGCGTGCAAGAAATGGATTGATGATTCTCGCGGGAATACCGATTTCCATTCCGCTTCGTTTCTGTTTCACATGACCCTTTGCCTGCATTATAACTCAAAGATGTTTGGAAATGGCTGAGCTTTCGCTATGCAGGGCGTTTCAGGAGGAATCTGAAATACTTTAGGAGGAGGCAGGGGGAAAATGTTAAGTATTTTTCGTCCATAGACATGGAGTCGCAACTACTTAGTTACTGAGCTATGGCAACGTAAACATTTTATCGGATGCACTTTGCAGTTATGTACTATGAAAACGTTTTGTTTTTCTTATCCAGCTTTTCCGATATTTCATATTTAATATTATGGATTTTTTTAAGGACATTATAGTCTGTATACCGTAGGGTGGCGCACGGGCCCGCCGGGTACTTGAGTCGGTCCCGTAGAGTTTTTATGGTCGGTCCTTTCCTCCCCCGGCGCTCGCGGCTGGAGGACCGACTCAGGTAGTTGGCGGGTCTGTGCGCCACCCTACGGTATACAGACTATAAATATTGATGGAGACTTTCACGGGGTGGAGCAACATTCGTAGCAAGGTTTTCGGGTTGACCTCCGCGTCGTTTCATCTTCATGACGGCAGTTTCGCCGGCGTTGCATCTGGCGTCTTCAGGTTCCAAGTGTTTGATGCAGGTTTTTGCCCGTCTTATATAGGCCTTAGTTTGGACTAGGTGCGTTCTGATTGGTCCGCTTGGGGAAGAGTCTCTTCCAGGTGTTTTAGAGCGAATAGCTGTCCTCCCTGTTGAATGTGGATGTTTTAGCTATTTCGATAGCCTCTCGTATGCGTCGGGGAAAGTAATGATTTTCTCTAGCGATGATTTTTGCATTTTCAAAGTCCAAATTGTGTGTTGAAACGACGCGGAGGTCAACCCGAGAACCTTGCTACGCAGGCTATAAATAATTAAGGTTGGACGAAAATGTGTGATTGTAATAGTCTGAAAAAAATTGATCTTAAAATGGTTGAGATTGCGCAATCGTATTGGTGATACTCGCCCAAAGCTCTCTTTTAAGTAAGCTCAAAGATCAAAGGAGGTTTGGTAAAAGTTTTCCCAAGTTTATATTTCGCCAGTTTTTCGTAAAATTCAAAATTCCTGTGAATCTCACGTGTTTAAAAGCAGGAACAGGTATGACTAAGAATGTCCGTGAGGGAACAGAAACCTCTTTTGTACAATCCACGTTTACGTTCCATACGAAGAGAGTCTTTGTGTAGGCTATCCCGAAATGAGCAGATTGTGTTGAAGAAATCGAATGGACCACGCCTAATGTTTAGGTTCTCTCCGCATGATAGATTTCCTCAGAGTGTAAACGAATGCCTGAAATAATCTGGCCTCAATGATATCTATTTTTAGTGAACAAACAACAAAAGGCCATTTTATCGTGGATTAGCGGAATCGTTCTTCAATGCGTTCAAATAATGATGTCACGGTCAAAGGAAAGCAACAGTTCTAGTGCAGTGTTATCACAGAAATCGTATGCATGAAATTATACCGTAATTATCTGTTTATAGTAGGTATTTTTTTTTCGCGAAAATACTGTAATATATTTTGTCCAAAAATATTTAGGTAATTTATGAGAGGACATCTTAAGGTTGCTCAGCTTCATTGACTGCTGTTGCTGGCTGATAATGTCAGTCGTCTGGTTGACGTTCATGTGATAGACATATTTTAAATCATGTTACAAATAGGTGCATGGTTTTAAAACTAAAATGTTTCAAGCAACCGGATGAATTTTATGCATGGATACTCTATTATGTACACGCATTCTTTTGTTTATTCGTTACCATGTTATTATTTTTATGTTATTAAGTTCTAATTTTGTGATTCATTGAAAAACGGAATAAAAAACTCAGTGCACGAAGCAGAATTTGGTTTTCAAAGGTGGGATTTTATAGATGCAAGCATGGTTTCAGAATATCAACTTTTATTTGGTTATCGGATCAGAACTGATACAATATGATCAGAAATAAATGTTTCTCTTAACGGTCACTTCATCCTGTACCTTTGGAAGTCCCTCTCATCACCAGAATCGAACACCATGAAGGTATTGAAGGTAATGTCATTTTGCATGGTACTTCTTTCAAAATTGTCATACAGAGTTTAAGATTTTTAATTTTAAGATCTAGTTTTAATCATTTGGCCCAGCCTACGAATTCAACTTATCATGTCCTCCCAGTTAACAGTTTTAAGTAATTATCTTAAATTTCCAACTGTACTAACCTTCGACTCAACCTACCAACCCTAACCAAGTCTAACTTCAGCAATAGGGTAGTTTCCTTCATCAAAGAAAACAAAAGGTAATAATTGCGATTCGTTACCCACCATTAGTGTATTCATAATATACAAATTATTTCGTTTTATAAATGCCGGTTTAGACGAATGGCAATGGTCCATTTTTATCCTCATTTGAAAAGGGCCAGATTGGCGCCCATGCGATGCCACTCCACGTGACGTCACAGGGACCTAGTTTCTATAGGAGAAGATAGGAGTTATACATCGTCTGAGGTTACCAATGCATGCATGAGGCGCAGAGCTCAGGGAAACATGTCTTAATAATCACTTATTAAAACTGGCTAAGGTCGGAAAGTTTTCCTCGTTTGATAAGGTATTAATAATCCTTATTTAAGCCAAGCGCTACCAGGCGGCAGGGCACTAGGCTACCCGCTGGCAGCCTGCGACGTATCAGCGCTAAGCCTCGCCTCAAGGTCACCTCACCGGGCGGAGGGGGAACCAGAAATACGACGTACGGAGAGATTTCCCATCATTCCTACTAACGCGTCGCGTTTTCGCGCGCTTGAAAATTTTCACTTTTCATTTAATCGCGAAAAATAGATATTATCATTTAAAAATCTAAAAGCGTGAAATACGTACTCCAGGAGTAATAATCTTTCGATTAAGGCAATAAAAAAATAATAGGAAACCACCCTATTACCCGATTGTTTCCAAATTTTCTGGAATAAGTTCACTCATAATAACTCACGCGTGCTACAACCCACAAAATCCATGGAACCTTAAATAATGAAATTCATTCATTCTCGGAAAAGTTTGCAAAAAAAAACGTCAAGCAAGCGCATAACATTCGAGAATTGAAGGTGTTAAATTTAAATTTATTTCATTACCAATTTAATTAATAAATGAAATGTTTTTCGTGAAATTTGCCGAAATTCGAAAAAAAAAGTGACGTCACTTCCGGATGGAGGGGAAATTTAAGTACGCCTCCTATTATGTCCAAAAGATTGGAATTAGATGATTGGAGTTAAGCTACAGCCAGAAAACCAATATCCGTTGGGAAATACCTGCAGTAGGTATCTGAAATATTCACGTAACATTGGAGCCCAAACGACTGTAATTCACTCATGTGTACATTAAAGTTACGCACTATTTTATTTAAATTTGCCCGGTCCAACCGTTCTCCCCTCAGCTTGGATATATTATATGGGTTGCAGCCCGGCGGGTGGCGGGGCCTGCCGTTGCCTTGACTACGGCTTCCTTGCATCCACAATGCACTTCCCTCCGTCCATTGTTGCCCCGACAACCCTCCTTTCATAACCTCCCTCAACTTAGGCCGCTGAATGAACCAGGAGTTTGTTATGAATGCCTTGGTCTTGTTTGGATCCCTTTCGAAAAAGACGAAAGGGGACTAGTTCTCAGAGGGCTATAATCTAACAAAAAATGTTGGCCAATCATAGAAAAAAGGAAATTCTTTGGTGGACAATAATTTTAAGAATATTATTAGGTACTTGTATGCTTAAAGTAATTAATTCCATAATGGCATAACTAGGAAGCTTGTTTAAAAGTATCCTTCTACATCATTCCAAATATTTAGCTCGCGGAAGAATCGCACCAGTAGAATTCGAGAAATTCGGTATGACTTTCGCCATGAAAATAACAACTTCTTTCAACCATTGCAAAAGTGCTGTTCGTGGGTCGATTGTAACTTTGTGAAATGATATTGAATCCCACAAATAAGGAATATGTTCACTGCATTTTAAAATGTAAAATTGTAAACGTTAACAATGGTTTTATGAATACGTAAGGGTAAATTCGACATTTTAAATAAAAAAAATTAAGATTTTATCAATTCCTCAAACATTTTAGACATTGCTGCCATGGATATTATATAATAAATGAAGTTAAAAGTAGCAATATTTCGTTGGCTTCCAATTTTGTTGGCTTTTTTCGAGGAATTTGATGTTTGACCTAAATACCTATTTGACAATTTAAATTTTTTTATGACAATTTAAATGACAATTTAATTCTGCAGTAGGTCTCCGCATGATCCAATATATCGGCTCAAGTTTGGTATTTGGCTTGATTTGGTATATATTTACAAACTATATTTGGAATTGCAATGATAAACGATGAACAGAAAAACCAGAAACGCGTTCTTCGAAGCGTTGGCGACGATGGAGTTTTCAACCCTAGTGGGAGCCCGAGAAACATTCAGTGCTTATTTACGCCAAAAAAGAGTCTCTTCATAGATAGAAACGGGAAAATAAGGATCCAGAACTCTGCAAAAATGCACCGATATTCATTTGCTATTAAGTTCGAGTCCCTATTCTTGGCTCCACAAATAAACGTTGTTTAAATCCGATTATAGAATTTCATAGCCAGCGTGATCACTTTTCGCTATAGATGACAGCTTCGTCAGCAAATAAACGTATTTTACCGCTAATTCGGGACCAGAGGTCATGATATGTATGAATGTTTATAATGAACTAAAGGGGGCTGATTACGTTTCCTTGTGGAACACCTGATGTCACTTTAGCTACATCAGAGCTAATTCCGTGAAGAACTACTTTTTGTTTACGATCATTGAGAAAGTCGCGGATCCAGTTTACCACATACGGTAAAGTCGATCTTTTTAATGAAAACAAATTAAGTCGCAAAGTCCTATTAATTTGTTTCATGCGATTTGCGGCCATGTTTTGATAGTAATTACCGTGAATTGTGAAAGTAGACACCTCTCAATGAAAATTATTGCTATTTTTCTATTTAATCTAGTAGTAATAATCCATATTTAAGCCAAGCGCTACCTGTTAGCAGGGTACTCTGCTACCTGCTAGCATCCTGCGTCGTATCAGCGCTCAAGCCTCGCCCCATGGTCACCTCACACTCCGACAGCTGGAACTAGAACTACGTCACACGGGATTTTCCCAGCATTCCTACTTAGCCGTCGCGTTTTCGCGCGCTAGAAAATTTTCACTTTTCGTTTAATCGCGAAAAATAGATGTCGTCATTCGAAAATATAGGAGCGTGAAATGCGTGCTCAAGGAGTAATAATCTTTCGATTTAGGCAATAAAAATATAATAGGAATGTTGAATATTGTATCTAAGAGATCTAATCTGTTTATTAGTTACTGTTAGAGTTGAAGTAAAATAATATTGTCCTGTGCGTTGTGTGAAGTTATTAGTAAAATAATTACAGAATTACTGGAAGTTTCAACAGGTCATGGACCCAGACACCAGTATCCACCGAACGCTTAGATTCTGAGGAAAACGTAAAAATAGAAGAAAGAAAAAAGATAAAATTGGTGTTTAAAAAAAACTAAAAGAAGATTGTAAAAATAACGCACTCGGCAACAATGACTGAAGATCTATCAAACATTGAAATACTAAAAGGAGCTGAAACTTTCGAATTGTGGAAGTTCCAAATACGAATATTCTTCCGAGCAAGTGGCCTACTGGACGTGGTCGACGGAATCCAACGTCTGGCTGATGTGAAAGATGAAAAAGACATACGTCACTGGAAGATGATGGACGCCAAGTCACAGAAGTATATAATAACGACTATTGATAAAAAGATAATGGTGCATATTATGTCTTGTGTTACTGCCCATGATATGTTTAAAACCCTGACGAATATATACGAACGTGATACTGAGCAACAGAAGTGTAATTTACTGCAACAGTTCTACAATTTCCGTTTCGAGAAGAGTGCCGACATAATGACCAATATTTCCAACATCCAATCAATAGTTCACAAACTTAAAATGCTACAGCAAAATATTGATGAAACCATGTTAATAACGAAGATACTTAGTGTGCTGCCCACTGATTATCAAAACTTCAGCACGGCATGGGAGTCTACCGCGAAAGACGAAAGAACAATTGAAAACTTCGTAGCGAGATTGGCGGCAGAGGAACAAAAATTTAAAAATTTTAACGATGAAGTAATACAGAACTCAGCATTAAGAGCGGAAACGAAATACTCGAGGAACCAAAATAAATGTAATAGCAAACCATTATTTTGCAGTATTTGTAAGAAAAACAATCACGAAGAAAAGAACTGATTTTTCCGAGAAAGATCGAAAAACCAAAAAGTGTGTCATCACTGCAAGAGACCGGGACATTTTATTAAGCAATGCCGTTTCCTGAAGGATGAAGAAAGGAAAGATAAAACAAGCAAAAATGCATTCATCAGTTCTACTGCATTTTTAAATGAACGAGTAAATGAAGAAATTTGGTATTTAGACAGCGGAGCCAGCGAACACATGTGCAATGAAATTGGAATATTTAAGGAATACCAAGAGATTAGCGAACCCAAGAAAATTAAAATTTGAGACGGATCAACGCTGGATGCGGTTGGTTGCGGGACGGTAAAACTTCTGGCGAACAACGGTGAAGAATGGATGGAAACAATCCTTAATAATGTCTTGTATGTGCCTGAACTTAAAACTAACCTTTTTTCTATGGGAATAGCCCTAGATAAGGGATACAAACTGGAGTCTGATGATAAGAAATGCGTATTGAAGAACATGAACAATAAAATCTGTGCACAAGCAATTCGATCAGGTAAATTATACGTAATGGATTTTCGAACAACCAGGCAATCAACTGGTGAGTTATATTTGGCAAAGAAATCCGAAACTTTGCAGGAGTGGCATAATAGATTTTGTCATCAAAACTTCACTTTAGTGGAAAGAGTTTTAGAAGAAAATAAGATTCCATTTATAGAAAATAACCTCAATTTTTGCAGTTCCTGTGTAGAAGGGAAATATGCAAAAAGAAAATTCACTCCAAGCAGCAGTAGCTCTAAAAGCATATGTGAATTAATACATGCAGACCTATGTGGACCGATGGAGACAGAGTCGATTGGAGGAAGCAAGTATTTTCTGTTATTGAAAGATGACCTATCACACTTCAAAGTAGTATATTTTCTCAGAAACAAAAGCGAAGTGAAAGAAAAGCTGAAAGTTTTTATAAAATACGTAAAAAATCAGACTGGAAAAGGGATTAAAATTTTTAGAAGTGACAATGGATCTGAGTTTGTAAATAAGGAAGTAAGAAAAATATTTGAAGGTGAGGGCATTTGTCATCAAAAATCTGTGCCCTACAATCCTGAGCAAAATGGGAAAGCTGAACGTGAGATGAGAACTTTGGTAGAATCAGCTAGAACAATGTTGTTGAATAAGAAACTGAGCAAAGAATTTTGGGCTGAAGCAGTTAATACTGCAGTGTATGCGATCAATAGAACTGGAACAAGCTCAATTAAAGGCAAAACTCCTTATGAGTTATGGTTCGGTAAACCATTTGGAGATTTTGAAAAGCTTAGAGTTTTTGGATCAGAAGTCTATGCTCATGTGCCATCTCAGAAGAGACAAAAGTGGGATGCCAAGGGAAAAAGAGGGATTTTTGTGGGATATGAAGATTGTTCAAAAGGAGTAAGAGTATTTTTTATGGATAAAAGAACAGTTGAGGTAGTTAGAGATGTAATCTTCATTCCTGAAATTCAAAATAACTTCAAGGAAGAGAAAGAAATTAAAAAGACCATAAAAGAGCAAAGGTAGAAAATCAAGATGAAGAAGATATAGTACAAGAAACAGAAGGTGTAACAGCTGGAAGAGAAGAAGAAGAAGATGAAGGATTACACTACAATCTTAGAGATAGAAATAAACTTAAAGCACCAGATAACTTGAAGGAATATCAATGTAAAATGGCTTTAATTTCGTAT
The DNA here is from genome assembly GCF_921293095.1 of Ischnura elegans. Classification (NCBI taxonomy): domain Eukaryota; kingdom Metazoa; phylum Arthropoda; class Insecta; order Odonata; family Coenagrionidae; genus Ischnura; species Ischnura elegans. Next base: position 79,536,239 of record NC_060257.1, read on the forward strand.
AATGAAGCTGTAACTGGACAGGAAAAAGATAAATGGATAGAAGCAATTGAAGATGAAAAATCATCGTTGATGAAAAATGAAACATGGAAATATGTCAGTCCTCAAGATGCCAAAGGGAAGAAAATTTTAACCAGTAAATGGGTATTCAAAATTAAAGAAGATGGGAGATACAAGGCTAGATTAGTAGTTAGAGGCTGCGAACAAGAGAGAGGAATTGACTATGAAGAAACCTTCAGCTCAGTGGTGAATACAACATCACTAAGGATACTGTTTGCCATTGCAGCCAAAAATAATTACAAAATGAAGGCATTTGATATTAAAACAGCTTTCCTTTATGGAGAACTAGAAGAAGAAATCTACATGCATGTGCCAGAGGGTTTTAGTGTCAAAAATAAAATTTGTCGTTTAGAAAAATCCTTATATGGATTAAAACAAGCACCCTTGAAATGGAATCAAAGGTTGAAGAAGTTTTTACTGAACAGAGGGTTTTTTCAGTTGACATCAGAGCAGTGCGTATTCAGAAATGAGAAAAGAACTTTGTATTTAGCTGTGTACGTAGATGATGGGATCATAATAGGAGAAAATGAATCTGATATAGACAATTTATTAGATAGTTTAGGAAAAGAGTTTGAAACAAAGACAAGAAATAATCCAAAGGTGTTAATTGGCATAGAGGTAACAAAAACTAAGGACTCTATTTTCCTATCTCAGAAGGGGTATATAGATTATATATTAGATAAATTTGAGATGAAAAATACCAAGGGAGCTGATACACCACTTCAAATTGGGAAAAGAGTTGACGAGCAGGAAGAAAGGGATAATAGTGTTCTCAAGTTTCCTTACAGAGAAGTGGTTGGTAGTCTTTTATATTTGACGAATAAAACAAGACCTGACATGGCTTTTGCAGTCAACTATGAAAGCAGAAGTCTAGAAAATCCAACAAAAACAGACATTGAAAATGTAAAAAGAACATTGAAGTATTTAAAGAATACAGAGAACCTGGGTATTCGGTACAAAAGAAGATCAAACTTGACTCTGACTGCTTATACTGATTCTGACTATGCAGGTGACTTAAAGACTAGGAAGAGCACAAGTGGATACGTCCTGATGTTCTGTGGAGGTCCAGTAGCCTGGTGGTCACGTAAACAACCAATTGTGGCTCTCTCCACTACAGAGGCAGAATATATTGCAGCAGCTGAATGTGTGAAGGAAGTCATATATGCAAAAACCTTTATTGAAGAATTGATTGGTAAAGAATTGAGTGTAAGTTTACATGTGGATAATCAAAGCACTATTCGACTAATTGAGACTGGACAGCTTAATAGACGAAGTAAACACATTGATGTAAGATATCATTTCATTTCCGAAAAGGTGTCACAAAAAGTAGTGACTTTAAATTACTGTCCAACACAATATCAGTTAGCCGATATATTTACAAAGCCCCTCAATAGTATCAAGTTTCATGCACATAAAAACTTATTACTGTCAAGTAATTGAAGGAATTTTAATTTTTGCTAAAACGTAAATGTGTGATTAATTTGTTGCATTAAGGTTATAATTATATGAATTAATTCTGTGATGTAATTTTCAAGAAAAGTTTTATGGTGTTGAATGATGTAATTTGTTTTCTGTTGTTTCCAAAGAAAAAAAAATTAAGAGAGAGTGTTGAATATTGTATCTAAGAGATCTAATCTGTTTATTAGTTACTGTTAGAGTTGAAGTAAAATAATATTGTCCTGTGCGTTGTGTGAAGTTATTAGTAAAATAATTACAGAATTACTGGAAGTTTCAACAAGGAAACCACCCTATTGGCCTCGTCGTCGTCGATCTTTGACTATTAAAAATGGGTCTTCGATTTTAATTGCAATCGATTTGTTTAAATCACTGAGTCTTACCCACCTGCGTCACAAACTCCAAGTGATGCCTTGTTGGAGTGGGGGTAGCTTCTCTCTTTCGGGTTGATGCTGTGCTTACTTTTGAGTGTGTTTCTGTGCCACCGTGGAGTGTTTTCCGAAGCCGATCGTACGTTCTAAGTCGAGAGGTTTGGCCTTCGTCTTGTTTACCTTTGAAGTCACTTATAGACGCACTGATTACCTCTCCCCAACCGCCATCGCCAAACTCTTGGAAATTTCTCCGGCAGGCAATTTCTCGCTTGAGGCATGGGCGTATCCAGCGAGGGGCATGAGGGGGCAGCCCCCCAGAAGCAAAAATCGCAAATATCTTTGAGGAAAATAATATTTTTTCAAGCAAATAATTTTAAAAACTAATAAAGAGCTGTAACAGTTTCCTTAAAATGTTGGTTTCATTCACCTTTTCCATGCTTAAATCGTAACTATGACTTGAACAACCATGGCTTGCCCCCCGTCCCCTAGTTTTGATCCTGTGTACGCCCTTGGCTTAAGGGCTTCCTTTCCGTTAAATAAAGTTGGTACCTTCATGTCATTTTCATGAAAATTTCCAAACATAATCATGTTATGTCTGGTGGGGAAATCCATTCCCAACATCTTATCAACCAGTATTATTTTCCGAAGTTATTGGAAAACTATATTATTATTAATAAGTTCTTACAAGTAGGCCATTGGCCTGGTGGTAACATGAACATACGATTAAAAACAATAGGGTGGTTTCCTATTTTTTTATTGCCTAATCAAAAGATTAATACTCCCTGAGTACGTATTTCACGCGTTTATATTTTTAAATGACAATATCTATTTTTCGCGATTACATGAAAAGTGAAAAATTTCAAGCGCGCGAAAACGCGACGGCTAAGTATGAATGCTGGGAAAAGCCCGTGTGACGTCATTCTGGTTCCGGCTGCCGCCGTGGGAGACCACCTTGGTGCGAGGCCATGAGCGACGCTACGATGCAGGTAGCAGAGTACCCTGCTAGCAGATAGCGCTTGGCTTAAATAAGGATTAGTAATACACTATCAAACGAAGGAAATTTTCCAAGCAGTTCTCCTTCTTGAACATGAGCATACGTGACTGGAAAGATATACCAGTAAAAATATTTGAGACCTTCAGAAAAAGTTACGTATTTATAAAAATCGTTCAAAGAAATAGGTTTAATGATGATGACGAATAAAACAGTTACACGATGAACAAATTTTCCTTTAATTTGACGCAATTTTACCCCTTGACGTGGTCATCAGGGCAAACTGTTACGAGTACAGTCCCGTAGATTATAACCCTAAGAAATGGAAGGGTTCGCATTAATTTTGACCGAGAAACTAAGTTCATTTAATTGTCAAGAAAATTTCGAAAAACAATACATACAGGGTCTGACCTAGGAGTAGTTTGAATAATCCCGCGCTTTTAAAGCCATGGTAATTTTTTTTCGACAAAAGAGGCATTGTCCACTAAAGAGTTTGTGCCACAAAATCAAACTGTGGATAGACAGTTTTACTTGCAAAGCCTAAAGATACTTCAAAGCAGGGTGAAACGAGTCAGGAAGGAGACCCCTGACACTTCGCGTCTTCACCACGACAACGCGGCGTCGCACACCGTCTTTATTGTTACGGCGTTTCCAGCGAAACGCGGTGTAGCAACAGTACCCCAGCCACCATTCATCTCCGAATTGGCGCCTCCTGACTTCTTCTTGTCCCCGAAGATCAAGAAGACAGTGGCGCAGCGAGGGGGGATTTGGGGGATAAAACCCCCCCCAGAACTCAGAGAAATTTTAAAATTTAATCCATTTTACTTAATTTGATAAATATTACTTATAAAATAGTGTAAGGGTTAATAAAATATCCCTCAGGAAGCGGTAAAACTCACCATTTTGAACCATTTATCGTAAAAATTTTCTGGGGGAGGTCACCCGCACCTCCCGTATTCTATAACCCCCAGTATTAGTTGCTCCTAAAACCCCCCTAGCCTTAATTCCTAGCTACGCGCCTGCAAGAGTGTACTCAAGGGTCACCATATCGGGACTTCAGAAGCCGTCAAAGAAGCGAAGACGAGGTGCTAGCAGGAGGTCCCCGTCGACGCCTTCCAGGGTGCGTTTCGCGATTGAGAATAACGCCTGCGCCGGTGTGTTCCGACGCCGTGGGGGCCTATTTTGAAGCATAATAGGCGTTTGTATCGATATCAACGATAAATATTTTTCCTAAACTTGTTCAGCTTAGTTCTTGGACAGACCCATTATATGTTTCGAAAAAGTGTGATTTGTGACCTTCAGAAATTTTACAGCGTGTAATGAAAACTAGAATCTATTAAGGCCGTTTTACACGGGGCACGTACTTGCACAATCTGACGTGTGTATGAAGGCGCAGTCAAAATTGCGTCGTGTAAAGCGGTGAATTGCTAGAACACATGAGAGAATGCGTAGACGTGAGATGGCAAAATAGCCCCTGTTCTAATTTCGTTCATGCATTCGCGCAATTCCACGCCATTTTAGAAATAAATGCAGCTCTAACCTGCGCAATTTCGTGCCCCGTGTAAAACGGCCTTTATATAGTGCTCACTAGTCGTGAAGTATTTTTGTGTGTGAATTCATTTTACGTCCCACAGCGATTCTGAAACTCGATTTTGGAAAAATAGTGCGGAAATGTTTGGTTTTTGGTTGCTAGCCGTCGGGAATGCATTTGTGCGAGAGAAACATGTGAGGAGCGAGGGCGTAAGACATAAATTGGAGATAAAATAAATAAAAGCGTTTGACTTGATTGCCACACATTTTTCTCATTGGGGCATTCCTTCGAGACTTATTTGACAGAACTAATCGAAGGAGACGGAGGCGTGGAAATGAAGAAGAATCGGAAAACCAAGCAAACGATGTTAGCTTACGTGTCAATCTTCAATCGTCTTGGACAAGATCCTCATCAAGGTTGAAGTACCAACATAAATATTACAGGGGTAATCTCATGGAAGTATTTTCAAACCATATTCATTTTCTTAATTGAATTTCAATTTCGTTGGATTTCTTTATTCTATCATTACTGGATATTACTTATGTGCCAAAAGTTCATCAAAGAAATTTTGTTATTCAATGACGTACACAGTATTACGATTGTTTTCTGAAGGTGATCCCACCAACTGGTTAAAGCCTCCTGGATCACCTAAAGCTCCTAACTGGTATTGTATCTATGTTATTTGAAAACTTTTATGGAGCAAATATGTAAATATTACTATAATAATTATATACTACAATATATTATATAGTAATATAATACAATATTATTATAGTAATAATGATAATTAAATTATTAGTAACAATTATAAATATTAATAATAACATTAATAATTATGTTTAAGTTTCCCATGAATCGGTTGCGATTTTCGATTTGCCGTCGGAACCAATATTTTTACCCTTTAAACGCGTGAATAGATGACATCCGTGGCCTAACTAGGAATATGCTTTGGGATGGGTGGAGGTAGCGACCCCCCCCCCCCCCAGGCAACGGGGGGACCGGGAAATTTTTGAAAAATGCATGCCCGAAATACATTTTACATAATTTTGTCACTTAAAATTTAACTTAAAGCAGATGAAGTTATTATAAGTCAAAACTAGACAATATCTTTAAATATTTTTTTTGTTTCTCTGAGGCTTTGGGGGGGATCTATCCCCCTCCACCCCCCATAGTTACGCCACTGGATGACATCATCGTCATCATCATTATCCTCATCTAAAATTGGTTTGATGTAGCTCTCCACTCCTACTTCTCCTATCAGCTAATCTTTTCACACCCACGTATTTCTTCCCTTTCACATCCTTCTTTACCTGTTCTATATATTTCATTAGAAGTCTTTCTTTTCCGTTCTTGCTATCCACTAGTCACTCAAAGATTGTCTTCATCAGGCCATCATGTCTCAAGATATGGCCTATAGGGTTGTTCCGTCTTCTTGTTAAGGTTTTCATGAGGCTTCTCTTTTTTTCTACTCTTCATAGGACTTCCTCATTACTAACTCGGTCGATCCATTTGATCCTCATCATTCCTCTGTAGCAACACATTTCGAAGGCATCTACACAAGATATCTCCGTGGCTGTCATCGTCAATGCCTCACTTCTGTATAGAAGCTTGTTAAGTTTCGATAAACTATTTCCTTCCTTTTTTGTTTAAATTTCCCGCTGTAAGTAGATATTTATTTTGGCGACGTCTTTCCAAATCAATCCAGTGCAATGCATATTGGGAAAAAGTATTTCTTCGAATAATCTTGGGAGATTCATGGATTTTTTTTCTGATGTTCGTTCGATGGATATTTTAAAATAAATTCATACTGATTCAAGCCAGATGTAGTGTAAGTTCGTCATATTACAATTAAGATAACAATACCTCTACCCCTTCTCTTCCTTTTCATGGCGAAAGTGTTTTTCTTCCTCTCCAACTCAACGGTACGAAATTGGATAAAGCCGGAAAAAAGTCCAATGGTTTTTTTGGGCCTGAGCCTTAAAGCAAATACTCATAAATGATTGCCTATAACGGATGTAAGTATATGCCATTTTGCATTATTTGTCTTGTTAATGAAATACAGTCGCCCAAACATGACCAATTTTTGACAGACACGGGCGATCGCTATTTTCTTCGAAAATCTTAAAACTTTGGCAGTTAGTGTTATAAACCTATATTATCCATTATTTTTAAAGACCTCTAAAGGCTCACATCTGTTTAGTTTTGCTACGCTAAATAGCGTATCCGATTTTCACCTGAAAGTTGACAAAAAGTAGACATTATATTTCGTTTACGAAACATGTAACTCAGGAAAATTTACTTCACAGTGTAAAATTAATTTTTTGAAGAATTTTAAGCAGAAATATTGGAAAGAAAAGTTTCCGTCCTCGGATTTGAGAGCGATTTTTCGATCGCGCTTAAAATCTAAGCTACAAGACGCAGTATTATCCCAAATTGAAATGATTACCTCGGAGAAGTCTCACAAATGTATCGAATATCTCGAACCTCACGAATTCGTACGATGTGATTATTGATATCGCGACATTTAATATGAAATCTTATTTTCAGAAGGTCATTATTCATCAAAATGTTTTCGTAATAATGATCGAGAAAAGTAGAGTGGATAGACGCGCCATTACTATATCATGAGGCCATGGACAAACACTTTTAAGAGACATTCCTGAGGGGTCTCAGATGCATCTCGAATGTCTCACGTGACATCCCAGGGACTTTATTGTGAATTATTCCGTGACATCTCAGGGACCATTAATTTTTGGACACATCGACATCTATGAAAAGTCTCCGATATCAACATCTAAGAAAAATCTCTGTAGATCTCAACAACTTTTGAGGCCGTTTTATACAGGGCACGTCATTGCGCAATCTGAGGTACGTACGGAGGCGCAGTCGAAATTTCGTCGCTACTCGCGCACTCAACAGACGACGAAATTTCGTGAATGAATGCTTGATTGACTACTTCCGTGTGAGGCGGTAACGCATTCGTATGTGCAGTAATTATTGCTCGCAAGATAGAGAAAAGAATGCGGTGCTGAACGGCGCAATGATGTGCCCCGTGTAAAACGGCCTGAAGGCATTACATGTGATATTCGTGATATTTTAGAGATGTATCCGAGAAGTATTTCTGCTTTGTGGACTGAGGCTCGATAACTGCTGTCGATTTGTCAAGTTTTTTGAGAATTAATCCTAAAAAAGCGTCATATGAAGCACGGCTAAACACATGAAGCCTAAAACACTTTACTGAGGATATTACCAGGATAATGGATCGATGGAATTGGCGCGTTCCTCCTTATTGTACACCCTTAGCTTTCCCGTTTCCTTGTTTTTTTCGCCGTTTCGTTTGTCTACAGCTATTATTAGATTCCTCCTCCCACCATTATTTTTTCCGTCCACCCTTAAGTTTTTCGCTTTCTCTTTGCTTTCCTTTACTTCTGTATCCGAGCCTTGGATTACTGAGCTATTCCTATGATGGCCTTCCATTTGAATTAGAGAATAAGGTTAGTTATTACATGCTTAATAAAGGCGATTACATGCTTTTATTTTTCCATGCGCTTGTGGCGATGTTGGTGATTGGTCACCCCCTGCCAGACACCCTTGGCTCGCATGGAGTTATGTAGATACAGAAGATTAAATGAAGTAGTGAAGGTCAGCGAAAGCTCACACCCTGCCAGAATTCCTGAAACACGTGGACCAGCTAAAAATTGGGGTGGGGGGAGAAAAAGGAGCTTTTCGCGTTCCCCCCTCCACTCACAAAATTTCGGCGTTGCCAATTCAGCGGAGGCAATGGGCGTCAATTTGATCACTTTTCGTAAAATCCTTATTTCTCATCGTAGTACCTCGATCAAAAGACGCATTTAATCGCTCAACGGCAATGAGTATATGATAGGTGTAATTGTTTACCTCCAAGTACTGGCATTAGTAAAGTAAAAAATGTACTACGAAAGGTCATATCGGCAGCGGTTACCTCATACTGTGATGCCCGTCTCTGGAGGACCCGGATTATAGCTGAGAGCCCGAGAAAGGGTTCGAAAAAGGGTCGCCCTTCCGTCCACTATACCTGACCATTTCTTGGCCCCAGAAAAGTACCACTAACCATTGTTGTATTTGTTTGTATTTTCTCTTAATAACATCTATATGATACCCATCCTAAATTTATCTGTTCTACAGTCTATCTCTTTTATTTTTTTTATTATGATCTGATCAACCGTAGTATGTTGGAGTTCGCAAGATAAGATCTCTTGATGAGACCCAGAGCATTAATAAACTTTATTCATTCTTTCGTTTTCCACCCATTTCACAAACTTGACAAATCCTCACCAAATCCTCCTCAAAATTCATAGATTTGATGTTCTCCTGTATGATAATCACCTTTATCATCCATGTATCATTATCAGCCGTGTACCATGCCTCTGAGAGCTGAAACGCGTCGTACGCATTGAAATAACCATGAATATTACAAAAGAGGTTCCTCAAGTAGACTTCTAAATATGTTGTCGCCCACCGCGCATTTAAATGGGTTTACAAAAGTCGCCACTCGCGTCGCTGACGGACAAATTGATTCGAATTTCACGGGGAAATAAGGTATCATTAGGGTTATCAACCGAAATTTATACACATGGTGATGTGATCTATCACGTTCATTATTTTTCATTGCTACACCTAGCAATTACAAACATTATGATGCAAAATATTGGAAAAAAGTGGATCGCATTGCACTCATCACCGCGCCGCTGTCTTTTTTGAAAATGTGGCCGAAGGGGCAACAGAAATCAGCCTTCTATGGTATGGAATATGGTCTCCTTTATGCAGTTTCCTTGGAAATGACTGTGGAAAAGTATTATTTTCATCTTCTTAAAATATATCTTCACCTCCGCAACAGCATATTTAAGGCATTTATATCAGGGTGTTTCATCATTTATATTAGCGATCAACAACGATGGACTTTCACAAACACCCATGCCCTAAATAATTGGTTTGTCAGGCGGGGACTTTACCGTCACCAAGGCCGGCAAGTTTTTATTCGCAGTAAATGTTAATATATTCTTGAGGCAGTGTGTAGTAAATTTTACATTGGCATCTTTCTGATCAAATACCTTACTTAAAGATTTTGGAGCTGAAGAGAAGATAATGTGAAACAGATATGCATTCGTGCTATGATTTGCCGTTGATGTATCAGAGCCATAAAAACGGAACCTAGAACACCAGCAGGTGCGTTGGAAAATAGCGCATCAAGTAGTGGGAAATAAACATAAATACGAATGGAAAAAATTCCGAAATATGGGTATGTAAGATAGGATAGGACTATAGAGACTCATTACATAGAGTTTTACAATTAACTGATTCGTGTTTTCTGTCCACTCGAACAAATATTCGGATAATCGTAAAATCACAATGAAAAGAGCCGCAAAATTGCTTTTGGAAATGAATTTTTTCTACCCAAAATAATTAAAACTAGCGCATATTAAAATAGAAGCTACTGAATCACATTGGTCTGTTTTCGCTCCAATTGGATTATTATTCAGGAAAGTATTAGCTATGAAATTAAAATTTCATTCAGTTCTGGAGAAGCTTATGTAAGAGCGTAAAAGTAATTTTATGCAGGTACATCGGACGGGACCCATGATAACGCAGCCTTCCTTAAATAATAGTGATTTAATTACGTTAAATTTTCTCCTTAGTGACCAAGTAGGGTGAATCCTTCATTATCTACTGCATATGATGAAAGGGAATGTTTCTAAGATTGACGTAAGCGAAGGATTGCTCAAGATGAGATGTTTTTTCTTTCTCCTCCTTCGTGGTGCTAACTCAATCAACGAAGTTCAGCGGGAAGTCTTTCAATGCATTCCAGGGCGGGAGACGTTCTACTCGGATCGAAAGAGACCGTTCCTTCGCACTGCACTACACCCACGTCTTCGGTGATTTTTTTAGGCGCCGGTGGCGCCAGAAATAGACGCCAGCTGGGCGCCACCCCCTGCGTCACTCTCTCCTGTTTTCGCAATCCTAACCAACCCACGGATCCGAATCGGAGGAGTTATTCCACCCTCTAATTGGCGACCAGCAGATATTATCGGATCATCAGTCGATTAAGTGGACATTACGAAAAACCCTAATCAATGTTGTTTCGAGTTCTTCATAAACGGTTGTTACACATGAGAACATCTCTCATGAGAACTCGTGGGTAAAATATTGACTTGGGTAGCTTTGACGATGTTCCGAGAAAGCGTTAAATTTCAAAATTATGGTTTATGAACTTGTGCTGTTTAAAATTATTGCATGGAAAAAAGGCAAATACGATACAAATATATTTAATAGAATCTTGATACTTCTTTTTTTTCGAGCATTAAAAAAATTAAATGAAATAAATTTTCTGAATTTAGTGGAAAAAATTTCCTATCTAGGAAAAAAGTAAATAAAAGCTTTTGCCTTAGTTCATTCTCAGGAAAATTGCCTAAGCTCAGGAAAAAATGTCGCGCAGCGGCTCCGGTCATATATTTGTTTCAATTCATTGACACACATCAGTGCGAGTTGTCTCATTTAAGGTTACAACAAAAAATACCGCTTGAGTCGTATTATGAACAAAATCATAGGAAAGTAGAACATAAATATAGGTATACATATCGCCGATTAAATTTCATTAATGGTGCTAATCAATTTTTACGCATGCTTTAATCATATTTTTTTGACTGCCTATATGCTATAGGGTTAGTGTTGAAAAAAATTTTTATAAATGTATTTCCAAATTATTGGTTCCATTCATTAATTGTCCAGTTGAGGAAAGAGAACTATTTGAAATTTGCTTATTGGAATACCTAGATATCACTTTGAACATACTATCATTTTTGCCAATGAATGATGCTTGTTCGAGTTCTTTTCGGTGCTGTCCCCAAGGTGTTTCGTTCTTAATTACTTTATGTTACTCGCAAGTCACACTTATTTCCCGTCTTCTATATAGACTGAACCATCATAAGACCCCTATAATCTATGACACGCTTTCAGCCCCTTTGTGTATATTCAGAAGGTACCTCGCTGCTTTCCTTTGAATGCCTTCCAGCTTTTCCACGTGATCTCTCTCAGGCTGCTCCCAAACCATACATTCGTATTGACCGAACAAACATTCTATACGCCATTACCTTTGTGCTCATCTTGCTCCCCCGTAGATATCTCGTTATCCTTTGCAAAACTATAAAAGCTTTGCATATAACTTGTTCGACTTATTGCCCACATCCTAGATCGCCTGTTAAACTTCTAGGTATTTAAATGAGTATATGTTCATTATTTTTACTTCCCGAAAATGAGTCTTGCCTCCATAGAGTGTGCTTCTTTCGTGACAAGGTAAGATGCCAAATTTTACATGTCACTTACAGCAGCTAACCTATCCATAACCACCACCACACCCTCCAGTACTAAAATGCATCATCACAATAATTTCAAAGTGATAGGTAAGAATGAAAGATATATGCATTACTTAAATTATATCACATAAAAATACAACTTTTTGGGTCCAAAGTTGTTACTATGTATGTTTAACTTTTATAATGTATACATGATAAGGAGTAAGGCCCGCAACTGGATCATTAAATCAAATGCGCTTCTCGTATGTTATTAAAATAAGGTTCTACTTTTCAATATTGGGCGCATGCATAGGTGATTGTTATACCACTTGTTATTATTTTAGGTCGGAATGCAGAAAAAAATCGCGATAAATTAAATTATTCACTTTACGAAAAATTAGCTCAATGACTTAGGGGTGTTTACGAAATACAAGCGCGTATTGGGCGTCATCTATCAATATTCAAAGAACTAGCAGCAATAGGGTGGCTTCCTATTATATTTTTATTGCCTATATCGAGAGATAATTACTCCTGGAGTACGTATTTCAGCCTTTAGATATATAAATGGCGATATCTATTTTTCGCGGATTAATGAAAAGTGAAAAATTTCAAGCGCGCGAAAACGCGACGGTAAGTATGAATGCTGGGGAAAGCCTGTGTGACGTCTGGCTGCTGCTGTGTGAGGCCACCTGGGCGCGAGGCTATGAACGCCGCTACGACACTGGCTGCTTGCTGCCGAGCATGGCGGTAGCGTAGAGTACTCTGGTAGCAGGTAGCGCTTGGCTTAAATGAGGATTATTAATACTCTATCAAACGAAGGAAACTTTCTGACCAAAGGCAACTTTAATAGGTGTTTATTAAGAAATGTTCCCTGAGCTCTGTGCATCATACATGCATTGGTAATCTCAGACGATGTAAAACTCCTATCTACTCGTATAGAATCTAAGTCCCTGCGACGTCACGTGGATTGGGATCGCATGGGCGCCAATCTGGCCTTTTTCAAATGAGGTTAAAATTGACCATTAACATTCGTCTAAACAAGGATATCTAAAACCAAATAATTTGTATATTATGAATACATTAATGGTGGGCAACGAATCGCAATCAATATCTTTAGTTTTCTTTGATGAAGGGAACTACCCTATCGCGGCACGCACTGCATAATGTTTATATTTGCTCCTTACCAGCCATGAGCCTTTATCGGGTCTTATTTCGTAGGACATACAGCTTTATCTCGAATAGTCTTATTGAGTGAAAGGTTTCTCGCGTAAAACCCATCTTGAAGTTTTCATATCAAGAAAAGTAGACCCGGTTAAACATTTTCCCGCGCCTCAAAAAAATGCATCTGAGAATATAAATAATTAAATGAAAAATTATCAAATATGAGATACAGAAAAATGTTGAGAACTGTCTAATCGTGGAAATTTCAAGGTCATAGCATTTAGGTTTAACATTAAAAGCGTCATAGCGTTCATTTTTGAATTTCAAATGGTCTCCTTTTCCTTCACGATGCTTAAGAAGTATTGCTATTTCGTGACTTTTATTGAATTTTTGTCCTCCAACCACAAGCAAAAAAATTTGATTATCAGCTGCATGAATTATGAAATATTTGCTGACATTCCTGATACTTGACCGGTATTATTAACGTTCTGTTTATTACTTTTGTACTTTAAAATCAGATATTTTTCTAGCATTATGAGTCGTAGTCACGTCACGTAGATTTAATTCACAACTGATTTTCTGCATGTTTCCATACAATTGCATAGAGTATATCTATCAAAGTTTGTATCAAAGTTGAAAAACTAAATTAATTAAAAAAATATTACTTGAATGTATTGTAAATTTGTGTTAAAAGTAAATAGTCATACTTCAAAATGATATGTACCATTGAAATTCTTTACACACACCTCCTCAACGTGAGAAAACACCTATCGGTCAAAACGGCCTCTGCCGGCGCATTTTGATATGGAAAAAAGAGTGCAATTCTCGTGTAAAAGAGAGAAATCTCTTACTAAAAATACCAGTTGAGAGGAAGGTATGCGATACCTTTGGAGTAATTCAATGTTTGGTTTGAATTCCCTTGTTACACCATGTATACCTGAGTAATGGCATATGTAAAGAGTGGAAAGTCTAAATTCCATATAGGTAGTAGTAGTAGTAGTATTTTATTTTTAGGGTGCCTCGACAACTAAGGTCATTTGCACCACTGACAATATATAAAATAAAAATTTGTAAAAGGTGCATAAAAAACATTTAAGCATGCATAATTTTTTTGAAAATAAAAGGGTGGTCAGATGCTGAAAACTTTTCAATTTAAACGCTGTTAATTAGCCCGGTCTCCATTAAAAAATTTATCATTCGGCTGATACTATCAGGGTCGTCTCCTAGGATGTGCCCTACGTATCCCCCGATGTTCAGCCGATGGCGCACAGATCGGTATTTCTTACACACTGTCAGGAGATGTCTCACAGTAATGGGAGAGTCGCAATCATCACGAAGGGGTGGAATTCTCTCTCCAGTGAAGAGGTACGAGTTGGTATACATATTGGTATCCATGCTATTTTTAATTCCGATATCTCATCACCAAGTGCGTGCCCAGGATCAAAACTAGAGGAAGGGGGGCAAGCAGTGGTCGTTTAAGTTGTAACGCAGAAAAGTTATGAAACCAAAATTTCAAGAAAATAATAACCGCGCTTTATTTTATTATTTGCTCGGAAAAATATTTTTATTTTAATTACATGTTTAATAATACTATCACTTTTCTAGGATAAAATAATTTTTTTTCAAAATTTTCGTTTAGAACTAAATTTACTATTGCTTCTACTGCTCTACTGTACCCTTATGCCCCCCGCTGGGTACGCCCTTACTCATCATCCATAATTCACGGTGCGAGGTAACAAAACAAGGGTGAAAATATCATAAAACCAATAATTACGACACTCTTCGCTTGTAAATGTTCACGCTAACTCGAAATAGAACAAAAACTACGGTAGTTTTTCCGTTAATTTAACATTGATTCTAAATTTTTTCATTGAATACTGTTATTGACCTTTATGCATTGTATTGTCCCCATTAATATGGGTAGGGTAATGAGTAAATATCAACTGAAAATAAGCACGAAGAAAACAAAGATATTAATGTGCAGCAGAGGAGAATAAGTCAAGACTAAAATTAATATAGGGAAGCAAAAATTGATAGAGGTGGATGAATTCGGTTATTTGGGAAGCAAGATAACTAGTGACGGGAGAAGCAAGACAGAAACTATCAGCAGAATAGCCCAGGCGAAGAGATCATTCCACCAAAAGAGAGACGTGCTTACAGCGGGAAACTTAAATATGGAAGTAAAGAAACAATTTATAAGAACCTACATTTAGAGTATAATGCTCCTATACGGAAGTGAGGCATGGACAATGACCGCAGCGGAGAAAGCAAGGATAGAGGCCTTCGAAATATGGTGCAACAGAATAATGATGAAGGTCAAAAGGATCGACCGAGTTAGTAACGAGGAAGTCCTAAGAAGAGTAGGAGAGAAGGGAAGCCTCATGAAAACCTTAACAAGAAGACGGAACAACCTTTTTGGCCACATCTTGAGACATGATGGCCTGATGAAGACAATCGTCGAGGGACAGGTGGAAGGCAAGAACGGAAAAGGAAGACCTCGAGCAAAATATATGGAACAAGTAAAGAAGGATGTGAAAGAGAAGAAATACGTAGGTGTGAAAAGATTAGCTGATAGGAGAATTGAGTGGAGAGCTGCGTCAAACCAATCTTAGGATTGTTGACCACCGATGATGATGTTGAGGTATTGTAATATAAAAAAGCACTGCAGGATCCTTTGGTGTATTTAGCATTGTAATATCTTTGAACCTCACTAAGCTTCTTGGTTCGACAGTAACGATAAAATGAGAAAGATGCTTAACGGATAGGAATTTGTTTTCATCCGAACAACAAAGGGTCTTATTATATAGTTGATGGGAATGCATCCAACGCCCACCACTGTAATTATTTTTTTTTATTTACGGATTATTTCCCAGAACGACGTACGCTTGCTGAGGGGGGTGGCGGAGTATTTGTTCATTTATTTCCACATACTCTGGAAACAGTTCGCATTGTTTTGCATCGAAAATCCCAATAATTAACAACTCTATAAGTACGAATACCCGTTGCCTGAGTATAAGTAACGTTGCCAGGCGAATTTCGACTCGAATCCGAGACTTTCAGATTAGCAGGCGAGGATTTTACCTAGCCGCCACCGAGGCCGGCGATGAAGTATAGTACTGATGTAAATGAAAATATGACTCTAAGTGCTCCCTAACGTAATCTAGAGAAAAGTATCTCGATTTTGCTCTTATTATGATGTACCTATTTGTTACAACTATATTGTGTACTCCACCAACCATTATCAGCAATTATCTAAAAAGAACTGATTCCCATTATCCCCCTTGGACTCCAAAGTCCTCAGTTCTATCTGGGCCCAAATGTCTACCTTCCGATTTAATTGAACGGTTCTTGTGTTTGTTGTTCCATAAAACGTGGCAATTATTATTATTATTACTATTATTATTTTTATTAAAAGCTAATTTTTTCCGGCCTTTACTCTGACGTTGAAACACGCTGTTTGAAACCCTTGGTCTAGGATTTTATGATGACGTTTTTGTTTGGAAGCAATTCCACAGAGAGAAAGAGGCGGGGAAAAAACAGCCGAACAGAGAAAAGCGTTCTTTCGCGAAATATCCTCATACCTCCGTTCATCTTCGGTCGATCAACATTCAGCCTAGTGGAGTAGTGTAAACAAGTCGTTAGTTTCTGGCGTCTGGAAAGAAAGGGTGTCTCCCCCTACCATACCCCCTAAAGAACCTCTCCATAAACACCCCTCCTCCACCGTTATAAATCCACGCTCCGTCAAGGTCGGCGCTCCAGAGGAATTCCAGTGACGTCAGAGTGAAGAGCGCGCCTCTTTTGTTCCTAATTTAAAAATAGGCAACCCACAACGGTCTTTTTCTTCTCTCACCGTCCACCCCCAACAAAGAAAAGCCGCCGCCAAGCACCCCTCCGTGCAATCTGCGATGACTCACCCCCTCCCGCCCCTCCGGAGAGGCCGTACAAAGCCCTCTGTCTCCCCACCCACCACTGTACTGCTATATGGGCACCGGCGAACGGGGAACATGCAAAATACATGTGGAATTTCCACCCCAGGTAATATGCCCTACAGCGCCCCTCAGTGCTCAACATGGAAGGGTGGGCTCGAAGGTTTAATACTCCAGGTAATTGATTTCTCATATCGCAAGAACTGCTGCACGGTCCCTGCTATATTTCTAGGTCCCAAAGGAACGACAAAGTGATTTATCAAACTGGAAGTACTACTGTACAATCCCTGATATATTGCTCGGTCCAACAGAAACCGTGAAGTGATTTTTCTTCCGCAAGAACTGCTGTATTCATAAAACCGATAGAAACGATAAAACGATTTCTCATACCACAGGAACTACTGTCAACTCAGTGCTATTTTTCTAGGTCTGACAGGAAAGATAAAGAGATTTCTAATGTCACAAGAACTTCTGTAGAGTCCCTGCAGTAATTAGTCTTAGAGAAAAAATAAAGCGATTTATCATACCGCAGGAAGTACTGAGCAATCCCTGCTATTGTTCCAGGTCCGGCAGGAAAGATAAAATTATTTCTCATGCCACCGGAACTACAGTACGTGTACACTGTACAGTCCCTGATAATTTCCAGCCCCGACAGAAGCAATAAAAGTATATCTCGTGCCAAAAGAACTACGGAATGAAATTTGTGAAGGAATTCTCTTGCCAATGATATTAATTTTGTTTGGTTTTTCCTCTTGTGTATGAATATTTTTTAAATCAAATTTGAATTTGTTGAGACTAAGGGTGTGCAAAATCACCGTAATGTAGGCTATGCGCTTTCCAAATGATTCCATGAAAAAAGGGTCGATAGCAAAATCGTCGACAACAAACATTTCGCCGTGCAAAAATTTCGACAGCAAGAATGTCGCCGTACCAAGAGATCGACATTAAAAAGGTCAACAGTCTATGAATCGCATTGCAAAAGGAAGCCGAAAATGGGTTGCGGTTCAAAATGATGGGCAGGAAAATGTATCGAACCTTGATATGATAGAGTGCACGAGACAGCTGATACTTGGAAGGTGGTGCATGCAAATAGATTTAGCGGAGAAGCCATTGGAAGGCCCACGGTTCTAGGAGAGACAAACAACCTCATTCACCTAATAGACCTCACAAGGTACTTAGAGGGGGTCAGGGATGCAGACTTACAAAAAATATTGCGGGGGGGGGGGGGAGCCCAAACCGGGGATCCTGCCCCGGGAAATTTTATAAGTAGAAAGTTTTAAGTTTTCTTAAGGATTTTAGAAGAGTCATATGATCAACATTAGAATCTTGATAACTCGAATCTCGATATCTAGGCACTCCGGTGAAAGTAGACAAGCCTGACACATTTTTTTCATACCCATGATGAATTTTTGAGGGGGCTTGGGCCCCCTCAGGCCCCATTTAGTCGGCGCCACTGGTGGGGGTTTGGACTTCACCACGCAGCTACTTGTACTGCTACTTGTTTGGGCTACTTATGCACAGTTTAGGGAGTGCAGAGTCCAACGTGCAAAATGCAAATGAGAGTTATTGGAGAAAATCGAAATGTTTACGGGAAATCGAACCGTGCATGCTATTTCCTGGGATGTCAAAATGTACATCAACTAAAAGCAACCATGCTCCTTTTCCATATTGTGGCTGAGATAATGGACATTAATTTTTCGCCGCGACTGTCGGATCAGTTGCGGAGGAAGTTGATTAAAATGCTAATATGATCGTTGTCAGTGGCGCAGCGAGGGGGGGGGGGGTTTGGGGGATAAAAACCCCCCCAGAGCTCAAAGAAATTTTTAGTTAAAACTATTCTACTTACTTGGATTGTTATTGCTTATAGAATAGTGTGAGGATTAACAAAATATCCCTCAGAAGGCCGTAAAACTCACCATTTTGAACCATTTATCCTGAAAATTTTCTAAAGGAGTGCCCCCGCAACTCCCGCGCACCCTGGCGGGTATGCAACGCCCCCAGACAACCCAGTATTAGGTGCGCCTGAAACCCCCCCTAGCCTTAAATCCTAGCTGCGCCACTGATCGTTGTATCCATCGAACTGTTTGTTATTCGCGAATCCAACCGAAGCGTCTCGGCGGACAAAATTCGAAGCCTTGGTAAGGTGGTCAGTATTTTATGTTATGTGTTCCAAAATAATATGTTCTTATAAACTTCGTTTGGCTGAAATTATTATAGACTAGATTTTAATCTAAATTGCAGTAGGTGCGCGAGCAATCACGGGGACTATCCTGGGACATCAACTAGGTACATTTTTTCATTTCCCGAAACACACTTGCAAATTATGTTGCATTAGACGTAGCCTTGAAGCTGGCATGGACGGTGACATGATGAAAAATTAGTCTTACGAGGTTTCATTTTCAATTTACCTGTCTAGAATACAAGCCCATTGATAGAAAATCCTTGCAGACGAGCAATAATTTATACAGCATATAATTAATCACACGATCGGAGTTTAACGATTTAGTAGCTTCATTCAATGGTTGTTGGCTGACATCAATATATTTTGCAAGCTGTAAGACTTCAATTATCGAGGTCATGGCATGAATCGACCGAGTAAGTCATGGGGAAATGTTGAGAAGAGTGGGAGAAGAGAAGTCTTCTATAAACCTCAAGGAGAAGACGGGATAACTTATCACTATGAGGCATGATGGTCTAAAGAAAAAAGCCATAGGAGGAAGATGGACGGTAATAAGGGCAAGGGACGGCCCCGAATAAGTTACATACGACAGGTTACAAAGTATGTAAAAGAGAAGAAATACTTCGCTATGAAAAGGCTAGCGGATAGGAGAGTCTAATAGAGAGCTGCGTCAAACCAATCCTAGGATTGTTGACTAATGATGATGATGATGTATAATTAATGAAAAAAGACCACCATTCGTCTTCACGAAACGCATACCTATGGCCGTGTCCACCCGGTTTGCTCCTCTCTGACGGTAATGGTGCCACCGCCATTGGATTCGCGGATATCTGTTGAGGATGATGGCTTCATGGGTTGGGGACAGGTAATCGCGTGTGGAGAGATTTGGCGCCACCTGTTGCAGTCACACTGGGATACAAACCTCATACGCATGCCAGGGCTTGTGGTGGAGGGCAGGTGTGGCTTGATAGGGTTGGAATGTCGAGAATATCTGGGTCGTGTTCTTTCATCTATTTCGCAGTCGTATAGCAAAATCTTGAATATGCAGCGATCATTTGGGATCCGCCCCAGAAAGGCTTAATACGTGAACTATAAGCTAGGATTCGTCAAGCGTATTGTGGGAGGGTTTTCAGACGAGAAAGTAAAAGAAATGTGCTATTTCGCACTCGTCCGACCACAACTTGAATATGCAGCGAGAGTATGGTATCCCGCGCAAAAATCCTTAATCCGTGAGCTTAATGGAATACAAAGACAAGCTTCGCGATTCGTCAAAAACTGATAAGGACGTACAGAATGCGAAACGCAGATGTTAAACGAATGAGGCTGAGAGCCGCTAGAGGCTCGAAGGCTGCGGAAGGTATCACGGGGAAGTGCTGAGTCTGCCATCCTATAATTTTTAACCTTCATGGCAAAGATTATAAACTGTTGTATGTGATGAAAGGCAATCATATCTCAAACCGCCATCTCATCCGTATTATTTGAACTGAGAAGAGAATTAAATGTTACTTGATTTCCCTTGCATTAAACTGGAGCGTATTTCTAAAACTCCTTCCCAAGATGGCCCAATTCGGAATTTCAAGGCTTTAATTTGGCTGGGGTATGAACATTATCCTTTACCTTGGGCTGCAAGCTTGTCGCGGTGGAAAGGCTTGCGCGTTCCTATAACCCCTAGATCTGCACTGGCGGGATGAATTGTAACATTGGTACGACAACCCATGCGAGAAAGGTCGAAGGATAGAAGCCAGTCGAAAGGTAGTCCAAGTGATGTTGTCAAGTAAAAACACTGTTGGAATGGAAGTGGAAAAACCATACCAACTATCTCTTCCCTGAAAACAAGAAGTACAACCAAGTGAGTCTCGGAAACTCATCGAACGGGACCCGTCTGCAAAGGGCGGGTGTCATTCACGGCAGCGAGGACGGAAAGTTACTCGGGGTCATCAAAATGCATAATCCTCGCAGAAAATTATCATAACCAGCAGCAGCATTCAAGAAAGAAGAAAATAAGACCAAGATGATGGAGAAGATGAAGGCAGCAGTATATGTAGGCGAACATGTACAAAGTAGAAAATATCAAGAAAGGTTATTGTTGACTTTGAGGAGATATTCTGATGCCTAGGGGAAACGACAGATAGCAATGAAGGCTCAAGAAGTAAAATATTATCGCTCAAATATCCGCTCTTAGCTCACGGCGGAAAGGGTTCCTAATGACCAAAAAAGCGTGATACCCATGAAAGCACTATTCTTAGCAGGGCATAAAAGAAAAAGTGTAATACGTTGGTTACCTTAAACGCCTTAAACCTACAGACCACTGCCACTGTAAATAATGAATTGTAGCAATATATGGCGACTAAAAGGCACTTCACATAAATATAAATCCACACCACATATCACTTACGATGTTATGATACTTGAATACCAACAAAATAACAAGAGAAATAGGAAAATACCCAACAATGCCGATGATTTTTCAACATGGTTTCCTAAGGATATTTCTTGGTCTCCTAGGATCTTCTTCTTATCCTAGGACCTAATACTTCTGAATTCCGCCAACAGTTGGCATCTCACTTACCTGGATTTTGGATTGTTGGGGTCACGAATAATGCATTTGAGGATTCTGAAGTTCGCCGCTAGAATTGTTGTCGATCCGCGCGCATTAAAATCATATTTGAAAAACGCCAATCGCGGCGCTACTAGTCATCTTTCTCCACTTTTCACGAGCAAATACATGGCAGTCATACGTAACTGCGCCAATAAATCATATAAACCATACCTTTTTACGCATGCGAGACGATTGCCAACTAAAAGAGACCACTTCCACAACGATTAATGGCGAAATTCCACTACGATTAATGGCGAAAGTCACATCGAACGAGAGACAGCTGCCTAGTGGCGCCGCCGAATAAAATGAGCGCGAAACGGAAATAGATATAACGCTCAATCGGTATGTTCTTGGGCTAACTTTAATAGTAGTCTCTTGACTGGGGTAAAACTGGCAATGAATGGCATAGCAAACGTGGGGGGGGGTTCCGGGTTACAAACCCCAATTGAGCCTTTACTACTTTATTTCATGAATGCTATATACTTCATTATAATAAATAATCATACAAAAACACTGCTTTTGAGTCCTATAAATCACGTTTTCAGCATCAAAAATCATAAAATTTTCCGAAGAGCCCCGAAATCTCCGGTAAACCCCCCCCCCCCCCAATTAAAAAATCCTGGCTACGCTACTGGTACCACTCACCGTCTGTTCAGCGCCAGCCTGAAGTGCTTCCGTCCTGGGTTTGGCGTCAGTGGCCACGGGAATGACTGGTTTTCGGCGGCCGACAAAGGGTCTTGCATGGCCGAGCCATCGGGGCTGAAGGTCCTCACATAGGGCGACTCCTGCAGCCAATCAGGCGGAGGCGAGAACCCGGCGCACGTCAAAGTCCCATTCTCTCCTGTAGCGATGGTAGTCTCTGTGGGAACTGCAGAAGTGGAATCGGCGTCCGTGGTGGTAAAGGCCTCGTATTCAGTCGCAGTGGAGGGCAGGAAGCGGGCGTCTAGGATGGCGATTGTCGAGTCCAGTTGGCGGCAGGTCAGGCGGAACTCAGTGTCCCAGCAACCTGCCTCGTCGATGACCTCGGCGGTGCCTGGAAATAATAATAATAATAATATAATTATAATGAAGGACCTGGTACTTTCCCGGCGAATCTTGTTGATGGAGTCTTCTCGGGAAATCAGCCGGGTCAAGATTGACATTGCTGCCAAGGTTTCGATGGCCTTCTCTGCCATCGTCTTCAGGGCGAATGACATTCTTAACATTCGCCCTGAAGACGATGGCAGAGAAGGCCATTGAAGCTTTGGCAGCAATGTCAAGCTTAACCCGGCTGATTTCCCGAGAAGACTTCATCAACACATAATTATAATGTTTATTCCACAATTATTAATAGTAGATACATGTATGATTTGGAACATAGGTAGGTACCACATTGGAATTGAGATTCCGTTTTGAGGTAACCGACTCGTTTACATGGATAGATGTTTGAGATGTGTTGCTTCATCTTAGAACGAACAATACCGGCAATTACAAAAGAAAATAGGTAATTTTTTTGAGATTTCACTTGCGCTAAAATAGTTTGTGTCCAACGATAAAAGACTTCGTTTTATCCCCTTGATTTTGAAAACTAGGCAACCTTTCTAGTTCATCAACTCATAACACCTTTCACAATGGATGTGTTCTCCTGTATCATTCCCGAAAAGTCTTGTGTCATCTGCATGAACAGAATGTTGGAGCTGAAATGTATGGGTGGGTTGAGGGCAACGGCGGATTCAGCATCAAATTTGGGGGGGGGGGGGGGTCATGTCCTGTGTACAGGGAGTATGCAATACCCCCAGGGAGAGAGGATCGTTCTCCCGAGTGATATTTTTTTAAATATCTATTTTGATTACACGTGTTTGATCCTGAAATTTCATTTTTATACTTAATAACATATAAAATTGGACAACTACATTTAATGACAGAACAACTATTTACTACAACCATAACAACAACTAATAAAAATTTAAAATATCTGATAAAGTTTGGTGGGGGTTCATTACCCTCGTCACCCCCTCCCCTAAATCTTCTTTTTATTCTTAAAAACATATGCATTCGAGCAAATTTTCGAAATTTTTAGGATAGAAAATTATAAAACTATTATAATAAAAATAAGTAATAGCTATTTGATAAAATTTGTGAGGAGTCAATACCCCCACCCCCTAAAATTTATTTTAATCCTTTAAAAGAGATGAAAATGAACAATTATAGACTTTTAAAGATACAAAAACTATTAATGTAGCAAAAATAAAAAAATATTGATAAAATTTGGCCCCTCTGACCCCCTATATCCGTGTCTGGTTAAGAGTAGGGGATGGTGGGATAAGTAAACACATGGCGCGTTCCCTCCCCAGCCATGAAGCGATTAATTAATTGGCTGCATTTCGGCATCCATTCCCCCCTAAAGAGATCTCGGGCCAGGCAAAGGAACGAAGAATATTTCAACATTAAGACGCGAGTGATCTCAAAAACATTACCAAGTCATACATTGTAGGGGGCTTAGAAGGAAACATGTCAAAAGCTCAATTCGCGTTGGAAAGAATGATCAAAAATTCAAAGTTTCAATAGGCAGAAAACGCACATTTTGAAGAATTTGTTCTTGCGTAGAGGAACAAAGGAATGAAGCAGAAAACAAAACACAAGCGAAACGTTCACTCCATCCAATGGCAGGCAAATGAGCGCGATACAAACATCGACTTGGCGCCAACTCATTTTGTAATGAGCAGCTGCGGCACAGCAGTTTTCTTTTATTGCGGCAGCCGAGTTGCGTAGAGTTTAGTGGCGTCGGAGGGTTAATATATATGTATATGGGAGCACGCGTGCGTATCCGATAGGCGTGCGTCCAAGCCACACGCGTGTGCCCCCCTCCCAAACACCCCCGTATCGCAACCCCCCTTCCCTTTCGCTCACTCGGACCGGAAAAATCGATTTCACTTCCGGTGGAGCGGTCGAAACATTTGAAACAGTCTCCGTTTGTCCACGAGTATCCCTTCCCTTCTATATACACGCACCCACGCTTATCGTTCTGCATCTGCCTGCAAGGCCTGACGAAACTTTGGTTTAATTGTAAGAGGGTTAGCATAGTTTAGTCATCCTGGAAATTTGGTACGTAGTAGACTATTAGGGCTACTACGTGCCTAATTCAAACCTTCTGTCTTCTCTGTTTCTCCTCCATTGGCCACCATACTAATCATTTTGTCGTTACTCCTCCTATCCGTTTGCTTCACCTACCCCATTATGGTATTACAACAAACAGTAAACGGCTATTCTGTAACCGACATCTAGTAAATGGACAGTTCGTAAACACGACATCTCGTAAACGGACAGTTCGTAATCACGACATGTCGTAAACGGATCAGTTCGCAACAAAGACATCCCGTAACGGCGACAATGGATTGCCAGACAATTCGTAAATGACTTTTCCTATACTCGATTGTTCATAACAAGACCGTAAGTGATGAAATTTACTCATGGAGAGCACGAGAAAAGTTAATACTTACTTTAAGTACCAAATTTGCAACAGTAGCTTGAATTTTCGATTCTTTTTTATCTTCTTGCTCAGATTGTCTTAACTTAATCCTTGTCTGAAACGTTTGTTTATGGCGTTTTTGATCCTCTGTAGCCGAATTTGCAGTTATTTTAGCTTAATATTTGACAGTTACTTTAATTTTCTCAAATTATTGAAATAATTGAATGATAAAAAAATTAAAATATATTAAAACAGGTGTTTCGGAATGACCTAACGCCGAGCCGCTAGAGTCGAATTTGGTATTATTTTTTCTATATCTTCGACTGTCTTTGTTTATGTAATGCAAATAATTTAAACAACTCCATGTTCCTATATTAAAAATAATAAAAACAACTGAGTACATATGATTTTAAACCGTTGGAACCAAATCAGCAACTTCTATTACTTTAAATAATTTGATAATATTGTAGTGAATGTCATTGATTTAGCAAAAAAAAAACAGATTTCGAACTCAGCGGATCGAAAAATTCAGATGAAGCTGTTTTGATTTATTTAGATGTCGAAGCACTCAAATTTGTATTTTTTGCATAATTTACTCAATAATAGTCATAGTTGCAGATATGAAATAGTCGTTAACGTATAAAGGTAAAACCATTCTCCTTCACACGCACACCTTGAATGCCTCTAGTCGTGTCCCGTCCTCTTTCCTCGGCGTTCACGTTTCCTCACCGTAGAGCGCTACACTTTAGATCAGACTCTTCATAAGCTTTCGTTGATTTCGACAAGTACCGGTGGTAAAAATCTAGATTTGTCACTCCGACAGACTTCCAGGAGCATCGCGCACTCAAGATGCTTTTGTTAGATAAGTTATAGTTATGGGGATGAAACAAGAAAAATGACGCAGAAAATGTAGACGAGGGAGTATTAGCCTTTGACATCTAGTGCCACCCGAGAAATCTAGAAAAAAACCATTCTTTTTTAAAAACTGTTGATTTAGTCTCTTTGATGGACCTGTGATCATCATTATAGTCAAGAGTAAACCTTACACTGTCCGCGTGTCCCTTCGTTGTTTTTTTGGGATTGTTTTGCCGTTTTGCACATATTAACTTGGTCTATGGTGTGAATAAATAAACAACTTCTGGTCGTGTGATGAACCCAATTCTACACAAAACGGGAATTGCACCTTTTGATTTGCTCCATTTTTAAAAATCTTCATATTTAAGTTACAACAAAATTTTAACAATAAAGTTACTTTTATAAACATGAAAAACACGAAATCTGTGCCGATGTGAATTAACCATTGATTATACCTGTGAAAATGTAAAAAAATACTCCAAATTGAGCTAAGAAAAACTTCAACCATGGAATGAAGAAACCGGTCTACTAAAACTTAAGTTAAATTTTGCTTCATGGAAATCTTAACACTCTTCCTCTGAAAATACCTATTTTGAACTGTAATAATCACGTTACTACAGCTTGAAATAAGTACCACAGAAGCACAAGACATAAGTTATCAAACATTAGAGCATCCTACATTCTATTGTACAGATATTGAAGGCCTATCATCTTCTTTATTCTTATCCTTGGCAGTCTTTTAGTGAATATATCTGCAGTATTCTTTCACTAATGGATGATTAAAAAGGAAGTGAGATGTTGGTTTGATTTTATTTTTTCGGAATAAGCTGCTGAAACTAGTTCTGCTGCTCGTACGCTTCGTCTACTTGAATCCTTGGGATTGCCGATTTCATATTTTATTAATTATATAGAGTTTTTCCTTGGAGAGATCCCACCCTTATTCACTATAATAAAGTCTTTCCCCGGAATCGGGAGTAAGTTCTGGAAGCGAGAATTCGGTTGAAGTGGTATTACTAACCCATGAAACTGCGGAACATCACACGGTATCCAGTCGTAAAGTCAGGTCAAAAGCCGTTCTCAGTTTACGCGTTCCTATTTTACGTGCGCATTACAAATACAAACAAATGAAGAGCGCCCCACCGTTTGAATCAGACGTATCTCGTCAGAGCCTGAGATTTGCTGGCATTAGGACATCATCAAAGGCTGGCTGAATCGAAGAATAGCTGCATCTTTCGTCGGGAACATAAAGGGAACCGAAATACCTAGAGGCTTTAATTTTTCCAGTAATACATCTAAACTTACGTAATACCCTGCGAGCACCTCTAGGGTGTTTGGCAGGGGGTGACCAATCAGCAATACGAAGCGTGCAACACAATCCCCACATCACCACACCACACAATCATAAAAATATTACGCATAGCAATAAATAATGCTTCCAGGTTCATGCAAAGGCAAAACTTGCCACCGCACAGTGGTCCGAAATCGGAAAAAGTCCAAAATATTGTTTTTTGAGGTAGAGACTTGAAACTTGACGTAGGTATATGCTCAAAAATAATTGATGATCATGAAGCAATATGTAATTTTTAATACATCTCATTCGTTGCTAAGATACAGAGAAGCAAACACGACCAATTTTCCAAAAACACGCCCAATCTCATTTTTCTTGGAAAAACTTAGAAGTTAAACTGCTGATGAAGTTTTGGAAGGATTTTAATGCGATGTAATCGAAATAACATGAATTTAAAATGTAGATAAAGTACCATATTGCTGGAATACAATGTTTTTTACTTGCGCCCCGATCGATCGCGAGTTTGCCCTGTTGCCGGATTCCTTGCATGTATCGCAATCTCCGGCAGGCAGAGCATTCGAAGCCATGAGCTGTCCACAGCATCCGGCAACAGAGCAAACTTGCCGCCAATCGGAGCGCCTCGCTCAAAAGTTCTGTAGTTAAAAAAATGGCGCGTTTTCGATCTAAACATCATTAGTAGAGATACGTGAAAAACGCACTTTCATTTATATTTTATCGCACTTTCAATAGCAGTGTATCGCATTTTGCAGCGTCTATTTTTTATTTTCATAATGAGGTAGATGACGATAAAATGTAGTGAAACACAGTTTTACGACAAAATACAGGATATTTAAAATAAATATGTTGCAGAACATTAACAAAATAAGGAATGAGACATATAGTGGCGGAGGTGTAGCTTGCCCGCGCCCACTTGTAGTTCGCGGCCTCGTAGAGTCCCAGCCAACTAGCAGCTGGCCAGTCGCTCACATGCTTTAAGCGGTGAGTGTCGGCGGTTAGCATTTAAACTGTGCTCGGCGCAAAATGTACGAATTTTGCCGTGAAAAAGGCAAATTTTCGTAAAAATATCACAAAAGTCTAATCATCGCATCTATGTCGCATTTATTTGCGCACATCGCATCTATTTCACATTTATCGCATTTGCGATTTTCACGCATCTCAAATCATTAGTTATTTTTCGCGATGGACGGGTCCGGGATTTTTTTTCGGATCCGGATTCGGATCGGATCCTTGAATTTTCGGAGCCGGATCTTTCGGATCGGATATTTTCGGATTCCAATGCATTTTCAAATTCCTGACGCTGATATTCGCCCGATGATTGTTCCATCTCTTGGGAAGAGTCACACTATGTGCCAGTCGTATTTTGCCTTTTTTATTTTCCACGGCTGAAATTCTCCTGCGTAACCTCTGCGAGAGCATTCAAACAAAACGGTTCATGAGTAGGACAAGAATCGCATGCGACGGCGCATTCGAAGAGAGAATCGGAACTATTTCCACCATTATGGCTTGCATTCACTGAAGCTATTTTTCAAAATTTCGGATCCAGATCCGATGTCTTCCGCGACTTTCGATCCGATGTATCCGATGCAGGGCAATATCCGCGGATATTTGGATTCGAGGTATCCGATCCGACCATCCCTAGTTATTATGGTTCCTATTGGCATCGGCTATCCAAGGACAAAATTTTGTGAAAAAATTTTTCTCCACTCAATACAGCTATTTTCGTAGCTTAGTCTCTTTCTTCAGGGCCTGGAGAGTTATACGACCTGATAGAATTCAATTAATTTTCTACTTCCTTTAGAAATATCTCGATTTCTGGCATGAATAACCGTAGCATAATATCTAGGATGCTAGCAATAAAGCAAAATAGTATGCTACCCATTAATCATCACGATACAGGAAAACCTTCATTTAGCTCTGGTGGATACTGAACATTCAGTATCGGATTATTATAACTTTTTTAGTATCCATCGTTAGCGGTGGCGATAGCTAATATCGGGACCATAATATGGAAACCGATACAGATAATGGACCTGATCAAAAGGTCGGACCCGATTAAAAATTGATGGTATGCTTGAATAGGGTAGTTTCCTTCATCAAAGAAAACGAAAGACATCGATTGCGATTATTTACCCACCATTAGTGTATTCATAATATACAAATTATTTGGTTTAAAAAATCCCAGTTCAGACGAATGGCAATGGTCTATTTTAACCGCATTTGAAAAAGGCCAGATTGGTTACTAGTTGGACTACTTGGAAGACTAGTTTCTGTACGAGTAGATAGGAGTTTTACATCGTCTGAGATTACCAATGCATGCATGAGGCGTTGAGCTTAGAGAAACATGTCTTAATAATCACCTATTAAAACTGCCTATGGTCGGAAAGTTTTCTTCGTTTGATAAGGTATTAATAACCCTTATTTAAGGCAAGCGCTATCTGCGAGCAGGGTACTCTGCTACCTGCTGCCAGCCTGCATCGTATCAGCGCTCAAAGCCTCGCCCCAAGGTCACCTCACACGGCGACAGCGGGAACAAGAGTGACGTCACACGGGGTTTTCCCGGCATTCATACTTAGCCGTCGCGTTTTCGCGCGCTTGAAAATTTTCACTTTTCATTTAATCGCTAAAAATAGATATCGTCATTTAAAAATAAAAAAGCGTGAAATGCGTACTCCAGGAGTAATAATCTTTCGATTTAGGTAATAAAATAATAGAAACCCACCCTTTTGATAGTTTGCGGATTGTTGTGTGATGGTTTGAGGGTGGGTAGCGTGGATAGCGACGGGTGCCGCTGCGCAACTGTTTCCCCTACGGAGTAGCAGGTGGAGAGGCGGAAGAGGTGGGAGGGTCGCGTGGCTTATAGTGGGTGTGGGGTGGGGGTTGGGAGGCAGCTGCCGGGTGGCTTAGTGGGTGTGCGATGAGGGTTGATCGCCTGCACTTTCGGTTTTTGCCCATTACTTCGCACATATTCGAGTGACCCGCACATATTCTCCTTTTGCGCTCTTACACCAGAGGGGATCGGGTTGATGTGGTGGCTAGAGTGTTGGCTTCCCACCCGGCGGGCTCGGGTTCAAATCTCGGCAGTGGCAGAGAATTTTCAGAGACTGCCCGATCCCTGCTTGAATGTTGTGTGAAGGACATTTTGTGCGAAACACTCCGTCCGTCGAATGGGACGTTAAGTCGTGGTTCCCTTGGCGCCTTTCGTTAAGAGCAGGCTAATGCCGATTCCGGGTTTCTCTCCACCCTTCCTTCCATACCCTACCCTCTTGGCGCAAATGACCTCAGCCGTCCTCCAAATACCATACCACACCATCTTACTCCAGAACAGTGAAGAGGACTCAACCTCATGAAAAACTGCAAGAGGGGCGTTCAAAGGGGTCATGATCCCCTTCAAAATTTATTATAAATTCTTTTTCTTCTTATCTTGACCTCATTTATTTATTGATAAAATAATTCTTGGGGTATAGGCCAAATGTGTATGATGCAGAAAAGTTGTTAGCCAACATTTCAGTTTATTTCAAACTATCATCAAGGCTATGAATGAAAACATGAGAACACAATAAAATATAATGAGATACAATATTTGTACATAAATATATGTTACGATAGAGTTTTTTTTACAATAAAATAATTTAAAAATAATTATAAGAAAAGAATACACAAAAATTTTTGACATATCATAGCTTTGCACATATTTATTGATATTACGTCATAAGCTATTACCAAACCTTGTTACCATTAATTTTGATTAATTAAATAGAAATAAATTTTGCTATGGTTTTCAATGTCTGTTTTTTTATTACAACTTTTAACTGATTTAGATACGTGAACCATTTATTTGAAAAGTCGTTTTCTCATATTAAACTCATGATCTAAAATTTCGGCGTTGTCAAAATCAAAAACATAACCATTGCTTATGCTATGGCTAGCAAGATCACATAATATTGTACCTTTTACTGATGACTTGAGTTGTGAAATCCTATTTTTTTTTAAATATTGTGATGTTTGATTTTTCAAAATTTATGTAAAGTTTTTAATTTGACTAGGTTAATAGTTTTTGAATCCTTGTATAGAAGTAAAGGGAGTGTTTATTGCAATTGCATGATAACAATGTTTTCTATTTTATTTCATTCCCAATCCACCATATACAGGGTGTCCCATTTATCTTAACCACCCGAAATAACTTTTTGTCCAGATGCAATTAAAAAATGTGTCAAGCAAATGTTCATTAGCCGTCAGGGGGACATTAATCAGCATGACTGCCTTTCTTGTAGCTTTGTTATTTACAAAGATATGAACAGCGGTATATCTTTTTTAAATGGCACCCTATATTTTTTATTCGGCAATTCATTTCCTCTCCTAAAGAATTATTCAAAAATGTAGCACAGTGGACCATTAACATAAACACAACGTTATGAAAACATAAGAAACTCGTCCACTGACTGTGGACGAGTTTCTTATGACTGGTGTGCATTTTACTATGTTTTCATTTGTTCATCGTCAACGTCAGCAGGTGGAGTAGTTCCAATGCCCGCGAACCTACACTAAGCGCTAGTGAGTCAGTGATTTTTCATAACACTGTGTTTATGTTCATGGTCCACTATGCAACATTTTTGAATAAGTGTTTAGGAGAGGAAATGAATTGCGGAATAAAAAATATAGGGTGCCATTTAAAAAAGACATACCGCTGTTCATATCTTTGTAAATAACAAAGCTACAAGAAAGGCAGTCATCCTGATTAATGTCCCCCTGACGGCTAATGAACATTTGCTTGACACATTTTTGAATTTGCTTCTGGACAAAACGTTATTTCGGGTGGTCAAGATAAATGGGATACCCTGTACATCTCATATCGGCCATTTTATATCTGGGTATTCAGCAAATTTAACAATTGTACGTACGCAAACAACCATGGCCTGGATAGGGGAAATCTACCCTGGCAGGACTCGAACCCGCGACCTCTTGTTTGGCAGGCGAGGACTTCATCCCATCGCCTTCGAGGCCGGCAATGGAAAATTTTTCCCTCTCTCGTTCTCGCATAAGTCTCAAGCTGAGAGAAGGGTGAGTTGCATTTATCGTCGGGCGTAGCACTCCCTACAGTAAAAACGACCTTCCCTCCTGGGAGGTATTCCAAACTTCGCGTACCCGGATCTTGACCCCTCCCCTCAAAATTTGACGCTTCATCCGTCCCTGACTCAGCCCACGCTCTCAACCTGTCTTATTATGTAAAAAAGTGTCACATTATTACTTTAAACGGTACAAAATTTTAGATACGGAAAATATTTTATCGAAAAGATAATTTAAATAAAAGATATGCATTTCCAAAACAAAAAATAGTTGCAATAAAATATCGGGCATTGTAAATTTAAGCAAAATCGATGATTATTCAATTAACCAAAACTGATAAGTAACCATAATTTGTATTAGCTTGTTTGAGGTAAAAAAATATATTTTAGAAAAGTTACATATCAAAATTATAATTTTCTTTTTGTTAATTTACCACTGAATATCATTATATTTTTATTACGCTATAAATAATTGTAAAAAAATGTCATATCCCTTTATTATGTTTGCTCAGAAGATTATATTCATTTTCATTTTAAGCCTTGATGAAGGTTTAATAATTAACCCAAAGATTGGAAAATTTGAATTTTATATAATTTTTTAACGATCCATGCTCCAAGAAACAGAATTTTCCTACTTACAAATAGTGATAATCATCAAGCATGTTGAAGATCACAGTGTACATAGGTTGCACTTTTACCAACATCTGCCTCTTACATGCTAGAAATTGTTTATCATCTTAATAGCCAAATTTATATAGTGGTTCGGATTGTATTGTTTTTGCATGAATAAGGATCGACAGAGACCAAAATGGAATTATGCCTATTTTTAATGAATTTTCTGATTAATTAAATGAGAAAGAATGCACGTTATAAGTTTATAACCTGGGTATAACTTACTGGAAAAAAGACAACACAAAGTTTTCATGAAAATTGCATAGGTAGAAATCACTATTTTGCTGAAAGTCCTCTCCTCCTCCGCGTAGAGCAATCTTTGAAGTTTCAATGGGATAGAAACGCCTTTTGTCAACATTTCCTGAGTTATTCCCTCTCTTTGGCTGGGAGTTAGCTCTCTTTGTGTGATGCTTTTGTCTTAGATGCTCAATAAAAGTTCCTCATGGGATCGTTGTCCATTTCTTTTAAACTGTAGTTTTGATAGACTTCGAAAATTAAAGAAACTCGTAAATTTTCGTTTAGCAGACCGTCACCTGCTTCTAGAGCTATTCGTGCAGAAAAATCTACTTCCCTTACCCTTTCGCACATTAGTTGATGACGTCACGAACCCATGCCGAGGCAATACCTATTTCGCAGCCACTCTCCGCGTTTTGTATCATCCTCGCGCAGCTTCATATTGTTTTTCAATCTTGCGAGCGAATCTTATCTTCAGTAAATATTTTCTCCTAAGCGAGCAAAGGAACAAAACCTCTGATGACGTCATCGAATCAAAAAAAATCGGCGAAATCTTTCGTTTAATCGTATGTAAATCTTGCGAGAGAATGAAATTTTCGTTTTGCATCACATTAAAGCAATTAGTTGTTTATCATAGTAATTTCTATTTTTTTCTGTGGGATCTGTGCTGTTCCATTCAGATGGTAAATAGTAGATTGTTTGATTATTGACTCAATTTAATGTGATCTTAGCAGCACAATGATTGACGGCGGAATCAATGCTTCTTTGCGATGATATCCCGGCTAATGGCCGAATTGGGAAAGATTTTTTTTAACCTTTTCAATCACGATGACGGTATAAGGCGACCTTCCGATGGAATTAGAGGGTTATCTTCAGCGGCCCTTAAAATCCTGCGTTAGATTTGCAATGGACCTTCGTAAAGGTGATCATACGAGCTACCAATACGATTTTTACCAATGTCGTATCTTGAAATTCTTATTGTTGGAAATATTTACTTGGTTCATATATTTTCACCCTCTGTAAGTGAATGATGAATGAGCTAATTTTTTTCGATTTTTAAACCAGAACCAGCCTTAGATTCTAAAACCAATATCATTGACCTTTTCCAGCTCCTACGTTATACATCTCGGAAAAACACTTATCTCTATTCGTTTATAATATCTAGCTGTAATCTCTGGAAATCCCTGCCGTCATCTATAAGAGATTACTCTTCTCCATTCCATTTTCAAAGAAAAGCATTTGCAAAGAAAAAAATTATTACCTCAGAAGGAGCTTACGTCGGTAAATTATATTAATTTTTATAGTGTGAATTCTAAATTTACGTGGAAGATTTTTGTCTTCCACTTGTTCGCTTCAGTATGTTCTCATTGTTTGAGTGGTGTAATTTTTGCTTCAGTTTATTTAAAAATTTTTTTTGGAAATAAAATTGTGCCGGCTGTATTTTTATTCTCATTATTTGAGCAGTAATAGGGTGGTTTCCTATTATTTTTTTATTGCCTTAATCGAAAGATTATTACTCCTGGAGTACGTATTTCACGCTTTTAGATTTTTAAATGACAATATCTATTTTTCGCGATTAAATGAAAAGTGAAAATTTTCAAGCGCGCGAAAACGCGACGCTCAAGTATGAATGCCGGGAAATATCTCCGTACGTCGTATTTCTGGTTCCCCCTCCCGCCCGGTGAGGTGACCTTGAGGCGAGGCTTAGCGCTGATACGTCGCAGGCTGCCAGCGGGTAGCTGAATACCTTGCTGAATGGTAGCGCTTGGCTTAAAAAAGGTTTATTAATACCTTATCAAACGAAGAAAACTTTCCGACCTTAGCCAGTTTTAGTAGGTGATTATTAAGACATGTTTCCCTGAGCTCTGCGCCTCATGCAAGCATTGGTAATCTCAGATGATGTAAAACTCCTATCGTATAGAAACTAGGTCCCTGTGACGTCACGTGGAGTGACATCGCTTGGACGCCAATCTGGCCTTTTTCAAATGCGGTTAAAATTGACCATTGCCATTCGTCGAAACTGGGATTTCTATAACCAAATAATTTGTATACTATGAATACACTAATGATGGGTAAGGATTCGCAACCAATGCCTTTCGTTTTCTTTGATGAAGGCAACTACCCTATTGGCTAATAATTCAAATTTTTATCGAGTTCTGAAGAAACTTATGTAAGAGCCTAAAAGTAAATTTATGCAGGTGCATCGGACGGGATCCATGAGTACGCAGCCTTCTTTAAATAATAGTTTTTTAATTATGTTAAATTTTCTCCTTAGTGACCAAGTAGGGTGAATTCTTCATTATCTACTGCATATGATGAAAGGGAATGTTTCTAAGATTGACGTAAGCGAAGGATTGCTCAAGATGAGATGTTTTTCTTCTCCTCCTCCGTGGTGCTAACTCAATCAACGAAGTCGGAAGGATACTTCCCTATTCTCGTTCCCTCATGGTCCACATGGAAATGTGTGTCCCATGACATGAAAACACTAATTTTGTGAATATTAAAGCACATAAGTATGCGGAGTTTTTCGTAATAACTCCACAGACTAGGCACACATATAGGATAAACCGAGAGTCCTGTTATAATTGACTATCTCATTCATTTGTTATATACACTCAAATTTCCACTTCGTAAACATCATTTCAAGTGATAGTTCTTAACAAGGTGGAGACTAAAATCTCCAAAGGATATCACAAAAAATTGAAAACTAGAAGCTAATAGCATATTCTTCAATAGAACCAATTCTTACAATCATACACTTTCTCATTTAATTATGAGAGAATTTAAAAAATTTGGGACGTATAGTGTCCCTTGCACTTTAAATGTGTTAAGTCAAAGGAATCACCCCATGCCACACGCCTTGGTGGTGGCTTGCACGGTACCTCGTTGATGTAGATGAACACAGTTTTGGTTTTTGGCTGATGCTATTTATGAGCAATTTTAGGTTTTTATAAAACAGCATTATCGGACTACTACTGACGAGAAAGCGTGGTGCTTCGCAAATTGCCCGAATCCGTTAACCCCCTACTCCCATACGTCTCTGCACACCGCAGCGGTCTTCCCCATAATTGTCTCCGCTGGCTTTTGTGTTCGCTCTGGCCTGCGTGGTGTCTGCTCAGAGTGTTATTCATCATCTTCCCCTCTCATTCATTCATTCATAACAACTTCTGCTTGAGAATGTAGAATGCTTCCCCGTCACTTCGAGCCCCGCTTTTATGCTAATGGATTCGTTGAAAGATGCAGCTGTATACTCTTTCGTATGTATATCTCGTTACAGTAAAGAGGACGCAAATCTCTCTCTCTCTGCCAACTGTATTTTTAATTATTTGGTGACTTAAAACTCACTTAAAACTTACGCAATCATTATGAAATTTTCAGCGTTTACATAGGTGACCTTTGTAAACATTTGTTTGAACTTAAGGGTTTTCCACCGGATGAGTAATTCCATTTTCGTCGACGTTTCGATTACCGACTGCGTGTTCATGTTAAGAACTTCCGTAAGCTTATAGCCTGAGAATGAATGCCGAGGAGGTAATAATCGAAATGTGTGTTTGCATAATTAAAAAAAAAAATAAAAATAAAATAAAATAAATAAATATCTCTTCCACGTAAGGAGGAGAGGAAGTAGATGAAGAATAAACAGTTTTATTCAGTAGAATGCATTAATATATTTTTGAATTAAAAATAAATCCCTAAAATGCCGAGGATATCAGCAAGAGAAAAAACCTGTGATTCGTCGACTGGTTGTTGACGTCACTTGCTCGCAGTTGCGCAAGGATGGCCTGATTGCGACTCTGAAGAGTGTGATAGTGACGAAAACACAGTTTTAGAGTTATATTTTAAAAAGGAAATTAAAATATTCTACCTAGCGTAGATATCTTTATGGTGGCGGAGTACTTGAAGTGAAATTACAGTCCCAGTGATTATTCACCCGATCGTTGCATTTTAATACCACATATTGGTGATGTATTTGATTCATTCATTCGTCCACTTGAAATATAGCATGAGATAACTCGAGTCCTTGTGCTTCTGATTGTGGTTTTGAGTTGATACATTGAGGAAGTTGAAAGTTTGCCTTGAAAGCACTTGGTCTATTGTCGACATTTGCCTGAAACTTAAATATATAAAATCGAATCTGAGAAAATAATGAGGTAAAATTACCAAATATGAGAAAAAAATTAATATTGATCAGGGTCTACTTCCTCAACCCAGGTGATTTCATAAAAATGTAATTATTAAGAGAACTATAAATCACTAATGAGACCGGTCGGGCGAGAGGAATGGGTGCTAATAGGATATGCTGAACTGTGTTAATAATTACGGGGCCGGTTGATTCAATAATTTAACTATCTTTATTTCAACGATCAAAATTAGGTAATTTATTGCTTGATTGATCCGGAGTTTTTTTTCAGATTAGTAATTCATTTACGCTCATGATACGTACTATATTTCCAAATACTCAGTGAGTAAAAGATTGCCCTTTTCAAAGTTATAAGAAATTGTGGCCTTCCAATAAAACATTATTTTGACCCTGAAAATGCCACTATGTACCGAAACCTTGGTAATTCAATTGGCCGAATTTGTTGGGGAAGTTACTTGTTTCGCCCTCTTATAAGTTTTACGTTATGTTAAAGCAATTAGTGGCTGAATACTATAATTACTCAAGTTTGTGCGTAGAGATTCAAGGTACGCATTACAGACGATAAATACTAGGTAATTAATGGCAATCAACATGACGTAATTGGCACGATGCAATTTGATCTTGGCAGCAGAATGATTGATCGACGAATCTGTGCCTCTATCCCAAATAATCCCGGCTAATGCTTCCCCCCCACCCCTTCCGGTTACCATGGTTACGAAGCACGTGTTCACGGTCACACTCACCGATCGATGGCGCCGCGTTGGCGCCGCCCGGCGCCTGCAATTCGACGCCCGCCGGCGGCCAAGTGGGCACCACGGACTGGCACGCGGCACCAACAATCAGAAACGGCAGCAGCACCAACAATGCGGAGCTGCGCTGACCCTTCGTTGCCATGGTGACGGATAGCTGCGTCTCCCCTCAGGATCGACCTTTGGTCCACCCAGGGTCAGGGGGGCGGGCAGGGTCTTCGAGGATCCGTCCCATGTGATCCCGTGGACCTAATTCCACACAGCACAGCTCACGCGGCCCTCCATACGATTGTTTGCTCACTCGATGCTCACTTTTTTCGAGTCTGCGCCCTCCTTCAGACCACGTGTCTCTCCTCAGGTTCAAACTCGAGAATGTCTCCTGCGATGCAGAAGATGGAAAATAAAATATCTCGGTCACACAAAACGGCTCTCTGCCCTTAAAACCAAGTTTAGGCCAATATCTTCATCTTTTACGCTATGATCACCGTTATCACCGCACTCACGAGGTTGATTTAGTCTTCAAAAAACGGAAAAAAATCGGCATCGCACAGGTTTTTCTACTCTTGCATGAGTTTCTATATCATGAATGGCACCGGAGATAATTAATTACCGTCAATAAGTCAAATTTCACGTCTAGAAACGGGAAAATCCGTACAGGATGGTTTTTAAAAACTCAGTTCGAAGTTTTATTATCATATATGGCACTTAAGTTGAATGATCCTCAGCAATTAGGCGTGAGAAAGCATTTACTTTTGACCGAAAACCTTTTGAGCTATGGCACGAATAAACTTGAGTCACTCAAGTCTTCCGATGCTACAGAAAAACCTGGTCCTATCTCGTCTCCCTCTCCAGTAATCCATTCCTCCTGGAGACGGCACTTCCCTTAAGAGAGGCACCCTCGTCTGTAGTTTGTTTACAGGTGTTACGGAATTGTTGGGAGGACCCTGGGTAATCCACTGGTATCAATTAGGTCACTAAAAACCACTCCGGAAACATGCTCCTCGCATCGAATCCTGAGAATGTCATATTGTGCCTGGTGGCGCCTATCCCTCGACCCTAGCGCCCCCGCTGCGTGACCCCTGAACTTCGGCCTTTGACCCTGAGTGACCGCGGCCCGACTGTTGAGGGAGACACTGACCACAGTTCACTCGGAGGGAATTGAACTTTGACCTATCAAAAAAACAAACTGTACTCAACGGGCCACTCACTCCTGTATCAATATTCAAATGAATATTTCACTCGAATGAGGTCATGGGGTCACCGTTAGTATCACTATATCGATTGGGGGTCATCTCGGACACGCGGTTCACCCGAGGTCATTCCGACAGGTGGCGCCTGTATATGAATAGGCGCCATGCGATAGCATCCTCGCGAGAAGATAGATCTTCAGAGAACTATGCGGTGGTTGGGCCCTTTCACAGACACAATGCCCAAAATCAGGACACCGAGACGACCTCCGTCGTCCATCGTAAGGCCCCATGGCCTATTGGCTAGGGGCCTTCGCCAAGGCCTTACCGCAATCTCTGGCCTTCACAGAAACATTCGCACAAGTATGGTGATCACGCGGGGTTTCTTTCTCGGCGAAGTGGAGCTCTCCCGTGGATACGTCCGCCTGGATTGACTGACGGGCTTACACTGGAGGCCCCCTCCTTCGTAAACTGCAACTGGAGTGGGTGGGGGAGTGAGGGGAGGGGTCGTGGTGGGGGTAAGGGGGAATCCTCCCTCCCCTACTTCGTCTCACAGTGCTTCCTGGTTCAACAGCACCCTTCTTTTCCCCTCCCTGAACCCTAATCCACGCGTTTTCCACGGGAGACCCTTTTGCTGCTATGCGAGAAGGCGTGCGTCTCCCTGTATGGCGACCCTTAACGAGGTTCCGACGACACATGACCAGCTAAATACCTTACGCGTATTTTGTTCAAAGAAAGCAGACATCCATCATCAACCTTCAACACTCCGGAGATTTGTTTGACTAAGATATCCTTGTCATTTCTGCTCTCAGTTAATCCTATCGCACCTATAAGGAGTTCGGAAACAAATGCGTTGCGAAAATTTAAGGTACTTAATTTCATATTTCATAATCTTTGATATTTAACATTATGAAAAACTCTTGTATATTTCCACACTTATAAAGTCCATCCGGTATACGATGACATTTTCAACCTTGCCATCATCATCATCATCATCATTACTGGTCAACAATCCTAAGATTGGTTTGACGTAGGTCTCCAATCAATTCTTTTATCAGCTAATATTTTCACACCCACGTATTTCTTCTCTTTCACATTCTTTACGTGTCTCATATATTTTGTTCAAGGTCTTCCTCTTCCGTTCTTGCCATCTACTAGTCACTGAAAGATTGACTTTATCAGATTATCATGTCTCAAGATATGGCCTATAAGGTTGTTCCGTCTCATTTTCAAATTTTCTCTTCTCTCCTACTCTTCCTAAGACTTCCTCTTCACTTTGTATTTAATGAAAAACAATCAAATGTTGACTAAGGTCTTCTTTAGCTATCCTGATTATTAGGATGGTATAGAATTTTCTTAGACATAGAATTTTCTATGCCATCATTAATGGTCCACAATCCTTAGATCGATTTGACGCAGCTCTCGACTCGATTATTCCTTCAGCTAAACCTTTCAACCCATGTATTTCTTCCCTTTCATTTCCTTCTCTGACTGTTCCGTATATTTTGTTCGAGGTCTTCCTTTTTCTTTCTTGCCATCCACTTGCACCTCGACCGTTGTCTTCATCAGGCCATCATGTTTCAAGATGCGGCCTATAAGGTTGTTCCGTCTTCTTATTAAGGTATTCATGAGGCTTCTCTCTTACTCTTCTTAGGACTTATTCATTACTAATAGGGAAGTGCACTAGTGTTTCAAATGCACCAAACACATTTTTTAAATTAGAGTTCAGAATAACATAATGTCGTAAAACCACAGTTTAAATCCTAATAGTGAATACTTTATTCGAGATGACCGTCTGAAATATGGAAAAATTCAAAGGCCGCGAAAACGGGTGTCCATGTTGAATATTGGCCGTGACGTCACAAGGCAGTAGCAGAAGGCAGCTTCTACACCGTTTAGTTCTACCACTATTATTGCATAGAAAAATTACAGAATTTGAGGGTATCCGTTTTTTGCTGTCATAAAATATCTTCAGAATATATATGTGGATGCTTCTCTTTTGAGTAAACGACTTCATCATTGCGTAATATATTAATATTCATTTACGTGTCAACTTCAAGTTTGGAAAGAGTAGTACGAATAGCACATTGAATCTTTAATAAGTGCATGATGGCATTTATTTTTCGCTGGGTATATTTTGACACAATGCCGTTTATCATGCCAAAACTTTTTTTGTAAGAACCGAGTCAAACTAATAAACCTATTTCAGACGTTTGCTGCAAGACTTATTCGTTGCGTATGTATTCACGCCGGCCGGAACGTTCGCCCTTCGCAACTAGAATCATGGGATGTTAGCCTTATTTCCGAGCTGGCTGGTTGTTGCAATGGTTCGCTGTCCAGGATGGGTTCAAGAAAAGATAATCTTGGTTGGGAGAAGGAAAATTCCAACGATTTATAAATGGTATACCAAACTTTGATGTATTTATGGTTACTGAATTTTTGAATAAGGAGGACAGGTTCAACGCTCCATAGAAATGCGAGACGTTAAGGCTAACAAGGGTAGACCGCGTACCTTGCTGCATCTTTTTCAATTAGGGCGTTAGTTAGGCTGTAATTAATTAATTTTCATGCGTTACCTTTTACAAGTTATATATATAAATCCAAAATGTCCTCCTGGACTCAATGGGTCGGTTGGGGTAGTGGTAGCGTGCACGACTCTGAGGATAGATTTCACCCGAGGGACCGAGGTTCAAGACTGCGTCATGGCATTATTTTTTGTTGTCCGGCATTTGTTATTATACGGCATCAAGTTTATCATTAATTATAATTGCAGCAATCATTGACGTGAGACAATTTTTTTATCATCATTATGGCGTTTAGGTATTTTAGCAGTGTCATTACAAACGCAGAGATACGATGACTACAAGGGTTGGTGTGCGCTTAAATGTTAATATTTTCTTTGCTTATACTGACCAACTTCCACATTAAAAATGAAAACCACTCTTGCAAGAGCACATAGCATTAAAGGCTCGCGGCAAGCAACAATATGCGTATAGGCATAATTAATAAGAACACAAAGCGAATATAAAATGCCATATATCTCGAACACTTGTAATTCACATTACTCCAAAGGGAGTTAACTTACTCAGTACATACCTCAGTACCTTGTACTCAGTACCAACCAGTTTACCTCAGTAGCAGTGCTAAAAGAACCATTCTGAAATATAATTTCAACTAACAAATAGGATGAAATAAAAGTTGATAACCCTGGACCGGGCGCGCTGGCGTATAAAATACGTCAATCTTTGAAAACCAAGGATTTCGACATTGTACGTACATTCTGGGCTATAATGGTCTCGTGTATTCTTACAATGTACTTTGACTGCCTATATTGCGAGTTTTCAAAGTTCGAGGTATTGTAGCTAATTTTTTGGATCAGCAAGATGAACCCGTCACCAGTGGAGTACAAATTACGCCGCGCGACCTGCCGTGTACCTTTATATCTGTATCACCTATAAATGTACTAATTTCAACAAATGAAGATTAACTTTAACAAAAATCGTTTGTTATCATATATGCACATATCATGGGCAAAGTACGCATTTTGCCCGGTCGTGTAAAAAAACAGTCGCGCCATAATTCTTTAACCAAACTACTTTCAGTTTATAAATTACGTAGGTCTACGCGGAAGATGCTATATTTTGACTCAACACATTTTCTGATGTGACTGAGGTACCTATTAAGTAAATTATTATAATATAAATATCAATTTGATCTTACAATACCCGCAAATGATCTTCAAAACAGAATATCATCGATAGGTAAGAGTCAGGAGCAGCCTTGAACCATTTATTCCGTATAGCTTGTGCTTAAGGCACGGGAATGAATATCTTCTCCAGGCTTTTGTTTCGACGTCGAGATGAAATTTGAAACAAAAAATCATTTATAATTCTATTTTGAATTCATGTTTTCGGTACTAGACGACATTTTTAGGAAGCAAACTCCACCGATTCCCGGAAACTCTCGCCGCGCTAAAG
Organism: Ischnura elegans; assembly: GCF_921293095.1. NCBI lineage: Eukaryota > Metazoa > Arthropoda > Insecta > Odonata > Coenagrionidae > Ischnura > Ischnura elegans. The sequence goes on from NC_060257.1 coordinate 79,579,472, forward strand.
AAGGCGACGGAATTCAGTGATACTCCACTGGTGACTACTGCCTTGTGACGTCACATCTCAATCAAGATGGAGGCACTGTGTTTCAGCGCAACATGAAATTTTCCGACTTTCAAAACGTTTTAAAGTGCGTACCCCAGATGCAGAAAATAAAAGTGACTATACTAATGTTTCTTTTTTAGGCTAAACTTTCAAATTCAGCAATAAAAAAAAATTAGTGCACTTCCCTATTCGGTCGATCTATGTGATCCTCATCATTCTTATGTAGCACCACATTTCGAAGGCCACTATCCTTGCTTTCTCCGCTGCTGTCATTGTCCATGCCTCTCTTCTGTATAGGAGCATACTCCAGATGTAGGTTCTTATAAATTGTTTCTTTACTTCCATATTTAAGTTTCTCGCTGTATGCAGGTCTCTCTTTTGGTGGAATTATCTCTTCGCTTGGGCTATTCCGCTGATGATTTCTTCCTTGCTTCTCCCGTCGTTAGTGATTCTCCTTCCCAAATAACATAATTCATCCACCTCTACCAATGTTTGTGTCCGTATTTTAATTTTATCCTTGTACTTTTCATTACATTAAATATCAAAGATTTCCACAAAATTACGCCGAAACTGTATCTCTTACAATAGCCTTAATTTCAAACTGATCGAATTCGTGATGGAATAGGTCATTCAGACACTGTATCGCAGTTTATTATAAAACTTCGGAAGATTGAACGGAAAGAAAAGTTATGAAGTAAAAAATCCCCCTTCAGCCATTCTCTTGTAAGTTTAAAATCAAAGAGATGCGATATTTTTTGCACACTTGTCACGATTTGGTTCGTTTTCGTCCAAGGATAAGAAACCTCTCATTGAGGAAAGGGATAGCTCAAAATAGTGTGAGCAACAATGAATCACTCGACTCCCAAACAAATACCGAGGAGTATCTGAGAATTTGTTTGTTTATTATAAAATAAAATTAGAAAGAATGCAATAACAAAAATATATTGGATAAAGTACAATTTAGAAAAAATACATTATTAGAAATTTTGATTTAGAATAACTGAATCTGAAAAATTGATCGGGAAGGGTTTGTGGTCGTCCATTGTTATTTGTTGTAGCCCCCTGATGTTAGGGTCTAATAGTGTCGTTTTCGGGATGCTGTACCCATATAAATGATGCTGTTTCCTGATATAGACAATCACGGCGCTGAAGTCGACTTAAAGCTCAAGTGTAGCTACCGCACCACACTTAAGATTAGACTTAAGTGAAGTCACTTAAACTTAGTCTGTAGTGTGGACAAGGCACGTGTGGGCGAGGGTGTGATTGTTTAAAATTATTGTTTTCGTGGTTTTTGGCCGTGAAAGTTTGAGTTGTGAATGTGTCGTCGTGCTGGAAGGGTCTCGAACCAACACTGCCTGAGGAAGCCATCGACGGGAGCCCGACATTCAGAAGAGTGGTGATTCGGATAGTGTGGGGCTCCCGGCGCGTACACAAAATACAATCCACTTTAATAATGTCGTATCACGCGCAGGAACATCATTGATGATTTTGGTTCACACAGGCATCAGCTATCCAGGATTAAATTTTCGTGTCACAAGTTTTTCCACCTTCTATTCACAGTGATATATGCTGCACGTGATGAAGGATGTCGAAGATAAGAAAGAAATTTTATTATTCTGTATGAGTACAGCACACCGAAAAAACCCTATTAGACCTTTACAACAAATTACAATGGACTACGACAAACCTTTCCCGATCAATTTTTCTGATTCAATTTTTCTAAACCAAATTTTCTAATAATGCTTTTGTCTAAATTGTACTTTGTCCAATATATTTTTTCCAATTGCATTCTTTCAAATTTTATTTTCGTGACACCATTTTTCTCTACATTGAATATTCCTTCCTTTGACGTTCTTCCCTTCAGCTTGTCCATCAACAATAGTCTTCCTTCTTCAACACACCATCATATCTAACGACGCGGCTTAATAAGTTTTCCGTCGTCTTCTTAGGGTATTCACTAGCATTTCTCTTTTCCTTTTCTAGTTAGTAGGTAAATCAATTTTTGCTCACGGTCGATGCATTTTTACTCCCCCAGTCTTTGAAGCACGATATTTTAAATGCGTCTTTTCATAACTTCTTTAAAGCTGCCTTTGCACATGTCCGAACCCCCCATGAAGGAAACAAAGTTATCCAATCATCGAAGTTATCTCATGACGCGGCTAATTTGATAATTTTTCATTAAATATATCCGTCATATTCTAGGGGTATGTATTCACCAACGTATGTCTTTTTCCATTCGTTCTCAGCACATCAACAATCACTCATGGTAGAAGCATTTTTACTTCTCCATTCTTTTGAAGCACGATGCTTTTTTATTCTTAACTTCCCTACCGCTGTCATTGCCCATTTCTCGCTTCCATAAAAAAATCATGCTCCAGGTGTATCTGATGAGGAATTGATTCCTTTTTTTATTCCAATGTTCCCAGTCGTATATCCTTCATTTTGTAGAATGCTCTATTTCCCTAGAATCTTCTACATTTCTTTTTCTTACGCCCACTTCTGTATATTTTCACGTGAATGAAACTTCATTTTATGTAGTTAGAGGTCACCCCAGTCTAAGTCAAAGGTGTATGAATTTCTCTTATCCATGACAGGCGTGACAGTATCAAACGCTGATCTTTCCTCGCACTTTTAGGTTCCCTGTTCGAGCCTTTCGTTTTGAATTCGTTCCTATGAAATGTAATAGCTGCGATCCTGATGCGAGGGTCTACTAAAGAAAAAGTTAGCTCGAAGTTAGCAGAGATTTGCGTTGTTCACAACAAATCTATCAATTTTAGTCGTATGAACAATTTTTTCTCGCAAAATTTTAATAGTAAATCTTGCTTTCTTATAAAAAAAATTGCAAGTTACCTGAACGACAACTACGGGGACACCAAGCGCTCAAAGGGCAACTTGATTTTACGCGTAAAAGAAGGTACATTTTTTGAGAAAGAATTAAGTCCAGAAAATACTATGCAGCAAAAGATTTTTTTAAGTTAGTGATCCAACGTAGAAATAAATTCTCTTTCGTACTTTTTTTGTGGCATTGAAATTGATTGCTTCGTTTAGAAGATAGAGCTCCTCAAACTTGAGTATTTTGATTTTTTTGCGGACAGAAAGACGGCACATTTCATTTCAAGAATAATAGCCGTGCGATCAAAACGAGAAAGGCGTGACGTCACTCGGGGACAATCCGCGGAATAATATGATCGTGCACCTGAGGCAGGAACCCGATACGGATCAAATCCCCCCTCCCCACACCCCCCTCTATCCTCCCCTCCAACCCACTCCACTTTAGGAATATTATTCGGGCATTGGCCCTTCCGGCGGCGATGGTAGCACCGCCTGGGGGCGACTCGCGGAAATCGACCGTCAGCCTCTCTTGCTGATTATTTCCTCGGAGTATATGCAAAATAAAGAAGTGAGCTCAAGGCGGCTCAGCTGTAACCGAAAACTCAGTCTAGCTTCGAAATCCCCAAACTTCCGCATTATTATGGGAAATGGAAAAAGCTCTCTAAATTTTACGGCGAATGAAATAGTAAAACGTGGTGATTCAGGAGAATTTTTCTCAAAAACGTTTTCTGTTCGTGCCAAAAAAACGTAATATCATCTTAATGGGCTATCTCTGATTTTTTCCCCATTCCTCTGCACTTATTTATGGGGATGGATAGGTCTGAAGATCTCCACGTTTATCTAATTAATTTATTAGTGCTTATTATACAAGGCCTTTTACAATCACAGTCTCTGACTTATACACCTAAACAAAACGTACAGGTCTCCTTGTCAACAAAGGACAATTTTTTGGCACCATTTACGGTCACTACATATTCATGCATATTCATGTAAGTGTATAAGAGAACATTTTTATTTCCACAAAATTTGAAATTTTATAGTTTACTTGGTCCATCGGTAAACATTAAATATTTCCATCGTGTAACACCTTAGGCAACCAATTAATCAATACTGACTTGGTTGCATAAGAGTGATCCGTTTTTACATATTTGTGCAGTGTTCATACCGATTAGGGAAAAATCGAGGCTATAAGTCATTGAAATGTCAGGGATATTAGGTTATTATTGGAATAACGAAACTCCAGAGGCATAGAAAATAGAAAAAAATTCGTGTCCGCAACTAGGCATAATCTCCTCAGAGGCTGGCCGCTGCCAAAGGGCATTGGTTTTACGGGCTCCTGCATCTGGGGCCCGTATTATTGCATCCCCTGCGGACAAAGGGCCCGCGGCGGCCCTCTTGAGGCCATGGTCCTCTTGCGTCTTACCTCTACACAAAGCCAGTCCCCGTATTTATCTTTGTCAATGCATCAGAACTCATCGTGAGGAGGTCTCTATTGTATGCATCAGTCCTCCAAGAGCCGACAGAAGAATGCAACGAAGACTATTCCCTCATCGCGTTCATTCGCACGTAGCACAGAATATTTACTACGCTATTTTATGGTACTATGTCTTATACATCCTGTACATTTTGAATGTTCGCTAGATGCGTGTTATTAACCGTCCTTCGGGCGCAACAGATCTGGTCGTGAAAGTTTCTTTAGTATTTCACAGTCGTTATGCGACTAAGTTATGAGGTTTTCTTGGTGCTGTTTGTTTGCATATACTCTGTCTAACCTTTGTACTTACTTTGTTTTCGGACCTAACCGCAAAAATTGTTTAAATTTGGTTTAGAATATTTCATTGCGTCTAATCTATTTACAATTTTGAAGATATGTGATTTCAACATCAATGGATGAACAAAATTTATTATCAAGGCTTTCAGACTGAATTAATTCGAGAAAATATACTTCCAACGATTATATTTTGACATTCAAAACACGAGCTAAATAGAATTTCAATGCCGGATAACCTGAACCATCATGCGAGATTGGTACTGGCTGCATATGAGGTCGACTTAGATTAATATAAAGGGATCGATTTAAACATAAAAGTTGCATAACTTTTTCTTTGAAATCTTAATAAATTTTCCAAGAGTTCCTCAAAGGCCACCATGAAAAAGGTGACTACTAAAATGAGGAAACGGGTGTGTAGCTACGAATGATGTTCTTTAGTTGCTTTCGGATATCTAATTCGATCCAGGCTGAAATCCTTACACTTCGGTAAAAAATGTGGATGATATACAATCAGGAGTTTAAAATTAGAAAAGCCATAGATGCCACTGATATTAGGTTATTTACGTAGCAATGGCAGAGTTTGAATGCATTTGTATTCAAACTCTACCCTGAAAAAGTTGATTAATTCTTCTCGCCGGGAAAGTATTAGATCATGCGTCTCGAAAATGATACGAAGAAAAATTATGAAAATGATAAGAAGAAAAAAATATAGAGAAAACGCATTGATAACAAGAAATGTTCATCAATACAAGAAGAAAAACCTGCGATGAGTCGCCTCTTTTCTCCCAATTTCCATAGCGCTTCTTCGTTACTTACTCGGTCGATCCATTTTATCTTGATTATTCTTCGGTAGCACCACATTTAGAATTCTTCTACCTAAGGCTTCTCTGTCAGTGTCAACGTCCAAGCATCGCTTCCTTAGAGAAACATGCTCCATATAATGTAGCATCTGATGTGTCCTGAAATGCGGGCGATGGATAGGGTGCCTCAGATTACAAATTTTTTCAGGAGCGAATTCTAATACCCGGCAAAAGCTGCGTACCTGGATGAGTATTACAGATGAGATTTTTTTTTCAAATAGCAACCTATTTGAAAAAATGTCTTCTGTTCGCCATTTTGCTTTGAAATTTAGAAATTTTTAACGAAAAATGATAAGAATGTAAATAACTTGAATTTGGTTTAAGCGAGCACTCGTTTTTTTTACATTGACGTATAACGCTGTATGTAATTTGATTGATATTTAAGACTAAAAGACGTGAGATATATTTGTTTGAATTGTCGAGAAAATGACCTTATATCGTGTCCCCGAAAACAGTTTTGTGGGGTAGGCAACCCGCAACACACACCCTCATTTTTCCGATGGAGCCGTTAATCATCACATTACGTATTTATTCCGCCTCCCCCGACGAGCTCATATTCATTCGCTCCGGGGTGAAATTCTAATGTGTTGACGCGAGTTCAGCTTGACCGGAAGCGCTCTGCTCGGGCTTGTAACTTTCCGGGTCAGTGCAGCGCAGACCGCAGCCACTCCACATGGCGGCCAGTAGGCGTGACATTTGCTTCCGATAGCGACCTAAGGTGATTTTATCAGCCTCGATTTAATTTTTCGGTGTAGTTATCAATTTATTCATTTTCATCTTCCCATGAATTAACTCGTTCAAGGATAGGGACCTCTCATTGAGGAAAGAAATCACTCATAAGAGTATGAACAGCGGTAAACCACAACAGGCCCATGCACATATCGAGGAGTGGCTGAGGAGCGATGACCCGCTCGGTATGAGTCCGTGACGTCATCCATTCTATGATAACAATATCGTATGCGGGAGTTTTTTGGACATAGATTTTTGCGGAAAGCAGCTCGAGAAGTAAGCGTCGGATTAAGAAAGAAAAATATTAAGCATCTCTATTTTTCAAACTTTATTAAAAGATACTATAAAAGAGAAATCGGTAGGGGTTGAATCCTTGCTTGCCAAACCGAAGGTCGGGTGGTTTGCCAAAAGCTGGGGCAAATTTGAATGATTCTGATAGTCCATTGTTATTTTTTGTTGCCCCTTGTACGGTAATAGTGTTGTTTTCGCGTTTAAGAATATCAATTAAAAAAAATTAAATAAAGAAAGGTGAATTAGCTCGTTCTCGTAATCATGAAGTATTTATATATTTGTTCATTTTCATTTTCCCGTAAACAGTTCATGTTGGGTGATTAAAAAAGGGAATTTTCAACAGGTAATTCGCGACAGTCACCAATAAAGGGGATGAACAAATACCCCTTACTTGGATAGGAGCAACCTAACCAGGTGGGACTCGATCCCATAGCATTTTTTTTTGGTAGGCGGAGACTTTACCCCGCCGTCATCGAGGCAGGAGATGGGACTTGATAGCATCCAGCGATGGGATAGGATATTTAGGTACAGGAAGAAGTGGACAGTTGGAACGAGACTCATAGGGCGGGCTCGCGAGGATACACTCCCGAGGGCAGAGTCTGTAAGCGCGAGCTTTTCACCTCTGCACCGCAGAAGGGGGAGGACAGGAAGGAGAAAGGAAGGAGGCGCCACCGCGATAGTAGCCCGACGACGCCTCCTGGGACGGGATAGGGAAGGAAGGGAAGGAAGGGAAGGGACGAGGAATCCCGCACCGTCACAAAGGCGGGCGGACCCTCATCATCATCATTATCATCATTGGTCAACAATCCTAGGATTGGTTTGACGCAGCTCTCCACTCTATTCTCCTATCAGCTAATCTTTTCACACCTACGTATTTCTTCTCTTTCAAATCTCTCTTTACATGTTCCATATATTTTGTTCGAGGTCTTCCTTTTCTATACTTGCCTTCCACTTGCCCTTCGACGATTGTCTTCATCAGGCCATCATGTCTCATGATGTGGCCTATAAGGTTGTTCCGTCTTCTTATTAAGGTTTTCATGAGGCTTCTCTTCTCTCCTACCCTTCTTAGGACCTCCTCGTTACTAACTCGGTCGATCCGTTTGGTTTTCATCATTCTTCTGTAGCACCACATTTCGAAGGCCTCTATCCTTGCTTTCTCCGCTGCGGTCATTGTTCATGCCTCACTTCCGTATAGGAGCATACTCCAGATGTAGGTTCTTATAAATTGTTTCTTTACTTCCATATTTAAGTTTCCCGCTGTAAGCAGGTCTCTCTTTTGGTGGAATGCTCTCTTCGCCTGGGCTATTCTGCCGATAATTTCTTTCTTACTTCTCCCGTCACTAGTTATCTTGCTTCCCAAATAACAGAATTCAGACTACCATAGCGAAACCAGGAAAAACCATTGCTATTCTAACATTTTTGGAAGATTATCCTATGAGGAAGAAAAATCCAACGATCAAATCGCTAGATAGGAGAAGGGGACAGTAAGACGTCCCCAATTACTGTTATCAAAACAAGGTTAGCCTGTCAACGCCCACGGGTGCCATATGGCACCCAGTGCAGAGCCGAGCCAATGCTCCTTCAACGCATTTAATATGTGAATTTTAGCGTACATTTCTGTGCACATGCTTAGTAGAAGGTTTCCTCTATTATTCAGTCAGTTTGGATTGTGTTCCTTGTGTTGAGCTCATATGTATAATATTTTTTAAAAGTGAAATATGTGTGAATTTAAAAAAAAACTTTGGGCGCTGACTGAGAACTTCTAATCGGCTTTTGCGCATGGGCTCAAGGTTGAAATGGCAAAAACCAATATCCACGTGATGGATTTGTATCTGTTTCTACGAGGTGCCGTGAAAGCATCCACACGGGTACGTGGCACGGGGTGATTCCACACTAGGCATGCGGCACTCATCCTAGTTTTAATCAGATTTGCGCTCGTTGGTTGGACACCGGCCAAGATCACAGGATAGCGACACGCGGTCAGATCAGAAACTAGGAGAATGCTAACGACACCATCATGCTACCGTGCTAATAAAACTAACAGTCCGTAATGGAATATTTAAAGTTTGCTTAAGCATAAATCACACGCTCATTTTATCCGTCATTTCCGAGTGATCACTTCGCAAATTTCCGAGTGATCGCAAATGATCGTCGCCGGCATTTGTTTTTAGATCGCGATGAGGATTCCCATCACCTTTTTCATCGCTCGTCCGGTCACTTTTTCCGTCGCTGAAACTGTCACTAAAACCTCATTTCAGCCAATCGGAACGCATGCCCGTATGGAGCGATTGCAGCGCAACGTTTGGAAATCGTAGGAACGACATAGGTAAACATGAACACGCTATACATTTTCGTGATGCGGGTCTTATGACAACGAGCTGTGATATCGGAAGTGATGCGAAAAGCGACGGCAGGAGGAACCGTGTGATTCAGAAAAATGATCACTCGAGCGATCACTTTTCCCGTAGCGAAAAGCGATCGCTCTAGCGATCACTTTTGGCGACGAAAGAAAATGATGGTGTGATTCAGGCTTTAGTTAATGATTCATTCATGAGATATAACATGACAAAGTATTCATCCAGAAAGCTAATATTACTTACTGTATTGATCAGTGAATTGCAAACTGGCCTAGTCTGGAAAGATTTCGTGCTTTCCCGGCGAATGGGCTTAGTGAGCAGTTCTCGGGATCGCCACCGGGTCAGGAACTCCATATCTGCCGACGTTTCGATGTCCGACTCAGTCATCGTCCTCAGGGCTGTGAGTCGGACATCGAAACGTCGGCAGATATGAAGTTCCTGACCCGGTGGCGATCCCGAGAACTCTTCACTATGGCGTAGTCTGGTTGTAGGTTCGAGTTCCACCAGGATGGGTGTCTCCTATCCAAGGAATGGGTATTTGTCCATGTCCTTTGTTGGTGACTGTCGCGAATTACAAGTTGTAATTCATACTTACTGTATTGACTGATACTGTTAGTTATTAATTATAAATTCAGAGCCTATTTCACCTATTCCAAGTCAAGCTATCGCGGAGATTAGCTATCGCAAGTATTATGGTTCTTGGATATTATTAACGCGGAAAAACGATATGGATCTGATGAGTGTAAATACGATGATACCGGGTATTGCTTTCGTGTGTGATGGCAATAGTGTTGCTTTCCCACCCTGTGGGTCCGGGTTCAAATCCCGTCGGTAGCAGATATATTTCCGTGACGTGACCGAACCCCACTTGAGTGTTTTGTTGAGAGCACACAAGGGAAATCAACATGGATTCAGGAAAAGCAGATCGTGCGAAACTCAGTTAGCGCTTTTCGCCCACGATATTTTAGTCTCCGGGGAAGAAAACATTCCAGTAGACGCGATTTTTCTTGATTTCAAAAAGGCATTTGATAAAGTACCCCACGGAAAGTTAATAATAAAACTGAAATCTTATGGTCTAGACGAAGATGTCATTTCCTGGATTAGAGAATTTTTGAGCGACCGCGTCCAAAGAGTAGTATTAGACGGTGCAGTCTCCAATGAGGTTAGAGTGACTTCTGGCGTTCCTCAGGGTAGTGTCATTGGCCCACTCCTATTCCTTCTTTATATAAACGACATTGGCGAAGTAGTGCAGAGTAAGTTACGATTATTTGCAGACGACGCTGTAGTTTACAGAGAAATTCGTTCCAGCAAAGATATAGATGAACTAACGAATGACCTTGCTGCTATCCAAGCTTGGTGCGATGCTTGGCAGTTAGAATTAAATTTGGAAAAATGCGTCGTAATGAATTTCTGGAAGAAGAATAACTCCCTACAGCGTTAAAGGCGGTTGAATCTGTGAAATATCTAGGGGCTAGACTCAATAATGATCTATCGTGGAATAAACATATTCGAGAAATAACCGGTCAAGCTAATCGTAAAATGGGGTTTGTTAAAAGAATATTAGGAAAGTGCGACGACAAAGTGAGAGAAATTAGCTACTTTTCCCTCGTTAGACCACATTTGGAATACGCTGCCAGTGTTTGGGACCCTCATGAAAAAGGCTTAATAACAGAGTTAGAACGCGTGCAAAGAAGAGCTGCCAGGTATGTGAAAGGTCGTTACGATAGTCTTGTTAGTGTAACTGACCTCTTACATAAACTCGGAAGGGAATCTCTGTCGGACCGTAGATTGAAAAATAGACTAAACCTTTTAGATAAATTCAAGAGCAGTGTCTTTTCTGACGAAGTTAACCATATCTTGCGGACGCCAACGTACTACGGAAGATCAGATCATATAAATAAAATAAGAGAGATAGATTGCAGAACAGACAGATTCCGAATGTTATTTTTTCCACGATCAATAAGAGATTATAACGGCAGCAATAGAACGCGTAAATACATTGCATGACTTGTAGTGTAGCCTACTAACCTATGTAAAACTTACTGCATGTTTCTGAATTTCTATTCTATATTCTATTTCTAACAGCATATAGTAGTATAGTTTGTTATTATACGGGACGTTTCTTGGACGGTGTGGTGTGCATGTGGGAGTCCAAATGCATGCTGCATGCTGGTGATTGATCACCCCCTGCCAAACACCCTAGAGGTGGCTCGCAGGGTAATTTGTAGATGTTGTAGATGAAGTAATGTATTCCGTCCGTCGGATGGAACGTTAAGCCGTGGTCCCCGTGGCGCCTTTCGTTAAGAGCAGCATCCTACCGACGCCGGGTTTCTCTCCACCCTTCCCTAACGGATAAAATTTACTTAATCTGTCGTTCGCTTCCTCCAATTACCATGCCATACTAAGATTTTGTCTGTTTCCTTTATTTCCGTTGGATATTTTATAGCCAATAATGTTAATACTCTCGAAGAAGGGAAAGAATCGGTATTTCAATAAAATCTAAAGTTTTATGCCGCGATGTGGATGTGCTCATAATACTTTGTATTTTTTTGAATGGCTGGTGTCGACTGACTTGGAGTAATGCATGATTGGTGATAGCTCACGGTGCATACTGACATGCGCAGGTGTTATGGCCTTTTTTTCGAATGCTACGTAGAAATGCATATTTCATGCAGCATGTTGGTGTTTATGCTCACCAGTGGCGCAGCGAGGGGGGGTTTTGGGGGATATAACCCCCCCAGAGCTCAGAGAAATTTTTAAGTTTAATCAATTTAACTTAATTGGATTAATATTTCTAATAGAATAGTGTAAGGATCAATAAGGTATCCCGCAGAAAGCCGTAAAACTCTGAACACTTTGAAACTTTTATCTTATAATTCCGCAATTTATTAATCCCGTACCTGCCGCTTATCCTGGTGGGTATTCCATACCCCCACACACCCCGATATTAGTTACACCTAAATCCCCCCCCCCCTTCAGCCTTAATTCCTAGCTGCGCCCCTGACACTCACCCCCTGCCAAACATTCTTGAAATGGTTCGCGGGTTATTATGTACATGAGGTATGCAGACTGTCCCAACGGTCGTTGAATTTTCGTAAGTAAAAGTGTTATTTTCGGGTTTCTTGGGTCCAAAAACCTAAAAATTTATATCTTGGTCAATGAAATTCAGACTTTTTTCTATCTCGATTTTTTTAACATTGAAACCCCATAAGGCAAATTCAAATTTTTGGTTTGGACACATATTGTGAGGTCAAAAGGTCAAAATTGTAAAATTTTGCCTACACTCAACAAAATGTAGGACCTTTTCCCTTAAGTATGCCAATTTTCATGAATATTGCTCGATGCAAAGTGACTTAAATTACAGGTCAAAAATGACACAGGCCCCTGGGGACAGTCTGTATACTTTGATATCTGTTTCAATATCCCATAGTGATATGGTAGTTAGTCAGGGAATAATAACAATTAATGTTGGCTTCGCCTTTGGGTACCAAGCAACCAGCAAGTGAAGCCCCTGTGTATATTTCCTCTTAGCTGAAATGTAGTACAGTATCCCTGGTCGCCCTGCCCATATCCTGGGTGGATCTTTCCTATTGTGTGAGGTTGAGTCTTCGTTGCGTCACTGATCCTTCCATTAGTGGGGATTTACCCTCTCACGAGCGAATCCGCTGAGTCACGGTGCATTGAGGTGGTGCTGATCGACCAAACGTTGGCTTAGTTATCGGATATCGATTTCCTGAATCCTAGTGCCTCGAATATTACAATAGTGGATACTCCAGTAGGCCACAAGATGCTTTGTCACCCACCGCGCTTTTTAATGTTTTTCCTCAACCCGCGTGAGATAAATTTACGTTTCCTTAACGCGTAGTCGCGTGAGATAAAGTTACGCAACTACTCGCGTCGTGTCATAATGGCCCAGAATTTAAACATTTAAAGTGACTCATAATTTAAACCTTGCAGTATGCTGATAGTGAGTGGGATTATTATTTTTACCTATTGCTGAAAGTAGGCTATTGCCTCGTGGCAACTTTAGATTTACACTAACAAATCTACCTATCTAATAACAAAGTAAGAAATAGAAAGGACACCTATAGTAGAAAATAATACATTCATTCTAATACCATACTACTAAAAATTGAACATTGACCCAAATAACCCAATTTAAAACACTCCACCTTAATTCTACCTAGGGTTCAAATCCCGGAGATGGCAGAGAATTTTCGGAGACTGCCCGATCCCTACTTGAATGTTGTGAGGATGATAGATATTTCAAGCGCAACACTCAGTCCGTTGAATAGTACGTTAAGCCGTGGTCCCTAGGCGCCTTTCGTTGAGAGCAGTCTAATGAAGACGCCAGGTTTATCTCCACCCTTCCCACCCTACCCTTCCCTCATGGCGCAAATGACCTCAGCTGTCGGTGGCCCACTCCGAATACCATACCCATTTTCTATGCTTTGAGTTCAGTGAGTACTTTTTACTTGTGACTAGCTGAAGAGTAGCTGTAGCTAACTGGAATAAGTCCTCCTGTTCACCCTGAGCATATCCTGGGTGCACCTTTCCTATTGTGTGACGTTTTTGAGTCTCCGTTGCGTCACTGATCCTCCCATGAGAGGGGATTTGCCCTCTTGCGAGCGTTAGCCGCTGAGTCACGATGCATGAAGGGGGCAGTAAAGAGCGACCGCGCCGTGGTTGACGGGACACCTGGCACCCCTGACACCCCCCTGCCCTGAGCCGTTCGCCGCACATTAATCTCGCAGAGAAAGGGCCGGTGAAAGGGCCCTCGAAAGGCACGCGTGACGAACGACAGAATCGCTGAATCTCGGAGCGAAACGTAAACCTAGCAGTCTGCGGGTCGAGGAAGCGTCCGTCGCCCAGGGCAACGCCACGAGACAAATCTCCGCTATTCTCTGCGCGCGTGTGTGACTAATCCTAAAGTGTCGCATCTTTTCAAATATGTCGAAGCGGATGATCGGGAAATGCGATTGTGTGAGAGGGAGTCGATTTGAGTGGAGATCCCCATCTATGGAGCATTCTCTTGTAAGAGGACGCGCTCACCCCAAAATGCACCCTATCGTTCCGTTTGAGTTTTGACCTTTTTCCCCATTACATCTGAGCCGATCATGTTTGGAGGCTCCGAACATGCTACAGCCTTGTATTTTACTGCTGTCGGTCGCGCTGCACTATTATTAATAAAGTATTCTACCGATTAAGGTAGGTTTCCATCTAGAACTGAAGGAGGAGTTTTCTAGGAGTTTTCCCTCCCTTCATGGACTTCTCTCTTCTATTAAGAATAAGGCCTACTCCTTTTCAATCTATTGAAATCCCAGTCTTTAAGTCTACTTTATTCATCTTACCAAGTTGAACCGAGGAGTTAAATTTTATTACGTTTAGCATATTTTTTTCTTAGCGCTACAATCTTGATGCCTGTTAAATTTATCTTGTGTAACAAAGCTCACCTGTTGGATGTTACTTTTAAAGTATTCTACCGACTAAGATAGGTTCGCATGGAGTATTTTAGAACAAGGGCGTACCCAGGATAATAAGTAGGGGGGGGGGGGTCAAGCTATGGGATTTATAAGGTTTGAGCCTTGAAAAAATAGTTTTATTTTAGTTACATATTTTATACTAATATATATCATTTTTCGTAGGTTTGAAGAAAATTTGTTGGATACTTTTGTTTCAATTCAGTACTGATTTTGCTTAAAGAATTTTGCGATTTTTGCTACTAGGGAGAGGAGGGGGGCAGCTGCCCCTCCCCTGCCCCTCGCTGGGTACGCCCATGGTTTAGAAGTATTCTGACAGTCTAGCCACCCTCCGGGGACTTCGCATTTCAATTCATTATAAGGCCTGCTTTAGTACTATGAGGTTTGTGTGACTAATCATAAAGTGTCGCTTCTTTGCAAATATGTAGAGTCGGATGATTTGGAAATGCGATTGTGTCAGAGGGAGTCGATTTGAGTGGAGATCTGTGGAACATTCTCTTGTGAGAGGACGCGCTCACCCCAAAATGCACCCTATCATTCCGTTTGAGTTTTACTCAGGCTTTTCCCCCATTACGGGAGTCAGTCATGTTTGTTGGTCCCGGACGTGCTCCAGTCTTGCTTTTTACTACTCTCGGTCGCGGTGCACTATTATTAATAAAGTATTCTACCGATTAAGATAGGTTTCTATGTAGAACTTAAGCATTCTGGCAGTCTTCCCTCCTCTCATGGACTTCTCTCTTCAATTCACAATAAGGTCATGGGCGTGCCATGACTTCTACTGAAGTATACTTGATTCATCTTACCAAGTTGAATCGACTTGTTAAATTATTACGCTCAGTACATTTTTTTCTTAGTGCTACAATCTTGAAGTCCGTTCCATTTGTCTTGTGGAACTAATCTCACCTGTTGGGTGTTATTTTTAAAATATTCTACCGACTAAGTTAGGTTCGCATGGAGTATTTGAGAATTATTCTGAGTCTTCCCACCCTCCGTGGCCTTCCCTTTTCAATTCACAATAAGGTCTGCTATACTACAGTTAGGTTTGTGTGACTACTCATAAAGTGTCACCTCTTTCAAATATATCAAACGGGATGAACTGGTAATGCGATTGTTTCAGAGGGAGTCAATTTGAGTGGGAATCCCTACTTAAGGAGCACTCTCTTTTAAGAGGACGCGTTCACTCCAAAATGAACCCTATTATTTCGTTTGAGTTTTACTCGCGCTTTCATTCATTATATGTCAGTCGATAATGTTTGGAGGCTACGAACGTGCTCCAGCCTTGCTTTTTACTACTCTCGGTCGCGCTGCAATATTATGAATAAAGTATTCTACCGATTAAGGTATGTTTCCATCTAGAACTGAAGTATTCTGGGAGTTTTCCCTCCCCTCAAGGACTTCTCTCTTCAATTCACAATAAGGCCTACTCCTTTTTAAGCAATATTGAAATCCCAGTCTTCAAGTCTACTTGAATCATCTTACCAAGTTGAATCGACGAGTTAAATTTTATTACGTTCAGTTTATCTTTTTTTAGTGCTACAATATGAAGCCTGTTCCATTTGTTTTAGCCCTGAATCGCACGATAATTTTTTACGTCATTTCCGAGTGATCACTCCAGCGATCTTTTGAGTGATCACTCGCAAATAATCGTCACCGGCAATTGTTTTTCGTGATAACTCCAATGATGAGGATTCCCATTATTTTTTTCATTACTCGTCTAGTCGCTGAAACCGTCACTAAAACAATATATCAGCCAATCAGAACGCATGACCGTATGGAGCGATTGCAGCGCAACGTTTGACAATCGTGGGAACGATATTAGCATACATAAGCACGCTAAATATTTTCATTATGCGGGTCCTATGACAACGAGCTGTGATATCGGAAGTGATGAGAAAAGGGTCGGCGGGATTCAGAAAAATTACTCATTCAGAAAGATTCAGAAAATTCAGAAAAATAACTTTTCCGATCGCGAAAAGTGATCGCTCGAGTCATCACTTTTCGCGATGAAAAATAATGACCTTTTTATTCAGGCTTTATGGAACTAAGCTCACCTGTTGGGCGTTACTTTTAAAGTATTTTAACGAGTAAGTTAGGTTCGCATGAAGTATTTAAGTAGGATTCTGGCAGGCTCCCCGCCCTCCGTGGATTTCTCTTTTTAATTCAGAATAAGGCCTACTATACTACAATAAGATTTGTGTAACTAATCATGAAGTGTAGCTTCTTTTCAAATATATCGAATCGGATGATCGGGAAATGCGGTTGTGTTGGGGGAGGAGGAGTCGATTTGAGTGGGGAAACCAATATATCGTATGGAGCGTTCTCTTGAAAGAGGACGCGTTCAACCAGAAATACACCCTATCATTTCGTTTGAGTTTTGAGATTTTCCCCCATTACATTTCCCCATTACATACAGTCAGTCATGTTTGATGGGCCTGGGCGTGCTCCCGCCTTGCTTTCTACTGCTAGCGGTGCACTATTAATAAAGTATTGTACCGATTAATGTAGGTTTGCATTACGGGCGTACCCAGCGAAGGGCAGAAAGGGGCAGCTGCCCCCCTCTAGAAGCAAAAGTAAATTTAGTTCAAAATGGAAGTATTTTTTACACTGAAGGAAAGTGATATTAGTGTAAAACGTGAATTAAATAAAAATATTTTTTTCGAGCAAACATTTTAAAACCTAAGAATGCGCTGTTATAATTTTCTTTTATTTTTCGTTTCCTTAACCTTTTTTGTGTTACAAATTGAACGACCATGGCTTGCTTCCATCTAGTTTTGATCCCGGGTACACCCTTGGTTTGCATGGGGTATTTAAGAGGCATTCTGGCGGCCTCCCCTCCTGTAGAATGGGGTTACATGCAACAAGCGTTACGTATGTGACTTTTAAGCAATAATGAAATTTATATTACGCCCCCAATTCAACATTATGCATTTTCTATCTATTTAGTGGGAATAATTAGAAACTACTCCAGAATAAAGACATTTTCAACATACTTGTCTTTTTATTGACCAAATTGCAGACATATGAAAATTGACTGTTTTCCCCTAGCTCGCTAGTGTGGATTTTTTATAGCTGTAACCTCATAAAAATGTCTTTAAATTAAATTTTTAAATTATTTATGTAGTTCTACAACATCTTGTTTTTGAGAAATACCCCAGCTTGTGACCCCACTTCTTTTCATTTGGCGCTGCATGAATTTCAAGGAAATAGCCCTACTACCATTTCAGGATAAAAATATTATTTTTAATTAAATAGTATACGCTATGATGTGCAAAGTCATTTTTTCCAGAGAGACATCGCAGAATAGCATAATGAGCAGATAACAGTATCACAGATATATTGTGTACATCATGCTTAATTTCATATGCACTGTTTATTTTGCATTGTTATTCATTTTACAGTCACTACAGTTTTGAAATTTTTGCGCAGAAAATTTCTTCAATGTTTTGTTTTTGGGCAATTAGTAGTATATTTGATTTATGTTCTTTCATTTCCGCATTTAAGAATTTTTAAGTTAGCCTAATTACAGGCTTACTGCCTTGCAGGCTACCTAACTTCACTGAATGGAAATAATTTACTGTATGTGCATACGTATGGAAAAATATTTTATTAATATTATATTATTATTATACACAAATATATCGTACTGTCTACGTTTTGGTTTTCAAAACTGTACAACGCGTTCTTCAACTTGCTCACACACTTCACCAGGTTATATTTAGGATGTAGCTGAAGTATAGATATTTGAGTCAATTACAGCGAAAGGTTTAGTCCATTTTTTGAGGATTTTTTCCGAAATTTGTAGGAAAGAGATGGATCAGAAGGAAGTTTAGGGGGGAATAATCTTCAGCTGAAATATTGCTGTTCCTGATGGTTACTGCGAGCTTGTTGAAAAACGTGTCGTGGAGTTTTGAAAACTAAAATAAATACGATATGTTTTTGTATTTTTCGCGTTGTTTACATTGAACTTGATTTTCTCGTCATGTTATTTTTATTGGAGAATCAATTAAGATTTCATTATATTCATTCATTCATATTCATTATATTCATCTGCGAGAGCTTATCTTAGTAACGGGGTACGCATCGTTACCCACGTATCTAAGTATTGTCGTTTGTTTAAAGTGCGTCACGTGGTGTAAGGAGTGAAAATAAAGTTGAGTATTTCGAGTATGAGAAGTTTTTATTTTAGCGAATCACCAAAACATTCGAAAAAACTAATAATTTCAAAGTAAGTTACTGAAAAATGGCGGGAAAATTCTTTCAAAACTTTAAACTATGTACTATTCAGGACATTTTCTTAAAATTCTTTCATGTAAGAGGCTAAACTTAAAGGAGGGAGGAAGGGTGATGTTGCGCTAACAAGAAATCTGGGAAACCACCCGAAAAATACTTTCTTCGTCAACGTTTCGAAATTTATTGAATTCCATCTTCAGGACTACGCAGAATGAAGTGTATGAGCGTGTAACACCTATGGCAAAATGAAGTTCCGTCATCGGAATTTGCCACTAGCTTAGAGTCATCGCTGTACTCTTTTATTCATAACCTCCCAGTGGTACTTCTTAATTGTCAGCGCCGATTTTCGGGTTCCTCAGCCGCGTTGGTTGTTTTTGGATGACAACAGTTTCGGGAGCCATCCTGCTCCCGTCTTCAGGTCGAAGATAAGGCGGCCAAAAACGAGAACTTCTCACCTTCGACCTTAAGACGGGATCAGGATGGCTCCCGAAACTGTTGTCATCCAAAAACAACCAACGCGGCTGAGGAACCCGAAAATCAGCACTGACCCTGAGCAACGCCGCGGAAACCTACGCCAGTACTTCTTAATTATTTAAAAAAATTACATCTGTATTAAATACAGATTATCATGTCGTATCTTTATTTGAAATTAATCAAACCTGACTAAACATTCATATTGGACCCTTCATTATTATAATCTGTGTTTGCTTCTGTCTAATCTCATTTCTTACAATTAAATACATCTGTCCATTCTCGTTTGTTGAAAGATTATTTGGGTTGGTGATTATTTTTTTAAGATTGTCTATTTACTTCTTACTTACTACAAAGGAAATGGATAATCACAGTTTTCTTTTCCATGCCAGGATGTCGCAGATTTTGTGTTGCCCATTGTCAGTCATTTCTTCGCTGTCACCGTCGCTGGGAAACCGAGAGGAATGGACCGAACTAGATGGCAACCAATCAAATTTGAGATCTCTGCATTCTTCTCGGGTTTTCTTTCGCGTCAGTTGGCTTTTGTACACATGGAGAGATCAAACTCTTACCACGGAAACCTTCGTTTTAACATCAAATGTGAGTGTTACATTTCATATTTTATTTGTTTTTATTTTATATGTTTGGAATCAACCACCATTGTAGTCGACGTGGGCGCCGAATACTGTTTTGTCAGACGCGGTGGCTGATCGTCTTCCGACCTGGAGGCGTAATCGGAGTGCACCGCTCATATTTTCTTATGCGATACTTTTGTATCCTATCGTAATCTCTTTAATCTCTCTTTAATATATCCTATCATAATCTAATATCTCTTTCCTAATTCTGTCACGATTTACATCAACGTTCCTCATTATCTTTTCCTTTTTACATCATTCAGAATAGAAAATTGGGGATAGGAAAAATGAGAATAAACAATAAAAAGTTATGGTACTTTTTCACACGATTTATTCAAGACGACCGGTTTCGTCGCAGAGGCGACATCATCAGGTACAGAAATCGTTATATTAACAGTTATTTTAAACGATTAAAGATCAGTTATACCGATTTCTGTACCTGATGATGTCGCCTCTGCGACGAAACCGGTCGTCTTGAATGAATCGGGCGAAAAAGTACCATAACTTTTTATTGTTCAGAATGGATTTTCACAAGGTAAGGCCAGAAAAAATCGAGTTTGAAATGAGAATATGTTGGAGCAAGCATTGCTGTGTTGCCTGGTTCGCAATTGCCATACTCGACTCGACTCGATACTCGCGAGCAATTTTCAACTCGATTCGACACTCGAATCGAGAACAAAAAGTACTAATTGCACATACCTAACTAATACTCATGCCTTCGATGGGGGCAACCTACATCTACACAATTCCCTGCCAGCCACCTCTACGGTGCTCGGCGGGGGGTGATCAATCACCAGCATGCAATAGGATTCCCACATGCACACCACACGGTCATAAAAACGTCACGCATAGCAACAAATTATACGACCACAATCTACTGTAACAATTCCCCTTGACGACGGGAGAAAACCATGGGAATCAAACAATAATGGACCACAAATCTCTTTGACGACGCGAAAATTCAAAGAGAAAGGGATTCATAGAATGGATGGCGTTCGGTTGTTCGCGTCGTTGCTCCCGATTTTTCGTCCTGCTAATATTAATTGTGTTCGCAAATGTATGTTAATTTGACTTGTGAAGTAATAGTACATATCGCCGACCCCTATTTTCTTCTTGAGTAATTACCCTGGACAATGGTGTCTATAATTAGGGTTAATTTGATTTGTGAAGTAGGTAATGGTTGTATCGTCGTTCCAGATTTTTCTTTGTAATTACCAAGGAGCTTTTGTGGCTTGTGTTGGCTTGTGTTGGCTTGTGTTACAAAGGTAAACGTTTCACAACCCAGTCGGAACTCGAACCCATGATGTTCGGTTTGGCGGTCGAGGACTTTACCCTTTGGCCAGTATATTAATATTAATATACGTAATATTATTCTCCTCAACATGCTTCAGAAATAGCTATTGGAGATAATCCTGGAATTAAGTGCGTCCACGTTCAGAAACAGCAAACATATCCTGAATGACGCCGCATAAGCCTGCAGAAAAATGTTTTTGGAGGGGTTAATCTAACTGTCAACATTTTCTTTCTTTGTATACAGTGCAAGCATGTTACTTTATCCTTAAGTCCCTATTCACAAGTTCCATTTTCCATTCAATTCGTTTCGTGTGGCAGCTAAGGTGTACCAGGGATGGCAAGTGAAACGAAACGAAATACGAGGAATGGGTTTAGTTTTGTTGAAGTTAAAATCACCAAGGAGTTTAGTTTCGACCCGGGACGAAACTTTACTCACAGGAACGAAACTAAATTAATCAAAATTCCGCTGCTCATAGTTAAGTTTCGATCTCAGAAATTGAGTGGAGGGGGATAAGAGGGAATAGTTTCGACTCATTACGTTTGACATACGTGTTGAGAGGTTAAAACATTGAGCTTAAAAATCGAATGGCCAGTTTGCGTTCACCGTTCTTCTGTTACAGGTAAAAATGCCCCATGCATCTAATGGCGGTAAGCCGAACCTCTACTTCATTAAACTATCTGTACTTGAAATATCTGCATTTGAAACACAAAGTAAAAGATAAATTCATGTCGAGTATTTGAAATACAGAATACAAATTACAAATGTATTTCAAACAATTATTTTAAAACACTAGTACTTGAAATACCTACTACCCAGCCCCCTCTGTATATGAACAAAACTTCTTTAGACTTATGTTAGCCCGTCATCATTAGGTAAAAATACCTTGCTAAATCACACCCGTTGCGTGAAAATTGTTGAAAGTGGACCTCATAGTTATTCATTACACTGGACGGCAAAACATAATTTTTTCTCGAGCTCTGGTACTAATCTTGCAATTTCGTTGTAAAATGACCTCCTGAATCCGAATATGACATCCGTTTTCCTCCATCACCCACCATTTCCGGGGGGCAGCACCCCCTCTGATTTTTATCACTTTTGCAATAATTTGTAGGAATGAGATGGATTATATTAACATTTATATTTATTACTAGCTTTTTGAGAGGTGAAAAGTTCTAAACATGATAATTAATGATAGGGATGTAGATTTGGGGGGATTAGTTTCCGTTAATGATTTTAAAAACGCATTAAAAATTATCATCTTTTCCTTTTCTTCGCAAATTTTTTTCACTTATTTTCATCATTTTTCATCTCCCATTTCATCTTCCCCTACCCGAAATCCCAGAATAATGGAAAAATATATCAACAGCTCATATTAGCAATAATAACAATATTTAAGAACACAGCATAGAAAAAATAATAAAAATTTGTGCCAACAGTTCAGAAGGTACGCTACCACGCTGGCGCCCTCAATACCACACGCGCATCAACAAAGAGAAAAATAACAAATGTGAAGAACGATGAATAACAAAAGTAATTTGGTATTTGATTTCCTTTTATACACCGAGTTAGAAGTTTCTCATACAAAAACCAGCAGTAGGCCTAAAATACATACCAACATGCCCGCATTCAACTTCTCTGAAAATTTCCTCTCCTTCGGTGATATCTTCATTTCATGGAACCGTTCCCAATGTTAATTTGAAACTGCTCCAAAATATTCTATGAAAAGGTCCGGGTGTGAATGAAGGAAATGCATTTTTAGTGATATGTTACACCCGATGGCCTAATACGCTGACAGCAATTCCTCGACATTCCTCATAATCATCACTTCACTGTCACCCAATAAGTTCTAACACACGTTTCAGAATCCAAGGCATGCTCAATTCTATTTATGATTCAGGTATTTCATTAACGTCGAATCTTGGAAAAGTTTCCTATTCTGGGGGCTCACGAATTTCTTCC
Organism: Ischnura elegans; assembly: GCF_921293095.1. Taxonomy (NCBI): domain Eukaryota; kingdom Metazoa; phylum Arthropoda; class Insecta; order Odonata; family Coenagrionidae; genus Ischnura; species Ischnura elegans. The sequence goes on from NC_060257.1 coordinate 79,602,420, forward strand.
TTGGTTTTAGCCTCACTAAAACGAAGACTTTAAGTTAAAAATTGAAATTCAGCTCCTGCCCTGTCGATTGCTTTCACAAAATGTTTCATCTGTCCTAGTTTGATGTTCAATGGTGGCAAGTGAACATTTTCTGTCGGAACCCATGAGCGAAATTTTTTTAACCATGTGTGAAGCTTTCTCGCAGAGGCCAGTTCCGTAAGATGTAATGTTTTTCTCAGGCGCGGCTGTTGTATTCACAAAGGAAGCAGTTCAGAAGCATCAATAGTAGTTTGACCAAGTATTTCGTCAAATTACTGTAACAAGTGGTACAGCAAGCACTTGGAGCTTAATCCTAGCCCTGACCTTCAATTTGGCAGTCAGAGTAAAATTTATATGCAGTTTTAAGATTTTAAGAAAGAGGTTATTGTTGCGATGTTTAAGCCAATTCACCTCAAACAAAGCGGAAGCGATAAGGATGATTTTTACACACGCGTAACATAATTACACATTAAATCACGGTAATAATCACAACTCAAGCCTACATACTGACATTCACTCGGAAAAAGCCGGAGTATAACAACTTTTTTTGTTTTGTACAATTTAAACTACTTTGAAAAAAGGACCCTTGCCCAGGACACCGAAAGAGTTGACTCTGCGATCATTAGAGGTATACTGAGGGAAGGTGACGACAACTTCAATATACATAATTGATTTGAGAGGCTAATACTTTGTGGAACTCCATGATTAAGGAGAAAGAATACTTTTTAACTCCAATGAGAGTATAAAAATCTCAATCTTGTATTATTCGTATAATTAGAAAGTATTACTTTTCCTGTTTTAGCTGCGAAGGCAAGAGAATTGCCGTCAAAGCCTGAGCGGGACAGGCGGGAGAGACCATCGTAGTAAAATGAATCTTACGAGCCATTGCTATATATTTAAATTGTTGTTGCTATGCCACAGCAAAATATTTTTATTATTACTGATGTTTCTAGTTTTTATATATTTTTATCATTCGGGGGAGGATTATGTGAAATGGAAGCTGGAAATTTTTTTTAATTACGTGTAAATTCGCGAAAAAAATGCAAAATGGATCATTTTTAATGCGTTTTTACACAATTTACGGAGATTATATCTATCTCTTTACCATAAATATTAATTTTTTAGGATTTTGCTCCCCTAAAAACCCCTATACAAAATTTAAATGCTAAAATAATGCTTTTAATTCCTCCAAATTACCGAAAAATGATGAAAATTGGAGGGGGGAGCTCCCCCGAAAATGGTGGGTGACGAAGAAAAATGGAGTTCATATTCGGATTTCGGAGGTAATTTTGCATTAGAATCAGCAGGAATCATGTCAGGGCCGATTTTCATGCCGTCCAGTGTTATCAACCACAAAGCAAAGGGAACGTGTGAATAGTGGCTAAAAAGCAATGTGGCTGACGCGCGGTACTTCATACCAATCTTATATTGGCAGTAATCTGCTCAGCACTCCTGGGCTCTTCAGATTATGATTCGCTTCGGGTTCCAAATTGCCAAGGGACTTATTCCCTGTAAAAGCCTCCTATGTTGAGGCCGTAAATCCCGTTAAGGGACCACGTTCTTTTGTTCATTCGGAGGAAGATCTTCTGTTTGGCCGGTTCCGGCGCAGGGTATTCTGTATTTTGTAAGCAATGTGGACGGTCGAATATTTCATTTAAAAGGCCCTCCGATAGGGGCTCACCTCCCAGCGCCGACAGTGCAGCCATCTATTGGCTACGCGTCAAAGTCGGATCGCAGCACCCTGATCTGGTTAATCGATTGGCGCTTAGATGGCAGGACCTTCGCTTTGAATGCCCAAGGTCGGTAAAAGCTTTTCGGTCTAGTAAAAGCTAAAAAAGGTCGGCTTTTACCGACCTTGTGAATGCCCTGGGCAAGGGTATGGAGAGGACGCGGTGAAAAGCATTGCTTTGGCGCCGTAGGGGCACAGATCAAAGCAAAATCGTCTCGTTGAATACTCGTATATTGTCATCACCGCTGATTCTGATATCGTGTGCCCGCGGCTGAAGTTACGCCGACGTTACAACTTATCGGCGTACTCGTCATTTTTAGCGGGGGCACTCAAAGAAAAAGAATAATTGTTGGGTACTTCTAATGAAAAAGAAGATTATAACAATCGCGTCTACGAAAGAGGTGGACAACGCAGAATAAACTGTCGTAAAATGAGAATATATGCCATAATCATTGAAATTATATTTTTTGGGTCAAAGGGTTTACTAAATTCACTTTCACAACATAGTTTTATAATTTTTTTCACAACATAACATTTAAAAATCCTTTGTGCAATTATGGCTTACTCGGTAAAAAGATTGTGGGCTTCATTTACAGCTTAAGGTTCAATGTTCCCATTTGGGAACAGATTTATAAAAAATAATTCAAAATTATATTTCTTATCTGTGATTAATTTTAAAGCTTTTGTTATGTAAACAAAGTATTGAAGTATATTTTAAAGAGAATCGCATGACTTATGTATTCATCGCATGACATTGTTCGTTAATTATGCCTTTTCAAATTGGTTGTTTCCATCGCCCCTGTAGTGAGCATGCGATTTATTCGATATTTTCCCTATTATTGCTCTCCCGTGACAAATGCTCATTTACCCAAAATATCAATATCGATGGCTACGTTCTAACAAAACGTATCTCAAAAATAGCAACTTTTCAGGAGAGCAAAAAAAAACATTAATTTTTTTTATTGTATAAAATTTTATTTGAAATTAAAAACCAAGTATACATAAAAGTGAAAAAGAAGCATGCATTTGCAAATAAATAGTTGTTATTGCTTGAATTTTATTTTTTATTAACAGCATTAGCAGTATTAACTCAGACCCGCCAAATTTTGAGATGCGTGCTGTTAGAACTTAGCCATAAGTACTAACCAGTTTACGGTCAGTCGAAAGTTATATTTTTCAAATGACTGAAAATAAGTGCAAAATTTTTTATAAGTGTAAAAATGTTTAATTGAGAGAGTATTCTAAGTTGAAAAAGGAGTGTACTATTTGTACTCCAGTGAGTAATGTAATTTATGCAGTGTCTTACTTAGTTTCTAGGTTCATACTGCTGCATAATACTTTTCTCTTCCTGTTAAATGCTTCCTCTCTTATAGGTAATCATGATTAGATCTCCGCCTGACACCTCTAATCTTCATTCAGCATTCCAAGATATCGATACATACTAACCTGCTCTAATACTTCCCCATTGATCACAGCATTCACATTTCTGCCAAATATTACCTATCATTACTTTCATTATCTCAGCATTCATTTTCGTTCCATTGGCTTTAATTCCTTCTTCTAAACTTTTTATGGTCCCGTTGAAGTGCCCGGTTGCAATCGGCTAGGATCGCCACATCATCGGCAAGCCTGATGCTGTTTATCTCCCGAGCTCCAATGCCGTAATCTTTTCCACATCCCAGGGTTTTACTGACCATCTCCTCAGCGTAAACAGTAAATAGTGTCGGTAAAAAGGCAGTATCTATATCCCACCCCCTTATCGAAGTCCATTCTTTTCGTAAATCGCCCCTCCGCACTCCGAGGGGAAGGGCCGCGCACATGGGAGGTCCGCCGAAGGGGCTGGTTACCGCAACCTTGGACCCCATCCCTCAGCGTATGAGGCCCCCCCCCTCCGAGTGGCGATGCTCCAAGAAGGCTCCGCCCTTGTTGTTATGCTCTTTCTTTTATGGCTCCGTCCTCATGTTCAGTATTAGGTCTCCGGCTTCCGTGTCTTCCACCTCACACAGGACAGGACCTTAAGCCGACCATGAATATCAAGAAGTGGGTGAAACTACCATATGTAGGCAAAGAGTCTTACAAAGTCTCTAAGTGCTTCCCGAGTGACCGATTCAAATTCTGTTTTTATTCCCCAGTGACACTTAAAACATTATTCGACAAATCGTTTGATAAATTGGACCCTCTTTCAAGATCCGGCATTTATGAAATCAGCTGTGACTCGTGTGACGCAAAATATATAGGTCAAACAGGCCGCAATTTCAAAGTACGGGCAGCAGAACATAGATGTTATGAAAAGAAAGACACTAAATCCCAGGTAGTCGCTCATCTCATCAACGAGGGTCATTCGTGCAATTTCACTCCAAAAATATTGGTCTTCGAGAATAAAGGACGTCGGCTCGACGCACTTAAGCAGTGGGAGATCACCAGAAGGAGGAAACGCAAAATAAATCTCATGAACGACATTGAGTTCCTTAGTCATTCCCCGCTGTTAGCCCTGCCACCGCTAAAACCTTCAACCGAACCCCAATGACTTACGTATCCCAACCGACTCCCCACTCTATTCCCCCATCCTTTACCCCCCAACCCCCCTCTCCCACTTCCACCAACTCATAAGCATACCCCCTCCTTTCCGCATGTACATATATAAGAATTCTTGACGTAAGCCATGCATTTGTACCTGATGATAGCGATGAATCGCTGAAACGCGTCGTACTTGAATAAATACTGTGGACATTCACAAACTTTGTTCACTTTCATTTATAACTGCAATATGTTCCACAACATCTCGCCAAACACCGTTGAATACATCACACAGAACGCCGCCCTGACACCACATGTCAACGAAGGATTTCATATTACCCTTGATCTTGCGATAATGGTATCCCCTGGTGATCCTGCCTTCGATTCTTTTTTTTTAAATACTCTGCATATTTCGGAGCCGTTCGTTCGTTCTTTTCGACTGCCGTAAAGCAGTGGTAAATGTTGGCCTTCGCGTCGGATATTATATAGTTGGCCAGCGAATCGCATTTTGCGAAGCCGCCCTTCTGAGGAGAAATGCCTTTTTGCAGCTGCAAGGCGTTGCTGAGGGTTTTGCACCCCGTGACCTTCGACGTCCACTCCTTCGCCGTCCTCCACACCTCTCCTGCCTCTGCGCAGTCGTAAAGGATGTGCCAGGCCGTGGCCCGGCTTCCGGGGCACATTCTGCACTCTGAATTTTGTCGTATTCCTGAGCGCGACGGGATGATGCCGTCTGCCTGGCGGTCGTGCGCCAGCCTCCAGGACACCTCGCCTTCTCTCCTCAGCGTCGGGGCCGTCCAGAACGCTTTCCAACACGTCGACTCCCCCAATAAGACATTAGCACGCACGAGTTAATTTCACACTGTGAAAAACGCAATAATCATCGCCAAAATGCAGGGTGTAATCACCAAACTTAAGCGAATGCAGGAACAGGAGAAAGAACATGTTCTAAATTGATTCATGCATTAGTGCTTGTTCCGTTCTGGTCCACGAAAATCGTTCGTGAAATCAGATATTAACTCGTACGTTTTAATGTACCGTGTAATCAGGCCTTCACGCGATACATTAACCTGCACGAGTTAACGTTAGTGGCGTAGCCAGGGGGTGGGGGTCCGGACCCCCCCGAAATATAAAAACAAAGTTATTTTCTTACATAAAAGAAAACAAAATATTGAAAAATCATAAATTTACAAAATATTTCTTTGACAAACGAAGTTTTTTCGATTATGAAAAGTGTTAAAATTACTTTAAAACCCGTTACTTAGTACCCTGTTTTTAAAAAATTTCTCCCCCTGATTTTGGACCCCCCCGAAATAAATTCCTGGCTACGCCACTGGTTAACGTCTAAATGCATGAACGCGAGAATGAACACGAAATTGCGACGAATAAATACCCAACTTGTGTGAATGCAAAGAAGAAAAAATGAAACCTGTTCTAATTTAGTTCATTGCATGCATTAGTACGTGTTCCATTCCGGTCAACAAATACCGCTCATGCAAACAGAAATCAACTAGTGCGTGTTAATATATCGTGTTAATAGACCTTTATGCCTTTTCCTCTTTCTCTATGTCTTTCATCCACTGTCCTGAGTTGCTTAATTCGTCTTCATGCACCCCATTTCCTTCTGAAGCCAAACTGCTCATCACCTATATTCTCTTCAATTACTCTTTGGAGTCTTAGGTTCAGTCCTCTTAAAAGTATTTTAGTCGCATACGAAACCAGCCCGATTGCACTGTGATCTTGACACTTTCTGTTGCGTGTCCTTTTCGCTATTGGTATAGTAATCGTTTTTACAATGTCCTCTGGCCATACCTGCTTATCGTAATCTTGTCTTCCAACTGTAGTATTTCTTTATTTCTTCTTGATCCTATTTTTATGCGTCTTTAAGGAATTCAGTTGGAAGCTCTTCTATTCCCGTTGCTTTTCCATTTTTTTTTCGTGGAATACATGCAGGTCCACGTAAATGGAAAAATATATTTTTTGAATAGGGCATTGAGAAAGATTACTTCATTTTAATTTTATGGAATGACAACGAATCCTCAATTTTGTCCGCTTTATATGTATCTTCGGGCAAAGGGCCAGTTGTTGGTGTATAACGAACGAAACCAAATCTTTAGTGTGGTTAACCGTGCGTTTAAACGCAGTAAGGGTACTATTGGCACAACAAGTGTAAAGGGACCAGCGTAACCTTTCTTGTGTAAGTGGAGGAGAAGATGAAGACATACTTGGTTAGTTGGAAACGCTTGCAATACATTCTAAAATGAGAACTAATCCTAACTGACGAATTAAGCCAGAAAATGCCCGATTGGACATAAACGATTTGATCATAGCTTATAACAATTTTTTTTTTAATTTTCATGATTTTGTATTTTTTGTTGCATTCTAAGATATTTTATAATTTATTAAATTTTAATTTTTTTAAATTTTGTTTTTATTTTATCCACAGTTTTATCATTATTTATCCACGATAAAAACTATAAATAGTAATTTCCACACTTCACATAAGACTCTACTACCGACCATTGTTTCGACATTCTAAGGTATTTTAAAGGTGATAGAACAAGCACTCTCTGATGTATTTATACCCGTAGCCAAGGAAGGAGGTGGGGGTGTATGGGATTGGTGTGTGGGAAGTGGGAGGGGAAAGAGTTTGGACGAACAAATGAATTCGGGCCCTCATTCATTTGTTCAACCTTACTGTTTCGCCTCCCACTCCCCTCACGCCAATTCGATATACCCCCACCTCCTTCCTTGGTTACGGGTATAAATACATCAGAGTGTGCTTGTTGTATCACCGTGAAAATGAAATAGAATTTCGGAACCATGGTCTGCGGTGGAGTTTTGTATTATAGTTCGGAAATTGCCATTTGTAGTTTTCGTCATGAACATATCGCACATTCCCAAGTGAAGACTGATACGATTTTATGCGTTATCATTTTTTTGCAACAATTTTATTATTTTTTAACGTAGGTTTCCGCAGCTAAGGGCATCGTTGCTAATGGCTCCCGGGTGCAGCTGCGTGTTGCGCTTTGTCGTGCAAACTTTCGCGTCCGTTACAGGGCGCATCATTTATAATTTTTTTCCTTTGCAATGTTCTCATTTTTTATTTTAACCATTTTTAACTAAATAAGATTGACTGCAGTGGATGAAGGCCAGCTACAAGGGTAGTAATTTCAAGGAATCACCAGATAAAATTTGTTCTAAACTTATGATTTCAAATTTTATACTGATTATAGAGAAATGTGAGGTACTCAATATAATTTCGTGGGATATTGTGTACCTGTCCCAGCAAATTGCCCGATTATGCAAGCGAATCGCACCATTGTGTTTCGTAATCGTAAACGTCCTTGGTGGATCTCAATTCACGTCATATGCAGCGCCCACTCGATTCATTTGCAAACCAATCAGCGACCTCCCACAGCCACCTCATCAACTAATCAATGGTTGACAGATCGGAATGCGTACCTCTTTTGTTTTAAGATTTTGCTCCCCATGGTGAAGCAACACTGTGATCGGCATCTCACCATTAGGTTCAGTCTACGCCTACGTATAGTGTGCATGAGTCTTAACGGAAACCCATGTCTTAATTAACACGTGACTTCAGGCTAAAATCGGTGAAACTTTTCCAAAATGGAAAATGAAGGAATACATTTTCTTAGTAAAAGACACGGTCTCAGGCGTTTCTTTGTGGAATTGCTTCATTACATAATAAAATAAAATAACTCTGTTTTATTCCACTCTTTATTTTAAATAGCACGACCCGGGTTTCAGCATCAAATGCTATCATCAGGTGACAGCATTCGATGCTGAAACCCGGGTCCTGCTATTTAAAATAAAGTGTGGAATAAAACAAAGTTATTGTATTTTATTATACATTTTCTTAGGTTCACTAATATATTAAAAAACGCACGACCTCGGGTTTCATAAAACTGTACAGCTCTCATGTTGCTATACTTAACGATGACAGTTGCAGCAATATGAATGATAAAAAATTTTGCACTTATTCTCCGTCATTTGAAAAATATAACTTTCTCGACCGACCGTGAAATATAATTTGGCTGCCGTATTTGTTTTATGGCCTGCTTACCCGATAAATTAAGACGTGAGAGTTACTTTGTGGGGACATGAATGCAAAAATTCAGCTTGTCAACCGCCTAACTTGTACAAGTGGATGGAAAGTGAATAGAATCTGCTCTACTTTGGTTCATGCATTTCTACGCACGTCTTCCTTTCCAGTCCAGTGAAATCTTTCTCTGGGAAATAATGCGTTCGTGTATATCAAGTCACTCTCAAAAGTTTTAGTACAAAGTTTGTGGCGCAGTTTCTGCTTCTCAAGGATTTCATTACTCTATAATTTTGCTGCACTCAATTATGCACCGCAAATATTTTAATGAGCAAAAACGAAGTGCTTGCGATTCGTAAGCAAGGACAGTAAACGAAGTGTGAGAAACTCAATTTCCTTGAGAAGTATAAGTGAACTTATAGACTTTGTCCTACAACTTTTGAAATTAACTCTACCTATTGTGTTACCAAGCCTTTATAATCTAAAATGATCGAGATTTTTACACATTTAAGTACAAATATGTAAATTTATTGGTATCAAGCCACTGCTCAGTGATTCAGTTTTCATTTATCAAATGCAGATTAATTAAAACGCATGCCATAGTGCAACATTCAGCTATAAAAATTCTTTACCTTTGCTTGAATAGGGTGGTTTCCTATTATTTTTTTATTGCCTTAAAGTTTTTGCAATCACATATTTTGTTGAATACTACAGTTTTTTATACTTTGAAATGAATTCTTCGTTTGCTGATGTGCATGAAAATGTTCAAAACGAAATTTTCAGCATTAAAAATACCCGACTTGTGGACTTTTAGTCTGAGTACTTCATGTTAACTAACTTTTTCGTTATTAACGACGCCAGATATCAGTTTAAAATTCCACAATGGTCACAAAAGTTTTCGTAATTCCTTTATAAGAGTTAATAATTATTGAAAATAATATGCAATATTTTTTTGAAAAAAAAAAACAATGGTAACGCAGTAAGATGACCGTGAATTCGTTCTAAGATAGGGTTAGAGATCTAGACCAGCGGCCGGGGTAAGGACGGGCGTCCCGTTGAGCTGGGTCCCAAATCTGGGACGAAAAGATCCAGGCAACTAACCCCCAAGTAAGAGCTCTGCACAAGGAGGTTTCAAATAATCTTATGCTACTCGTTGCACGGAAAACGTTTCCCTATTGCAGGTGCTGTAAGGAAAGGGGTAGAATACCTTAATTTAGGATGAACCAATTATATATGAATGGGTGAGAAACCAAGGGGTACAAGTGATTTCTTTATTCTATAAGGAGTTAGGTACAGAAATTAGGTATTTAAACGAGATAAATTAGATATTTGGTAGTGCATTTGATTTTCCACTCGATGTCAGCACAGAACAGAGACTCTTTTTTTCCCTTGGCAACCAAGTTTTTATGTATTTATTCTAAAAATTAACTTCACCTTACCCTGTTGAGAAAAAAAAACACTTGTACACCGTGGCTTCTCAACCTCTCATATATGAAGCGCCAGGTTTGCACCCTTTCTAGAAAAAAATATTCGTTTGCACCAACTCTATAATGCTCTTTATAATGTACATCTCTTCACATTTAATGGAAAGATCTCAGCATACCGTAATATTAATTTGACAATATTTTGTGTCATACGATCTCCTGCTTTTAACGAGGGGTGAGATTTACCTCATAAAATAATTAGCGGCTGCTCAGATTCGCAAAGAGGCATTTATTATTCCGTTACTGTGAGCCACTCATATCTTGACGAAGAGAACGTCGTCTCAATTATTTCGGCGGTGAAAGTGTGGGGCACGAGTCATGAGGACTGGAATTTTGACGGCACGAGACATACATTAAACGTCATGAATAAACAATTTTCAAATTGAGTGTCTCGTAAAAATGAGTTCATTGCGAGAAACACGAAGAGTAATGTGTTTCCATCAGGAAAATCGCAAATATGACTCCCCAAGGACCTGAGTCTCATTAAAACGGTGAGAGGCCAATATTCTAGGAAGGCCGTTTTGCTCTTAAAAATTAAAATGGTTGGCTGAAAAAGCGTTGAATAATTCTTAACGGCGTTCCGAACTCCTGGGCCAGAAACCTACTGGTTCGTTTTATCCATGGTCCTTGCGACGAATAAACATGATTTATGTACCGGAAGAATCCGTGAATGGTCACATAGTTTTTTGTGTTCTCGCGAATCGTATTTAGTACTGAATGAGTAAGGAGATAATAACGATGGCCAAGATCTAAGAAGATGTATCTCCAAAATAGCAAATATTAAGGAGAGTAAACGATTAAAATTTTTGATTTTAGACTGAAATTAAAAACCAACAGTTCATAAAACTGAAAAAGAAGCATTCGTTTGCAAACAAAGAGTTGTTTTTTTGCTTGTATTTTATTTAAAAAAATGTTATTACAATTTGTTTAAGAAACCTGTCTCAAACCTGCCGAATTTCAGATAGGTGTTTTCAGAACTTTGCCATCGATAAGTCTGCTATAAATTTATATTATGTGGCTCTCTTGGCCCCGAGAATATACAGTGCTAATATTTTGAAACCTATTTCAAAGTCCTTTTTAGATCTATCCATCCCTAGATCATGTAACAACTTAAAGTTTTTGAAGCAAGGCAGCATTCCTTGAATTTTGAAATATAATGACAAAAATCTGCTATTCATACATGTTAATAAAATGTGTGGCGTTGTTTCAGCTGATCCGTGAAGTTGCGACATTCACACATGCATCCTTGGTGAAGTGCGTCCTTAGTTAAGTGTTGAGTGAGTATCATAAGAATTGGAGGATTAACAATACGATATGCAGTAAATGTCATAAAATGTTTTTAAATCGAATGTCCCGTACAAATATGCTGTCAGAAAAATGATGTCATAATCCGTTCAATGGTATCAGGCTCAACTATGTGGAAGTAAATATTCGAAAATGAAAAGGAGACTTCGTTGATTTCCACTGATTTATTTCGTCCGTACGACATGTTTCGAACCATAGAGGTCATTATTAAGTACATAAATTTGAATTGTAAGCAAACATATATACTCCTTGAAAGGGATGGGGCTTCCCCATGTTTGCCTACCATTGAAATTTGTTGTACTTGATTATGACCTCTATGGTTCGAAACATGTCGTACGGACGAAATAAATCAGTGGAAGTCAACGAAGTTTCCTTTTCATTTTTGATGTCATAATGCTAAAGAGGACCTACTGCTTATAAATTAGAATCAGTAGCAGTGGCGCAGCCAGGATTTTGAAATGGAGATTTTTGGGGCCTTTCCCCCGGAAATGTTTAGGATTTTTGATGCTGAAAACATGATTTTCAGGGCTAAAAAACACTAATTTTTTTAGCAGTATTTATTAAAATAAAGCATTTTTTATTTACCGAGGCCATCTTATTCGTTTTTGGCGCCTGTTTTATAGGCTCACAGGGGGTTTGTAACCCGGAACCCCCCCATCCCAAAGGCTGCGCCACTGGTCTATAGGATGCCAGTTATTAAGGATTTCTGTTTTGCTTTAAAAAAATCAAACTGTTCGATGGTCTAGGAGTGAATAGTAAGCTTTGTAAACTATTTGGATGGAGACACACTTGAACGTTTTATCGCAGTGACCAAAAACTTAATTGAGTGCATATGATGAATTCAAGTTTATTCCATTTTTTTATTTTGAGAAAGTATTTGCATAACATCTTGACTTCATGGGTAGGAAAGAAAAAGCTCTGTTATAAATCTTAAAAGCGTGGAATAACTCTGAATGCGCAGACTATTACAAATGCTGGAATAAACCTCAATCTGCATCGAGCATTTAATCAAGGATCTTTTGGCCACAGGGAGCGTATATGAAAGGCACTGATAGGTTTCTAGCCTAAGATATTGCAATGATATTTTCGATTAGCTGAAGCAGAAGAGCTTCGTTTAAATAATGGCATATATTAAATCTCTCCAATGAATTCATATTGTGTAAAATATCAGTTTTTTCTTTCTACGCATATGCAAGGAGTTCAAAATAGTCCTAATATCCACCAAATCATTTTTTTTCTAAATAATTCTGCCAGAAAAGTCATCATTAGGACTAACTGAGTATCTATTATTCATTAAATTAGTGGGAAGCCAATATTTATAGAGCCCTTCCACCTCATCGAAAAATTTTTCATCATTATCAATCATGAATATGATTTTGTAACTGTAACCTTGACCGTGGTGCTCTTAAACTCCTCAGTAATTCCTTAGGTAAGGAAGAAATTATGCTCTCTTTGCGAGGAATTGCTTGCTTCAGTGATAGTATAGCGAGAAATTTGACTAAAATACAAGTTTCTTTTCTCTATTTTTACACATTTTTATGTGGTTTCGAACAAATGAAAATTTATCACGCGATACCTACATGTAAATATTGGCAATTTATCATTGGTTTAAAACGTTATTTATCATCGTTTATAATATTTATGATTATTACTTATAATATTTGTAATACTAAAATATTATTTATTATTTATAATGCTACAAAATGTAAAATAATGCCCGATATTTTGAAATTTCTCCCTAATCTTTCCATGGCGTCAGCGTAAAAACTGAAAATAGGTGGTTATATTTTCTACACTGCTAGGCTTTGTATTATAAGCATTATCGTAAACAGTTTTCATAGCTGTATGGAAGAAAAATTGCTGATATTACTTATCGAGTGCTAGGCCCACAGCTTCGTACCTATATTAGCGAGTCAGTTTTTCTTTTGTATGGCTCGAACTCTTAGTTGAGGTGGCGGTGAATAGTTTTCATTTTAAACTCTAGAGACCTAATAGAACGTTTCGTTCATGATCTCTATGGCAAATAAACATTATTGAATGTACAAATGAATTCAAGCTTATTCCCATTTTCTCGGAAGAATCTCCACATGTTCTCCATGGTTAATTTGATTGAGGTCTTGGAAAGTCTTGGGTCCATCCCAGTGATGGCAGTAACGGAAATATGGCCCTATGTGCTTCGAGGCCGAGCAATATTTATGACTCCTGCGGATTCCTTTATGTCTTTCTTCTTCTGACTCTCCATTATCTGCCATCAATATATCCAAATGGCATCCTTTCTATTACATATTTTTTCCAAAAGAAGTTTTCGTTGTTGTAATAATTTTATGACTTAAATCAAAAAAAAGTTTTTATAAATATTATTCTTTTCCCGTCATGCGATCCACCGCTTCCAATGTTGAACTTATATTCTTATATAGGTTGTTCTTCCCTCAATTTACTTTAGTTACCATGGTAATTATTACTTAAGAGGAAAATTCATTACCCGTCAAACTGTCGTTTTTGTGACATTTATTGAAAACTGGAAGGATAGTACCCAGAGAAGTGGAAAACTTGGAATTCGTGGTCACATGGTAGGATATTTAGTTAAAGGAACAAAACGGGTGATAATGAAATGCACATGTAACCTCAAGCAATGGAAAATACGATTTCAGTATACCGCGCACGGGATTAGATTATACCCCGCTCCACAACATTGATATTCATCTACATCTACATAATACTACCGCAAGCCGTCTGAAAGGCGTGTGGCAGGGGATGTTAGGACACCAGCCGTTTACAGCTAAAAAAAAATGAAAGGCTCTAACGAGGTTGGGACTAGCGTTTATTAAAGTCCTTTATGGTTCGGGGGAAAAACGAATTCCCATATCTATCCGTTCGGCAAAGCATCTCTCTTAATTTATCTCTTCTATCGGACCTGGAAATATAGTGCGGCTCTAATATTATGTTCTCTGTGTCGCTCTTAAAGATATCCATTCTCAATTGTTCAAGCAATTTAAGCTTAGCGCGCAGCCTCCGAGTCTCCAACGGCTCCCAGTCTAATTCGCTTAACATCTGGGTAACACTGTCTGTACGCCCGTAGCAGTTTTTGACGAAACGCGCAGCCTTCCTCTGTATTTTATTCAGTTCGCAGATTAAGTCTTTCTGCACCGGATCCCATACGCTCGCTGCATATTCAAGGTGCGGTCGGAACAGAGCGAAATAACACCTTTCTTTTACTTTCTCATCCGAAAATCTTCCCTTAATACTCTTGACGAATCCTAATTTCTTCAGGGCTATGCCGCAAATATTCTTTATATGTGTTCCCCACGTGAGGTACGAGGTTATCGTAACTCCCAGGTACTTCACTTCGTCTGTTGCCTTTACATTAATGCCATCCACTGCATAAACGTGGTTAGAGTTGGACGAATTCCGCAAGAAATGTACCGCCATACATTTGCTCAGATTAATCCGCAAGAAATGTGTATGTTTGGCCGTAGGTGCGTAGACTAAAAACGACGTGTGAACGCACACCACAGCAAAAAGATTTGCACCAAGAACATTAACCCTTTCCACCTCGATTTATTTTCCGAATATCGTACTCCTATTCTGTATATATTTTTTCTGTGGTTCTTTTTCAAATGGGAGGTTATGAAACGATAATTTTGTAATTTGTAATCAGCGTAGAACCGTGAAATAAAACATGTTTACTAAACATGGAGAACACAGCTATCGTTACTCGAATAAAAACATTTTAATCCTTCAAATGCATCATGTTTCATCAAATATGAATTATTTATGTATACTTTGTATGTTTTAACATTTTTAAGCTTTCAAAATAAATAAATTGTTCCCAAAAATGGTGCTAAACTTATAAAAATCCGATGACGAGATACAATCGTCATCGCTCGGTTTGGCATCGCAAGTTCATGACGAACTAGGCTCGTCACTACAGCGCAAGGGGTTAATAGTTACGCGTAGAATCCTTTGAGTTATGCTTTCTCTTCAGTCACGACGAGAATGGTGCTTACCCGGCTGGATATCCAATCGCATAAGTTAAAGACGTGACGTAACAAACGCTAATGAAAAAAAATCGACGTAATGGACGCATCGGACACAACCAAAAGTTACACCCAGAGGTTTGGTATCATGAGATGCACCTAAGTACTTACTTTGGTTGTAATCTGTTCTGCCGTATGGAAATGCATAGCGGAAAGACAAACACACATCATCTTTTATGTACTAAATCTTGATTAAAGCGCACTAAGCGATAATATATATGTATATGGCCGATCGAAGAGAACGGACAAAAGTTGACACTTCAAAAACACAGAAACACATAAAGAGATGACACTCACAAAAACTCGCAGACGTTTCAGCGGGTTGACCCGCTATCTTCGATGCCGAAGGTGAACTGCTGCAGGCAGGGGAAATTTCTCCAGTAGTCCTCCTTGGTGAAGTAGTGGGGGTGGAAGAAGGGGAAGGGTATAGGGGGGAAGGGATTGGGGGGATAGGGTTTGCTTTGGCTGTTAATGGGCAATGTTTAGCCCGGGCGTTTCAAACGCCTTTTCGACCCAGATGTGGGACATCTCCCTAGTTCTCACCTCGATGGTTGTGTTTTTGAAGTGTCAACTTTTGTCCGTTCTCTTTTATATATTTATAGATAAAACGGTGTTGAGGAAATATGCCTGTCATCATTTGTCTGTGCTTCAAATTTGAACAGTATTGTCTCCGATGAAAATTCTCATTATTTGAGAAGCTGGAAAAAGTGGAGAAAAGTTTACTCGGCGTGCAAGTAAGGAAAAAAATATCTGCTAGATGGCCTACTGACCCTGTACCCAGAATGTGAGAAAGTCACAAGCCTGCGACTTGATATGGGGTCAGCTATACCCTCACCTACACAAGCAGACCATCGGGTTTGAGTCTAGGTGTGAAATTGAATTCCTAATAGCGTTTTAACCTTGATGGCTATCTCTAGGTGGCACCATTGTCGACGTTGGAATGTTTCCCTGTTGAATCACTCGTTTAAGTCAATAGCTTTTGTCGACATGTGAACAAGTGAACCCCCAGTGTCCAGTCAGAAGCAATAGTCTCTCGCAATTCGTCCCATGGGATCTGCTCACGTCTATAGTACACATAAAGCACACTGAAAGAGGACCTCCCTTGTGTGTCGAATGGACCCGTGAACAGCTAACCAATCACTCGCGTTCGTTTGGTCTGCTTCAACCACGGAGGAAAACACTATAAATTGGAGACGGCCTATATCAGGGGTCTCTAAACTTATCAATGTGAGGTGCACATCATGTATTTCCCTCATTTACGGATGAATTAATCTTTGTTTATGCTCTCGGTTTCCCCATAAGAGTGAATACAAAATGCAACAATTTTTACGCAAACAGTAAAAAACAAAAAAAATAATTTAAAACATAGAAATATAATGGACATCATAAAAATAAATTGACTTGGCGCATTGCTATTTGCGAATAAAAGCTAATACAATAAATTGAAAGCAAAAAATAACCTCCGGTTAACAATAAGGACAAGCAGGATTGAACAAAAGGAAAAGAATATCAGAAAAAATTCAGATAACTGGTGAATGCACACTATAAAAGTAAATATAATTTACTGACGTAAAATACAACAGTAGCAGCCTACAAAATATAATTGAAATATTATTCAATAAAATGCTATTACATTTATGCGGGGCGATGGAATAAAAAAGTAATTTAATTTCCTAAAAAAGGAATTAGAAGTACAATAGTGATGGAGTACAAATAGTGATGGAAAAAATAAAAAAATTATCTTGCTGGAAAAAAATCAGGGTTAAATTAATAAATTCCTGCCTATAGTTTTATGCAACCGAATTAGTGTGACGAATGATACAGTCGTTTTGACTTCTAAATTTCATTAAAATTAGGTTCTAGATTGGGTGAGCCAATCGTAAGAATAGATTTCAAGTGATCATCAGACAAATTTGCTCGATGGTCAGATTTCACATATATGTACTTCTTCTCGGCAAATTTTTGTTCAAACAAGTATCTTGTACCAAAAATGGACACTGAACTACAGGAAAACTTTACCATTGGAAACTGATCTGCTGCAGGCATTTATAGAATTCAATCAGATTTACGTCTCTATGAAGTTTTTCATAACTTGCCGCGCGATAATAATATTTTTAAGACCAATACAGAGCTTGGGCGTACCCAGCAAGGGGGGGGGGGTGAGCTGCCCCCCCAAGCAGCAAAAATTGCAAAAGTCTGTAAGCAAAATCAGTACTGAATTGAAACGAAAGTATTCAACAAATTTTCTTTAAACCTACGAAAATTGATGTAGGTATATTAGTATAAGGTATGTAACTAAAATAAAAATATTTTTTCGAGGAAATAATCTCATAAATCCCATGTCTTGCCCCCCCATAGTTATGATCCTGGGTACGCCCTTGATACAGAGGTATTATTTTGGTGGGTCGGATGAAATTATGTATCAGGCCGGATGCTGCCCGCGGGCCATAGTTTGGAGACCCATGGACTAGATAAGCGATGGGCGAAATACGGTCCACTGCTGCCACCTGAAATTTTTTATGCGGCCCGCGCGGTAGTATTCTTAATCTTACGACCGGAAAAGACTATTTGGACCTAAGTGTGCAGAAGCAAGACTAGAAAATGGTGTGAGACAAGGGTGTGCACTGTCCCGCATAATTTTTAATGCCTACATTGAGAAAACCATCAATAAAATCAAGGATTTGGATCAAGCTTTCGGTGTCAGTATTCACGGAGAAAATAGTATGCTGCGATTAATAATATTTTATAATAACATTTTTAAAATAATAATATAACTTTATTCCACTCATTAGTAAGATGAAAAAAGGTTTAGTATGCTGCGATTTACTAACGCCATAGCAACATAGTCAGGACAGATTTGACGAAGACTTTGACAAATGCGGGAAAGACGATGGAAAGATATCACCTAAAAATCGACAAAAAAGAAGACTTACATATTAGTATGCAGTTCATCAGATGCTAAATATGGCGCTTGTTTCTCTGTGGAAGCGAAGCTTGGTCGTTGACACCATTAGAGAAGTCAGGAGTGGAAAAAATTGAAATGTGGTGCTATCGAAGAATGATGAAGATAAAATGGATCGATCGAGTAAGTAATGAGAAAGTGCTAATAAGAATTGGGAGGAATGAGAAGTCTTATGAAATCCTTAAGCAGAAGACGGAAAATTTAGTTGGCCTCATTATGAATCATAATGAACTGATGGAAACAGTCGTAGAAGGACAGGTGGAAAGGAAGAAGGGAAAGGGATGGACCCGAATGAGTTACATAGGTTATAAAGGATGTAAAAGAGAAGAAATAGGTCACGAAAAGGCTAGCGGTTAGGAGAGAGGAATGGAGAGCTACGCCAAATCAATCTTAGTATTGCTGACTAGTGATGATGAAAAGGTGTACTTTGTACAGGCTCTGAGAAAAATAAATATTTTCCTCTTTTTCCTGATCTTTCATGATAGTGGTTTAGAGACAGCGACCAACTGCTGATGGAAAGAACATTTGGATTCTTAAACGTGAGACAAACTTCGTCGCGTGAAAACTCACGTGACGGTATGGACCTTTTCTGCCAGGAATTCTCCGAGAGAGGAGGAAGTCATCACACGTTTGGGGATGGGACACTCCACTGCGCCATGACTCTATTTCACATTTTCCATTCTCCTTCATAAGACATTTGAATTAAGTCAAGACGATTTTTCAAGGGGTGATATGGTTCGGGACCACAATAATAAGATTTATAGTATAATTATTTCGTTCCTGAAAATAATATTTGAAAAAATAATAATATAACTTAATTCCACGCATAAAGTATTACAGAATACCCTTTAACAAAGCAGTGGGAGAAAAAGGTACCTATATGAACCTATTTAGGATCTTATTATAGAAGGATGTCCCCTTCAATGCTGAATGTAATGAAACCTTAATGTAAGACACGGTCTCCGGCGTTACTTTGTGGAACCTATTCATTGTAAAATAAAATAATTTGTTCTATTCCGCACATTATTTTAAATAGTACGACTCGGGTAGGTTAGAGCATGATATGCAGAAACCCGGGTCGTACTATTTAAAATAAAGTGTGAAATAGAATAAAGTATTTTGTTTTATAATGAAACATTACTCGCAGGTCTTGTGTGGGGAGGAATAAATGTTTTTATGACTACGCCTGACGATCCCCGCTTAAAAAAAACGACACAAAAGATTGGGCTTCGCTTTAAAGTCTTGCATTGATATGTCTGAAATCATGTTTAGTGGATAAATGTCTGTCCTTGGCCTCATCTTTATTTGTGTTATACCGACTTAAAGCTGAAGAATACGGTTGTTTGGTCATAAATAGCCATTTTGGAAGGCGCATTGCGCCGTTTTGAAGTGCTTCGTGTTCGTTCAAGAGGCGGATATCGTTCGGGCGTAAATTCAGGAAATCGCGATAGGCAATTGTTATCGGGAGATCGTCCCACGGGAAATCTCGCATTCGATCGTAAAGTTCCGAAATCCGTCCCTCGGTGGCGCGGCATTCGTACAGAGTCGGGAAGAGAAGGGTTGAGGTGTTGCTAGGTAACCGTTTATTGACGATTTGGCGACTTCTGGTGCATGAAATTGAAATGGCTGTGTATTGAGGGGGATGAAATGGTTAACTGAAATGTGATGAGTGTTTCTGAGTATTTTATTGAGGGTTCTCTTGTGAATAAACTTCTGACGCACATCTGGGACTACGACGCCAGCGTCCCAACTACTTATACACTGTCTCATGAAATTCATATCCCATTATTTTTTCCTATCTGTTATAGATTAACTGAGCCTCCTTCTTGGTTGGGTAAATTCCAGTACAGTAGAGCATCAATGAGAAGTGTCTTAACCCTTTCTAACCCAGAGGTGCTTTTGTGAGAAATCAAATTTGAAGATTTTTCATTTTGAAAACTAGAAAATTTTGCACTCAATCATAATTATAGTTGATGATAAATATTTTATCATTAAAATTTACACCACAAAATAATACGTAGTTTACACATTTCCTAAATATAGCTGAAAATTTATACATTTTGGATGTTGCTTAGAAGCAGCATTAAGGGGATTAGGGAAACACTTGACTTTTCTTATATTTTACCTGGCAAAGGTGAGGTCGCAAACTGGCCCCCTCTTCCCCCGTGCCAGGGCTGTTTGAAAGAGTTTCAGATCTTTCTTACAGGCTTTGCATTTTGTTTAAATTTTAGGCACGCAGGCTGGTAAAAGTTCGTTTTCGTTCAAGTTCATCTCGGAGTAAAGTCAGTAGGCACACAGGCGCGTAATTCCACACTCCAACGCCAGCATCAGAAGGGGCAGGTTACCTTTAAACATACTTTGTGTTGAATGTGAGGAAATAAATGAGTAAATAGCAGTAAACGAGAGAAAAAATTACACATGAACAAGTCAAAATTAACAGATGTGGCAGAAGTTTCCAGAGAACATGAAGTAGATATGATATTCACAATTTTATGTGCCAGAGAATAACATAATATTTAAAATGGCATGCTTAAAATGCTGTTTAAAATAAATAAAAGGGCATATTATTTGAGAAGTTCTCATAGCACAATTTTTAAGTATCCCCTTAAAAAGGATATGAAATCCTGAGCATTAGCAATATGAAAAATCTTTATATACATGGTGTTATAAAATTTTAAAAGCAATATAAAAATGATAAAGAATAAAGGCATATTACTCCTGATTTAATGGAATTATCCCATATATGCCACTCATGTTATCGAGAAGCTCTTACTGTTGAGGGTCGTGTTGTCAAGGTTATTTGGGCTATAAGTTTATTATAGAGGTCAATAGAATCATTAAATCTCTTCATAACATATTATATTGTAAAGAGTAATATTCAGAGTTTCGTTAACGAAGTTGACTTCTCAAAACGACTTGTTGGAGAGGTTCTGAGTTACGTTGTGAATTACAAAAAACCGCACTATTTAAATTGTTTGTATCTAGTAATAGTCGAGTTATAGAGGTTAATTTAACATAATGTGTTATGGCATTCTCAAGAAGATTTAAAAAATACACTTGCAATTGAGGATGTCATGTTATTGAGGGTCTTGCAAGCAAGGTTCTACTGTATACTGATTCATTTCTCAAATGGTAAGAAAATAGATTACAATTGCTATGAAAATATTAAGAAAACCAGCGCTTGGCAAACAGACAATATAGGAAAATATCTTCTCATTTAAAGTAATTAAGGGTACTTGAAAACTGAAATATTATAAATAGAAAAAAATGTTGTATGTATCGCGTAAATAAACCTTTGTTTATGTTTTGTTTTTACCGTTTTGTTTTGAAAATGTTTTTAAACTAATTTTTCAGTCTGTAATTCGGTTTACGATAGTTTGATGTCTGCTAACGCAGCCTGCATAGTTATTTTCGAATTATTTCAGCGCTTAATGGTCCTGGTAGCGTAGTGGGTATGCAATATGTCATCGGATCCGAGGGTTTGCTGATCAAATCTTATTGACGGCTGATCGTTTGATTTACTCATAAAGTAGATCGTTTGTGTGGTAGTTAAGATTACAATTAAAAGAGTAGCATGCCTCAAAGGATGAAATATAACCAATTAATTATCCAGCGCTTATCTATCTGCTAGAAAGGGGTTCGCTGAGACCCTAAAACGCAATTAACTGGCACGAATCAGGTGATGAAAGTGAAAGAAAAGTTATGACGATAATAATCTTCTCCTTTCAGCTATTTTCCCACTTTTCAAGAGCTCGTGATGTCACTAGAGTTTGGATCATTTGCTTTATCACGAAGAACGTTTCACCGATGGAAAAAAAGCTCATGAGAGTTGAAAATTTCCGTTTGGTTATATAGCATCCTCTTAAGACCTCCTGGTTTCTTAATCGTAGTCTTAATGGCAAGAAAAACGGTCTATATTATGAGTACCGTATAACATCAGCCTATTCAATATTTGATCGGCAGACTCTTCGTCTTCAAAGACTTCTCTTTTAGCCCGCTAATCATAAAACTTCGAAATCACTGTCAAAATCTATTTATCATATCTCTATAATTCATTGGGAAAATGTTAAATTGTTAGTAGTATGAGGTTACAATTAATTTATTATTTTTTACCATGGGTGTCTTTTCTGTTTCTAAACTTTGTATTAGATAGGTAAATTTGTTATTCATGAGCATACATCTAATACTGTCACCAGGCCATAGTCTACTTGCAGAAATGTGTAATAAAAGTAATAATATTTCTGTATAATCATATTTTGGATAGTTCCACTCTTGGCGTCTCAGTTGCAGTCCCTAATAATTTACATCTCTCATTGCTTGTTAGCAGCAGAAGCGGCTTGCCCATAAGGACTCTCGGACGCTGCTCCTCCCAAAGATTTGAAAAAGGAAATAAAATTAAATACCCATTCAATTTTAATTATGCATCTTTAAACCAAGGTGTTTTTTTCAATCGCATATATCGAAAATGTAGGAAAAACACGCAAATAATAGCGCGAGAAGTTCGCATTTGTAGCCGCAGGGCGCTGGCCAGAACGTCCCAATACGTAACCATGAAGTTATCTACATCTACATAATACCCCGCAAGCCGCCTAAAAGGCGTGTGGCAGGGGGTGTTAGGACACCAGCCGTTTACAGCTAAAAAAAATTAAGTGCTCATACGAAGTTGGGACTAGCGTTTATTAAAGTCCTTTATGGTTCGGGGGAAAAACGAATTCGCATATCTATCCGTTCGGCAAAACATCTCTCTTAATTTATCACATCTATCGGACCTGGAAATATAGTGTGGCTCTAATATTATGTTCTCTGTGTCGCTCTTAAAGATATCCATTCTCAATTGTTGAAGCAATCTAAGCCTAGCGCGCAGCCTCCGAGTCTCCAGCGGCTCCGAGCCAAATTCTCTTAACATCTGGGTAACACTGTCTGTACACCCGTAGCAGTTTTTGACGAAACGCGCAGCCTTCCTCTGTATTTTATTCAGTTCGCGGATTAAGTCTTTCTTCACCGGATCCCATACGCTCGCTGCATATTCAAGGTGCGGTCGGACGAGAGCGAAATAGCACCTTTCTTTCACTTTCTCATCCGAAAATCTTCCCACAATACGCTTGACGAATCCTAATTTCTTCAGGGATTCCGCAAATATTCTTTATATGTGTTCCCCACGTGAGGTTCGAGGTTATCGTAACTCCCAGGTACTTCACTTCGTCTGTTGCCTTTACATTAATGCCATCCACTGCATAAACGTGGTTAGAGTTGGACGAATTCCGCTAGAAATGTACCGCCATGCATTTGCTCAGATTAATCCGCAAGAAATGTGTATGTTTGGCCGTAGGTGCGTAGACTAAAAACGACGTCGACGAGTCCCCACTCTTGGCTCCACAAATGAACGTTGTTTAAGTCAGATGATAGAATTTCATAGTCAGAGTGATCACTAATTTCGCGATAGATGACAGCGTCGTCAGCAAATAAACGTATTTTACTGCTAATGCGGGAGCAGAGATCATTAATGTATATAATGAACAACAGGGGGCCGATTACGCTTCCTTGTGGAACACCTGATGAAACGTTTACAACATCGGAGCTAATTCCGTCGAGAACTACTTTTTGTTTGCGATCTCTGAGAAAGTCGCGTATCCAGTTTAAAACTGTGTCGTTTAATCCGCATGACTGTAATTTGTGTAAAAGTTTATATGAAGAGTGGGCTGCTGGTGCTATGACGCGTCTAAGCTTGTGCCTTATGGAAGTCTTGGGACGCCGCCCGAGCATGCGCAGAACGAGTGAGTTGACGTTGGAGGTTTGAGGTGTCACTTTGTGGAATTAACTCATGATGAATGAAAATGAACAACCAGGGAAAGACCTAACCCCTCCCCCTCCTCCCTCCCAACCACCCCTACCTCTTGATTCCCCCCCCCCACTACTTCTGGTATTATATGGCCAAGTATTTAAGACGATCTTTCATTGTGCTCCTCGCCTGAGGATGACGCAGTGCGTCGAAACCGCGGTCGTGATTAAATAAATATTTATGTGGAAAAACGAAGTTCATTTTCATTCATCATGAGTGAGTTGACATCGCCGCGCCGGCCGGCGGCCGTATAATCTTGGTGTTGCAGTGTTGCAGAATACCTTGTTTTGGTGACCAGTTGACTTATTATGTGTAAATTGTTTTAATGTTAATAGGCCTAGTTGTAGTTGAGTTGATCGAGTTAGTGATTGTTAGTGTTTTAGTGTTACTGATTGTTTTGTGTATTATTGGTCTCTAGAAAGCCTGAAAAACTCACTAAAATACTAAAAATATTCAAAACTTTTGACCCCCCCGGTGGAGTGTGCCCCTCCCAGCATTTGACTCACGAGCCGCCACTGGTTAGCAGATGTTCGTGGTTATACCACGCAAGCACGCTTGAGGCGCCTGGAGGTGCGATGTTAAACAATTGATTCCGCGAAAGATGATCGTGTGAAGACGGCTTTAGAGGGAGAGGAGTCTCGTTGCTAGACGACGGCCGATGTTTGTTTACGCTTCGCCATGAAAAGGCGAAAGGAAGGAAGAGAGTGCGCAACATGATCCTTAAAATAGAGATGGCCGCTCGAATGTACCCGCCCCCTGAGGGGTGAGTGACCGACATCTACGTAATACCCATCGGACCTCTTCTAAGGTGTTCGGCAGGGGTCAGTATTCAGTGGCGGCGCCAAAGATTCGCCCACCCCCGCGAAATTTTTGTGGGGCCCCTATATAAGCTATGCTTGTATTAATGGCAATGAATTAAAAGCTTTCTATTCTATATATAAACCTACATATGCTGTTATGATTAAGAAGGTGTAGTATACAGCACCATAAAAGTTGAATATGCATTCAATTACATCATTTCAACAAATTATTGTCTAAAATGGGCTTTGAAATGTGTTGAAAGTTCACACTACTTATATAATAAAAAATTAAAAATAAACTGAATATGAAGTGTTCTCGTAGTTGACAGAGTTCACAGTTCGCTCCACTTTCACAATTTTTCAGCACGTTTTTATAACTTTGTTATAAATTGCTCATGAGTTCGTAAAATATGTTACAGAAAGTTATCTTAAATAACTAACTTATCCAAGTTTAGTTAATAAAGGTTTTTCTCCTAGTTTGCCTAAGCCCAATCTCCTCTTTTTCACAGCTTAGAACAAAACCACTTCGTTGATATTGATTTTCATTGTTTCTTCATGTTTGATGCTTAATGAAAAGCCAAGTCACTCGACCGAGCTTTAGTCATGGCACTCCTCAAGTATGACTTAATTAATTTAAGTTTAGATAAACTTCTCTCGACCGTAGCTGTTATACGAGTAGAGTCAAATTAATCTGCATTATGGTTTTTGATTTCCTTAAAAATGTATTTTATCTTTGAGATCCTCTGAAATATTAAAAACTCAAAAGCAAGTTATGCAAATTGATTATCATTTTTTAAATGTTCGTGTCGGGGGCCCCCCGAGGTCTGCGGGGCCCTTATCGCTGCCACTGTCAGTATTTCTCCCCGACATGCACAAAGCCACGTGCCTGTTCTACCACAATGATTGGAGCTCATACGTGGCAGGGGTTACCCATTAAAATGAGGTGGGAACTCCATGTTTAGCCAGCTATGGTGATGCCATCCAGGGGCGGTTTGGCCAGGTAGGTTGGTCGGCAATCGCCGAGGGCCCCGAGCTTAGGAGGCCCCACACTTTACGCTCTCGTCTATCTTGAAACGTATCTGAAAGGTGTAATACAAAAAATTCAGTTTACTTGAACCGAAGAATTTTTGCAAATATAAAATTCTACGTTTTCATTGGCTTTTTTTAATTTACATAATACTTAGCATAAAAATATTAAATAAAAAATAAATAAAAGAAAGGTGTCAGAAGGTAAAAGAGAATTTGATGCTTTTTTGAAGGGTTCTTTTAGAATTTATTTTTGGATCTCAGTGCATTTTCAAGGCACAAATACCCTAAATAGATTATGGACCATGATGCATTGTTAAAATTAATAAGCTGTGAAATTATCTCTTTTTTATGTACGATTGTTTCCTACTCGTACTTCTTTCCTGCGAAATTTGATAAAATTTATCAACTTTTTAAGAGAATATCGTCAAAATCCATTTCCGAGCATAGAATTTCCTGACTTTTTTTCGGAATTCCCAAGTAAAGTGAGGAGGATCCCATCATGAACCCCAGTCAAGGGCCTCTATGACTCCAGACCGCCCCTCATGCCATAATTTTCTAAGATCCGTTTTCAGTTACCAAGGAAACATATCCTCTCACCCAACATTTTTGGGTGGTCAAAAGATAACGTTAATCCATGTCTCATTGAGGGTAAGACTCGGGAAAATCAGAATCAGGGTGAAAGTCAGAATATTTTTATTGAGTAGGGGAAAACAGGGAAGAATATAGGATTCCTGTCAATGGCGGCTGGGAAAAGTTATGTCATAACGAGAAAACCAAAATAACCTCCTCGAATTGTAATATTTTTCTTTAAAAATAAGTGTGGGTGAATAATTTACTTGAAATTCGCATTTTTCTGTGAAAACTTTCTTTATGTGGACCCGAATATTATTCATACCTTCGTGCAAGAAGTAGGATCTTTAGCTTTCATTGGGCATGCTGCCCGCCTGGCTTCTTCAGCTCGGAAAGGTGCTGTAATTTTGCCTTTTAAACAGGATCCATTCTATTTGAAACCACTTTAATAATTTTTTGTGGGAAAATTAAGTTTCTGACATCAACGACTTCCTTAGGATTGTTTTTACAGTAAGGATAAATATTTATTTTGTGTACCTGTAAGAAATTCTAGAAAAGAATTCTATATCTCCGCGCTCAGCTTCACTACGTTTCTCTCATGGAAAATTTTACCGCAATGTGAGCAGGACTGACTAACCCGTAATTACTACAATGTATATTTCCCGGGCGAACTGTAATCTTACTAAAGTTGGTCATGATTGACTGAGCCGACCAAACTTTTTATGTGATGAAATATCGCAGAGAGAGCAAAATATTTCTGGAGAAATGACGAGTTATGCCTGGAAATAGTCAGGGAATTCGAAGACAGGGATATTTTAACAACCCTGACCCTAGTTTTCCGTAAAGTTATCCCCATAGCTAGTCCGATCATAGTAGAATTAGATAAGAAATGAGCAATACTTTCTCTTACATTGATAAAACGTGCGTGTAGTATACAGATTACAATAAAAAATGAATAGGCGAATAACATTTTTTCTAGGAACTACAAAAAGTAAGATAAAAACTTTCCATTTCCTGACTTTTATTATTTTTCATACTTATCCAAGGGCGGATTCAGGATTTCTTTCTGGGGGGGCACAAGCAAGACCGTATCCAGGATTTTGTTTTGGGGGGGGAAGTATACCTCGTAATATATAACGAACGCAATGATAATGGGATCGTATTAATTTTCTTGCATATTTTTTAAGAGTATGAGAGGGGGGGGGGTTCGTGCTCCCGTGCCCCCCCTAGATCCGCCAATGTATTTATCATTATTTTATTTAATATTTTTCATATTACAGCAGCTGTTGTGTTGTTGTGTTTGTTTATTTTATAATGATAGTTGTGTTTACGTATTTTATAATGATATTTATTGCAGTTCATCGATTGTTAACTTTAGAAAAAGTATGCATATAAATTTGTTAAATGGTTACCAAAATACTTAACATTCAGATTTTTAATTGTGAATTTGTGAATGAGATCTGAGACTCTAAATTATTTGCGTCATGTGCAACGAAAAACGTTGTACGCATGTTTAATATAACATTCAACATTGTAACAACTAATATCATATATATTGTAACACTTAATTTTGAGTTGTTTTGGGTTGTATGTTAATGTGACAATTGATGGGAGAAAGACAATGAAGCGGGCGATAATGAACAGCAAAAATAGAATGGACCAATTGTTGTTGACGACGCAGGGTAGAGAATGGAGGAGTATGGCTGTAAAAGTTGTGGCGTGCGGGTGTGTCTTTGCTCCCGAGTTTTTCGCTGAGAGGTGCGTTACCTTTAACTTATAAAAAATATTTATAAAGTGTATTAACCATATTTGTGAAGGTTGAAGAGGAAATAAAAAACACGTCACAATCTATTTAATCTATCTAGAAAGGATAGAAGTTGAAAATAAATAGCGTAATGGTAATAAAAAAACAAACAGGAGGGAAAGACAATATAGTCCTTCATAGAGTCGCAGTGGGAACTATGCGGTGCCCGTTTTCCCCGTATTCCACTGCTACGTCCGTGTGCATGGATAGCAGCATCCGTCGTCCGGTCTGTTTGGTCCATGCTATCATCCTTCCTCCCCTCCCCATCGCTCCATTCCGAGAAGGACTCTCTCAATGGACCTGCCTTCGATCGGTGCTCTTCATTTCCGAGTAGTGCGAAATTGCCCACAATGCTCTGCGGCACAGCCTCGTGCATTTCCCCCACCTCCTCCTCCACCTGCCCTTCACGCGAGATGCGAAACGATGCCCTCGCAATACAACGCGACATTTTACTCCGATGGCAAGACACTTTCTCGTCCATTGCACTTAGGAATCGATACTGCCGTCATGTGTCACAGGCTTGGGAGTTTAGGAAGGACCGGCATGACAATTTAAATTTAATCTTTCGGCGAGGCAAAGTGAAAAACCTCTCAGAATAGAGCAAATATTATCTTGCGCAAAAAATCCACAGAGGAAAAATCATTCGCTTTGACCGGGATTCGAACCCGGATTCATAGATTTCCTGCTACCGATGCGTCATTCTTCCCTGTAAAAAATTTGTGGACAATACCGGACAAGGTGGTATGGACTGCTGAGCATATCATGCGACTAGCAGTCCAGGTCAATAAAGTCAGTAAAGCACTCGGCCGGAAATCGGATTTGTGAATTTCATTAAATGATTTTTCCTCTATGGATTTTTCGCACAGTTTGTGGATTGCGGGTGACTCCGTAAAAGTTATCACCGTGGCTAGTCCCGGTATGCTTAAACAAATATTATCTCTATCGCCACAGGATCAACCATGTGGAAGTTTATTTTATCGTTAAATAAATAAAATTTTTGTCGTATTCCACCAATTTATATTACGACTTTAGTTTCGACTCTGGTACCTGAGGATGATGCCGCTGTGTTGAAACTAGTCGTACCTGAAAATGAATTTGGTGGAATACAACAAAGTTTTTATTTCATTAGCGATGAAGCAAATATCTTTCATTCTGCATTAAAATATGGGTTGATAAATTTATTTTTTGGAGTGCTATCCCATTATTTCCTGAGAATAATTTTGTTCATATTTAACCAATATGGTAGTAGCCGTCTTAAAAATTAAATCGGACTTCCTAATTTTCGACAGAATTTTGTTTTGATTCAAATTGGAAAATTCAATTTTTTATTTCATGCCAGGATTTTATTTTAAATGAACATTTTTTATATTTCATACTCAGGCAAATGTTGGATAATGTGTGCGAACTGTATTAAGCCTGAAAATTTCAAGATTATGAAGTACGTTTTGAATGAGAAACGCGTCACGAAAATGGAAAAAAATACGGTTGTTCTACAATTATTGACGCGACGAATATAGCCTCTCATAGTGCGACGAAAGCTCAACAGAGATCTTCTTTGACTGGAGCGAATAATATAAAACAGGGTAGTTTCCTTCATCAAAGAAAACGAAAGGCATTAATTGTGAATCGTTACCCACCATGAGTGTATTCATAATATACAAATTATTTGGTTTTAGAGATCCCAATTTAGACGAATGTTAATGGCCATTTTTTACCTCATTTGAAAAAGGCCAGAATGGCGCCCATGCGATGCCACTTCCTGTGACCTAGGTGACCTGGGGTCACAGGGACCTAGATGCTATACGAGTAGTCAGGAGCTTTACATCGTATGAGATTACCAATGCATGAGGCACAGAGCTCAGGGAAACATCTACATCTGCATAGTACCCTGCGAGCCACTTCTAGTGTGTTTCGCAGGGGGTGATCAATCACCAGCATGCAGCATGCAATTTGATTCCCTTATGCACACCACACGGTCCAAAAAACGTTACGCATACTTACTTAAAAATTATTCTGCTACATGCTGTTAGAAATAATAATAAAATTCGGGAACACGCATTAAAGTATACATAGGTTAGTAGGCTACACTACAAAGTTATCTAATCTATTTGTGAGTTCCAACGCTACCGTTATAATCTCTTATCGATCGTTGAAAAAAAGACATTCTGAAAATGTCTTTTCCACAATATATCTCTCTTATTTTATTTATATGATCTTATCTTCCGTAGTACGTTGGCGTCCGTAAGATATGGTTAACTTCGTTAGAAAAGACACTGCTCTTGAATTTATCTAAAACGTTTAGTCTACTTTTTAATCTACGGTCCGACAGAGATTCCCATCCGAGTTTATCTAAGAGGTCAGTTATACTAACTAGACCATCGTAACAACCTTTCATATAGCCTGGCAGCTGTTCTTTGCACGCGTTCTAACTCTGTTATTAAGCCTATTTTATGAGGGTCCCAGAAACTGGCAGCGTCTTCTAAATGGGGTCTAACTTGGGAGAAGTAGCAACTTTCTCTTAATTTGTCGTCGCACTTTCCTAATATTCTTTTGACAAAACCCAATTTACGATTTGCTTGACCTGTTATTTCCCGAATATGTTTATTACATGATACATCATTATTGAGTCTAATTCCTAGACATTTCACGGATTCCTTAGTCTCCAATTGGGTACCCCGAATTTCTGTAGCCATGTTGTGGGGAGTTTTTCTTTTTCCAGAAATTCATTACTACGCATTTTTTCAAATTTAATCCTAACTGCCATAATCTCTCAATTACCTATTAAAATTGCCTGTGGACCGAAAGTTTACTTTGTTTGATTGGGTATTAATCCCTAATATATACAAAATCCTTATAAAGGCCAAGCGCTACCTGCTATCAGCTTGCATCGCAGCGGCGCTCATAGCCTCGCACCAAGGTGGCCTCACACAGCGGCAGCTGGAACCAGAATGTCGTCACACGGGCTTTTCCCAGTATTCAAACTTAGCCATCACTTTTCATTTAATCGCGAAATATAGATATCGTCATTTAAAAATCTAAAAGCGTGAAATGAGTACTCCAGGAGTAATAATCTTTCGATTTAGGCAATAAAAAAGAGTAAACCACCCTATTCACACCTACTGGCCGTCATCGCTGTCGTAACTATTTTTCTCTGTTAGAGAAACACATTCCATAAACGAATTTGAGATTGTGCAGTGATTTTTATATGCGATGAAATGAGCTCCATTTGGATTAAAATCTTTCTTACGAATGCTATAAAAATACTCGTATAAATCTCAGCTTTGGATCACGTGCAATTTTAATCAAGGATAAACTATGAGGAGTACGGGAATATTTTATTGCCGGAATGATGACTTGTGGAAGGATGCCCTATAAGATTTAATCAAGCACCAGAATGTTTCCATGAGTTTCCATTAGAATTCGTATTACGGGAACACTGTCTGCGTTTAATTAGGATTAAATCATTCTCTCAATGTGAAGAACTCAAAAAAAAAGTCCCAAGCTCAAATTTTTCCGGCTGTGAAAAGAGTCGCAAAACGGCAAACATAAATAGATTCAGTTTATATTGAATGCGAACGACTAACCGACACGTGGCTGAATATAATCGTGAATTCTGCTTTTAATGTTATTCATGGACCGACTATGGCTGAATGCCGTGCGTTATTTCTCGAGGAAAGTCAATTATGAGTTCATTCATAAAGGGAGCCTCGGAGATTTGGAGGGTAGCTGTGAATTGGTCGATTCAAAAGGTACTTCTCAAGGGAATAGAGATGTAAAAGGGAGAATTAAAATGAGATGAGGTGTGTATGTAGCCATGGTTACGGAAAACGGGTGGGTATGATAGTCGTATATAATTAAAATTTGGATTCAGAGCGAAATTATTGATTTGATCTCAAAAATTACCAAGGTGAGATAATGAAAATTGTTCGAATTTAAATAATGAATCCAAATCATGATCGATGTATATCGTGTGTTCATTGACGATAGAAAGTAGATGTTATCATAAAGTAATTCGAACGCTTATGCAAAGTCATCCATATTTTCAGACAGAGGGATAAAACGGTTGATCGTGTGATGTTCAGAATTATATGCAGCTGTATTCTACACCATGCTCTACTAAAAAAAAATGACTCTAAAACTTTCAGTTGTTATTCAAATACTAATTTATGATATGGGAAATTTAGGTAAGTCATTGAAGCGTGTCTTTTAATCAATTTTCTTTCAAAGGACTCGCTTGAAATGTGGTATTATCTACAAACTCACATACATGTAGCCACTTCTACTCCTTACCCCGAAAATAATATCAATAAGCTTGTTGAGGTGGTTTGTGGGTCCCCAGTCTTAAATCTACTTTAATATGTAAAACAAAGTCGTAAATGGTGCTAGTTTACACCATTTATAACTAAAAAATGGCCGCACCGATTCTAATGATAATTGAAATTGGAGTTTATGGATACATACGGGTGTAGGCCGCGTGATGTAACAAAAACCATTCCCTTGAATAAGTGAGCAGCAGTCGGTCACGCAACTTCGTACAGTGGGCGGAAATCTGAAAAAGCCGTACAAAATTACAAAATGGCTTTTTTTTTTAAGTAGACCCTGGAGACTTCGCATGTACACTCAAAAATGATTGAAATTTATGGATATATACATCATTTGACATATGCCTTACCCGTTACTGAGATACAGAGGCTCAAACGTGAGAAAATTTCCATAAAAACGCACGTCTTCAATTTTCTCTGAAAATCTTCCAAAGTAAGTAGATGGTGAAGTTATAGGATTTTTGGATTTGTATCAGCCCCAAATGGCAGAATAACCATTAAAATATCGTAAGAGTTTGCAGAAAAAAATAATAATGATCTTTGGGGTAATTTTTTGAGTTGGTTACACTGCAACAACTGTCAAGGCTATCGAAACTGCTAACTAAATGATTTATTTTTGAAGTTTTTTCGAAATTTTCGATGCTATTTTATTTATTATATAATTAAAAATTAGATACGATTGAAATTCGTAAAGTCGTACTTAATTTGTAAATGTTGTAACTAAAATGTTCATCGATTATTTGGTGGTACCAAGTTCGACTGGTCTTTTAGTCTATTCTAGATGCCAAAAAATATTTTTGTAAACTTAGCTGAGCACTTTATTATGATTAATGATTATGATCTTGTGTTTTTATATTACTATCTGTCTTCAGAGAAAAAATTACAATGTCTGTATTTTGTCATCGTGTCTCTTTTTATTCTATCATTTCTGTTTGACCTGAGAGTATAGCCCTCTGTGACGCTCACTAGACGTCTGCTATTACGTGCGTTGATAGATGGGTAAAATAAATTATTTCGGAATTCGATTATTTGAAGTTTGTGATTGTTTTTTACTCGTTATCCGCATTTTGTACGCTAAAATCACTCAAATCTCCTTTTGTGGAGGCACTGGTGAAGTATGCGAGGTTAACGCATCTGCTTGCATATTTATGTGGACGTTTTCAAGTGACCGTGACTGCGTAGAAGGTTGCGAGTCTCTGTAGATCCTCTCTATAATGTAAAACGTCCTTTGAGAGGTGTCTTTTGCCATGCAGATATGTAGACATCTCCACGCCACTCCAATCTTCATGCGAAATAAAAGTGTTCAGCGAAAGAAGGCTTTGTGGTTGAGATGAAATATTTTCGTGGAATATGAGTGAATAAGCCTTTTAATAATTCCTTGGGAATATACTGTGCGCCTGTGGAGCTTCCCGAATGGAAATACTGTGATATTTTATTTTAGAATAATATGATGTACGGATCGATTTTAATGGAATAAAAGATTGGTATATTGCGGAATTTACTTCTAGGAGGGCTTTGATGGGGTTCGTATTGTCTGCAATGGTGATCTTAAATCAACTTGCACGTACATATAGTGAATTCAAATGTTTCGTTAAATAAGCAGCCATTGCTAAAATTTAAGCTATACGCAATAATATGACTTAATAAGCTATATTTTCGTCATAATGAAAGTTAACACTTACCGTGCCGAACTTAGTACTGTAGATCTGTACCCCAGCCTTGGCAATCTCCAATACTTATGCGTTATTTCTTAACAACCCATGTATTATGGGAGGAATAATTGATTGGTATTATTTTTATTAATGAATTTAGCTTTTTTTTTCTTAATTTGTTTATTTAGAGGCTAGTACCACTTAAAAAAAATGGCAAACTGCGATAAAAAAAAGGATGGCGTAATATTACACCCGTAGCAAAAATCGAAGGATATCACGTGGCATAATGTACATTCTACGCAGCAAGCCGCCA
This sequence comes from Ischnura elegans, assembly GCF_921293095.1. Taxonomy (NCBI): domain Eukaryota; kingdom Metazoa; phylum Arthropoda; class Insecta; order Odonata; family Coenagrionidae; genus Ischnura; species Ischnura elegans. The sequence goes on from NC_060257.1 coordinate 79,636,861, forward strand.
AAAAGGTGAGTGGTAGGGGGTGTTAGGACACCCCCTGTATGAATAATGTTGCGCGCATATTTACGTAATGGTTACGTTATGTTACGCACATAACACGCAAAGTGTTAAAATCAGCGACTGTTGCCACTGAAATAGCCTAAGTCATTACAGCTCTGTCTCCAAAGGCATTTGATTCCGAAATCGCTTGATTTTTTTAAGCATTTTAAACTTTAGGATAATGGCGGATAATGTTCGATTCTGAAAAAAGAAATATTTGAGCAATGCTCGATTCTTGAATCATGATTTGATATACTTATTTTAGAATAATAAATATTGTGAGTGATGCCACTCATTGTAAATTCTAAAGATTCCTTTAAAAACATTTTACCTTTTCAAATTCAAAGCAAACTGAATTGAACAATAGGTAATTTTTTTGCATCATGGTTCACATTACGATTGTCCCAGCGATCGTATTAACGATAGTTGGCAGAACTAGCTGTGTGCATGCAAGTCTGGACAATATTTCACAGTTCCTATCGTTGCCACTTAACGATGATTGGGCACTGGATGACCGGAAGAGGAAGCGACAACAAGAAGACGAAAAGTTTTAGAAGCTCCTATTGCTCTATTTTTTTCGTGGATTTGTCCAAGCAAGGAAGAATATGGGCGGAAGAAAAATTATACTTTAAATACACGTTGAAACGGTAATATCTTAACCCACCCTACCACGACAGCTTTGCTAATCGTCAATTTCTCGTACACTTCAGATTTCAGCACTGTAGGGCAGCACAGGTTTAAACCATCGTGGTGTGAATGCTCGATAGTTCCAACGATCGCTGGAACAATCGTAATCTGAAGGAGGCATCAAGTAAGGTTACAGGGCTGTTGGTCGGAGGTGACACTGGGGTGGTTGTTTTTTGAGAGGACGTACCGCGGGAAATTGCCGAAAGGGAAAAATTTCGGGGTGGGGGTTAGGGTTGAAGCCCCATTGGTCCTCCTCCTGGATAAGTGCATGCACAGGGTTGACGTTAACTTTGTTTCCACCCCCTAATATTTTCCCCTAAAATCTGATATGGTTGTATAATTAATCGCTCTTTTAAAGTTTCTTGATTAAAGCTTTCGCGGCTTACGGTGATTAAAGAGAGACATACGGCAAGAATTACAAAAGGTGTGGTAGTTTTTTCACAGAATTTATTCAAGGCGACCGGTTTAGTCGCAAAGGCGACATCCTCAGGTATAGAGTTCGTTATTTTGATGTTTATTTGGTTGTTGTTACGCGTTGGTAGGGAGGGTTGCGGAATTGGTAGGTTAATGTGTGCTTAAGGTAGTTCTGGGACCGGTGCGGTGGTTCAGGCGAGGTGGAAGCGTCACTCAACTTCAGTGGAATTTCCAAGAGAATGGTTGACAAAAATATTCTCATTAGCTAAAATTCCATTCCTAATGTGCTTTCTTCCTTTAACCTTTATACCCTTTTAATTCTTTATCATGGATTTTCACAGAGTAAAGCCTAAAACTATCGAGTTTATGGATACATACGGGTGTATGTCACGTGATGTATCAAAAACCATTCTCTTGAATAAATTATCGGCACGAAATCGGTCGCACAGAGGGCGGATATTGGAAAAAGCCGGACAAAGTTAAAAGTGACTTTTTTTTAGTTAGACTCTGGAAACTTCGCATTTATACTAAAATTATTGAAATTTATGGATATATACTTCATTTGACATATGTCTCACCCGTTTTTGAGATACATAGGCTGAAACATGAACAAATTTCCAATAAAACGCCCGTTTTCAATTTTCTCTGAAAATCTTCCAAAGTAAATAGATGGTGAAGTTATAGGCGGATTGCTGCGTAATGAAAAACATTTAATCTGTTTCATGGTGTTTATTCTTCGATTTTCTGTAATCTTAACGAATATCTTCGATAAATTCTTAACATGCAATTACAAAATGGCGGACACTTTTTTTCAACAATGCACAATCGTGCGAAAGATCCACAGAGAAAAAAAATCATCCGCCTTGACCGGGATTCGAACCCGAATCCACAGGGAAGAATGACGCCTCGGTAGCTAACTGGCTCAAGCACTCGACCGGAAATCGGGGGATCCGGGTTCGAATCCCGGTCAAGGCGGATGATTTTCTCTGTGGATCTTACTCACGTTAAGTTAGGTTGTTATCTCGTTCTATTCACTTCCAGCCTTGTGTTGGAAGTGCTTTTTCCTTCAAGAGGGCCACTTTGTTTGTCGAAATACGTGTTCAAGGATACTCTGCAAGTAAAAATTGCTTCGTTGCTCGAGATCCAGTCTGCCTAAAGTTGTGGGGTTCGGCCAGTATAAAGGGCAGACCTACCCTAAATGACCTACATACTGGGTTCGAGTCTAGGCTCCTCAGTTGACGCAGATCCCCGACCTGGGGCTTGTGTTTGAAATGCTATAGATAATTTCGAGCGAAGAAAAATTAATCTGGGAGAACTAAACTGCGCCTTTGGAGATTTTGAAGAGCTTGGTGCAACTTGGTTGAGTCGTCCTAAGGGATTGTGTTGTGAGCAGCTCGATGTTATTCCTAGCGAGAAAAAGTCGATCTTGGAGACTCGATTGCTTTCTTTTTCAAAGCACTTACAAACATCGAGTTTTGTCCCTCTAGATTCCCACTTGAACTTATCTCGAGCGCGCGAAGTTTACAATAGAAGATTCTCCAACCGCTTCTGGTTCTGATGCAACCCACCGAGCGAAAAATGTCTGTCTAGTCGAGCCTAACTACCTTTTATAAAGCACTTAAAATCTCAAATGCAGTGTCATGTCATATGATGCCCTGTCGAACTCCATTTTTATTTATTTTATTTAATCATAAATAGTTCATTATATGGGCTTTTAATTATATAAATTTATATGCTATTGTATGTTTTGTTAGGTAGATTATGTCTTAGATTGATTGTGTCTTAGATGTCTTAGATTGTCAATTGTTTGTTTAAAAGAACGTTGCCATGTGTCGTTGACAAAAAGAAGGGGATTGTCGGAAGGAAAGTTTAACGTATGTTTTGCTAGTTTGATGTCTTTTGTTGTTTATTGTTCGTGTTAAAAAACGTTGCTATGTGTTGATGATAAAAATATGGGGATTTTTGGAAAGAAAGTTTAAGAGGGAATAGCTGTAATAAAGAGTGGAAATTCCAAATTTATATATTAACGTATGTTTTGCTTGTTTGATGTTTTATATTTTTATTGTTCGTGTTGAGAAACGTTGCTATGTTCAATGGTATCAACAATGTGGAAGTTAATACACGAAAATAAAAAGGAGACTTCGTTGATTTCCGCGAAATCAACAAAGTCTACTTTTTATTTTCACGTTGCTATGTATATTGCTGATGAAAAGAAGGGGATTGTTGGAAGGAAAGCTTAAGAGAGATTACGTGTAATAAAGAGGGGCGATGCCGAATTAAATAATTTCAAGGAGGTTTATAGATTTGAGGAATCCCGAAGTAGCAGCAGCTGTTCAGTCCCATCATATCTAGTTTTTTTTACCGCTCTATGTTATGTCGAGCGGTTTAAACAGAATCCCCAGACAAAATAGAATCACCATGCCACTTGAATGAACTGTAACGTCGACAGAGGGCTTTGTGGTTCAGGTTAAAATGTTCTCGCGGCCTATCGGAAAGCAAGCCCAGGTTGATTGATCTCCCAGGCAGCTCTCGCAACGAATTTTAATGGTCCTTCAAAGTATTGGAGCGTTTTCAGCAAAAATATTCATCTGCCTCTCTTCGCATCGTGGCTTGTCGAGCGTGTTAAAGTTCTGTTAAGAGCAATATAACGTTCGATCCACTTTCATGCTCGCTCACCTTTTAAACATAGTGAAGTTATTTGGATTTTCACTTAGTTGCGAGTTTCCATCTCAACCACCCTACTCAAATTTTTGTCTGATGTGTAAAGTGTCGAAATCTTAAAGTATAAACTTGCGATATTCCGGCTAAAAAAAATGTCAAAATTTTTTTTGTATACCATTCTGTTCTGTAAATTATATTATTGTATAAAAAACCCGATTGTTCATTTTTTAATGTATAAATATTGTATATCGTTTTAATCTTTGTATTTTATATTGTTCATACTTTTTCTTACATAGCCCTGATGATGATGATTTAAAAATAAATCGAAACGTTGGCTGAAACTTGTTTTAAAATTGACCTAAACTCCAAGAAATATTATATCGTATATTAAACAAGATCAAGAAAAGAAAAAAAAATATAATAATGATATTCAGGTTCTGCAGAGTGTATTGTTTTAAACGTTAGCCGATGCCTGACCATTGAAAATTTATCTAAGTTTTTACAAAGGAGTAATATTTGAGATCTAGTCCCTGTGTGAAATCAATGGTCGACGAGGTTACTTGGTGGAATATTGAAATGATATATAAAATTCGAACTATGTTGTATTCCAAACAGATTTATTAAAAGAACCGAACTATTTCAACCTTTCCAGGTCATTATCAAGAGGCTATAAGAGAGGACTTCTTGATGATGTCCTGGAAAGGTTGAAACCTGTCGATTGTTTTAATAAATCTGTGTGGTATACATCATAAAATAATTTTTGATTATGTATTCAATGTAGCCCGAATGTTTCGGGCAAATATCTTAAGTTATAAACATATAAAACATTTAAAAAAAATCCTTTCGGCTAGACCGAAATGAAGAAGTAGAGTTGATAGCACTTAAAATTTAAAAAATCTATCATTATTAAGAAAATTTTCATTCGTCACGGATTGGGATATCATATTTATTAGACAAATTAACCAACATATTATCACATGAATACTTGTGTATTTTGTGAAATTAATGTGTTGGGGTAGTACTGATTTTTCCGTAGTTTTCGGGAGCTTTGGCAGCCGTTTCATAATTAATTTACAAACTCAAGACACTATTTAAGAAAGTGACCTGCGTCATACAAATCAAAGTAAAGGAAATCGGTTTATTTGTGTTATCTATGAAGCTTTTTCATCCATACGATTTTTTAACGATATTTCCTCAAAATGTGGCTTAAGATTGCTCCTATATTGGGTGAGAAATAATTAGGAAGTTCTCAGAGAATTTTTTGTTCCTTTTTCAATGAAATAGGTAGATATCTCTCAATGACCAACGGGATTTATAACCGTTAAATCATGCCCACATGAGCATTTGTAGCTGTAAAGCCCCTATACAGAATGTAATTCGTATGAGTAAATTAAGTCCCTATATAGAACTTTGTGGTTGCCAATACGCTATACGCCATCGTTTAATTTAGGGAAAAGGGTGTTATTTTGGCATTGGAATTGAAAATATCAAAGATAATAATATCGTGGGTGAAAATGAAATACAAAATGATAGAATTAATTTATTTTTCGATATCGGTACCAGTATAAAGTACAACCGCATATTTGCTATCAGATTGCTTTTTGATATTTTAAACCCCTAGTATTTATACATACTTTTCTACCCCTTAAAATAAGAGTTTTCCGAATAAAATATATTAGAATAATAACATTTTAAGATACCTACTGCTATGGTAGAAGTAGGTTGATCGGAGTAAGCGCTTTTTATATGGGGGAGAACTTTGATTGTTCGAATTAAAAAATCCATGTTTCTTGCACCTTTTTTAATATACAGCAATTAAAAAAATATGCCACACAAAAAATTTGAGAAAATTGGATGTAAGCTAGGTTGTTGCTTGGTGTACTAATTAATTTGAGCATTTCCCTGCATATGAAGGCTTATGAAGAGGGGTTTAAGCTCTTTTCCCGCGAGACATCGGCATTCGTGCGAACAAAAGAGTCTTTTGTTAAGAGTTGACTTGCTTAGTTGGAGATAAACACGTTCATTTTAGTTCCTCGAATGCCCATGCTGCCTCCTTTTTTGCGCGCCACCTTCATTTAAATGCTAATTCAGAATCCCCGCTACACTTGCGCATGGGAGATTAGTTCGTATGCATCAGGCTGGTCAGTGGACCTAGAGTGGGCTTTGTGCAGTAATCCTGCCCTTGCATGTAATGCATGAACCCTCGCCCCTATCTTGGATGCTAATGTCACAGTGTGACAATGTTAGCATGGTGATCCTCTGATCTTTGTTCATTTTATCTTTGCGGGTGAGCTGGTGTGGCTAAAGCAAGTGGGGGTGAGGGGAGGGAAAGTTTCTCGACACGTGACTTTCCCTTTGCCAATCAGCAAACAGCGGGCGTGGCCTCAGTCCGTCGCTCTCAGACCACCGTCGAGTGAGCATCGTGAATCTGCTCGTGGAGCAGTGTTGCCAAACCTCACGCGTTCTCCTTGCATGTCTTAAACAAGGAGGTTGTAAATATACTGGAGGGGGTACTACTGGTTTCGAGCGTGGAGCGAAGTGTATTCGGAATGGGGGTGCTTGGGTAGGAAAAACCACCCCACTTTCATCAAAACATTAACAATCTCATTAGGGTCAATTATTACTATGGGTTCTACAGCCAGCTCAGCTGAAAATAAAATTTTATGTGAGTAAACTAGTCATTTACCTGCACTTATGCTGGTATTTAATTTTATTATAGCCAACGGATATCTAACAATTATAGTAATAAAGTATATTTTCAAGGTTATCCCCACCAGTAGCGTGGCTAACGGACACAGAGTCTATACATTAATAGAAGTATCGCGAATGATGGGAAAAATCCGAAGACAATCGCCGGCGAAATACTAATGTTTACGGTAGCATTTTTCACTTAATTTAGTTAATTTTCAGAAAAAATCTTAGCCACATCAAAACATCAGTCGGAGACTGAGTCCAAAAATTGTGAAACCGAGATGGCGGAACTGTGACCACATTAAAAACTCAGAAACAGCGCCTCTAGATATTTACAACGTCCTTGCCTTCTGACTTCCGTCGAGTTTATATCGGGTTTGCTCGTGGAAGCTGCAAAGGGCCTATTGAAGGCACAACTCCGATGGATGGGGATTTGTAGATAATTGTTTCACCCTATAGTAACCCGTTCTTGGAAGGTGTCCTTTAAAGAAATCCAGAGTATAAGGAAACTAGTTCCCTACTGTTAAAAATATCGTATAAAAGACTACCCAGGAAACATTTTCTTTGTAAACATCTTCTTGAATACCAAGGCATCGTAGTGCATGTGCGTAAGGTGTGATATTATCGTACTCTCGTGAATCAAAAATAAATTTAATACAGGCATTTTTTTCTCTTTGTAGTTTTATATCGAGTTTTCTTGTTAAATTGCCATATACTATACTATGTTCATTTTTATATCTGCGAGTGAGCTGGTGTGGCCAAAGCAAGTGGAGATGAGGGGAGGGAAAGTTTTTCGACATGTGACATTCCCTTTGCCAATCAGCAAACAGTAGGCGTGGCCTCAATGAGTCGCTCTCAGACCTTCGCCGAGTGAACATCGTGAATCTGCTCGTGGAGCAGTGTTGCCAAACCTCACGCGTTCTTCTTGTGTGTGACTAAGTATACCATCCACCTTAGGTGCCTCATTCAGCGTGATAGCTGAAAATATCATGGGCTTCTGTGAAAGGATTATCCCCAATGCCTTCCAAATGAGTAGGTATATTGTCTCGGCGTCGGGGCCAAAATACCTGTGGCCAACTATGACTTACACGCTTTCAGTGACAAACTAGGGAGGCTATGCACATTTGGCAACGTTAATTTCGCTACTACTCCTTCTCTCGGTATATCCCCTCCCACATCAGCGAAGTTTTCCGAGAATGTCCAGGCTCTCACGGAGGCTCACGCTGATAAGCTGAAGGTGAATAGGAAACATAATAAAATAAACACTGTTGAATGTTCCACGGAAGTTTACTTAACCAACCCAGGTTTCGACATTACACTATGTCATTTTCAGAGGTTACATTGCATTTCCTTACAGTATGTCATTGACAGTGTAATTTCGAAACCTGGGTCGGTTAAGTAAACTTCTGCGGAACAAAAACAGTGTATCTTTTATAATGTTTCCTGTCACCAAGTTCCACCAATTATCGCCATCCAGCCTTAAATTGATAAAGTGAATAGATTATAGTTTTCCAAATCAATCTGCATTCTGAGGGATTTTAAGAGAGTATGCAAGAGAGTTTTGGTGTCGCCTGATTGACAGTTGCTGCTTAAATTTACCTTTTAACCATTCTCTTTTCATTCCTTCTGTGTTTTATGATTTAAGGAAGTGAGTGATGGGAAATTACAGCTGCGGAGAAATCAAGGGGGTAGAGGCCTTCGAAATGTGTTACTAGAGAAGAATGATGAGGATCAAATGGATCGACCGAGTTAGTAATGAGGAAGTCTTAAGAGGAGGAAGACAGAAGAGAAGTTTTATGAAAACCTTAATAAGAAGACGAAACAACCTTATAGGCCACATCCTGAGACATGATGGACTGTTAAATACAATCTTCGAGGGACAAGTCGATGGCAAGAGCGGATGAGGATAACCTCGTGTCAAATTTATGGAACAGGTAAAGAATGATGTGAAAGAGAAGAAATACTCAGGTGTGAAAAGATTGGCTGATGGAAGCATTGAGTGGAGAGCTACGTCGAACCAATCTTAGAATTGTTGAACAGTGATGACGTTGTGATTTTTATATTTAATAATATATCTTGGAGTTTTAGGCCAATGTAAAAACAAGTTATAGCCAACGTTTCGATTTATTTAAAATCATCCTCAGGGCTATGAAAGAGAAAACATGAACAATATAAAATACAAAGATGACAACGATATACAATATTTTTACATAAAAATGTTACGATAGCGTTTTTTTACAGTAATATAATTTAAAGTATACACATATATATATAAAAGAACAGAATAGAATGCACAAAAAATTTTGACATACCTCTTAAATTTGTACATATTTATTGATGTTGTGTTACTAAGGTATTGCCACACCTAATTACCATTAATTTTGATTGAATTTTTGAGTTGTGTTTTTTGCAATTCACTTAAGGTTTCTGCAAAATAATCTTTTTTAACTGAAATAATGAATTATAAATGATAAGAGAAAGGTGCTGTAAATAGTTTACATTTTGATTACCTCAAATTATGAATTGTAATTATTGTTTTCTATCGCCCTTGTTATTATACAGCTCCATTGCACTCTTCATTTCATTTTTATTAGTTCTTCGCGTTGTTAACCGTGACGCTGGAGAATATGTTATACCGAAACTGTGGTTCTTTAAACTAAAATTCAGGTATTGACCATACCAGAGGATGATTTACAAAAGCAAATGAATTAAAAAGACGGTAGAGATGAATATAGTGAGTATTCATTATCAAGGGTTTTAAGAGAGCGTGAACTTCAAACTTTTGTCACGGAATCGTTGGCAGTAGATTGTTGAAATATCTTCCTGTCAGAATAAAAAAAACTTAGTGAGTTTGACATGAATAACACTATTTATTCCGGGTTCCACCGCGTCTAAATTATTTCCATGATAACAGTTACGCTGATATTGCAACCAGTATCTTCAGGTCATGTGTGGTAAATTTAATTGGAAATGAATGCCCTTGATTATCAGGATAGCATCTCAATCAGTTGATCCGTCTTAAAATTTATTGAAACCGAATGGTTCCAAGCGTATATCCCATAACTTTAATGTGCGTGAATTTAAAAGTTTTTATTACAAGTTATACAACCACGTTCCAATAAATTTATTCGATGAACGTGGAAATATTCTCACTTCCCATCTCTAATCTTAAATTAAGGCTTCTTATGTATCAGGTTATTATTTGAATGGATGTGAATCTGAAACACTTAATGTCAAATTGGGTGAAATTGCACAACCGTATTTTTGGTACTCGCTCAAACATCTCGTTTAATTGAGCTTAAATGGCCAATATCGCTGGAGGTGGGGTAAAGTCTTCGCCTGCCAACCAAGAGGTCGCGGGTTCGAGTCCCGCTTGGGTGACTACCCATATCCAGGGGAAACATGCTTGTTTGTGTACGTTTAACTGTTAACATGTTAATAACCCCGATGTAAAAGGCCGTACAGAGCTGTTTTAGGTGGTATGTAAATAATAACTAAAAAATGATTGATTTTGGCAATTATAATCGCAAATCTTCGTCCAATATTAATTATTTAATGTCCTTAAAAATCCAGGGTATTGAATATTTGGCTGAACACCCAAGAAAAAACTGTTTTCATGGTAACTGAATATTGAATCCTAGAAATGTTTGCGACCCCATGTTTATGGACAAAAAATGCTCAACATTGTCTCACCTACCACCTCCTAAAGTATCGCAGATTCTTCTTGAAAGTCAACAGTAAGTCAAAAGCTGTCGAGCTTGTAATCATTACCTAGTTGAGTGCGCTGGTTGTACTAATACAACTGAGCATTTGTTTCTTCAGTTACGCAGTCATAATTGGCCATCGGCGTTTGCATCCCTATATCACATAGCGGAATTGTCGCTTAAGTTGAATCCTCCTGGCCTATTATGGTCTTTACCAGTGACTCTGGAAGTTCAATCATCTGATCCCGTCAAGGTTTGAAATTACTTCACTAATTTTTGTTTTTAGCTCATCTTTTATTACTGATTGAATCATTGATAAGCAAAAATATATAATCGTTTATTATACGTTTGAATATTGCTTAGTCCCTCCAGGGGTATTTTTCTTGAGATGCGTTAAATTATTTTCCTTATGACTGCATTCAAACTTTACAAATCGATAACGAAGAACATTTAGTCAATCCATCAAAGAAATAATCATAATTGGTGAGTATAGATAAGGAAAATATTTCCGAGAACTTTTCAGAAAATAATTGAATGCAGGAAATGAGAAATATTATGTGGAATGACTACTTTTTGATAAATTGGATAGCTCCAATTTTTAGTCAAAGAAATTGAGCATTTAAGCAGATTAGCTCGATAATTTTCCTAGACATTTTTGATTGGATGAACATTTAGATTTTTTTTATCAATGAACCTTTTATGATTGTACATTTTAGCTTCCTCCAAATTTCTGTAGTTTTTAAAAGGTTCTCCCTCTTTTTTCGCGACTTGCGCCGATAAAAATTAAAATCCAAGTAGTCCTATTGCGCCACCTTGCGGTACAGCCCCCTTTCTGATGAGAACATAGTTTACATCGAGATCTCTGAAAAATTAGGCTAAGATATTTTAAATGAAAACTTCCCATGAAATTTTATATTTAGAACAACTGTAAAATGTTAAAAATTAAGGAATTAATATAGCCTTAAGTTTTTTTTTTGGCTTTGTACCCATATTCTAGTCATAAATGATTGTGGCTGGAATCAAAGTATGTTTTCTCTGGACTAAATCTTAAGACCTTATCTCACTCCTTTGTGTTCAATTGATAAAACCCAAATATGACCACCAAAAGCCAAACTACGCCCTAGGTCTAGATAGGCGAGTTCACATGATATGCACAAGGACTGCTTTTAAAGAGAAGTATTTGATTTGCCCTAAGGTATAAGGGCTGTGATTTTTAATGCCAAAGAGAGCACGTTTGCTCGCCGTAAGGAGTGCAATTAACGCAAGCGGAAATTCTTAAAGGCTTCATCTGGAGCGGAACACTCAACGCTTCGCTCTTTCCTCCTGACCTTGGCCCATCATTCAATGCTTTGAAATCTAAGTGACCAGTTTAATGGCGGAATAAAATTGAAGCAGACATTGCATACTTTTATGACGAACGCCTGTCCTAATTGCTTACACCTTTGACTTGGTTCTATTGAGCGTTCTCCCTCTTTTTTCGCGACTTGCGCCGATAAAAATTAAAATCCAAGTAGTCCTATTGCGCCACCTTGCGGTACAGCCCCCTTTCTGATGAGAACATAGTTTACATCGAGATCTCTGAAAAATTAGGCTAAGATATTTTAAATGAAAACTTCCCATGAAATTTTATATTTAGAACAACTGTAAAATGTTAAAAATTAAGGAATTAATATAGCCTTAAGTTTTTTTTTTGGCTTTGTACCCATATTCTTCGTTTCATTTCTGCCGACACGTCGGAAAATGACTTTTTTCCTATTTTAAATGCGTATTTATCTCACACCGTTTCAGATTTTACTCAAAATTGAGTTGACCGTTGGTCTGAATCAACGATTAAATTTAGGTGTCACCTGATTGGCTGATTGTTAATAATTTGCTTTTAAATTATTTTCTGTTCCTTCCTTATTATGTTATTATGTGTTTCCTGCAATTTTCTTAAGGTTTCAAGTATTGTAAATATGAAAGCGAGTATCACGGTTGAAATTAAATTAGGATTCAGGATTTGGATTTCGATGGCTTCCTTGTGTATGATTTTATTAATAGATTGGAAGCACCACGATAGCTATAACTGGCTGATGGTAGGTAGCCTAAACGCTGCGATGGTTTTTAATACATAATTATGTAATATATTTGCTAATAGATGCTAGGTCAGCGATTCCATAAATTTTAATTAAACATTTTTGTGTTTATATGTCAGCCTATTGTATTCCCGTCAACCGGTTTTTCAAGGTAATGTTTGTTTATGGTAAGTGAAATAATGAATTTTAAAAGACAAGAATAAGGTGCTATAAATTGTTTATGTTTTGATTACCTGCCTTTAAAGATTATAATAATAGATTTCATGCTTCCTTGTCATTATTTCGTTGCATGGCTCTCTTCATTTCATTTTTATGTGTTGCTGATGTTCTTAAACCTGACGTTGGAGAAACTATACATATCTATACTTTGAATGCACTGTAAATTAAAATTCAATCATTGACCAAATCGGAGAATGATTTATAAAAAAATATAAAAAAGTGGGCGATGAGAATGTTATGAGTATTCATTTTTTTCTTGCCGGAGGTTTATTTATAAAAAAATATTAAAAAATGGTGGAGAAGAAGGTAAAGAATGTTATGAGCATTAATTTTTTACTTTTCTAATTTTTTTGGGGGCATCCGCGATCCCTTATAACCCTACCCCTTGACGGTAGAGAATTCATATACGAAGCTTTGTTATACTATAAAATTAAAATTCAACCACTGGCCAAGCTGGAGGATGATTTATAAAAAAAAACAAATTGAAAAATGGCGGAGGAGAATATAGAGAGTATTAATTTTTTTAAATTCCTAATATTGGGGTGGTGGGCCCCTGACAGCCCCTGCCCCCTAGCGACATGCCAGGCCTCATGCTGCGCCCTTCATTATTCGACGTAAAAGCGAATAGGGACAGAAGAAGGATGGAGCGTGAAGAGAGGTTTGATGATGGAGGCTTTTCCGTAGTTCCCTCTGCGGCCGTCGAAAATTGCGCGGCGCTGAGTGCACACACATGGAGGCGAGACGCCTTTTCCCTCTAACCGATTGGCAAACAGCAGATTCTCTTCTCTCTCTCTCTCTCTCTCTCTCCTCTCAGTGTGTGCACGGACACAAAACGATTCTCTCCGAAGAGAATGAGGTCGTTCGGAGGTGTAGGGGAGGTCGTAAAAGAAAAAGGACCCAAAAAGGTCGTCGGTCGGTCGCTCGAATGAAACTGTGGAGTCACAGCGCCGAGTCGTAATTTCGTGAGACGATCGGCGTGGGAGGCAGCGCCGCGAGTGGTCGTACGGCGAGTTGAAAAGAGAGCGTAGTGAAGGGGGGATTATCTAACGAGTGATACAGGGATTAGGTACTCACCTCTCACCCTTGAGGGCAGCACTTGTTCGGTTAAATACTATGGAAAATAATTTATTGGAAATATTAGCTTCGTAAGCAATTTCTGCTGTATTTGTGCCGCTGATCAATAAATTTTGGGAAATATCAAGATAGCCGAATGCGTTGGGTCATCCCAAATTAATGCAGCCAATGGGGAATAATTTCAAATTAACATTTTGCGATAAGGCCGCAGCGAATTTTGTTTGTTCAAATAAATAGTGTTGCCTTGTATTGATTGTTAGGTTCTTCTGGAGTTTATTATGTGTCTCTAAAAGCTGAATTTTTTACGAGTACTAATCGTATTTGAGTAAGTGGAGAACCGCCGATGATTTTTTCTAAGGCTCCGATAAGCTCTGTCCCGATTAGAGGGGATCAGTACTTACCACACGGTGCACATCCTGATGAAGAAATGCGTATGAAATCTCTTAGTTTTTCTTTCGACGCATTTTCCAGTATCACTCCCGTAACTAATCATCTTCTCTTACGATATAGTCGATTACAAGGTGTTTGAACATTTCGTTATTTGCTGGTGCAAATGAATAGTGTCGTATTGGGTTACTTGTTAGGTTCTAGGGAAATTATCGGGTGCGAGGTCTCTTTTTTTTAAGTATGCAGTCTCCAAATATTTCATCTTCCTGTAGAAAAATGAGAAAATGAATGTACGGGTTGGCTTAGCTAGCGATGTGTGGTACATGTCGGTCTCACATAGTATGTCTTTCTATTTTTCGAATTTATCGTCTCGAACAGTATGTTTTACATAATAATAATTATAATTTCAATATTGTGCGCCCTTAGTCGCTCGAGAAGAAGTCGCCAAGGGGACCACGGCTAAACGTTAAAAGTTATCACTAGATCTATCGAGCGCTTTGCTCCTGAATGAAGGGTAGTGGATTCAAATCCCTGGCGAACCGAAGAATACCTAGGTTGCTGCAGGGAGCTGGCGGTAAAAAGGTTTAAAACATAAGAACTAAGTAGGTATAAAAGAATTTACCATAAAGAATACTGAAAATGAGTAGACAGCTAATTGAAACCAATTTGAGCATTGTCTACTGTTGATGGTGATAAACTACTTCCCGATTCTACGAAGTTATTGCTACATCTATCGTGCGCTTGGCTTCTGGATGAAGGGTTCTTGGTTTGAATCCCGGGGGTACCTTCGGATACTTGACTCATAAATCCTTGGAGAATCAGATGGTCTAGGGAAAGAAACTGGTACCCTTACCCTGAATATATGAAATTCGCACACCCAAGGCGTAATCCATGCGAGCTCTATCCTCACCTATGCAAAACAACCTTCAAGTTGAACAACTTAACGAGTGAGTGTGTTATTACACGTAGTATAACTCCGGGACCCTGAATATGCTAAATTCACACACCCAAGGAGTAGTCCATGCGAGCTCTATCCTCACCTATGCAATATACCTTCGAGTTGTACCACTTAGCGAGTGAGTGTGTTATTACATGTAGTATAACTCCGGGACCCTGAATACGTGGAATTCACACACCCAACCCATTAGCGAGTGAGTTATTACATGTGGTATTATTCCGGGACCGTGGATGGCTTAGTCTGAGAGGTTTCAAAGTGAGGTTTTTAGTGAGAGTGAGAACGCCACTGGCACCCGAAAGCTATACAACCCGTTAAACATATATGCGAAGATTGTGACTCGATTTGGGCGCATTACGACTACAATCAGTGGATGCAATATGGGCTTCCTTTGGTCATCTGTCCCGTAATGTTCATTCATAATTGAATCCGTGAACTTTCACGCACAGCAATCCAGCATATGTTACTCCAAGCCTGTATAAAAAACAAGCAACATAAGTTTTCAGCATACAACCCATTTAACCTACGGAAAGTCCACGATAAATTCGATCGATTGCCACTAAAGCCGCAGTGGTTAAGGAACTCAAACAGTGTAGTTACGATTAAATTCAATTTAAATTAATAGTAGATTCATAGTAGTAATCGATACTCGAGCGAAAGCCCATAAGAACTCATACAAGAGGCTCAGCAGTTACGAAACAACAGCATGAAGTCCGGTAATATTGGCCTTCGACGGCTATGTTCATTCGACGCAACTCAATTCTTTGAATTAAATGAAAAATAGATGATTGATCAAGTACAGTGAGTAAATTTATTTTATCCTATTCGTAAGGTAAAAATCGAATAAGAGTATTTGCAGAAAAGCTGGAATATTTTCTGAGGCTCCTTTAACTTCTTGCCTGATTATAGGGGATCTATACCTTAGGTGGGGCCTTATTTTCAGAGTTGATAAAACGTTATGTTTTCCTTGTTTCAAAATAAGGGTTTATATTCATGTATTAAAATTTGGTTACTTTAAAATATTGGGAACCCGTGCCACAAGGGCCCTGAGTGCTGAGGACCTAAATTAAATTTTTTTTTGGGGATGAAAAAGCGCTATCTTCATGAAAAAAACCTGAAAGTAAAGTTCTTAAAAGGCCGAATTTCAGTTTGTTCCGGCCTATATCCAAGCGTCTATATACTATAAAGCCCAGTTACGACCACTCACTAATACCAATGTTTGGGGTGAATGAGACGAGATACGACAAAAAGTCTTATGACGACCCTCTCTAAAATTGTCTGAAACCTTAGGTAAAACTATGAAAACACTAAATTTCCCATTATATATCCGTCTATTCACGTAAAATTGAGAATGGGGACTAGTTCAAAAAATGACCACCAAAATCCAATGGCGGCGCGGCGATCAGATAAAAACAAAATATCATAGCAACATATGTTTATGCAAACAAAAGGAGCAAAATTGGAAAGTAGGTAAAGGGTTTAAAACGAAAAGATAGATACACGAATTAAAACGAAAATATGATGAAGAAATGGTAGGAAATTTAGAAAGTAATTTTTGAAAAGTCAATTTCTGAACGGCTTCTTTCCATATGAATAAAAATTTGTTTACATCAAAGACGTTTATTCAAACGAAAAGAGGAGATGTATAAGGTACGAAATTGCTCATTGTTTTTGATAATTTACATTCCCTCCCAGCGAACAAAGGCAGAGCCCCCTCAGCGAGCAAAAGTGAGTTTATGAGATATGGTCCGTCGCAATGCAATCCAACCTCCATAGTGCTACTCTGCACCACGGCGCCGCTGAGGTACGGCCCGCACCACTTGCTAGAGACTTCCCCCTCTCCGCCCTCAGCAAAGTCATTCAGTGGAACATGAATATTACAAAAGAGGATCGTCAAATCGGCCTCTAAAATCCGCTGTCATCCACCGCGCATTTAAATGGGTTTACAAAAGTCGCCACTCGCGTCGCTGACGGACAAATTGATCCGAGTTTCACGGAGAAATAAGGTATAATTAGGGGCATTAACCGAAATTTATGCACATGATGATGTGATATATTGAATTTATTACTTTTATTTCATATTCCTCGCAATGACGAACATCAAAATATTGGAAAAAAGTGGATCGCATTGCACTCATCACAGCGCCGTGGACATTTTTGAAAACGGATTAAAATGCGGCAGAAGTGACAACAGAAATCAGCATAGGATGAAATTGGATCTCCTTTATGTAATCCCCTTGCAGTGGAACAAGTAAAGTGTACTTATTCCGCAGTACACATCCTGACGGAGCTATTAATTACTGAATCGTTTAGTTTTCATTTCGACGCATTTTCCTGTACCACTTCCGTAACTAATCATCTGCTATTACTATACAGTCGATTTCAAGTCGATGGAACCTTATGTTATTTGCTGGTGCAAATTAATAGCGTCACCTTTGATTGCTTGATATATTCTACGAGGTCAAAAATTCTCTGTTTTTAGTATATTGCCTCCATATTGCATTTCACTGTGAAAAAAAGAGAAACTGAAGGGATCGGTCGGGTAAAATAAACTTTTCATTTACAGTCTAAAATTTAGTAGCGGATCCATAGTTACATTCGAGCTATAAATAATTAATTTTATTTAATTAATAAACTAGAGCTGTAAACTCCATAAATGGTAAATATCGCTCTTTATTTGCAACCTTAAATTTAGTAGTAGATGCATAGTATCGCATGAACCATATTTAATTAATGATATTTAATTAACTACGGCTTTTTCCTGGAGCAGACTAAAAATATTGTGCCGATATTATTCTCTAATTGGGACGAGTCATGCGTCAGAATCAAAATTCATTTTTCGGGAGAATTTCATCCTAGATTCAATTACATGAATGAGAAGAATGCGAATATTATGGTGCAAAATGTATTTCGTATACAAAGGTGAAAGAACCAACAAAAGGAAAAGGCCCTAGGGAGGCATTAGGTAGCTTAGGGGAATTATGTTTCTACCTCATTCAACCTTTAATAACACTGTTTATGAGTTTAAGGTCTTGGAAAGGTGCGAAATAGGGAAAACCTACCTCTCTTCGAAATGTCCCTCCGTGTGAGATTAATCTCGAGATAGATTTTTAAATCATTTCCTTTGTGGATCTTCTAACATTGTTAGCTTTGAACTCTTTGACCTTATGTTCATCAACCATTTATTAAGAGACTCGGTACACAAATAGATTCAAATCGAGTAAAAGTGGAAGGGAAACGAACTGACTCTAATTACCCGACCGTGTGAAGTTCGCAAATTTTGGCTTGTTATCAGGTACTTGTGCTTCAACCTTGGTTGCTCTTAGCATATTTACACCTGGTACCAAAACTGTAGTGATGTATTGCTAATGAGCTCTACTTGTACTTTCAAACAGACGACTGATCTGCAACCAGTTGCTCTCATGCGTGGACTGAAATATATAATCATTTTGAAACCAGTCGCAATAGGGTGACATTTACAATTGGATTTTAGTGAGGCGTAAAGTATTCTAATCATATGCTGAATGTCTAAGGGTGATATTTTGGAAATATATATTCTTTGTGTTTTACAACACCCGATAGAGGAAGGGTTTCAGCGAGAAATTCCAACGCAGCCCATTTTTACACCATTCATGTTGGCTCTGATGCCAATAAAAAAAGCATTGGTTGCTGCGATAAATTGTATTCTTGAACTACTTTCACCCCAAATTTAGGGTCGAATCACTTCTTTTATTACGTAACATCTCAGTTCTTCGTTTCAGCATGAAAATGGCGCTCTGAGCATGAAATTTACGATTTTATGCTTCCTTATTGACAAAGAAACGTTTCGGGCACTATGAGGAAATTTGAGTTGCAGACGTAACCCAGTCACAGTGCATGCACTCAACTTGGATTGGTGCTGTCGGCAGTTGACACTCCTTGAAATGCAGCGAAAGAAGATGCGCTGGAGCAATATAATCAATATCTTTCTCCATGTAAAGCTAGAGTTGGGTTCGATTGTAGGGACGTATGGCAACGGAGCATGGGTTCAATGACAACCCTAGTACATAATCGGGCGTAAATGGAAAGTGACAGTATTGTCTTAACACGGGAAAGGGGGCGCGCGGGGTGATAATGACACCCCATGGTTCAAGTTTGACCCATTGCACGTACATCGTGGTATCTACAGTGTTGTTAGTTCTTATACCTTCAAGTTTACATATATTTTTACAATATACTGCGAGTATCCCATAAAATGTTCATTCCTCTTCGGGATCGGAACGAGTTAAAGTGTCCTAGGGTGTCACCCCTCTTCCGAGCCATATGGACTTCCCCTGAGCTTCTTCCTTTCATGAGAGATAATTATTTTTTTCTCTTTTAGCACAGAACATTACATTCAGCATGTTTAATAAGCTATTTCACGCCTTGAAACACAAAGTTGTAAAGTTAACAACAAATATGTTGCCGAATGTCAAATAACGCGCATGGAAAACTTCAGTTTAATACATTTCTCATTATCAATTTATTGCAATGGTGTAAAAGTAAATATTTAGTATCAATCTAATTCGATGGGCCTATTTAATAAAGAACACAACATAACTGAATCATTCCAAGTAAAGAGTAAAAAATATTTTCCCTTTACTTGGAACTTTACTCGATGGCACCCCACGCGCCTTCTAACATTACATTTCATAGCGCGCTCTCTCACGGGTTAAGAATACGACCCTAAGTGCCGCTCTGTCGTTACCCCTTTCACACTATGGTTCACCTTCCTAGCTTAGATTATTCCATGAAAGATTTACCGTGATTCTCATTGGGTGGAGAAGAAATATGCGACAACTTCTCCACTCTGAATGTAGTGGCGAATAATTGAGTGATGCTATGTCTCGGCAGTCACCTTCAAATTCAAACGGCGTCGAAAACCAACCTCAGCAGTACTGCGCAGTGCTCATCCATAAAGTGTCTGCCGTTAAGGTTAAAAACCTGCTGTAAATATTTAACGGCTGTATCTCCTTCAGTCGCTGATGGAACGATGAGAAAACATAGTGAAATTCAAGTGAAGAATCGACAGAGATTCCACCAGCTATGTTCCTGATTTATAGACGGCATAATGCTTTCAGGTGTTTTTTGCTTTCATTTGTTAATTATTCAGGAACTTTTATGTGCATCCATGATATTAAGCAAAATGTATCAATGCTTCAAATAAGTGATCTCTCGGATATTACTCCTCAGGTGAAAATATAAATATTCCGATCTTTTGAACATCCCAGCAGCAAAGTTTAAACTTTAAATACTTATTTGCGTAACTCTTTCGGATATCAATCCGCAGAATTGCCGGAAAAGATTAATACCCTGTGATTGTGAACATAAATAAGCCTTCCCTTGCACATGCTATCGGGCAGATATAAGCAAACAAAACAAAAGCCGATATGCTTGTTTCGATAATTTGTTTGATATGATACTCTAAATCCCTCCCTGTAATCTTAATGTAAGCATTTGTTGAATCAGTCTTCGTGCTCTTTTTTTATAAATCTCCATTATCTTTTTCAAAATATTTACTATGGAAGCAAGAATTGACGGAAAACATCATCCATCATCCTATCGCGTGACTTGTTCAAATATCACCGTTTAAATAAACACCATCCGCGATATTAAGTTTTTTTTGGAAGGAAAATAGGATGCTTGATTTCGGCTATAGCTGTCGAATGGCGGCTACGGTTCCTGAGACGCCGATTAGGACTGCTTCACTAGACTTGAGCGCGATAGACGATATTGTTTTTATCACTAGCGTTTCAACTCAGAATTTTTTCTATTATCCATTTGAAATTCGACTGCGATGAGGTTAAATTCTTGTGTGAGAAGGCCTACGCATTGTTGTCTCCAAACATCTTTTTTAATGGATCCATCTATTCTGGTTAATTGCAACTAAACAGTGTCCTGATTTTATAACAATGTAAAAGAATGCAACTTTTTGAGTAACTCCTTCCTTCTCCCACCGACCCTCGTTAGGGAAGGCGCGAGAGGGGGATAAGGCAATGAGGGGCGCAAGATCTATCAAATGAAACGAGACTCCCAGGGCGGGATCGCAAGGATACACTCCTGGGGCATGGTCTATAAGAGCGAGCTTTTTACCGATGCACCGCAGAAGGGGAAGGACAGGAAGGAGAAAGGAAGGAGGCGCCGCCGCGATAGGAGCCCGACGACGCCTCCTGGGACGGGATGGGGAAAGAAGGGATGGGACGAGGAATCCCGCACCGTCACAGAGGCGGGCGGGTCCTGTCACTAGCGAAACCAGGAAAACCATTGCTGTGCCAGCGATTTTGGAGGATTATGCTATGAGGAAGAAAAATCCATCGATCAAATCGCTAGATTGCAAGATCTATCAGCTGACCGTGAATGCGGCCTGCCAGCAAGGAGGTTGTAAATATACTGGAGGGGGCAACACAGGTTTCGAGCGTGCAACGAAGTGTGGCCGGAATGGGGGTGCTTGGGTAGGACAAGCCACGCCCACTTTGACCAAAACATTGACTATCCCATAAGGGTGAATGATTACTATTTGGTGAAATTTTTGGTCATAACTCGTTAACACGTTAAAATAACTTAATGAACGCGCAATGTAAACCTTTTTTTCTTACTTCATTGGTAGGTTCCGCGAAGTTATGCCTCAAAAATCTTTTCCCAGAGAAAAATTATCATCAATCACCACCGTTACGTTCTACAACCAGCTCAGCTGAAAATAAAATTTTACGAGAGCAAACTAGTCATTTACCTGCACTTATACTGGTATTTAATTTTATTATAGCAAACGGAAATCTAACAATTGCAGTAATAAAGTATATTTTCAAGGATATTCTCACCAGGAAAGTGGCTAACAGATACAGAATTTATACATTGATAGAAGTATCGCGAGTGATGGGAAAAATCCGATGATAATCGCCGGATAAATCATAATGATTATGGTAGCATTTTTCACTTAATGTAGTTCATTTTCAGAACAAATCTTAGCCACCTTAAAATTGAATGGAAGCTAAGGAACCTGGGCAGTGGTCTGCGCAGTGGCCGGGAAATTCAGAAGTCCATGATTCGATTCTCAGTTTTGGGGAATTATTTCTCAATGTAAATTAATGGAAATTACATTCACTCACATTGCCGGCATGAAATAAACCATGTAAAATTCGATATTTGGGAGAATTTTATTTTACATTCAATTGCGAGGATAATAAGGTGCAACTTTTATTTAACGCAGTCCAACAACAAGGCAACCAAGGGCTCATAATAACAAAAAAATAACAATTAGTAAACAGAACGTAGAAAATAATGGAAAGAACAATATTCAAGAGTATTATAAAGTAACAAACAAAGAATGGTAGTACTCATAGAGTGGAGGGATGAGTAAACGGAATACGAGAATAAACCTAAAAATTAAGGTCTCCTAAGTCGTTGCGTCGCCGCACGAAGCTCTAGTCGCAATCTGCCAACTTCACCGTGTTCCTTGGTTCCTCCACTACCACTCTCGACCGTTGCGAAGCATTGTTGACCGCCTTTTGTTGGCATAGCAGCCGTCTCCATGGAGCTTCCCCTCACGTCTCCGTCCAGGTATGAAATTCGGTCTTTCGCGCGAATTTTGAGCGCGAATAAGGTGGCAACTATCGAAATTCATCGCCTATTGGTTGAAGTTTACAGTGAAAATGTTCGGATATTAAAAACGTTCGTTAAGGGCGCCACGAGATCCTTTCCAGCCGCGCAAACGTCCAGTGCCAGGTGAGTGCCCAAACAGCTCACCGAAGACCACCAGAGGCAGCGCGCGGAAGTTGTGCGCCGTTTTGAAGAGGTAAGAGATGATTTTTTGGACTCCATCATAACGGGTGATGAAACCTGGGTTAATTACCATACCATCAAGATGAAGCAGCAGTCTAAATAATGGTGCCACCCGACCTTTCCAACTCCGGAAAAGGTCAAACAAACTCTGTCAGCCAAGAAGGTCATGGCAACAGTGTTTTAGGACCTAAGGGGAGTATTTTTGGTGGATTTCATGCACTGGGGAACCACTATCAATACGGAAAGATGCAGCTAAACACTAAAAAAGCTTCGACGCGCTATCGACAACAAGCGTCATAATAAGGGGGCTTAATTTCATAACCACAACGCACGCAAAAACGACTAAACAGACGCATGAGGAACTGATCTCGATGTTTGGATGGAAAGTGATCGGGAACCCTTCGTGCACCACCGAAGACTTACCCACTGATTTCCACATGTTGCTCGCCCTAAAGTAGCACCAAGGAGGGATGAAGTACGCGATGGATGACGAGGTGTAAGAGGAGCCCAACGCCTACCTTCGCAACACGGACGGAAGCTACTATGTCGACGGGATTCAAAAGTTCATCATGCGGATCAGGTAAGGCATCGAGTGCCAAGGTGACTACATCGAAAAACAGCTCAAGCCATGACCTTACTAACGATATATCGAACAATTTAAATAAATGTCATATTAAATGCCAAAAAATTGTAGAACTTACTGTAACTACCCTCGTATTACGTTGGAGATGGTGCAGAGTGGTTGAGGGATGAAAAAACGGGATCAAAATTGGGAACACATTTGAATAGAAGTGAATAAAAGAAGGGAGTCTGAATGGAAAAGGGAGTGTAAAACGAAAAGGGAATATTTATATAAACGCGTCACGCTTACCTTGGTGGAAATTATATGCACTCATTAAAAGAAACAACAGGGGAAACGTTACAATCAACATACAAATATTTCAAAAACACGGTCGACCAAGGTTTTGGCACGCATGCTATGGTGCCAATGGGTGCCGAAAATTAGATTGGTTCGATTCGATATGTTTAAAAAATATTTGTTGTGTGAAAAGTAACTACTACGTACTGTTGAATTAGGAAAGCATGGAAATATGACTATAGACGGTATGTGAGATATTGTCGTGTAAGATAGCTTATCTGCGTCTTTTAGCACCCAAAGTCTTTTTCTCATGTTATCGGGCCAATATGGAAGGCAAATTAAAGAAAAAATCGATGTTATTTTCATATCCACGAAAAATTTTCAGCTGTATCACTTCATTCCATTCTCTGATAGCCTCGCTGAGTTTATCGTTCCCGAGGAAAAATGAAGAAAAACTCCATCCGCCATTTTGTCGCGTGTCAATGACCAATATTACAACTGTGATTTAAAAATAAATGCCAGTATTGATTAAGGGGGCTTTTGAAAAGAAATTTAAGGCGGATGATTTTCGAGAGAGTTTCCAATGTTGCAGACAGCCAGTTTGTTTTTTGGGGCGCATTGACAGTAAAGGTCATTTTGCACCATTGCAGTCAATTTGAAAATTTTAGTACAAAAGGCTAAAGAAGATTGTCATGTGCCACCAAGAGCCCCAATATTTGCCTCCAACACTCGGCAAACATATGGGATACACCGGAGAAATATTTAAGCGTCGAAAGGAATAAAAAGAATCGCGACGTAAATCGAAATCGTAGGGAACAGAGAGGGTTTCACAGCTTTTGCGCGGACTAGAGTGGGAACCGCTAGAGACTCGGAGGCAGGGCCGGATTTACCCAAAGTTATGCTATGGGTACCTGTCCATTGAGCGCCTCTCCTCACTTGACCCCCCCTTCCTTGATTTTTATGATAAGGCATAGCCACTCGCATGAGGTAAGGTTCAGAAAAAAGGAAAGAACAGATACGGCTAACAGCATAAGTTGATGCTTGAATTTTTAAGTAGGGAAAACATAGACAATTCAATTTTTAAAAACAGCTTGTAGTAAAACTATATGAAACAGTTTAATTTTTATGCAACTATACTCTGTCCATTTTATCTCTGCGGGTGGGCTGGTGTGGCCAAAGCAAGTGGAGATGAGGGGAGGGAAAGTTTCTCGACATGTGACTTTGCCTTTGCCAATCAGCAAACAGTAGGCGTGGCCTCAGAGAGTCGCTCTCAGACTTCCGCCGAGTGAACATAGTGAATCTCCTCGTGGAGCAGTGTTGTCAAACCTCACGCGTTCTTCTTGTATGTGACTAAGTACACCTTCCACCTATGGTGCCTCATTCAGCGTGGTAGCTGAAAATATCATGGGCTTCTATGAAAGGATTATCCCCAATGCCTTCCAAATGAGTAGGTATATTGTCTCGGCGCTGAGGCCAAAATACCTGTGGCCACCTATGATTCACACGTTTTCAGTGACAAAGTAGGGCGGCTATGTAAATTTTGCAACGTTATGTTCGCTCCTCCTCTCTCTCTCTCGGTACTACCCCTTCCCTATCAGCGAAGCCTACCGGGAGTGTCCGGGCTCTCACGAAAGCTCACCCGCAGACATAAAGTGAACAGACTATAAAAAACTTTATGAATACCCTTACCAAAAATACAGTCTAGCCCTAATTCATACAAAAAAGAAGAGTAACTTAAAAAATATAAACATTACTTACTGCTGTAACTGAATGAACTGCGGTAGCACGAAATATAGTATAAATTAACTAATTTGAAAATGCATGAAGATCAGTGGTACGAACTACATTTTCAATTGAACAAAGCCTCTAAAATACAAATACTGCTTATCTTCCTTCAAAATCTTCTAGAGAAATTTAAGTGCAGATTAAAAACATGAATGAAGACTTAACGGGGTCCGCCTCCAGTACAGATCATTGCCGATTGCCTAACAGAAGACACCCCATGGACTGGGACGCCCCCAGGCACGTGCCTAGTTTGCCTAAGGGTAAATCCGGCACAAGAGCAATTAATATTAGAAGAAATAATTCACCTTGTTGACCTAAGAATTCATTTCCAGTAGGCAATTGTTTCATAAATTCAAAACGTAAATTGAAATGATGCTGATAGGCACACTGGATTTTCATCCAACGGCACAATGATCGCTACTCTGGTCATAAAATTTCTGTGCGATTAGGAAATTATTATGAACATATATTTAATGTCTACCGTTTACTACAACATTTATAAAACTTTTGTCACCATTTCAACAATTTGCATATAACTAATGTTGGTATTAATATATGGTGAGATGCATGTACCTGGGAACTAAGTAGGGAATGAAAAGCTAAGTGTACTTGGATCACATTATTCTTGGATTCTGCTAGCCAATGCATTCGGCCGAGACAAGAAAGATTTTTTTCCAGCTGACTGCGCCTTGACACGGATTGAGCGTAATGAGGAAATTGAGTTTGTTGAAAGAAGAGCGGTTGGGAATCGAATAAACGCGCTGACAGCATTTTATGGTTGGGAGGCGAAAAGTGGAGCGTTGAGTGAGTGGGTAAGGGAATGAATGAAATTTATTTATACTCTATGTTTCCCCATAAGAGAAAATAGAAATGCATGTAATAATTTCTTCTCAAACAATATAAATGAAAAATATACCTGGTAAAAATATTACTCTGAACTAAAATTACACTAAGTACGTAATGAGATGACACGGTAATAATCATGAAGATGAGAAAAATCAGATAAAAATTTCACAGACACTTTTTAATAGCATAGAATAAAAATAAATTTAATAAATTGTCGTATGTGCTCAATGAGACAATAATTAATTAGTTTTTTCTTTGAAAATAGACAGGGTAAGGGGATTTTGTAATGGGTAACGTCATGAAATTCCAGATATTACATCCAGCGATAAAGAAAGAATGAAGCTGAATGAAGTTAATGTATGCTCTAGGTATCTCCATAAGAGAAAATAGAGATACATATAAATATTTCTGATAAAAAAAAATAAAAATATACCTAGGAAAATATTTCGCTGAAGTAAAATTACAAATAAGTATATATAACGAGAAAATACAGTAATAATCGAGAGGAAGAGAAAAATTAGACAAATATTTCCCAGATAATTTGTTTTAAGACACCATAAAAATAAATATAATAAATTGACATAAGTGCTTTCTGAGATGATAGGAAAAATATTTTTTTCTTTGAAAATAGACAGAGAGGAGGAATTTTTAAAGATAACGGCAGGGAATTCCAGAGATGAAAACCAGAGATAAGAAAAAATTAAGATAAGTGTTTGTCCGAAGTATAGAGTGTAGGGGGTCGGAGGGGTCAGTTCTAGCGGTTTTAGAAATAGATGATTTTATACTCGGCGGGGGTGGAGAGTGGATTTAAAAATGGGTTCAGCCACCCATAATTCGCGATTTATACAAGAATCTACATCCTACCACTCACTTCACAGATGGTTTCAAAGATTTAATCGCGTAGTAAAGGCGACTGAAGACATTTTAAAATCTCCTCTCCATCCGAAACGGATACAGAATCAGCCGCTGATACTAGAACCACTAGAATTGACACTTCCTATCTTCTACGTCCTATACCTTGGACAAATGCTTTTCTTAATTCTTTTCTCATCAATAGTTGTGTTCTCTGGAATTCCCTGACCTTACCCTTAAAAAATTCTTTCTGTCTGTTTTCAAAGAAAAAATATTTAATTGTTGCCTCAGTTTGCACTTTCGTCAATAAATTAATTTTTATGGTCTGGTATTATAAATTAACTGGGAAATTTCTGACTATTTTTTCTCTTCCTCCTGATTATTACTGTATGTTCTTTATTAAACTTTACTACGGTGTAATATGTTCGTTAGGGGCGTTTTCATTTTTATTCTTTAAGCAGAAGTTGTATTATGTATTTATGGTAGTCTATATTGTGAAGAGTACGAATAACTACCGCTCTACCGGATTTTTAATTACTGATTTCTCGCTTCAAACTCAAGTTATCGGAGAGAGCTTGGACAACTCACGCTTGCCATCCTTCGGTTCAGGATTCAAGTCCCAACGATATCGAAGATATTCATAGACTGCTCGATCTCTGCTTGAGTTCTTGAGAGAGCACACACCATTATCGCTGGTCAACAATCCGAAGATTGGTTTGACGCAGCTCTCCACTCGATTCTCCAATCAGCTAATCTTTTCACACCGACGTATCTATTCTCTTTCACATTTTTCTTTACCTCTAAAAACATTTTTATGCAAAATATTGAAAAAAAGTGAATGGTAATCCTTTCATCACCGCGCCTCGGACATTTTTGAAATCCGATTAAAATGCGGCAGAAGTGGCAACGGAAATCAGCCTTCTATGGAATGGGGTTGGGCCTCCTCTATGCATTACCCTTGTTTGCACCTGTGGTTGCGTTAGGGTGTCCATGTTGATTATGTGGACGGGTGGACAGAGTTAGGGGGAGTTTGCCTATGTGTTTCACTCGACAGTTCAGACGGTTTAGAGGCACTTTCGCGCTCGAGTGGGCTAACGACATTAGAAGGGAGAGGCCAACTGGGGTTGGTGCGGGCGGAAGTGAAGTGCTAAACGGGGTCAGACCTCGAGGGGAAATTGCCTTGCAATCGCATTCTGTGGAGGGACGAGCAGACGAACTCTGGTCACTGCGAAAGGAGACGCAGTCAAATACGGTCAAACCTCCGCATAGCGGACATGTATGGAGAAGGGGAGAATTTCTTTCACAGAGACAGCGAGAAAATCATCATAGATCCTCACTATCCTAAAATCCAGGCCCAAATTTTACGATGAATAGGAGCTGAACGAATAAAAACTTTGCTTTATCCACAATGTGATTTACTTTCGTTACTGCGTAACATTATCAAGGTGGTTCAAAGTTCAGTATTCAAGTTTTCATGTTTCTAAGTTCAGCATTTTACGCGGTAACAAAGCTATTATTATTATAGTATTCTACGGATTAAGGTAGGTTTCCATGGAGTGCTAAAGAAGTAATCTGGGAGCCTCCCTTTCCTTCCAGCACTGCCTTCTTCAATTCACTGTAAGGCCTACTCCCTTTCAACCTATCTAAAAATTCTATTCTTTTCCTTCCCCTCCCTCGTTACCATTTTCAACATCCCCTCCCCGCTAAGTATTCCCTCCATCCATATATTATGTCTCCTCCGTACCTCATTTGAAAGCTGCTTCTCCATACCCACCATGTCCAGCACTTCGTCGTTCCTCCTTCTCTCTGTCCATATCACCTTCTCCATCGTATGAATATATAACCACCAACATATTTTCACGAACCTTATATCGATTTCAAATTCAATAAATGTCATTATGATCCCGACCAGAAATGTGCCCGTATGTTAGTTATAGTCATTTGTGGGTATTGCAAATAAAAATGAGAATGAGTGATGACATAGCAGCCGAGCAAAATTCATGGTCGGACAAAATAAATTGCCATGTGGAAATGGCAAGTGGAGAGAAAAGAAAAAACAATAGAAAGTGTTTATTCTCTCAACTCCTAAGATAAATTAGGGAGAGATGCCCCACATTTTGTAAAATAACTATATTTTGTCCAATTTTGCTTTTTAGATTAAACTAAGTAGTAAATATTGTGACTAGTCTTGTTTTTGACGCACACACAAAAACGTATACTTATATCATTATTCTCTTAGCTGTAAGAATTATTTTTGTAAAAAATTACATCGCGGTGTCTATCTCTTATGTTGCGGGTGACACGCCATACCTATAGGGGTGATACGCCTTATGTTATTAAAACCAACTAAAACTGATTTCTGTATTCTGCAGCTCCATCAGAAAAGAAAACTTGTCGCATAATTGAAATTTTGAGAAAAATAAAATATGCAAATACTTTCGACAAATTATCACTATTTTTTAAAATAAATAGTGCATGTCTATGATTCTATTGCAACTGAAATTCAGGTTATGAAACTAGAGCTAAGTTTGTGTCATTATATTACAAACATACACATGTAAAACCAAGAATTTGAACTAAAATAGGGATGAAATATATCCGATTACTGTATTGAGAAATAATTCACCTGATTCAGTGATGTTTCTTTTCAGGAAGAAAAATCATTTCAAAATCATATTCTGAGTTATTTCTACGTTAATTGGCTTTAAGAGATAAAATTCTAAATTTCATGTCAGCCCATTCCATTTTGTTTAACGAAGGGCTTCAACAAATACTGCGTTGAGCTTGAGCAATAAAATGCCACAGGGCACTCAAATTCTTAATCTGTCCGAGGTCGTGGTCTTGACATCTGGTGCTTTACCACGTCCTACGTCCAACATTCGACCTGCTCACTGAGGCAGCGTTGGAGTAGTATATGGACGTAAAGTTGCCTTTTTTCAACATTTTAGGTATCCTGTCAGTGAAATCTGACGCAACGCGGATTTAATTTTTAAGAAAATAATCTCTAACGCACAAGTTGCAGCTGGAATCAGGGATGGCTATTGAAACGAAACGAAAGTGAAAACCAGTAAAATTTCAATAGTTTCGTTTCCAGGAGTGCAATGCAGAAACGAAACGAAATGGATTTAAACCCGGGGAGCTAAACTCAGGGTCGAAACAAAATCGGCGTCAAAACTAATTCGGGTCGAAACTAAACTAAAACTCTGGGACTAAACGAAACGCAGATAATGTTTCGCACCGGAGGGACCACGTGCTTCACCTTCGAACGGTTTAGTTTCGACCCACACACCGAGTACGAAATATGGTTGAATGAAGTAGAAGTTCGGCGTACCGGCATTAGATACATGGGGAACTCGTATTTTTACCATGAACAGGAGAACGGTGAACGCAAACTGGCCATTCGATGTTTTAGCTCAACGTTTTAACCTCTCCACTTGTACATCTAACATAATGGGTCGAAACTATTCCCTCTTATCCCCCTCCACTAAACTACTGGGATCGAAACTAAACTATGAGCAGCGAGTTTCCATTAATTTAGTTTCGTTCCTGGGAGTAAATTTTCGTCCCGGCTCGAAACTAAATTCCTTGGTGATTTTAATTTCGTGCAGGAGTGAAACTAAACGTAAGCCTCTTATTTTTGTTTTTCTTGGGATCGGAACAAAAATTTTCGTTTCGTTTCACTTGCCAACCCTGGCTGGAATCCGAACTTCTCCCACTATAGGCATATTATTTTTTTCGGGGTCGAATGCAGATGTAAAGGAAGTAATGGTCAAACGACCTAAGTGGGGACCCAACCGCGATGCGGACTAGATGTGCTACTAAACGGGGTTAGGTCTCGAGAGCAAAACCTTGCGATAGCGTCCTGTAGGGACAGGCGGAGGAACTTCGAAAGGACACACATTAATACAACCAAAACCCCATCTAGCTAGAGTTTATAAAGAAGAGCGGGTATATTTCAGAGCGACTATGAGGACATCATCATAGAATCTCGCTATAAAATCCAGGCCCGATGTATACGGTAAGATAGGTTGTATACTATTCGTTTATACTACGAGCAGTAAAGGGATTCAGTATCTCTGAAACCAGAGTTTCCGTTGGCTAGGAAACCATCATCGAGAACTAGAATGTGCCCGAGGATAGGTTAAAAAACATTCTTGTTATCCCATATTCATAAGCGGTTGATATTCAGAAGTGGTTTTCACACGAACAGCTGGGGAGAATTCTTAATGCTCTTCAACTGTGTTGTTCAGATAAAATATTTGAATTTTAATACTCCCATTAGTATTTTTATTTGAAAAACACTGAAAAAATCCTTCTATACCTTCTGTCCCCTCGGTTATTGTACGTAATTAGGGATGAAATATGCATAGATGAAACAAGTGAGGAATGGGATAGTGGGAGGTATGGGACATTTCCAATTTCCCTCTCTTGATTAAATTTTTTTGGTTCTTGCTTTTCTCACGTGTATGAGAAGCTGTAGCTGCATTTCCTCCTAAAATGGCTCCGGGCTCACTTCTGTGAATGCGAGTAAAGATGAGGAAATTGGTTTTCACACCAATTTTGGTAACTTTCGTGAGATGCTTTAACTTTAAAATTCTATGCGCGAAAAATCCACAGGGAAAAAATCATTCGCCTTGACCGGGATTCGAACCCGGATCCCTCGATTTCCGGCCGAGTGCTTTAGCCAGTTAAGCTACGATTAAATTGCATTTATTTTCAAGATGGATGTACAGAGTTATTTCAAAGTTCATTTGGTTATTTTTAAAGACCAAAAAAAAAACATTAAAAAAAAAACATTAGAACAATTAGAACATTTTGAAGAGTGCTGTTGCCTTTCGGTAGTCTATTGCTTAAGGTCCTCTCCGCATACAGCTGTCACTGCCCTGGTGTGCTCCCACATCAAAGAGTACGCCGAGCAATCAGGGCGACGTCCAGTCACTTCACTCACTCCCTCGCCTTCAAGAGTCGCAGGAGCCAGGGTCGTGTAGACGGTGGAGCGCCGCGGAGGGGAAGGTTGCTGAGCAGCATTGAGAGACCCCCGCCCACATCCCCACCATGCAGTCTTAGATAAACAAATTTGGATATCAATGTGGAAAGGATTTTGTTTTTATAGGAAGGGAAAAGTCGAAAATTGAGGGAAATAAGCCTATCGTCACTATCTGGACCGGCACCGAAAGTGTCCCAAGTTCTGAGGATTCTCCTTAAGACTAGCCATTCCATAGGGGGTTCATTGCAGCCAAGAATATGATGGCTGTTGGTGTCCTCTTGCCCACACAGTGGGCAGTTTGGGGATGCGGCAAGACGCATACGGTGGAGGTGTTGTCTTATAGGCAACAGGTCGGCTATCACGCAGTACATCGTACTAATGAGTCTAGCATCTTTCCCACTATCAGCCCAGTTCCGCCACGAATTAGACGGTGGACGAGTAAAGTGCGGGTATTTAATTCCCAATGCTCTCTCGTAAATAATTTTCGTAGTAAATGATTCCCCCGCACGAAGAATTTCGACTAACTTTTTAATGTTTGTAGAGGCTTTTCGGAAAGTAATGAGATTATCAGCTTTTGCCCATGCATTTTTCATTAAGGTTTTCCTCGGATTGTCCGATCCCGCGAGAATTCGTATGTGTGTCTTCGCTAGCAGTATATCGCATTTTAACGCTACGTCCGTCAATTTTAGCCCTCCGCGATCAAACGGACCGTAGAGCTGCGAGCGGGAGACCTTCCGCATATGTTTATACCAAATCATAGCGTTCGTAGATTTTACTATGATGGCATGAGTCTTGTTGGGGAGGGGCCAAACGTGAGCCATATACCATATCTTGGGCGTTATTACCTGCTCAACTGTGCGGACACGGCCCGTGAGAGGCAGCGAGCTGAGTGTGTACATTCCCACTCCTTGACGTACGGCCCGCTCCACCACTTCCCAGTTTCGAGTGAGCATATCTTCTGGGTTAGCGCCCCACCATAGGCCTAATATCTTCACAAATGGAGACACCTCCGCCCAGGGTGCTGGCAATACTGGTCGTGGCCCGCTGATATGGAGGAATTTTGATTTTTTCTCATTGATGATTAACCCGCCGGATTGATATCTTTGAATTATCTCTTTTGCAGTCACCAGCTGCTCGTCTGAATTTACAAATATGCTGATGTCATCAGCATATAGAATAGCTGTATGACGAAAACCTCCACACGTGATGCCTATGTTCGCTGCTTCTAGTGTGCGAATGACCGGGTCCATCGCAATGGCGAATAATAGCATAGATAGCGGACAACCCTGTCTCACGGAATTCCTTATTTCAACAACGGGGGTGAGGGCATTGTTTATTTTAATTCTGGCATTCACGTTTGAATATAGGGTGCTGATGAACCCAATGAATTTATCAGGAAAGAGCATGCGTTTCATTATTTCAATAATATATGGAACGCGAACAAAATCAAAGGCCTTCTTGAGGTCTACAGCAAGTATGGAGCAAGGGTCTTTTTCCATTTCGGATGCGGATAGAATTATGTCTCGGATGAGTAAGGTGGCATCTATTATGTTTCGTTGCCTTGAGATGGCAAATTGTAACGGAGACAAAACATGGTCCGTAACTTCGATCATGCGGTTTTTAAGCACATGCGCCAATATTTTATAGTCGCTGTTGAGGAGCGCTATCGGCCTGTAGTCGAGGAATGATTTTGGGCGCCCCGACTTTGGAAGGAGGCTAATGACGGCGCATCTTTGGCTCGGAGTCAAAGTTCCATCAGTCAATGACTGATTGAGAACATTTTTTAATGTTTTCCCAAGTATATTCCAAAAAGTTACATAGAATTCAAAGGGTAATCCATCCATGCCTGGCGCTTTTCCTTTTGGTAGCGATTTTATTACGGCATCGAGCTCCTCCTCAGCGATGCCGCCGGTGAGTGTGTCTTGCGCTTCGAGCGGGAGGGTTGGAAGATTTGGCAAAGGGGGCATGTCCGCCTCACTCCAAGGGGGGTAGCGTTGGAAGGTGTTCGTGAGGTGTGCGGTGGCTTCCCGGAGAAGGCCATCTTTGTTGTTTGAGAGGCGAGGCGAGTGTGTCTGGGTTTGTTGTAATCTTACAGTGCGTTGGAGGTCAGCAAGTGTAAGGGGACCCCATGTGTCGGGGTTTAATTCCCGCTGCCAGCACCGTGGGGCATATTTTCTTAGTTCTAAATTAAAAATAGCTGTTTTCAATGACGTAGCAAGTTTTTGAAAGGTAGCATGTTTTTCTGGTGCTTGCATCAGGTCATTCAATGCACTTCTATAAAAAAAAAGTGTGAAATTGATCTCCTTCGACCTTTGCCTCTGTAGTTTCTTTATGTAACTCGCTATTTTAGGTTTGAAGACCTTTTCCCACCAATTCGTGATGTCTGTCATGGGGCGGATGGAGGATATTAGGCCTGTGATTCGATCTCCAATGGCTAATCGAATGTTTTCTTCCCCAAGGATGCCTACATCCATTCTCCAATATGGAGAGGGGGGATGCCGCGCAGTACAAGGCGTATCAGTGAGGTTAAGGTCGAGCACTAGAGCGCAGTGATCCGAGGTGCTTACAGGTAGAGTTTGGATGGAAATGAATAGGGGTTTGATGGAAGAGGATAGGAAGAAATAGTCAATTCGAGTGCGAGACTTGCGTCCTGCTCTCGTGAAAGGGGCGGGGCGGGCGTCGGGAAGGAGAGAAGCGTCAGAGGCACGCGTGCTTTGGATGAGCCGCGCGAGAGAGTGGCTCGGCCGGTAAGTGATTTTTTCGCGGTTCGTGTCCGAGTCTTCGCGTCTGTATATCGAATTAAAATCTCCCCCCATTACAGCCTTCCCAGTGAAGGTTGTTAAGTATGACAGTAAATCGTCTTCGAAAAAACGGTCACGTGCATGTCTATTTCCTTCCCCGGATGGGGCATAAACATTGATAAAATGGGTTCCTGCGGCAACGAGTGATAAAATACGTCCTGAGGGGTGACGCCGAATGTGGTGACAGGAGATATTATTGTGGACAAGTGTGACAATACCTAGGTTAGTCCCTAGGTTATTAGAAAATATCTGAAAGTTTGGGTCCGGCCAGACAAAATCAAAAGTCGTCTCCTGTAGCAAGACGATATCAGGCTTCAAATTTTGAATAAAGGACGAGAGGAGTTTTACTTTGATCGGGTTTGAAATCCTGGCAATATTTAAAGTCAGACAGCGCATGGTGGTTGTGAGGCGGGGTGTTACTTACTCTCTTTATTTTTTTCACTTGTGTCGCCCTGGCGCCGTGGTTTCCGACGGCCTGCTTCCCCTCGCCGTTTCCCAGGTCGCCTGGGGCTCTTCGGTGCCGATGTCTCTTGTCTAAACTGCGCCCCATCCAAGGTCTCCTCATCCGCACTCGTCTCCGACGCTGTCTCGGAGACAGGGATGAAGAAACGGCTTCTGGTGACGCTTGGTCTCAGCTCGGGTGGGCAAAACAGGGAGGAGTCAGAGTTCGCATGTTGGTGCTCAGTGGACATGTCTTCAGGCGTAGGGGACAAGGAGTAGGATGTCGAAGGTGGTATTGGAAGAGAAAGGGTTTCTATGGTCGGGTTGTCGCTGATTGGGGAGAGTGAAACAGAAATGTTGATTTCCGAATCCTCAGGTGTGAGAGTCAGGGTATCAATGTCCTGTGATGCCGCAGGCTGGCTAGCGGTCTTCTCCTCCATTGTCCGGAATAGGTCCTCGCTGATGATCGTGACTTGGGGGAGTTCGGAGGCCACAATTACGCCACTATTTTCCGTCATGGCGTCTTCTTCCCGTTCGTGCTGCGTTACCGGCTTGGGAGAGCCAGGGGGGCAGTCGACTGCGGCGGGAGGGGGTGTCGAAGTGTGGGAGGGGGAAATGTCGGCCACAGCTGCAGGAGGGGGTGTCGAGGTCTCGGGGGCGTCCTGCAATGCCGAGCAAGCCTCACGCGCTTGTCGCTTCCGATCCGGGGATCCATGGTCCGATTCGGACTGTCTGGTCCAATGGGGCCTCGTGGGTAAGGCCGGAAATTCGTCTCTCGGTGCGGTCTCAAGTGCGATAAGGCCTCGTGCTGCCTCTTCCAAGGACTTTTCATCCAGAAACTGTGCAGAGGAGAGTGGGGCAGCCATTGCCTCTGCGTAACTTCTTCCGCTGGTGTTCCGTGGGCAGTTTTTCCTCTCGTGGCCGACTTGACCGCATCTTGCGCACGTACGCTTCTGTCCCTCGTATATTATGAGAGCACGTTGTCCGGAAACCTTAATAAAAGAAGGTATGTTGCTATCTATCACCATGCGGGCTAATCTCGTACCTGTGTAGAACCTTTGCATGCGGTGGCTTCCCCATGTACTCTCCCAAATTCTTTGAACCTTTCCATATTGGGATAATTCCTTCGATATCTCCATCAATCCAATCTCAAAGGGGAGACCAATGATTTTTACTTGGACAGGTGTTCCGGCTGTGCTTTCAATGGAGCACTTAGTTCTCTCGTTTCCTCTTGATGGAAAGGGCAGACGTCTCGGTCCATCTTCCATGATTATCTGCATTCTTTCTTCGGTATGTAGTTTCACAAAAACCATTCTTCTGTTAAAACCAAATTGAATTCCATAGATATCTTCATCCACGAGGCCCAGCGTTTCCGTTAAGAAAATGTAGACCTCCAGTGGTGAGGGAAAATCGTCCTTTTCCTCCGTCGTGAGAAGAAGGGTGCTTCGTCGTTCAGTCGCCATGGTTGGGACTGGGCGCCTGAGCGGGGGCCGAAGCCGAAGGAGTGCCGGCGAACGAGGTCTCGCTCGCCGGTCGAGCTTTCGCGTTCCCGTTAAACAAGAGCTCGGTAGAAACACGTCCGTCTACGAAGGCTACCGAGGCGTCATTCTTCCCTGTGGAAATTTGTGGACTATACCGGACATGGTGGTATCCGGGTTCGAATCCCGGTCAAGGCGAATGATTTTTTCCCTGTGGATTTTTCGCACAATTGTGCATTGCGGGTGACTCCCGTAAAGTTATCACCGTGGCTAGTCCCGGTATACTTAAATTTTAAATTTTTATTATTTTAATTATACCTTTCTCTCACTGGAAGCACTGATGAAAGTGCATGTCCTTCGGGCATAAAAATGGTAATTTAAATAATATCTAGTTGCTTCTTAAAGCCAATTAATACCTGTGAAATACAAATTGACGCTTAAAGGAGGTCTGGGACACCAGATTAGTGGGAGGAATGGGACAGTATCCCACTCCTCCTACGAACTATTATTTTTTAAAGTTATATTTATTTGAATTTTTAGTTTCAGGTAATTAGTTTAGTTTAGAAAACATTTCAAGAAAGCCTAGTTTTTGCGTGTGTCAATAGAAGAGGCAATGTTAGAGGAGCTGCTGAGCTATTTAATCATTCACCCAGTGATCAGTTAGGTGAGGCTACAGTTCACCCCGAACTAAGCCTCAGGCGTGTGAATTTCACGCATAGGGGAGGATGGGCACTTACTTTCCAGGGGTCACCGAAGGGTGTGGGATTTTCCGAAGGCTTCACCCAAGATTTGAACCCGAGACCCCTCGATAAGCAGCCTAGCGTTCCATCCACTGGGCTACCGCGTCCCTTATTACCAACAGTGAAGAACAGAACTAACCCTCATATGGATTCGCTGCGCCTCAGCGGCGCCCGCGGTTTTAAAGTGATGTAAAAATTTGCCATTCCCATGGATCATTTAGAATTTTTGAGTACTCTATTTTTCTTCTTTCTTAGTCTGCAAATATATTTTTGTTCGCTTAGTGTGGATAGTTTTTCTTCTATTGGCCTCTAACGAAAAAAGTTATATCGATGGATTTACGACGCCGCTGCGGCGCCGAGAATTTCCTCCTCACTGCGTCGGTGACAGCACTCTCAATGATAATTTCAAAGTAATTATGTTTCGTATGAAGTGCTATAATGTATTTCTAATATTTCATTTTTAAACTTTATAAAAAAATGAAATTGTTTAATAAGAGGAAAATATTTATATACCAATTTTGCTATGTATTTTAGCTAAGAATCATAATGTTTGCCTCTTTATAAATGTTAATCGACATTACTTCATCTCTTTGCAATAATTATTCTTCATTAAAGACTCATCGCTCGCCAGTGGTTGTTTTTTTCCATGGCTTTTGATGTAGTTTTTCATGGGCACCTTCTCCGTTCCGCGTCCGCGTACCTGCTATGGTGATAGGCACCTTTTGGGAAATGCCCGAGTTACTATGATTAGAAATACTCCAATTCTAAGAACATTTTAGCACAATGTGTTTTCCGAATTCAATGAATTATGTTTCTTTACCTACGTGTGGAAATGTGGAGCACCATGCAATCAAGGATCTAGTGAATAGGCGGTATCATAAGACTGAGTGATCTCGTTAGAAATAGAAAGGAGATATTGAATGAATAGACCCCGGAGAAGAAGGATATAATTTTATCCCCGCGAATGGTGTCAATGAATATATATTTATTTTTATATATTTATTCCCATACCACCGAATACAGCAAATATTGGCCATTTTACTTCAGGGTGTACAACTTTAATAATTACCCGTGCACAAACAGCTATGCCCTGGATCAGTGGCGTAGCCAGGGGAGGGATCCGGACCCCTTTTCCCCGAAGTATAAAAACACAGTTATTTTCCTTCACAAAAGGAAACTAAATATTGAAAAATCATGAATTTATAAAATATTTTTGTAACAAATGAAGTTTTTTCGATTATGAAAAGTATTAAAATTAGTTACTCAATACCCTGTTTAAAAAAAATTTCCCCCTTGGTTTTGGACCCCCCCGGACGAAATTCCTGGCTACGCCACTGCCCTGGATAAGGGTAACCTACCCAGGCGGGACTCATACCCGCGACCTCTTGCTTGGCAGGCGAGGAATTTAACCTGCCGCCACCGAGGCCGGCAAATCTCTCTCTCTCCCCGGCTTTCCACCGGGTTAGGCCCGGAGTGAGTCCTGAAACCAGACCTGAGGATCATGACAAAGTATTTAATATAAACGTCGCTTCGGGACAAATATAGTGCCTAACCCGGTGGGAAGCCCGAAAAAAATTCACATCTCCCTAGAGAAGAGCCAAGTGTTGAGTACTTTGGGGAAGATAATAAAGGCTACTTGGACAAAGAACGTTACTAAACTAAGGGAATAGCTAGTGAAAAATGGGGGGCTTGAGTTTACGAATCTTAGGATTGCAGTTCTAGGGATGAATGAATAACTTGAAAATTGTCGAAATAAGCTGTATAAATGCAAAGGTTGGTAACATTGCGAAATGGAAGCCCCTTCCACAATCACACTCCTTATCAGGCTGAATTACTGAAGGAAATATTCAAGTTTTAAATCCACGGTGATTTGGTAAATACCATTTGGTTTTGGTAAGTAGTATTTGGTGAATGCAGCTCAAATAGTTCGTTAAGACGTTCTTTCTCATTTGGCATTTGGTATTACCTGTTTGATAGTTCAGTATACACCTGTATCTTAAGCATTAAAATTTTACCTTGGCATTTTCTCTTAGGCTAACTTTTCATAATTTTCCTTCATAACAAGCAGCGCCTAATGAAAGCAGACAAGGTATACGACTGGTCGGTGGAGTAATGCGTCTCTCTTGAGCCCGCCTCACCCCCCAAAAATTTCTGTTCCTGTTTCTTCTTCCCCCCTCCAGACCAATTTAATACGAAAAATATCCACATTATTTATCTCTCTGAAACGTATTTCAATGAATCCATATCTAATGACATGGTCTCCTTGTCAAATTACGCTCGGGTTTTGGAAAGATCGACATGGCAAGGTCGGGGAAGCTGCTTACATTCGCCAGAGTTTAAAATTCAAGATATTAGCGATATCAGCGTTCAATTTTGACTCCTCACCGGAAATTATCTTCATCGAAATCCCTGGTATGTCTTCCAATGCTTCGGTTATATTTTAATAATTTTTCTAAAATATCCGCGCCGCGGCAACAAGGGTGCCGACTTACAAAAAATATTGGGGGGGCCCAAACCGGGGACCTTGCCCCGGTAAATTTTATAAGTAGTGAATTTTAAGTTCGTAAGCATTTTAGAAGGGTCATATGATATACATTAGAACCCTGATCACTCGAATCTCGATATCTGGACAATCCGGGGAAAATCGACAAGCCTTACACATTTTTTCCCCACATCTGTAACGAATTTTTGGGGGGGCTCGGGCCCCCTCAAGCCCCATGGAGTCGGCACCACTGCGCGGCAATGAGTGCATTGCGATCCACTTATTCCCAATATTTTACAGTAGGTATTATGTTTGATATTGCGAGGAACAGCATTGAAAAGTTATGAATATCATAGATCACATTATTGTGCGTATAAATTTCGGTTAGCACCCCTAATTATACCTTATTTTTCCATGAAGCTCGGATCAATTTTTCCGTCAGCGACACGAGTGGCGAAGTGCCCCGAAACGCGTGTTCCTGTCTCTTTCCCACTATCGTGTGAGTGTGTACCTTTCCTTTCATCCTTGTGTCCTCGTCCATTCCTTCCCCTGGTGAGTGGTGAGCTGCCCCAGTGCCATCTATTGGTTACTCTCGTGGGCCACAGCAAAGGGGGTTTTCTGTGTATAAACCCCCGCCGAAATCATGGTAAATCTAACCGTCCTGGTAGCGCAACTGGTAGAGCACCTGGCCGGCCACCAGGAGGTTCTGGGTTCGAGTCCCAGTCAGGCCGCCTTTTTACCCTCTGATTTCTGGCTTTTTTCCACCTACTACAGCACCGTTGTCCTCGTCCTTTTTCTATTCCATGTTCCTATCCCTTTCTTTCCTTACCTTTGAATTAATATGTATATATATATATATTATTATTATTATTATCTCTCAAGGTGTGGGAATTTTTAGTTTCCAAGCATCAAATCATGTTAGGTAATAATGTGCTTCTAATTACTCAAAATTGCATCTCAGAGAGGATTTTTTTTCCTTCTTTTACTATAAATGAACTAAATTATAGAGCATTTTTGTTATGCTCTCCAGTCCTTGAATTTATGAGGTAATCCTTATACCCCCAAAAGGCTAGATATTCTGTAATGGAATCATTAGCCCGATGGTAGCTTTCTTCGGACTTTAACCTTCTCAATAATTTCTTTTTTACAGAAGGCAAATAGTTCACAAAATCTACTTTTCCTCTAAAATAAAGTGTTACATCTTGATACACTGCTGATTTGGCTAGAGATACAAGAAAATTTGCTAGCCTAACTCCCTTAGCATCAAATTTTTTCTGCCTTGGTAACCCTGAATATAAGAAAAGTAGCGGTATTTGCTCTAATTCAGTCAGTGATTTTACTGATTTTACGACAGCCTTCCACATCGAGCGCGTTTTACTACATAGGAATGTCAAATGCCAGGCTGTAGCCTCTTGACCAGGGCACCAGGGACAGGCTGATGTCCGAATTATTCCAATCCGGTGGAGGAACACACCATCCGCCCACGCACCATGGCAGAGTCTCCACGACACATCAGCGTCTAAACCAAGGGTTGGCCACCCTCTGATTCCTAACCATTGCACATTTTCATCAGTTTCCTTCGATTTCAGAGGCCATGTTTCAGAGCTTTTGATATATAATGTTTCTTTGTACGCTTTTCGCTTGACTAAAGGCAATTTCATAAATAATTTGTGTATCTTGCTGTGAAACACGAAGGTTGGCATTAAATCAGGGGGAGGCCACCCAGTCAAGCGAGGTCGATCAGATCCTCTATCATTACTTGGCATCAGGGGCTGTACATCAAAAGATTTCCAAGACTCTAAAAGGGAATAGTAATAATTGTCACTTGTTTGATTAAGGTAGATTGTTTTCGCTCCAGAGAGGAGAGCGTAAGCATTTCCAGTGCCAGAGGTTGCTTCCATTCTTTGCAACGCAAGAGCTCTCCAAGGGCTGATATCCTTTTCTAATAATAAACGTTGTGCTGTAAGGAATCTAAATGCCATTATTTTTGTGGTCAAGTCTACGAGCCCAAGACCGCCCTCGTTAATGGGTGCAGTCACTACATTTGCACGAAGCCAG
The DNA here is from genome assembly GCF_921293095.1 of Ischnura elegans. NCBI lineage: Eukaryota > Metazoa > Arthropoda > Insecta > Odonata > Coenagrionidae > Ischnura > Ischnura elegans. The sequence goes on from NC_060257.1 coordinate 79,678,890, forward strand.
TGCTTCCTGCCATTCCACACGAAGTCAACCAGTAAGGATTGTAGTCTCCTCACCATGGCTGATCCCGGGGTAAAAACCTGAAGTACATGCCATATTCTTGGAGCAATAAACTGGTTACAAGCCAGTACTCTCCCTCTCAAGGACATTGAACCGGTTCTCACTTTCCATCTGTTCATTGTCTCTTTTAACTTCGTAGCTATTTCCTCCTCAACTTTAGCATCTCCGCGTATGGGGTCAGTATCAATCCAGACACCAAGGCATTTCGAACCTCTAGTCGACCATGCAACGCCTAGAGGACAGTCTACCCGGGTTTTCCATCGACCAACCCAGAGACCGTTACATTTATTGAGATTTAGCTTAGCACCCGAAATTTTTGAAAAGGCCTTAAATATGCTTAATACCTTATTGAAATCGCATTCCCTTGTGATGAAAATATTAATGTCATCAGCATAGACGCTACATACAATTCTGGATTTTATAAAATTTCCTACTTCAATTGGTTGCAAGTGAGTTTTCAGCTTTCTGATGAAAGGCTCAAAAGCTAGAGAGTAGAGCTGACCTGACAAGGGACAGCCCTGTCGAATCCCTACTTTGAATGGAAAAGGAGCAGTTATGCAATTAGCCACCCTGGCCATGCATTCCGCACCAGTATACAAGGTCTGTATCATATTAGTAAAAGAAGAACCAAAACCACTCTTGGTAAATACCCGAAAAAGATGTTGATGATTGACTTTATCAAAGGCCTTTTCCTGGTCTAAGGATAGCACAGCCAGAGGTTCACCACTTTCGTTATAGCATCGAATAATGTCACGTGTTGTCGAAATTGCATCGAATATCGTTCTGCCAGGCACACAATAGGATTGCTCGGCGGATATAATTGTGGAAATTACCTGAGACAACCTATTGGATAGACATTTCGCAATGATTTTGTAGTCACAATTTGTGATTGACAAAGGCCTTAGGTCATTTAGTGTTTCAACATTTTTTATCTTAGGTATCATTACAAGTAAGGCTGTAGATGTAGATCGAGGCAATTTTCCACGTGCGAAGCTCGCATTCAACATTGAGAGAAAGGGTTTTTCTAATTCCCTCCAGAATTTTAAATAAAACTCTGTTGTTAAGCCATCTACTCCAGGGGATTTGTTTTTCTTGAGACTCCTGAGAGCGTTAAATAGCTCATTGGGTTCTAGTGTAGCTTCCAAGTGGAAAGAGTTATCTTCCTCGATCACATCAAGAGTAGAGTAAAAATTATTTTGACTTGAGACGTCTTCAGAGATATTTAACTCTGAGCCAAAAACATTTTTTAAATGTGTATGCAGGGTAGCCGCCAAAATCTCTGGGTCTTCAACCCACTGCCCATCAATCTTTAGTTTCTGGATTGGCTTTGGTTGTGTTCCAGAAGCCCATTTGGCTAGGTGTGTCGCTGAGGGCGTGTCATTCGTAATGATGTTTTCCCAACCGGCTCTTGCCACAATGGCTTTAGCCTCACGAGTATAATAACCTTCTTCGGTCTCAGCGGATAAGTTCATTCGTAATCCTCTTTTGTAAGTAACAGCATGCTCTTTTATCTCCTGTTTGAGAAGCTCCCAAGCTACGCATGGATTTTTATGGACCTGTGTGTCTGCTATTGATTTGATCAAAAGCTTTGCATAGGAGCAGTATATATCATTTTCAAGCAAAGCATTATCAAATCGCCAGTAAGGAATATGTTTCTTCCTATCTGAAATAATGAGGCGCATTGACACAGCTCTGTGGTCCGAAAAGCTAGATTCAATGCATATTTTATGCACTGACTGCACTCTGGTGTCCGTCATATAAAATCTATCCAACCTTGATGCAGTATGTACACCTCGGTGATAAAAATGGGTGAAGCCAGGCTTATTAGGTTTAAGTCTTCGCCAAACATCCACGAGTCGATGTTGATTAATCAACTGCCTCAATTTTGAGACATACCTAGCATGTGTCTCTATTCCAGATGATCTATCTATAGAAGGAGCCATGGTACAGTTAAAATCTCCTCCTACCACAACCCAAATGTTATGGTTTCTTGATTGTGAATAGGCCGCCTCTATGTACCTATTCACCTCATGTACCAGCTCTACTGCACGGTCTTGATCATGAGGCCCATAATAAGTCACCAGCAAAAACGTATGACGTTCTGGATACGTTATGGTCATACATAAACCCAGGGCATGACCTGGGAAAATAACCTTGGTCGAAAGAGAGGATATTCCAATATTATTTTTAATCGCAAAGGCAACACCGACATGAGGAATAACAGGTGTGCTAAAGTAAAAAGTGTAATTTGGCAATGAAGGCATTGTGGGAAAGTCAGTGTTTGCCTCTTGTATGAGAAGTATGTCGGGATTATGCTTATTCATAAACAACGACAACTGAGCCCACTTATATTGGCTCCGTACTGAACGCACATTCAAGGTCATGAATGTAATCTCATGCATCCTCTCCTATTCCTAGTGCTATGTATGAATAAATAGTTAAAAATTAAATAAATAAATAAATGTGTGTAAAAAATCGATGAAGGGTAGTTACCTCTTATCTATTGACAAAGCACTGACAAGCCTGTGAAGTCTATTTTTTAAAGCTTGTTCCTTCACAATTTTCCCCTGTACTATTTCTTTTAACGTATTTAACAGTTCCTCCTCATCGAGGAGAAGTTCTTTGGCCTTCCTTTGCGGATCCATCCGCTTTACCCCGGATAAATATTTTTCTAATCGAGGATAGGGTATTGAACTGAAATCAGGATGTTCAAAATAGAACTCTTCAATCTGTCTGAGACCCTCAAAGTCTGGATTTTTAACTTTACTCCCCTTCTTCCTCTGCGGCGATCCACCGGCCTCCCTCGTACTTCGGTGATCGTCAGGATTCTTCCTCTTACCCGTCCTGTCCAGTAAAGAAGCTGTGCATATATCAGGATCATCATAAAGATCCTCAGCATTCAGAGGGAGTGAAAGGGAGCAAAAAGATTGACTATCAGAGTCCCTCTCATGAGACTCGGATATAAAGTCACGAGAAGGTGATTGTGACCGAACAGTGATACTAGGGGGATCTTTTTCCTTTTCTTGACCAGGAAGATTTTTAGAGGTTGAGGGTTCTGCATGCAATGACAAAGGCACGGGGTCAGGGTTTATGGTGGATAGCTGTGCGATTCCCGAAACGGAGAGGGATTGTGGTTCAGGAGGAGGTGGGGGTGGAGCGGGAATTTCTAGCCGCTCTGTAGCATCAATCTCCTCGTTGGTTTCTGCTTCCGCCAGTGAAAATAGGGAATGTGGGCAATCTTTGGAAATATGACCATGCTTATTGCAAGTATTACATCTGTGGTCATTATGTTCAATGAAAATTCGGTGCGGTGTATCTCCAATTTCGACAAGGAAGGAATCAGGCAGAACAATTCCTTCCCGCCTGACTACATATACCGTTCTTTTCCATGAACCAATATGGTTATAGCCGTCATCTTTGACGCCGAGTGTAAGGGAGTAAAAAGGGGATACAATCTGCACTGCTTGGCTAAGAATATCAGCCAAATCAGCATCACTTACTTCAGGAGGAACTTTTTTCAGTGTTATTTTCTCGGTGCGGGTTACCATTCGCCTTGCCTCAACCCAGGTATTATTTATTGATAATCCACCATAATTTGCAATAAACTGTTCGACCAGCTCCTCCGATTTTAAATAAATACAAATTCTTTGATGAGCCAGTCTGGTCGCATGCGTAATGTTATGCCCCCCTCCAAGTTTTTCCCCGAGTTTTAGTACGTAAGTGTGAATGGAAGTATCAGGTATAGCAGATAAAATAATTCCTTTCTTTTTATTCGGACCGGAATCCGAGGGAACGATCTTCTTTGTCTGGAAGGTGAAGACAGTTTTCGCCGCTGTTGAGAACTGCGCGCCCGACGGACCGCCATAGTGGTCATACGGCCTGGCGGCAGATGCGTAGCTGCGGCGTCGTTGAGTTGCGGGAGCGGTAGAGGAGGCAGGCGGGGCGGTTGGCCGTCTTGCGATGAGCTCGTCCGACGCGTCGACAAGGGAGGTGGGGGCAGTAGGCGGCAGGGGTGGGGTTGCAGTGGTTGGCGAGGCATAGCCAATGCTTCGCGAAGCCGGCTTCAAGGTCACTTGGAGTGACGTACTCCCAGCTGTGGAAAGGGGATTGGCTCCCCCCACCCCTCCAACACTCGAAATTGGACTGAGCACATTTTCACTGCTAATAACTTTAGTAATATTTTCACTTTTAGCACATGTAGTTACCGTATTTAAATTTTCAGGTGATAACGGTACAGCCGTTGTAGCCACGAGCGCTCCATGCTCCCGGCGTAGGACGGTGCTTGGCGGTAATGAGTCAGAAGAATCATCAGGACAATTAAGTTGATTAATTTTGCGTATTGGCGAACCTTTCGCTGTCTTCTTAGGTGAAGTAGGTGGAGTAGATGGCATGCTGCATGCAGGGATGATTGCAGGAGTAGTATTAGAGATTGGAGTTGAAGTGTAGATAGTTGTGGCTACATCAGCTGATCGCGATGTTTTGTCCGCCGCATCCGACCGGGCCAAAGCCCGGGCGGCAGGTGGCGAGTCCGCCGGCGACTGCAAGTCGAGTTGACAGAAACACAAAAACACTAATATAAATTATACTATGAGGCGTACGATAATGATTTTAACTCCAATGGAAAGATGAAACTTTACGCTCTCGACAGTACGTAGTAAGTAGGTCGGGAGGTAAAAAAACCACACAAAAACTCGCTTTTTTCGGGAGCTCGATTCGAAGCGTCCGATGCCACAGAGTATGTATATATATATATATATATATATATATATATATGTATATATATATATATATATATACATATACTAATATATATATACATATATATATATATATATATATTAGTATATATATATATGTATATATAATATGTATATATATATATATATATATACTAATATATATATATATATATATTAGTTTCCAAATGGGATCATTGCCCTGTAAACGTTTGACTGCCACCAACAGATCTCGTTCAAATTTTGTTAGGAGATAGGAAATTGATACCTAAGAGGTGCTGTTTTTGTTCCAGCCGCCAACGCGCAATATTTTTCGAGTTATTAGCGACAGAAAGCGGATAATAGGACAACGCCTGAAATTATGCAGCCCGCAGCTCAACAATTGTCCCTTATACTCGAGGAGTATAATGGACAATTGCTGAACTACTAGGAAGTAAAAGGTTGTAAATATCTGGAGGGGGCACCACTGGTTGCGAGCGTTGAGCGAAGTGTGGCCGGAATGGGGGTGCTTGGGTAGGACAAGCCACGCCCACTTTGGCCAAAACATTGACAATACCATATGGGTCAATGCTTACTATTTGGTGAAATTTTTGGTCATAACTCGTTAACACATTAAAATAACATATGGAAATCACAATGTAAACCTTTTTTCCTATTTCCTTGTTAGGCTTCGCGAAGTTAAGCCCCGAATATTTTCTCCCAGGAAAAAAATATTATCAATCACTACGGTTACTACCTACACTCTAACACTACGGTTACGTTCTACAACCAGCTCAGCTGAAAATAAAATTTTACGCGAGTAAATTAGTCATTTACCTGCACTTATACTGTTATTTAATCTTATTATAGCCAATGAAAATCTAAAAATTACACTACAAAAGTATTTTTTCAACGATATCCCCACGCATAAACGGGCTAACAGACATAGAGCTTATAGACTAATAGTAAGTACAAGAAGTATCTCGAAAGATGGGAAAAATCCGATGACAATCACCGACGAAAAAATAATGCTTATGGTAGCATTTTTCACTTGATGCAGCTTATTTTCAGGGAAAAACTTAGCCACCTCAAAATATCAGTCGGAGACTAAGTCCAAAAGTTGTCAAAACAAGAAGGCGGAAGTTTGACCACGTTAAAAATTCGAATACAGCGCCTCCAGATATTTACAACCTCCTAGGTGACAACACGTTGAGAGGCCGACTTCACGATCCTCTTTTGTTATCAAGGAGGTAGTTAATATCTGGAGGCGCTGTATTCGAGTTTTAAGCGTGGTCATAATTCCGCCATCTTGGTTGGGCCATTTTCGGACTTAGTCTCAAACAGTGTACGCACATAATCAAGTATTCTATTCTTTATATCGCCTCTGGTCTATAAAATGAAAATGCAACGATTACTTCTTGACTGTCGTCGGAGTATTCCGATCGTTTGTCATACTACTGTGGATATTAAACTGTCCATATAGTCATATCGTGGTGATAATATATCGCCGTCAACATACTTTCCAACTATTATTGCGACCGGTCCGCTATCGTAAGATTTCCATTGGCTGTAATCTTATTAATCACCAGTAGAAGGGCAGAGGAATTGATATTTTACTCTTGTAAAATGTTATTTTCGGCTAAGCTAGTTGCACAGCGGAACCGTGGTGATTGACAATAATTTTCCTTAGAAAAAGATATTCGAGGCATATTTTCGCGAAGAATGATAAATTAATGATATACTTCCCATAATGATAGAAAAAAGGTTTACTGCGTTCGTTTGCGATAGTTTATTTTAACTTAACAACGATCATGGCCGAATATTTCCTCAAATAGTTAACATTGATTCTTATGGGATTATCAATGTTTTGGTCAAAGTGGGCGTGGTAGTATTCTACCCAAGCACCCCCATTCCTGCCACACTGCGCTCAACGCTCGGAACCAGTGGTGACCCCTCCAGTACATTTACAACCTCCTTGTTCGTAATATTCGTGATCACAATGCTGACGTCGACGCCTCGGCCATGTTGGAAAATTACGTGATCGCCCTCAGCGCCACCATCGGTGATTCGAGTCTCGAATTTAACTTCATGAGTATTTTTTTTAATTGAAATATTTGGGTTCGGGATGCAACACTGATGTTTAATCCTGTTTGTGGTCTTATCCCTTTGGCTACGCAATATGTACATCTACTTTACGACCCCTCAAAATTCATCGCATATTTCATGTGGATTCGCAGGAGGAATGCGGAGGCAATTTATGGACGCTTATAGACCTCAGCGCCAGTGCCGTGCCTCCGATATTGCTTTTTGGTATCATGGCCGCGGGACTATTATTTTTCTCCCTCCCCCACAGATTCTATTTCTTTCCTCAGTCCACTTTTCAGCTCTTTACATAAACGCAGCCTCCTTACGCTTCCTCGTTTACCCAACATCCTTGCTTGATTGAGTTAGGCCGGATGCCGAGATGGAAGAAATTGCATCGTAGAACAGGTGCACTCAGCTAGGTTCCTGGCCGTCGTACACTGAAAAAAAAGTATGGTTATAAATATCAAATTTTGATGAAATTTATCAAACTTTTCCTTACGTATGGATTGAACATTGAATGTTTCGCTAAAAATGACCAAACCAGTTTGATTAATGCAAGTTTGATGAATTCTATCAAAATGGCAACAGCAGTTTGATAAAAACAACCAATATCAAAAGGTTAATAAAACAGACGTAGCTTGCGCATATGAAAAATTTTACATCCATGAAAACGTTGTCCTGATGGAAAATCATAAAATTAGTAGTTAAAGAAATTTAGTAGAAACTCGATGAAAGCTACCGAACTTTGTAGCTAGTGAAATTTATCCAGTTATTTTTTTACCAAACTCTTTCGCACAGCCAAACTAAGGCTCATTCAATGGAACCATTATGTCGTTCAGAGATGTGTCCGCCATTCCGGATGCCATAAAAAATACGGCATTGAAAAGGGCAGAGCAAAGCACGTGACCTCTCCTTGTTAATGTATTTTACAGCAAAAGTTTTGCGGTAAAATTTTGACCATTATTTTTTAAAAACAGATTTTCGGCATTGATTCCTTATTATTTCGATACTTTCTCTTATGACATACGTTCTTGAAACCAAAAGGGCAAAGGCGAAGCCAAGGATCAAAACTTTTCTCAAAGCCTCTCTTTTGATTCCTTTTAAAGTTAATTAAATGGAGGAAATTTATGCCAAATTTGAGGCTAAAACTGATTTCAAAATTTCACTCTGGTTTTGTAAGGTAGGTTGAAAGAATCTAAAACTTTCTGAATGACAATCAAATGTAAAAAATGATTACTCCCTTAGCTTGATCATTCAAAGAAACGGTGTCCAGTTATATGGTCACCCGGGTTGTAACAAGTATTACTAAACGGAAAAGGCGGTTATAGTAAAATGTTAGGATAACTTCTTATAATTACAGTGTTACCTTATTGGTTTTTTCGGTTATGTTCTTGAAAAAATTATTCTAATTTTAATTACATACCTTATACTGATATACTTTTTCTTGGGTTGGGAGATATTGTTCAAAACCTTATAACGATTATTTTATTTAGCTCCTTGGGAGGGGGGACGGTAAGAAGATAGACCTCGCTGGGTGAACCCTTACCGTTAATATTTATTTCTCATTTATTGGCTATGAAGTAAAATTTTCAATTTTTAAATCAGTAATTTCATTGTGCAATCATGTTTTTGGTGACGAATTAATATTTTCAAAGATTTAATTCGTATTTTCCGTAAGATTTGAAATGTCAGTGCACAATGATAAAAGTAAGGAAATAAAACTTTGTAAGGTTCACTGTTATTTAATTATGGGCACGACCCGGGTTTTCTAACTTGGTTACATCGTCAGGTTGACCTGACGATGTAACCAAGGGTCACCTGACGATGTAACCAAGTTACAAAACCCGGGTCGTGCCCATAATTAAATAACAGCGAACCTTACAAAGTTTTATTTCCTTACTTCCAATATGGAGAGGTTTCACAAAGTAAAGCCTGAAATTATTAGTTACACAACGATGAATATTGTCCGGTCATATGTTTCTAAGTTAATGTCTGTGTAGTAAGATTTTTCATTTCACGTTAGTCATTCCATTGTGTAATCATTTTGGTGGTGAATAAATGAATTTTCAATTATTAAATCCATATTTTGGAATAAAATTTGGAAATGTCAGTGGATATTGATGAAATTTTGGCTTATTTAAACTAGTGGTATTTAATAATTTATTCCCAAACTATTTTCTATCTAACATACCGTGCATAACATATTAATAAGTATTCACCTTGTCCGTAAAAGCTTAATATTGCACGTGTATTAATTTTTATGTATCTTAATTTCATATGCATGTGCAGAAGCGTTAAAATGGCATTAAATATTTATATTAAAGCGGTTCCTAGCAAGGAAATCACCGCAAAATAATTTTAAACCCTCATTACTGTCTATGAAATTGTGATGCTACAAATATAAACATAGCATTTTTGCTTTATTATTTATGAAATTGAGATTTTATTGCGCATGTGTCACTAGTTTTTAATTGGTATAACTTGGTCAGAGATAACAGGTAATTTTAGAAGGGATAACATACTCGATTATATACTAATCAATATCCGTACATTTCAACGTCAGAACTTTCAAAATTTACCACGATTGCACATGAGATCGAACTTTTTGGCCATCCAGCTAAGATAATGGGCTTTAGCATTATTTAAATAAGCTATAAATTTATTTACATGGGCTATAACATTTTATAGTCTTGCGTCCAGAATATTTTGCGCGTTAAAGTTGGTATTCGTGCGGTTGAAATACGATTTCGATCGTCGTATGTTTTATTATTGTTTTGACCGTATAAGGCTCTGAATGTTTTGATTTTCTGTATTTCACGTTTTGTAAGGCTCCCAAATGCTCACATCAAAAGCAATATGTGCAGGTTTATGTCTGAAAACGAAATTCAGTAACACGACACCGTTGCATAAAATTTTAAAATATATTGGGAAATATCAAAGCATAAAATCAAAAGATCAAATAATAATTACTTTTTGATTGCTCGCCGCTATGTGCCTTTTATATCTATACCTTTTAAAATGAAATTACTCGAGTGATCAATTTGTACGACACGAACATCGTTTTTTACCCCGTTGAAAGGGAATTATATGTGCACGTGGTACATCAGGAAATACGTGAAGGAATACGTAAAAGAAACGTCAAGTAATCCAACTGGCTGGTTACATCTACACCTAAATAATATCCTGCGAGCCACCTCTAGGGTGTTTGGCAGGGGATGACCAATCACCAACATGCAGCATGCAAGAGGACCGCCACATGCACACCGCACGGTCATAGAAATATTACGCATACTAGCAAAATATACATGCTTATTCATTATAAAAACTTGCTAATGGTTAGTAAACTTATTATTATTATAAACCTATTAGGGAGACTGGGGCACAGTGGGACACGGGGCACAGTGGGACAATTGATTTATTTAAACAATTTACTCGGTCAAAGGGCAAATGCATTAAAATTAAGGAAGCCATATCACGAGGAATAATGCACAAAAATCTTATTTCCTAATCTTATGTAGCTTCGCGTAAATGTTATAAAATATGTTTTTTGCTATAATTTTCGTAACTTTCATGTTATGAATATTTATGCAATTCTCTTAATTATAGCAAGTTTCATAAGGAATGACTTGGTGAATACATTATTTAGAGACTTAGTAATATTTTTCTAAACATATTTTTCGAAAGTAGCATGTTTAAAATTTTTGCTGACAAATACAAGACTTCAGGACATGCGGGGCATAGTGGGACAGCTGAAATTGGGGCACAGTTTGATGCCGAATTAGAGCCCAGGAGCTTCGTACTATCAATATCCGTTACCTAAACGCACTCAAATTTCATATCATGCTTAGTTTATAATGTTTTGGCTCCATATTGATGCTTTAGGATTTGAAGCAGTACATTTCAGTTAGTGAATGTGAGGACAAAACTAAAGAATGGCAACAGCAATGAACATGAGAAAAGTAATGCCGAAGTAAATAATTAGTGTGAACCCCGATCGTATGCGACAATTTGTCTACATTTCCTGAATCCCACATCTGTTATATAAATGTGCTCTTTGTAAGGAACAGTTCAGTCTTGGCCAGAAGCGAGCTTGAGGTAGTGAGAAGAGATAGACTCATAAACATTAGTTGCTGCCACATTCCTCCTTTCTACAAGCCTGCTCTGGGAACATTCGTGATTTGCGTGAAAGGAAGAAAAACAGGCAATAAAACTTGATTTTTAAAGAGAATTTTGAGGCAAGATTGTTTATTACGTATTATATATTTAAATCAAATTATTTATAAATTGAATTTTTAGATTCATAGCTTATAAAATAAATTACCACCATAGTAAACTGTGACTTAAAACTGCAGCACGACTGCACCACAGACTGTCTCCTCTGCGCACGAAAAAATTAGTATATGAGTTAGCTCAGAGAAATAGAAAGAAATACCCGCCATCTTGCGATCAGAAAGACATCGCTGATGTTAGTTTATTTTACGTTTTTTTGAAGCGGAATCCTTCGATTAGCCTTCGAAAACCAGAAGCAACCTCACTGGCCAGAGACGTGGGCTTCTATAGGACGGTTGTGAGTGCATTTTTTTCCGATCTATCAGCTCTTTATGTCAACATGTATTTTCCGCTGGAGGTGTAATCATGATGAAAGTGGTTCCACTACCGTTCAACTCCAGGAAAAGTGATAGCCCTCAAAGGTGGAAACAAGTAGGTGAAGTTACCTCCTCTGAAAGAGGCTCCTCGATGTCATTGTGCTATATTATAAAGGTTCAGGTTAATACAATTCCTCCATTTCTTGTGTTGTCTAGAGTGAAATTCCTCCAAAAAATACTGTTGAAGTGTCCCATAGGATCAGTAGGTACCGCATGTCCTTCTGAATGGATGGCTATCAATTTATTTTTACTGGTTTTAAAATATTTCATCGATCACGCAAAATTTTTTAAAGAAAACCCTGCATTGCTAGTTTTACATAACCACGAATCATATATTTCTGCCGATACTATTGAGTTAGTAAAAATGAATGGGTGGTACTTTTTACTTTGTCACCTCACTGCAATCAATTAGATAACTGTTTGTTTGGGCTTTTGAAAAAATATTGAAATGACCGCAAATGGCCTATAAACCACCCAGGAGAGAGAATAACAATTTGCAACTTGGTTGAATACAGCACATAAAAAAGCATTTACATCTAATAATACATATTATTTTTACTTTCGGTTCAACCAGGATATGCCCTGTTAACCCAAGTATTTTTAATGACAAAGACCTTGCCCAAGAAACTGTCAAAGATCAGTTTGTTGGACCTTTAGAATTTCACTTAGAAACCGAGTAAAATCTCGAAAGCCCAGGACAACCCGGGTTGAAATTTCGTTTTAGAGAGCATAGTTTTCCCCCCTGAGGAATAACGTCCAAAATCTAGCAGGCTAATATCTAAACATGCTAGACAAAAGAAAAGATAGGAGATACCTACGGACACACCAGTTAAAAAGAGACTGTAAAATATCATCAATAATAATTAAAATAATATCATCAAAGGAAAGAGAGAAAAAACAGCCTGGTCACAAGAAAATGTTGAAAAATGAGCGATAAATGTCAAGAAAATTTAAGATTTTCACATTAAAGAACTAAAAAAAAGATTGGAAATGGAAGATATAGCTACAGTTTCAGAATAAAGTGACTAAATTTACCACCAAGGACAGTTGGCAGAACTTCAGCCATTAGCGTTATTAAATGTTGATGAAAAACACTGCATGCAGTGTTTTAAAGTTTATAATTACATGACTTAATATTTTTTATCAGCACATGTATCTTGAATAAAAATTTCTTGATTTAAATGTTCGCTTGCATGTATATTTCACCTATTAATGTTAATTAATTCATTTGTACCCTCAATTAATTTAAACTTTGTATTTTATTGAGTAATGCAAGCCTGTCCCACTCTGCCCCGTGCACTGTCCCACTCTGCCCCAGCCTGGGGCAGAGTGGGACACTTTTCAACAAAGAAGAAACTGAGTATTTCAACTACTTTAAGTTAGTTGCATTACTTGCGAATTTTTTAATAAGTTGAGGAATATACTCTTTAAGCAATGGCACCAAAATCTTCCATTTTCCAATAATTATGTGGGAAATAAAAATGAAATGCTAAAACTGTCCCACTGTGCCCCAGTCTCCCCTATTTATAAATTAGTTAGGGTGAACTTGGTTTACCGGGACAGATTTAATGTGTTTACGGCGCGAAAAATATTGTGAGGACACACCAATGCCTTCGACATGAAGACTTTGGCAGGATAGCAAGCGAAACTGTAGTCCACACGCCAACGGATGCGGAAGATAACCCGCGAAAATATGCAGAGATCAGAATTCGTTGATCATAATCGTATTCATTACAATGTTGTCGCCTTATCCGAGTTACCAGAGGAATCTTTTTGTTCGGGAAAATAAAATATTAAAACTTCCCCTTATTCAGTGACTGGTATATCTTCACATATTTTAAATTCACCGAAATCCTAGGATTATGGAAGTTCCACCGCTAAAATGGAATTTCATTAAATTACTCTGAATCCTGTTTAATTAGATCTTGATTATAACGCCCATGGCTATAAATTCCTAACTCTTGACATTACTTTCTGCACCTTTTTGACTTTAGCGGCATGGCCCTCTACGCGGAAATGGACGGAAAAGTGGAAATGTTGAAACTAACCGTGATATATTTCACTCTCTAACTTCTCCTGTCTAAACTGTTGAGTTTATTATTTAATTCTACAGCGCCTATAATAAATTACTTGATGATAATTGATTTCTTGTAATCTACGTTAAAATTTTTATGATTTTTTGATGCGATATACTTATCAAAATCTTAAAATTCATTGAAGCAGATATGGATATATAATTCACATGGATCATGCGGAGAAATACATGCAAAAACCATGTATATAAATCGTGTATAGTGTCCCGTTGCACAAGTACTTACCTCATTTTCCATGGGGGAAAAGGTATTTTTTTAAATGTTGGTAAGGACGAAAATTAGAGAAAAATATTTATTACGTTTTACCATGGTTATGAAGGGACAATTTTATTTACCTTACAGCGATTGAACTTATGGAGGTGAGTTGGATAGACTTTTTTTTATCATAAACGATTAACTGGAATAATTAGGTTATGTTGTTGGAGGTTATCATTTGATTTAGCGGAAATATCAACACCGAATAACCGTCAAATATTGAGAAGACTTATGATGTTCATAATGACAGATTTTAGGAAATTAAGTGGAGATTTACTGGATTAATTAAGCTGTAAATGCGTTCTTCCCGATAATATAGCATTGCGGTTGGGCCGATTGGCCCTCATTAACGACGTATTAGTCGAAAAGTGTCGAAGACAATTTGATTTGTCCGATTCTTCGGAATGTAGATTATTGGGGCAATCGCATTTGATTGAATTTCGCACCCTGTGCCCAAAGGGTACTTTAGGCTACCTTAGGCAGATTGCCAGCTTGTAATGAACGTTCACACATTAAAATATCGAGTTCATAACTGATCGAAGCATTTTGATAACTGATCTAATGATACTATAATTATATTACGTTATCCTAATATTTTAATATAAGCGACTTCTCCGTTTAGTAACATTACAACCTGAGCGACCATAATGTTACGATATTTCCTTGAAAGATCAAACTAAGAGAGTAATCAATTTTATCAGTTGATTTGCACTCAGAAAGTTTTTAATTATTTCAATTTACCTTATGAAACGAGAGTGAAATATTAAAATCAGTTTAGATCCCAAATTTGGCATTTATTGCTTCCATTTAATTAAATTTAACTGGAGTCAAAATAAAGGCTTCGAGAAAAGTTTTGATCCGTGGTTTCACCTCTGCCTAGCGGTTTCAAGAACGTATGTCATGAGAAAGAGACCCGAAAGTATCGAAATTTTAAGGAATAAATGCCAAAAATCTGTTTTCATGCAAAATGAAATTTTGACCATTCCTTTTTTTCAAAAGAGCTTGGTCCAAATTTCACCACAAAACTTTCGCTGTGTAAACATTAGTTGTAAGTAGTAAATAAATCAGTTGTGCGCGAATTGAAATATGTTGCGTAATTCCAAACGGTATTTGACTCCAAAGACATACGAGTTAGCGCAGCAAGCCGTCATCAGAGTGCAATCTGTTAGATGTCAAACATTTATTTATACGAGGGTAAGTCAATTATTAGCCACAATGTAGTTATGAATTTGGCTCGGTTTTGATCGGTGAGGGTAGAGTTTACCCCGGATTAGACCACAGACGTGTGTACTTCACACAATCAGCGTAGGGAATGGTGACTAGTTCCTCTCTCTTCGGCCTCTCGCACTTTAATGATTTTTGTTTGCGGTATCCGAAGGCTTCGCGTGAGAATCGAACACGCATAACTGATCGAAGCATCTAAGCATAATGTAAGCATTTTATTTGATTACCGTGTACAAGGAATCTGTGAACAAACGCGAAAGTTGCCGCCCGCTTTTTTATGAGTGGGTGACGTCACCAGGGTTTGGAATTTTCATGAAGAGGGATCGCCACAGGGTCAGGAACTCCATAACTGCCGACGTTTCGATGTCCGACTCGGTCATCATCCTCAGGGCTGTGAGGTCGTCGAAATGTCGGCAGTTATGGAGTTCCTGACCCGGTGGCGATCCCAAGAACTCTTCACTAAGTCTATTCGCTGGGAAAGCACGAAATCTTTCTTCAATTTCCATGAAGTCGATCAGGGAGAAGTTTTTTGCGCACGAGACGTGGATTGGCGGACCACTCCATGATGCTGCACATTTTAGGGATATTGCCAGGTTGTATGTAATAACGAGAGACTTAAAATGCCTCAATAAAGTTTAAAGCAAGCTTTATTACAAGGACACAGTTTGTACACACAAGTACTGGATTTAGGAGGCGAGTGCAAACATTCTGGAAGCAGAGAGAGAGAGTCAAGTGTCTTTAGTGTGGCTTAATATAGTTTACGGCTTACAGTATGTTTCTTCTCAGGACGACGAACTAATAGCCAACTATCAATACTAACCCGAACTAAGTAACGACGAACTGCCCTGGCTTGACGACGAACTACCCTGATCCATGAACTGCCTTGTCCTTGGAGAGTAAACCACTGCTACTAAGCCCATTTTTGCAACAAACAAAGTTAAATATAGCTTTCAAGGTTATATTGACGAAGGTTAAAGGTTATCTAGAGATTTTTATGCTTTTACGGTGAGTGAGAATGATCAACAAACCAGTCGTTCACTCTCGGTGCGATATCTCGGGAACCAAAGGGCAGAAATGAAATAAATATGGCGTGATACTCGGAAAATGTGTAACGAGTCGTTATAGAAGACGAATATGCTATAGAACAATCCGAGAGTAACATCATCTTCAGTCATGTCCGAGAAACACCCGAAAATACCAAAATTTTAAGTGGGACGCGGCACGTTTTCCCGGCATTCGATTGCAAAAATAATTTTCACGATATATTTTCTCACCAAATGGAACAAAACTGGGGGCGTCCCAAAAGAAATTCGAAAACTTTAAAAATAAGGACCACTCTAGTGCACATCCCTCTTATTTTATTCTACATCGGCCCAAGCTGTAAGGAGAGGGTTTCCGTAAGGCGTCCACCTCTCTAGGATTAGAACCGAAATTAGAAGTATGGAATGGCACATCATGACTGAAGGTAACGTAATGCTACGGGGCTGCGGGGGAAAGGCAATATGGAAATAGCTATTAAAACAAATTTGGATTTGAATTTAAGGTGTGATAATAGGTTTCCTAGGCTAATGCTCTCTCTCTCTCTCTGTCTCTTTCTGGTAAAAGGTATTCATATATGCCGTACCTTGTGTTCACAATAGAAGGATACGTTGAAGGAAGGATTCACGTACAAGAGTGTAAACTAGAATGAACCACGAGAGACCGATTCACACTGCCGGAGTAACTGAGTAGCGGTTATAAAATCGGCATGAGTTTGTGGGGCCATCAATTAAATCTACGTAAGGGCTAAGGAGGGTAAACTCAATTGCGATGACAGGATCGCCATGATTTTGTGACGTCATCAACTAAATCTTCATCTACATGATACCCCGCAAATCGCCTAAAAGGCGTGTGGCAGGGAGTGTTGGGACACCAGCCGTTAACAAGTAAAAAGGAAGTGCTCTAAGGAAATTACGACTGGAATTTATTAAAGTCCTTTATGGTTTTGGGGAAAAACGAATTCCCATATCTATCCGTTTGGCAAAACATCTCTGTCAATTTATCGCTTTTGTAGGACCTGGAAACAGTGGCGCCGACTCCATGGAGCCTGAGGGGGCCCGAGCCCCCTCAAAAATTCGTTATGGGTGTGAGGGAAAAATGTGTCTGGCTTGTCGATTTTCCCCGGAGTGTCCAGATATCGAGATTCGAGTTATCAGGGTTTTAATGTTGATCATATGACTCTTCTAAAATACTTAAAAAACTTAAAACTCACTACTTCTAAAATTTCTTGGGGCAAGATCCCCGGTTTGGCCCCCCCCAATACTTTTTGTAAGTCGGCATCCCTGCCTGGAAATATAGTGTGGCTCTAATATTATGTTCTCCGTGTCGCTCTTAAAGATATCCATTCTCAATTGTTCAAAGAATCTAGGTCTAGCGCGCAGCCTCCGAGTCTCCTACGGCTCCCAGCCTAATTCGCTCGACATTTGGGTAACGCTGTCTGTACGCCCGTAGCAGTTTTTGACGATCTTTCTACGAACGGATGTACGAACGGGTGGTCGACTTTTCGCCAAGAATGGCTTAAAAGGTTGGAATTTGATAGAGGAACGGGAAAGTACGAGTCTCTTGACTTTGAAAACCAATCGATAGATAAAAAATTGTATCCAATGGAGCCAATCGGAAATCGAGCCAATTTTTTCAGCCTCTGTTTTTCCTGTAGACTCGGAGTTTTTCTCCGATTGGTTCTTTCTCGTCCAATATTGTTCAAGATCGTTTTTTTTTACGCTTTTTCAACTCAAAAGGAAATTCACGATCATTTATTCCCTCGTCGCCAGCTGTTAAGGAGTTATATTTTCAGACGTTGCACTGCTTTTTCCTTGTACGCGCTATTTTTGGTAACCCTTGTTATCGACTTACCAGGAAAATAAATATTTCTTGGAACCATTAGGCCTTTAAGATATATCTCTTTTACTTATTTTGTCTGATGTCAGTTCTACTTAGTTATCTTGTTATAGCCTCTAGGCTTAAAAACTTAACAGAAACCTGTATTTTTGATACTTAACTGATTGATATTATTAAAAAAATTTAGTAAGTCCTTTAGTTATCACTCCAGTGTCTTTATTTGAATATTGAAACTAAAAACTTTCCCTCTTTTATATTTATTTTTCAAAGGTTCTTTCAATTCATAGCCTTATCCAATCTGATACTGTATAGGTTACTTTTGGTTTTATATAAATATTGAACGTGTGTTTTTAACGGAATGGATGTTATGTTTCTTTCAAGTATCAGCGTCATTCCTGCTCACGTCGGTGTACAATAAAAGAAAAAAAGTATCTTTACAAAGTTAGTGGAGGTTTGTTTTGGTGTATTGGCTAGAGTACTGGCTTCCGATACGGTGGATTGGGGTTCGAATACAGGCGTGACAGATATTTATCTGAGACTGCCGGATCATTGTGGAGGGCAATTCAAGTACAACAAGTCCGTCCGTTGGATGGGAAGTTAAGCCGAGGTCCTCTTGGTACCTTTCGTTAATGCCGACGCCGGGCTTCTCTCAAGCCTTCCTTAGCAAACCTTCCTTCGAGGTGCAGATATCCTCAGTTGTCGGTCGCCTTCGTCCAAGACCACAGCAAACAAAAGTCCATCGGCGTGCGAGAAAATCGGCTTTCTTTCTGACAATGTATTATTCTAAGAGAAAATTAAGAGGGGAGAAATACGAACATATCGCATTTTCTTAATCTTTTCTCGCAAGTTGGTGGAATATCTGCAGCTTGCCTATCTCCATTGTAACGAACTGGTATCACCCGAATATTAGCGCGTTCGGCATTCATTTTATTCATTTCATTATTCAAACCCTGCCGATTTTTCATTTCTAGTTGAATATAAAACTTTAAATCGGCAGCTTTAACAAAAAGAAACTAGAGAAAGATAAAAAATTATTATTATTTTTTTCCTTTTCTTGACTTTGTTTAATATATAATATAGCATTTCTTGGAGTTTAGGTCATTTATAAAATAAGTTTCAGCCAACGTTTCGATTTATTTTTTAAATCATCTTCAGGGCTATGTAAGAAAACATGTGAACAATATAAAATACAGAGAATGTAATATATATATATATATATATATATATATATATATATTGTTCACATGTTTTCTTACATAGCCCTGAAGATGATTTAAAAAATAAATCGAAACGTTAGTTGAAACTTATTTTATAAATGACCTAAACTCCAAGAAATACTGTATTATATGAAAGATAAAAAAATAAGATTCAGGTGATGGCTTTTCGAGGCCGCCTCTTGAATGAACCGATAGGCTTGAGAGATTCAAGGAAGGGTAGGTAGATGAAATGGGGTTGAACAAGGTAGGAAGTCCATAAAAAAGTGATCTCGGGGAGAGAGAAAGATGGAATTTAGGTTGGTGCGGTAGATGCTTGCTGCGAAGGGCGTGGGTGAGAGGTGAAAAGAATGGGAACATTTGAGACGATCGAAATTTACCATTGCTTATTTAATCCTTTTAACACTAGGAGGACGGCAATTTCGCTCAACCTTGGTGGCCGGAGGGGTCAAATTTGACCCCCTTATTTTTTTCTGACTCATCCATTTATTTCATGGGATTTATGCTATGCTATTCATTAGGGATTACATAATACTTGTAAATAACGACTTTATTCTCCAATCAGATGTATTATTATAACATTTTCTCTTTTTTAAACTATTCTTGTGAGAACCTATTTATCATGAATGCCAGCAGGTCCTCATTTTAATTTTTTTTTCAGTTATTTGTCAAGACTATTAACCGCTTTTTAGACTACAAGTACAGAAAAACATATTTTATATTGGTTAACTGAGTATTATTTCAAATGACAATAAAAATCATACTTTTTTACAATTTTTTATTTTTATAAGCCATGATTACATTCAAGGGGAACCATACATGACGGAACTAAATTCAGCTGCTGTGCATCCTTAGAAGAGAATCAATTACTTTGACAGCCCACACATGTAACAACCTTTCGCTCTAAAAAAATACATTTGTTGCACACATGTTTCCTACAAGTTTTACAAATTAGGAATCCCTTAGCATCCTTTTTACATTTCAAACGCACTTGACATTTCTTGCGCTTCGCGCTTGCTTCACACAGATTATCATCGTCCTCGATCTGCGATGGCCCCTGACGTGCGAGGGTGTTAGCAGCTGTTAGCTCCTCTACGAGAGTAAGAAGGAACTTACGGCGAGAGATCTTACAATTGTTTACCTCTCTAAAGAGAATCCAAGCATTTATCCCAGCGAGATCCAGAATGTTGCTAAAAGTGTGAAGAGGCCAACGTCGAGCTGCAGGCTTTACTGAATAAAGCCTCGCCATTTGGTCTACTATATCTACGCCGTATTTGTTTTCATTATAAAATAAAACTGTCTCTGGTTTATGTTTAGAACCTAAATTAACGGTCACATTTGGGTGCATAGTACTTACTATAAGAACATTTTTATTTTTCTTGCCTTGATATACGGTGAGTGTGACATTATCCTTTTTCAGAACTCTAGTTTCGTGCAGCTGCATGCGACAGGTTTTGATTTCAGAAGGGATCTCCCTTCGAGATCTGTTGATAGTTCCAACTACACTAGTGTTCTTACTCCTCAGAGTCTCTGCGAGGTAAAGAGAAGTAAAGAAACTATCACAAGTTATATTCCTTCCTTTTCCTAAGTAGGGGGAAATCAACTGTAGCACCACGTGATCTCCGAGACGCATATCATTTGGCCTGGAATCATCTTTTCCTAGATAGGGAAAAGCATTTATGATATACTTTTTATCCTTATCCACAGCTAGCCAAAATTTTTGCCCGTACTTATCCGGCTTACTTGACATAAATTGCAAAAATGGACAACGGGCTTTTGTGGGGAAAAGTTGTTCATCTATTGTTACGTAGGGCCCTGGAATGTAGCATACCTGACTATTTTCAATGAAATTGCTCCACACCTCGGATATAAGCGCAAATTTGTCTGTAGCCAGTCTACTTGGCCTTGTTGATTTTATGTCAAATCTAAGAAAACGCAAAATTTCTTGAAAACGGTCTCTAGACATTGCGGCTTTGCATAAGGGCAAACCCCACTTCACTGACCATAATGATTTTATGGGAAGAGATTTGGCCCCGAGGACTCCTCTCAAATAGAAAATTCCTAAAAAAGCATCTAGCTCCTCTAATGTCACAGACCAATTTTGATCTCCAAGCTTCATTCGAGCTTCTGTTTCGGTACAATTTTTTATTATCCTGAGAATTTTTTCGTCTATAATCAGCCTCCAGGCGCTCGAGCAAGTTTCATTTATAAAGCGCTTGGCATGCGCTGTGGGTCCTGCCCTATCCACGAACACATTTTGTCTCGCAAGCCTCCCAGGAAGACCTTCATTTGGGGGCACTACTCTCCACTCACTACCATCTGCGGCATATAGAATAGTACCTATGCCATTTTCTCCCTCCGATTCTTTACCTCTTGGGAGACACATTTGCGAATCCGTGGTATCTAAAGCTGTCGTCATGACATAACCTCCACGACTCCCACGACTTTTTAGATGTCCTCGTAGGCTCGTTGCTCTCCGAACAGCTCCGATCCCTCGGCGGCCCCTACTTCCTCGAACCGCACGGCCCCTGCTTCCTTCTAAAAGCTTCCTTTTCTCTGAAAAATAATTTCAAGGAAAGAAATAAATATCTACCAGTACTATTTTTAGTACATCACATTCTCATGTTATTTCAAATTACTTACCATGCTCAATAGTATTTTTCCTTAGATCTTGCTGAGGGGGTGCACTGCTGTCTTCCAACCTTGTATCGGGGACATCTGAATCCGATTCGGAAGATGGGATGGAATGGTTTGTCAGCAAAAAAGGTTCTTCGTCGCTACTCGAATCACTATCTTCCCCTAAACCACAATCAGAACCCGATTCATTTCCACTTATGTCCTGTAAGGCTGCGAGAAGCTCCTCGTGGGATAATCCTTTCCGAGCCATAGCTAAGAACACGGACAACGAGTGAAGTTCGCTGTCGACAAGTCCACCTTCCAACAGTGCTCGTCTTCGACTGGCTTTTGAAACAAACACTGAATGGTAGGTAGTAGAAATATGAGAACAAATGATGTGAGAAAATGTAATCACCATCACCACGCAGAGACAAAGTTTCAAATCGACGCTCACTAAGCATCAAAAAACTTCGCCAGTCAACACTCCGCCTGCCAAGTAAAAAACTATCAGATTTCAAAATCAACGACGCGGACTTGTGAATGAGTAAGCTTCAAATTGAAGGAATAGACACATTGAAAGTATGAACACACTCAACGAATATCAAGTTTCAATTCAAACACCACGGTGACTGATATTTCAAGTAAACATCAGAGAGGAAATGCAAAACAAGCATGTTGATGTGGCTAAGGAGTAAAATATGGACTTTTACGACTTAGAAGGTATAGAGAGATGAGATCGTGTTTCATTAGAGTATTTTCAAACAGTTCAAAAACACATTTATAGTATAATAGCTATGATGCAAAGAAATGGGAACGTTGAAAACTCTATCACAGGGAGGGGGTCAAATTTGACCCCTCCGGGCTCGAAGGTAAAAGTTAAATTTCCAAATTAACCGTTCAACCGTTTTTTATGAAATTCACCGTGTTCACGTCTTGTCATAAAAGATGAAAAGTCACAAAAATTCAATTCAATCAGAAAAAAATTAAGAAATCGTCAGCAATTTAAAAACGCCGAGGGGTCAAATTTGACCCCTTCGGCCTTCTAGTGTTAAACGCTCAATTTAACTATGCTAAAAGAACTTCCCCTCATATTTCATATTCCCTTCTTTTTTCTTCATACAAAACACCACCTATTGCACTTGGGAAAGATCAAACGATTCACCCCGGGTTCTCCAGTTTGAAAGGTGAAAAAGGGAACTACTGTTCGAATTTCCCTCACCCAAATTTGGCTCAATAATAACTTTCCATGACAGAAATGAAGCCGATTTATTTGCAGGACGATAGTGGCGTCACAAAATTTATCGGGATCCTCACCAAGTGGTAGCCAGGAATTTTGTACGGGTGGGGTACAAACCCAGGGGGGAAATTTTTTGAAACACAGGTGTGGCGATTGCACGGCCATATAACGGAGATGTTCCGACTCGCAACGGCGCATCGCGCGCCCTCTGCGGACGTCCATGGAACTCCCCGGAAAACAGCGGCGAAGCGATGCGCGCAAGTTCCCGAGGGAGTTGCTCGTGAAGGAGTTGTGCAGCAGTCAGTCTGGCCCAGTCATCGAAGTCGCTTGTTACGCCCGTCGGTGCTACATCGAAACGCTGGTCTTTTTTGTACAGTTTAACCGACCAAATAAAATATAGTAAATCGTGCCTGTGTGTTACTATCACCTCCGCGAGCGTACGAAAGTACCTATCCTACAACAGGGTACTAAGTAGAGGTTTTTAACCCTAATACGGGCAACATATTTTTCTGACGTAATCGGGCAAGGTGAGTCCAATGGACTCTTTTAACTTTTGCTTTTAATTTAAACTATTAAACAGTGAAAAAATATTACTTTTCACATCAATTTGTACATATTGTGCACCTTAGAATCATTTAACATAAAATTGATTTTTATTTGTTTAACAATAGTTTTACATTACTTATTAATTTCATACATAGTCAAACAGCGAGTACAGTGGACTCTTTGGACTAATTGTTTCTGTTTTCACAACATAAAAATACAAAATATTTATCGTCACATGTATATAGTGATAATTTTACATTATTTTGACAATTCAAACCAAATATTTGTAAAATGCACATTACTTTTTACATTTCGTGCAAACAGACTCACCTTGCCCGGATTTGTGGGAATTCAGGAAAAAAAAATATTTCTAAGTTACTTTGATTCCGAAAGAAGTTTGAATTACTCTAATTAATAGGAAATATACCATTAGAAGAAGTAAAAGAATTACAACATGCTGAAATTTCAGTAACAATAAAATTCTCAAAAATGTGATGCGATGAGTCCAAGAGACTCACCTTGCCCGTATTAGGGTTAAGTGAAGTTTTCTCGGGTTTCGCACCGGGTCAGGTCCTCCATTTCTCCTTCCAACGTTTCGATGGACAACTCGCCCATCGTCATTAGGGCCACCCTATTACACACATTAGGGAAACCCTATTGATGACGATGGACGAGTTGTCCATTGAAACGTTGGAAGGAGAAATGGATGACCTGACCCGGCGTGAAACCCGAGAGAACTTCACGGCAATTGTTCGCCGGAAAAAAAACAAAAAATGACATTGGAGGTTTTAAACAAATTTTAACACTTTTCTCAATCGAATAAACTTCATTTTTCAAAGAAATCTTTTGTAAATTGATAATTTTCAATATTTGGTTTTCTTTTGTGATGCAAAGTAAGTGTGCTTTTATGTTTTGCGGAACCCCCGTACCCTTCCCCCCAGCTGCGCCTTTGCCCTCACCCATGGTACCTCTCTTACAATTCCTATCAAAGTTCCTTAAAATTTTAGTCTATAATCCCGAGTTACCCCATAAAAAGTCATATCATCAGTCAAGTCAGTTTTTTTCATTATCAGACAAGTTAATTATTAGGGTCTGCCAACTGTCCTATCTACCTTAGGCCTAAAGATAACTGCAACCATTGTAATTTTTTTTGTATTTATTTATTTCTCATATCATTTGCTGCACACATTTGAGTACTTTTCCAGCTTTCTGCTCATTATCAAGATTGTCTTCGTCAGGATACTAGTTTATTTGAGCATTCCTATTTGTTTTATCCTCCGTGAAATTTGCCTTGAATGTAGGAAAAAGGAAAGGACCATATAAGGACCTTTGGGGCTCTCGTGTAGTTAAGTTTTTAAAACTTCTTATTTCATGTCTTACTTTTAATTAATCGTTAACCCTCCTGTTCTTTCTGTTATAGTGATTTTCCACGCCTGGTGCTCTTCTGTCACCACTCAGTAATGAAGCATGCTTCTTAGCAATTACTTTCCTCGCCAACTTTCTACCCTCGGCTTCCTGACTTTAACTCTTGGTGAGTAGTTACATCTGTAATTGTTCGTGAATTCTTTCTTTGATAATATCATTTGAGGATAAAAGATGCTTCCACTTAGCGAATTTAGGATAGGTAAATCAATGCCTTTGTCACTGTAAGAAACTGCTTCAACCATAAATTACACACGTCTATTCGGGTGCCAGATTTCTACAAACTTCGTGCTGCGCGTGTTAAAGATCTTTTTCTGTGAATCCTGAGAATCAAATAGATGCAATGATAAATATAAATAAATAGATAACGTTCTCAATAACTTCCGGTTGGCCATTCGGCCTTGAATTCGGCCGGAATGAATATCTTTTAAATTTATTATATCTCTCGGAATGCATTTTTAATCTATGCTCATGTAGACATCATGTTGCCATAGTTATTATATATCGTTTAAACGTGAGGAAACTGGACGCATAAATGAGGAAAAATGCATATTCGGAAGAAAATAATGCCATAGAAAATGTGGACAAAAGATATAATTGCAGCATTATCTTATCCCACCAAATTTTACGATATTTCTCATTGTATTTTGAGTAAAATTAACGTAAGTGAGCAAATGAAAAAGAGCATGCGAGGCTTTCCTTAATGTGAGTCAAAACTATAATAACAATTCAAACAACCCCAAAAAGTCGTTTCTTGCAAAAATCAATTCTTGGCCTAATATAGACAAAATGGGTGTATGCTATAAATTTCTTGGCGGTATGTTCAGTAGTTTGGCAGTACAAAAGCGAGTGCATGGATGGTCAGTCAACTAGGACGTCTTGCTTTACGTAGGAGAATATATGAGAACAAAATGGTGTAGTTTGGTTTGGGGTACGTCAGGTATGCGATAATTCTAAAGAGAAAAAAATCTTTTACCTTGACCGGAATGGCAACCTTGATCTCTCTCTAATTTGGGATAGGTGCTCTACCGCTAAGTTGCGAGGGGTTCTGCGAAATTTTGCTGGCCTTAGTGGCTATTCTTGAATAATGAGTGTTTTCACAGCTCGCCTGCACATATTTAGGGCACAGTATGTACAATTTTGCGAGGACTGTACGTAGCGTAGGACGGTTATTGTATAATTTTAACCTTTTGCTGTTATATCCACTCGGTGGTATTTTGCATGGATCCCGCTTGGTGGCAGCATGGGGCTTGACGGACTTATCTTTTTTATTCCTGGAGGCGGGCGGCAGCGAAGTGAAAACTGTTAGGCGGACGTCTGTGGCAGTGCAAGGTTAAATTCCCATGAAGCGGCGAGCATTCTTGGCAAAAGTCTTCTTATGTGGTACAAGCGCTTCCTTCACTGCGGGACTAAAATATGAGGGCATCGTAAGCGCACGAGTGAAAAATTGAGAGAAAAATATGCATGGAGGATCCTTTTTTTTTCGTTTGGAAGTGAAAAATTGTAGAAAATTGAATTACGAGGAAAATTTACCGACAACACATCCACTGCATAAACATATCACTCGTCTGTAAGCCTATGTTGATATCCTTAATTTTTCCTTTTTATGTTTTTGAAAATAAAAGAAAAAAAATACGAAAGGCCTTCAAAAAAATAAAAAAAGATACGTTAAAAAAAGAAAAGAAAAGTTACAAAAAAGTGGAAAATCATACAAAAAATAATGGAAAATATGAAAAGGACTCTAGCCAAATATGAAAACTACCTAGCCAAAGATAATGAAAATGGATATAAAGACAGAAAAAACACCTTATTTTTCGTTGTTAATGTTATATTTAATATAATCATAATAATAAGTTTATTTATTGTTCTTGAAGTGAACTACTTTGGAACACCGTATCCATATAAATTGATGGACAAGGCAATTATCACTAATAATCCAATGAGACAATACGGAAACAAATAAGGAAAATTACCATAGGAACTGTTGATAATAGACATAAAGTTAAGAACGATATCATTCAAAGATATGAAAAAGGAACTGAATTAATTCTTCTAACACAAAAACGAACAATAGACATGTCAATACATAAAGAAATCAATTAACTCAGTCAGTAACAACGAAACGAAAACAATGTGACTGGCAACAATTGGCTATCGTCATAGTAAGTAACAAAAGTAACAACGTTGCTATCAACAAAGTGAAAAGAAAGAACTAAATGGCTTAGTTGTTAGGATTAGATATGCAATGTTTTATTTTACAGATTTAATTGGATATGATGAATTTAAATATGCAATGCTAAAGCAAAATAGTTTCTTAAGTTTCTCATTCACATAAACCACACATTAAACAGGACATCCTTTACAACAGTTTTTTAAATTTTCCCGAGAAAACTTCCTCTATATTTTATTCACTATCATTTTTCAAAAATATACTATTATTAACGAAATTAAGAAAATTAGATATCTCTCTATTTTCTAACAATAATCTCAACAATCAACGCAAAATGATGTATAACTCCGATTTTGATATTCTCGACTTCAATAATGCGCGAAGTCGCAGAGGATTGTTGATTTTCTCTGTTGATTGGGACTTTTCAATGTGGTTTTTAACTTAAGATAGTCCACTCTAACATAAAAAAACACATATCATATGGTCGCATCTGAGCCTTTAGAAGTACATATTTGCCATGGCCTAATTATGACGGTTTTATTAACTAAATTATTTGAGCTTTCTTGCGCATTTTCAGTGCCAATGCTTACGTCGTCCGCATATATTTGCTTATTTTTATACCTTTTTGTTTTAATTTTGCACGAATGAGACTCCAGTGACGTCATGCGCACAACGGGTCTCACTTTGGTCACGGGAACGACCTACCTGGCATTAGTAATGATACTAATTTCACAAATTAATGTGAAGTATATAAATGAATAATGAACATAATCAAGGTGATAATGTTACGATACATTGAATAATCTCTGCAGAAAATATCGAATGCCAAAAGAAGTGAGTTTTTCCCGGAGTATAACGGTCAATGAATTTCTGGGGGTAAGAAATTGGCCTCATTTGTGCCAAGAAAAAGTTAAGAGGTGTAACTTACCACCCAATACCAATTTCGAGGGCGCTTCATTATCGAATATTTAATTTTGATGGATTCGCCATGAATTTTGGATCTTAGTTTGAGATATTTTGGCATCAGATTTTTAGAATTTACTTACAAATTCTTGTTAGTGTTAATGCTGGTGTAAATGGGTACAAATCGGAAGAAGACTTTTACGTATTGGAAGCGGGATATATCCTCCTGGACTTATCAAGGGTAAAGTAAATGTTTACTTTTCCATCGCTTGGTAACCAAGGAGTTGATTTTTCATGTTTGATGGTCATAAAAAAGTTTCAAATCGTTTATCCTTCATACGTCTGAAGAAGAAGAAGAAGTACATTTCCTGTCGGAACATCGTGCGTGACTTTTGACCAAAGCCCACTTGTCTGTATCGTATCCTCTCTTGCAAAAGATCTTTATCTCCCAGTTACTTCGCTCAACAAACATCTAAAGACTAAAATACTTCAATGGCCTTCCAAAGTGAACATACCGTATTTACCCTTAAGTCGTCTTATACGAACGTGTGCGCTATTGGCTTTCTTTTCAAGGCTGCTTCCTGCAGGTGATGCAATTAGAAGGCCGCTTCTTTAGAGAAAAGAATTAAGTTACAGTGGGCTAATTTCTGTTTGTTGTGATTTATGAAGGAGTTAGAAAAAGGAAGAGATCATTAATTTTGCGAATTGTAGAATCCATTGCGTTCGACTGCTCCCCGAAAAATTCGCGGCGGAAAAATCGACGACCTTGGTAAGCGTAGGGAAAATTTTCCGTTATTTTCGGTTTGAACAAAAGCTGCGAAATCGTATTATTGATCCTAGCTCAAAGCTCTCGTTTAAATTAGGCTCAAGGATTAATTGTTTTGGACAATTATAATCGCACTTTGTCTCCACACTTAATTATCAAGTGTCCTTAAAAATCCAAAGTATTAAATAAATGTCGAAAAATGTGGAAGCCCAAGAAAAACCGTATTCATGGTAACTGCGAAGTGCATCAAAAAAATGTTTGCGTTGCCATAGCTCTGTAACTAAGGAGTTGCGACTGCAGGTCTAGAGGACGAAAAATCCTTTAAATTGTTTCCCCTACCGCCTTCTTAATTATTGCAGATTCCACCTGAAACATCCGGAAAATCTTTACGCTTGGTTATTGATTAAATTTGCGATAAATTATCCGTTGGGAGCACATTGCGTGAGGATTTAGTACCCATAAGTCAATACTGGCATTCTTAAAAACAATTGGCGCGTAACCTATCTAAATTATCAGGAAAATTATCGCTAAATTTTTGAAACGCGGAGTGCATTCAATTTTGCCCTGCACTTATTATTCGTGTTTTGTTAACTCAAACCGTGAATAATGAAAGGGGATAGCTAGGAATGAAGAATCACATAGATATATGATATGGAATAGAGAAACTAAGCGAAAGGCATAGTGGCCACTAGGAAACAACTCAACTATTTTTTCTATGCAGCTTATGCGTCAGTTTGTGGTTAATTCTTATGGAAAATTATTGATATCGTCCAGTACGCGTTAATTTTTTTGATAAACCTGCTTATTTTTTGTTTAGTGCTTAGTTTGATTTTTCGCAAAACTTTATCCGTGTGCTGACTTTTACTAAGAGATGAAGCCAAGGATCGCAAGGTAGGATTCGTCAAGCGTATTGTGGTAAGATTTTCTGATGAGAAATTAAAAGAAAGGTGCTATTTCGCAGTCGTCCGACCGCACATTCAATATTCAGCGAGGGCATTGGATCCGGTGCAGAAAGACTTAATCCGCAAACTGAATAAAATACAAAGGAAGGCTGTCCGGTTCGTCAAAAACTGCTACGGGCGTACAGACAGCGTTACCCAGATGATTTTCTTTACTCGAAGAATAAAGCGTAGGTGACAATCATTTCTCAAATATCAGGCTCTTCTACAGTTATTTCTAATTCATAGTATTTTGGTAAAAGCGTGTTTTTAATGAATCTCTTTTTACTAATTTTTTTGGCTTGAGAAAAGGGCAACGTGCCTCGTCTCCTGCGATAGGTGACCGTGAAATGAAAATCCAAAGGTGACCCTATGCTAATAGCCTGAGTATCTCGTGACCCATGACCTCTTTTCTGACTAAAGACCACCTAACTTATAAAGCTAGCGAAATATTAAACAAAGCACTAAACGAAAAGTTATCAGGTTTAAGATGAACCTGATAACTTTTCGTTTAGTGCTTTGAACGCGTTCTGGACGATATCTATCATCCTTCCGATGAACTAACCGCAAACACAATCTGAGCATCTTGTGAACCCTGACCTATCTCCGAATCAAGGTCAGCATAAGGTTAAAAAATTTGCGAAAAATTTGACTGATCAGTGAAAGAAAAAATTGAGCAGATTCATGAAAAAATCGCAAACTCATCTTTAACTATGCGGTAATCCATTTTAAGGTTTCTTGGTGGGATAACTATTGCTTATATCAGGGACGCAGCTAGGAATTAAGGCTAGGGGGGTCTCAGGCGCAACTTATGCTGGGGAGGTCTGGCGGTGTGGTATACCCGCCAGGGTAAGCGGGAGATGCGGGGGCCTTCCGCCAGAAAAATATTTAAGATAAATGGTTCAAAATGTTGAGTTTTACAGCCTTCTGAGGGATATTTTGTTAATCCTCACACTATTCTATAAGAAATATTAATCCAATTAAGTAAAATATAATTAACTTAAAAATTTCTCTGATCTCTGGGGGATGGGGTTTTATCCCCCAAAACCCCCCCCCCCACGCTGCGCCACTGGCTTTTACTGCATCTTTTTTTAAAAATAAAGCTAACTATTATTAAAACCACTTATTTTTAAATATAAATATCTTCACAATCGCCAGAAGGAAGATTTCTGGGCGGTAATCTGTCAAGAAAAAGCTTATAAAAAGGAAACCAGTTTGCTCAAATTTAACTCTGTGGAGCAATATTCGCCCATACGCGTCCATCCCAAAATAGCCTATGTGATACTAACCCCCTCCCTTTATTCACCACCCTTCCATTCCATCCCCCAAATTTGTTGCCATGGATTTTAGGTGGCGCTCGCGATTGGTCGTTAGATGAACAGTTGATGCACGAACCCCGCATTGAATGCTGCATTGCCCCAAAATGAATTACCCCATCCTACCTTTACCCTTGCCAAGTTACACCGTCGTAAAATATGAGAAACGACCAGGCACAGATTGTTTCTCATAAATCCAAGAGCTAAATAAACGCAGGATGCCGCAAAGCTTGATATAAAATACTTCACTGAAGGAAATCAAAATACTTCGGTTTCTACAAAAAAAAAATAATTTAAATAATTGACCCAGATTTTAACGGATTGTGAGTCAGTCATTTTTAGGCCATGATCAAAACACCTTTTTTCTCTTACATTTGACCGTGCAGCAATTAAAGAAGTCAGGGAGGAGATTTGAAAAGAAAGTTTTCCTTTGAGATTTCAACACATTTTGGTATTGTAATTTTTTTTGCATTCGCCACCTACCTTTACAGCAGACAACCTTTTTCTTTGAAAAGGTTCTGTTACGGATTGAAATACACAATAAAAATCCTTATTGCCTGTTTTAATTTGAAAAACATATTCTCATAACTGACCTTTGGACTATGAACAATATATTTCTCTTGCGATTGAACGTGTGACACTCGAAGAGCTCTGAGAAGAGGTTTCAAAAGAAAGGTTTCCTTTGAGAAATCTACAAGTCTTTACTGTGGAGGTTTTTTTAATCCGCCGTCTATCTTCAAAATATACACTCTTTTATTTAAGAAGGTTCTTTCAGTGATTGAAAAAAACGTTAAAAGTACTTCTCCCCAATTTCTTTTTGGAATATAACTCTCATAGATGACCTATTTGGACGGCAAATTTCAAAATTAGGAGATATCAAATCTGGACGGTTCAGTTCTTTATTTTTTTAAATTTTCATTTTTTAAGGTTCATGATTCCTTCTGGGAGCCATTTTATTGGAATTAACTTGATTGTGACACAAATAACAGCATTCATTTGCTACCAACGTCTTAAAATACTCGATGACATCCCAAATTTTTACTTTTATCACGAATTTTTTTGTTGCCGTTTGATTTGTGATTGTAATTAACTAATTTGTTAAATTTTTAATTAATAGTAGCGGGCGTAACTTTGTGGAAATGCATAATCGCAGGAATAGAAGGATACAACAACTTTGCTATTTCCACACGGTAGTTTATTGAGACCGACCATGGTTTCGTTACAGAGTAATTTTATCAAAATCTTGATACGCTTTGAATTTGCAGTCTCACTTTTCTGGACGATTATATTTTAAATAAAATAAAAAAAATCGATTTTACCAAGTTTGCAGGAAAGAAAAGTGAAAAAAACTTGAATTGATAGTGTTGCAGAAATATTTACCATACAACCAGAAGAATATGGATCCAAATTATGTAGTTTTGGTGAAAAATCTTGGGTTATCCAAATAGCATCTTTTTCACTTGGGCGAATTCTTCTTGTCTCTGGTGGATGACTCCTCGTAGAAGCGCAATTCACGTGAAATGCTTGAGGTAGAGGGCAGCGATTTAAATGTTAATTCACCAGCAACCTCGGATGAAGTAGTCACTGGTATAATTTCGTCGCCAGAATCAACCTACTCGTTACCATAATCACTTTAATTCCGGGTCAATAACTCTAATATATGTTGATCATTATTAAATGATCTCTTCCCCATGATAAGCTATAGAAAACTGTAACGATCGAATTCTATGATAGCTAAATTACTTCTCGGTACTTAAGAAGAGTTATTCAAGCATATTACGACAACTGAACCGAAGGCAAGAACTAATCAGACTGAACTGCTGTTCGAACATTTTAAAGTAATATTTTTGGAATTTGAACGGAAATGAGGCATTAGATATTTCCAACAAAAAAGTTGGTAGCGAATTCATGTTGATGAAATTTTGGAGAAGCCCCTCGCGAGTATTGTTCACTTGTGGTGGGGCGTATTTTCCCAATCATAGCAAGGATTTTATAGTTGCGATGGATAATGAGCTTTTCTGAGAAAATAATTTTTATCCCAACATTTAATGGAAATGCGGTGTGCCGAGGAGGTACCTACTTGGAATCAAGGCGCTAATCGTAAGCTTATAGTCCTGTATTGAAATTAGTATGTTAATTTAGTTCGTTTATATTGATGATAGAATTTCCATTTAAATCTGAAAACGCTCAGTTAAACACAACTATTTCATTTCACTGTGAACAAATCCTGATTACTCAATAAATACAAATTTAGCAAAACTAGTAACGAGGGTCAGCCGGAAAATAAGTTCCGTTTTTCTTTTCTAAATCGAGTAATACTCTCCAGAGACCTCAGTACACTTCGTATCCCGAGAAATAAGCTTTGAAATCCCCTTCTCATAGAAGCTTCCCGCCACCATCTTGGTCCAGCTGGTGATTGCTTCTTTCACTTTCTCGTCATTTGTGAAACGTTCTCCGGCAAATCCCCCCTTGATTTTGGTGAATAGATGAAAGTCTGATGGAGCCAAGTCGGGACTGTAAGGCGGATGGGTCTTAACATCCCAACCGAACTGATCCAAACGTTCCGCAGTGGATCGAGCGACGTGATGCTTTGCGTTGTCGTGGAGAAGGCACACACCATAGGTCAGCAATTCTCTTCCCTTGTTTGGGATGGTCCGGCGAAGCTTCTTCAGGGTCTCAAGATACCGGGAGGCGTTTATTGTTAAAGGCGGTAATCATTAATTGCTAATTGGTGCGAAATAAATCAGGATAATCCCTCCTTGGTCCCATAAAACAGAGGCCATGATCTTCCTGGTGGACTTGACAACTTTGAATATTTTCGCACTTGGGGCGGTTGTGTGTTTCCGCTGCATGGATTGTCTTTTGTTTCCTGGGGTAAAGTGTGAAGGCCTGTTTACACGGTACATTAACACGTACGGGTTAATGTCTAAATGTATGAACGCGAGAATGAACGCCTAAATGCACCTTGTAACCATCCGACTCGTGTGACCGCAAGTACAGAAAAAATAAACAGTTCTAATTTGGTTCATACATTCGTGCATGTTCCGTTCCGGTCCACAAAAATCATTCACGCAAACAGACATTAACTCGTACGTGTTAAGAAGTAATGAGGGCTCAGGGGAGCCCTTCGAGGATACAACACACCGGGGCCGGGAACCAAGTCCGAGACTTATATGCCCGATCACCCGGGGAGGGCTTTGGATGGTAAGGAAAAAGGAAATAGGACAGGATCCCGTCGACGCCTCTGGGATAGGGATAGGGTTGGGAGGGAAGGGACGGGGTAAAACACCTTACCGCTATAGAAGCGGAAAAGGGCCCACTTACTAGCGAAACCAGGCATCAGCCATTAATGTGCCAACGACTTTGTAGGATTTTCCTATTAAAGAGAAAAACCTAGTGATCAAATCGTTGGGTGGTATAGAGTGACAAAGAGTATGAGGGTTCAGGGGGAACCCTTCGAGGATACAACGCACCGGGGTCGGGAACCAAGCCCGTGGCTTATACGCCCGATCACCCTGGGAGGGGGAGGAGAGGAATGGAAAAGGAAAGAGGCGCCGCCGCGATAGGAGCCCGACGACGCCTCTGGGAAAGGATGGGAGCGGAAGGAACGGGATGGGGAAAACACCTCAACGCGATAGAAGCGAAGAGGACCCTACTAATAGCGAAACCAAGCAAAGCTATTAATGTTCTAACGACTTTGGAGAATCAGTCTATGAGGAAGAATGATCTAACGATCAAATCGTTAGATGGTATAGAGTGACACTAGGTGGGGGCAAAGCCCCCACGGACCCTCCTCCAACCCCCTAGGTTTCAAGTTTGGAACTTATTTCCTAGGGGCCGCTTTTTCAGCCTTTAATCAAAATTTCATGCCAACTGTTCGTCTGCGCTTAGCGCATTGTCAACGTTTTGCCCCGGCTTACGCCGGGCTAGTGTCCCCCTCACCTCCCGCAAGCTGCGGCAGGATCATTGGGATCGGCAAGAGGCTGTACAACTTATTATTCTGGTGCATATTGTTCTTTTTGACTGGCTTTTATTTTTAGTGGCTTTTTCATGGTTTCTTTTGCTGTTTTAAATATTTTTGGTTCTATAATTGATTTTCTATTTAGATTTAGATTATGTTCTTCTAGCTTTTCAATTAGTGGTCTCCTTGCATTTGCTAATTCACTACACTCTGCTAAAATGTGCCAGGCCGTTTCATCAATTGTTTTGCATTTTAGCATCGTCTCTCCTCTGTGAGCTTTCCTTCGCATTCCGCAGTCCGCGTTCGTCATTTTATCTTTAAAAATTTTCATTCTTTCTTCGATTAATAAATCGATGGGGATGCATCCCGCCAGCACACACAAGCTTTCCGTAGACACCGTCCTATAGGCCTTGGTAATGACGAGTAGTGCTATTCTCTGTGTAGTGGTATAGAGTGACAGTGGGTTCGGGGGTCCCAGGGCGGGCCCCGCAAAGGATACGCTCCCGAGGGCCGGGAACCAAGTCCGAGACCTATACGCCCGTGCCTCTCGAGAGGGGGAGGACAGAGGAAGGAAAAAGGAAGGGAGGCATCGCCGCGATGAGAGCCCGACGACACCTCCAGGGGAAGGATAGGAAAGGAAGGGAGGGGACGAGGAATCCCGCACCGTCACAAAGGCGGGCGGGCCCTACTAACAGCGAAACCAGGCATCAGCCATTGCTGTTCTAACAACTTTGGAGGATCATTCTATGAGGAAGAATGATCCAACGATCAAATCGTTAGATGGTATGGAGTGACACTTAGGTTTCATCTCCAGTGACTATGGACTTGAGAAATGAATCCCCTTCCATTCTGTAGCTTCCCGAAATTTCACGAGCTGCAGCCACTCGTTGTGACTTGTGTTCTGGCGTCAGATCTATCGGAACCCATCGGGCGCAAACTTTTCGAAAATCGCGTTTTTCCGAGACAATCTCATGAATGATGGATCGTGAGATCCCAGGGAAACACTCATGGAGTTCGTCCACGGTGGAACGGCGATCTTCGCGAACAGCGCTCTCGACTTTTGCCACAAGTTCGTCCGTGACAACTGAGGGTCTGCCTCTTCCACTTTCGTCCATAAGTGAATGCCTTAAATTCACGAACCCATCTCCTCACCATTGACTCACTAATTACATCCTCTATATACACATAAAAAAGATGTTGATGAATTTCAACAGATTTGAAACCACGGGTATGAAGAAATTTAATCATTCCACATAACTACTCGTGTCGGGACAGGCACCGAGATGGCGGGACACTACGTCGAGGGCTCCATTTCAACGACTTGCTGTGACCGTGTTTTCAAGACTACTCCTCCCATCTCCCTCTCATTCTATTCAGACGATTCCCCTCTTTTGTACAATGTTGCCAAATTTGTCAAAAAGCACCTCTAGCGATCTGCACACCAAAAGGGAACTTACTTTCTGGTTGTCCCTCATATATTAATTGTTATCTTGGCCACGCGAACCCGTTCCATTGGGGAAGGGAATTTACCCGCGAAGTGCTTAGCTGAAAAGTGTCGCAAATAACAACACACAACAAAAATAAGCGCAAGTGTAGATATGTACGAAGAAAACGCACAGGGGCCAATGTAACAGTTTAGGGTAGGGGTTACGTTACTAGGACATGAATACTTAAAGCTGCTTAGAGCTGTAAGTCATCAAGCAGTATAATAGGTGAGTTACATTATTTTAATTCTTATAAACTATTTACACTTTTGCTGAATTTGAATGAGCCTAATTATACTGATAAGAATAAAATATAATTAAAAAGCTATACTCATGCTGATTTAAACAGGATCAAATCCATTTAAATTTTAATCAATTACCCCGTTCAAAGCCTGGATAAAGGGTGTGGCAGGGGCGCAGCTAGGAATTAAGGCTGGGGGGGGGAGGAGTGTGGGTTAAGGTGCAACTAAAACCGGGATGTGTGGGGGTATGGTGTACCCACCAGGATTAGCGGTAGGTGCGAGATTAATAAATTGCGGATTTTTAAGATTAATGGTTGAAAATGGTGAGTTTTACGGCTTTCTGAGGGATACTGTATTAATACTTACACTATTCTATTAGTAATATCAATCAAATTAAGTAAAATGGATCAAACTTTAAAATTTCTCTAAGCTCTGAGGGGGGTTTTATCCCCCAAAACCTCCCCCTCGCTGCGCCACTGGGTGTTGGAAATCATAAACTTATTAATTCAACAGTTAATTAATTGTTGAAATGTTCTGGGTAAGTAAAATTCCTTATTTATAAAAATATATGGGCTAGATTTCTTTCATGACTCCAAAAGGGTCAACTGAGTGCTTTATTCGCAGTTCGCTTTTTTCGCGACACCGTTAGAGGTCCCTCGGAGTCCGAGATAATGGCGTGGTCTTCGGCAGGGGCGGTAAAAAAGATTTGGGATTAGTGAGAGTACCTCTCCCTGCGGTAGCGTACACCTTTGATGCCTTGAAAAATGGTCCATAGAGAGAGACGTGAAGATTCTCTTTCGCAGTCCGTACAACCAGCATTCATGGGAGAAATTTCGACCGTCACGAGAAGGTTAAAATACGCGATTAGTATTTTTATCGTTTTTCAGTCATTGATGGAACCTTTTTAACGAAAAATAGTTTGCTTTCTGAAAGTATATGGTGAATTAAAAAAATCTCGATGGCAAAATTTGTAGATTTCTCAACAGAAAACTATCTGGGATAGTAAAATGCTTTGCTATGTTTAATGTCGGGGTCAAAATGACGTAACGATCTGAAAATAAAATTTATATCTGGGCTTTTATGCATGCTAAAATAATGAATTAAACGCCATTTTAAAGAAAAAATAATTTTTAATTATGATTTGTTTCTTGTTTTATGGCTAGGTTATAAATGCAGACATGTCGGTGCAATAAATGACTCCGCGTACCGTAATATTAGCCGTTTTGTCAACTTCGTAAACTTTTCTTCCCCAATAAGTTGCAAAAAGTAATGGAGATATATAAAATGGCTTTTGCATATTTTTAAAACGAATAATTTGTTGTTAATTAACGAAAATGTTTAAAAACCTTTCTACACTTTAACCTGAAACATGGAATTTTACTGATTTAAAGTATTTTAAATCTATTGATAAGTTTTCAATGATCCGTAATTTGTAAAAATAGTATTAATTTTGAATGAAAATCGTAGACCAGTGTCGCATTAAAACTCTGGTAAAAATTCTGGTTTTTCCGAAATCTGAAATTCAATTTCTAGTAGGTATAGTATAGAAAGACCGATTGTTTTTCCAAGTGTTGTTAAATTACTAACAATAAGTGTTGGAAGACGATTGTTGGGAATAG
Source organism: Ischnura elegans (assembly GCF_921293095.1). Classification (NCBI taxonomy): domain Eukaryota; kingdom Metazoa; phylum Arthropoda; class Insecta; order Odonata; family Coenagrionidae; genus Ischnura; species Ischnura elegans. The sequence goes on from NC_060257.1 coordinate 79,717,276, forward strand.
GTGATGGGTTATATTTCGGCCACCGGCTTTTTTAATGCCTTCCGGTTTTCTAGGAGGTTTACCGTGGTGGCTCTGAAGGTGCAGGATGTACGTGACACCCTTAGATTGTAAACCTTCCCACCTCTTCCATCCTAATTCCCTTTAAATTCCTTATTATTTTAGCTTCACCCGGGTTTTGAATCCGAAACCACTCGGTCAGCAGTTAAGTGCTCCACGCAATGGGAAAACACACTCCCCCAAATCCAAGCTAGATCGTGGCAAAAACGGTATTTAATTTTTACACTCGATTATCCATTTCTTTCACCTCCAATTCGTGATATACATCTACATGTACATAATGCCCTGCGACCACCTCTAGGGTGTTTGGCAGGGGGTGATCAATCACCAGCATGCGGCATACAATAGGATTCCCACATACACACCACACGGTAAAAAAAAAGGTTACGCATGCTAATAAAATATACTACCACATTCATGCTTGCAAGGAAAAACTTTCCAAGTACTCGTGAAGGTAATCTGCTAATAAACTTGAACACACAAAAACATGCTGTCAGAAATAATAAGAAAATTCAGGAACATTAATTAAAGAATGCATAAGTTAGTACGCAACACTACAGGTCACCTAATCTATTTATGAGTTCTAGCGCTGTCGTTATAGCATCTTATTGATCATTGAATAAACGACATTCTGTATCCATCTGTTCCACTGTCTATCTCTCTAGTTTTATGTATATGATCTATTCAACCGTAGTATCTTGGCGTTCGTAAGATATGTGTAACTTTTTCGGAAAATACATTGCTCTTGAATTTAATTAACAGGTTTAGTCTACTTTCCAGTCCACGGTCTGACAAAGATTCCTATCTGAGGTTATCAAAGAGGTCAGGTAGCACTAACAAGACTATCATAAAGACTTTTCACGTACCTGGCAGCTCTTCTCTGCACGCGTTCTAGGTCTGTTTTTAAGCCTACTTCATGGGGATCCCAAACACTGGCAGCGCTTTCTAAATAGATCCTGATTAGCAATGAAATGGGGTTCTCGAAGAATATTCTAAGTATTACCTGAGAGATATACTGCTGATATAATCGAATTTAATGGTGATAGATGGTGGAGAAAAATAAGAGGAAGCAATAAATAAGGTTGGCAAGGAGAGGAAACTGCTGGAGGAGATAAGGAGGAGACAGAGGGTGTGGATGGATTGTTTAATAGTGGTGGAGGGTTTGCTGAAAGTAGTGACAGAGGAAAGGGTACCTTGGTAAGGGTAGGAAAATAACACGGTTTACGGATGCTATAACTATTGACTATGCGAATAAAGCGCACATATAGACTACATATTAGATTATGCTGCTAGCGTGTGGGACCCTTATGAAGTAGGACTAATAGATGAAATCAATCGAGTACTGCGCAGGGCGGCCAGATTCGTGATGACTACTTACGGTAAAAAGTGCAGCATTTCCGGTAAATTACGCGAGTTAGGATGGGAATCTTTACAGAAGCGTAGATCGAAGTATACTCTGAAGCTAATTCGTAAATTCGGAGAAAATATCTTCTTAGACGACGTTAAACATATCCTACGTATACCGTCGCACTATAGTAGACCTGATCATGAGAAGAAAATAAAAGAAACACACTGCAAAAAAAGAGAGATTTAAAATGTCATTCTTCCCTAGTACTATTAAGGATAGCAACGGCGTCACAATTAATAGAATAATTACTAATGGCGTCACTCGCTAGGGCGACTCTCTCTATTTTTTTCTTCCATTGTTCTAACCTTGCATCTATTTGCTATAAGAATTAGTATTCATTGGCAAGTTTTGTCTTTGCATGAATATGCACGCATATTTGGCTAGTATGCGCTATATTTCTATGACCGTGCGGTGTATATGTGCTCTCGCATGCTGCATGTTGGTGATTGGTCACCCCATGCCACACACCCTGGAGGTGTCTCGCAGGGTATTACGTAGATGTAGATATAGATATTTGCGAAGAGAGCGCACATGTGACAGTTTAGGGTAGGGCGTTACGTTACCAGGAAATGTAAACTTGTCGCTTCTTGGAGGTGAAACAGCAAGCAATACAATAGCTCAGGTATAGGCTCCTCCTGACCATCCAGCACAGTTGACCTCACCCTTCAGGAGTGTAATCATGTAATACAATAGCTCAGTCTCAAGTATACTCCCGAGCATCCACTTTACCTCTCCCACCCTATCTTTGCCATTACTGTTCTGGTGGTCCTCCAAGTCACTTTGTAAGCATCCATCGTCTGTTTCAGTCTTTTAAACTTACTACTGATAAACTTATAATTATTTAGTATTTACTAGTTTACTAAAGAAACTAATTTATTAAGTGTTTTGAATATTTGAATTATTTTTAGTATTTTTACATCGTTTATTGCATGGAAATGCACGCGATTTTTTTTACATTGCACTTATTCCTTTTGTAATTCCAAAAAGGTTAACTGTGTGCTTTTTTATGACACCAAAAGTATCTTCATAGATTCGGTTTTTCTCGATTCAGAAGACATATTCCTCTCTCATTGCCATTAATTTTCATTTTAAGGGCACTTTTGGGCTTACCCAGCGCCCTTTTAATCTTTGGGAATTGCCTAGATAATAGAATATGAGATAACTCTTCATTTGGCTGAAAAAAAAATACGTCACCTTCAGGGGTGGATTCAGAATCAAATTTGGGGGGGTAGGTCATGACCTGGGTTCGGTGAGTCGTAAATACCGCCAGAGAGGAGCGTTTTTGAATGCTACGCTGTACGACAAATAGAATTCAAACTTCCCTCACGCATGGGACTTTAAGCCATGAATTAGCATTTACAATAGCTTTGCTCCTTAACAAGGAAACAAAATATATTATTCTAATAAAAATTAAAAATTTTCGACGAAATTTGGGATGGTCATGACCCCTGTGACACCCGCTAAATCCACCCCTGTTCACCACAGCATGAACTGGATAAATACTGTGGAATGTCCGAAGATTTTTTGGGCTGCATTTATCCAATGATGGAATAGGAAAATGGACCGAAAGAAAAGAATGGAGTAAGAGAGTCAAAATCAAAATCTTAGAATACAGAGTTCTAATATCGTGGAAAAAAATGAGAATTAGAGTAATGTGAATCAGAAATTGAAACTCCATGCTTTTATCTTTTTTCCGTGATGGTATTATGGGTATCAGGTGAAAATCCACACAAAAAAGACTGAGGAACAGTGTGAAGAAAAAGACTAGTATGCTGAAAAAATAGAGGAGGCTTGGACAAACGTTAAACTAGGCAAACAAAAGCTTGAAGAGGCGAAAGAGTTTCGTTTCCTAGGAAGCCGAACAACCGATGCTGGACGAAGCACGAAAGAAATAGTCAGCAGAGCAGCAGAGGCGAGGAGGGCTTTCTGCAAAAAGAAGGAATTTCTTAAAGCTAAGAATGCGGAAGTGAGGAAAATTTTCTTAAAGCTGATAAGACAAGCACAGAAGTAAGGAAACGATTCATCAGGTGCTACATTTTTGAGCATGCTTATCTAAAGAAGCGAGGCTTGCACGCTGACAGCTGCAGAAAAGTCAAGTGTGGAAGCATTCGAAATGTGGTGCTACCGAAGAATGATGACGATAAAATGGTTCAACGAAGTAAGGAATGAGGGAGTGTTCAGGAAAAATGAGAGGTAAGGGAAGTCTCCTAAAATCCTAAAGCAGAAGACGGGAAAACTTAGTTGGCCTTAATTATGAGGCATGATTGCCAGATGCTGAAAATCAACAAAGAGAAAACTAAGATATTACTTTGCAGCAAAAGAGACGAGGCTTAGGCAAAGATTGACCCAGGAAAGCATAAGCTTGTAGAGATGAAAGAGTTTTCTTACCTGGGAAGCCGAATTAGCAACGATGGACAAAGCAAGGAAGAAATACTCAGTAGAATAGCGCAGGCGGAGAGGGCTTTCTACAAAAAGTGGAATCTTCTTACAGCTGAGAATAAAGCATAAAAGTAAGGGAATAATTCATCAGATGCTAAATATGGAGTATATTTCTCTCTAGAAGCGAGGCTTGGACGTTGACAGCAGCAGAGAAGCCAAGAGTGGAAGCATTCAAAATGTGGTGCTACCGAAGAATGATGAAGATAAAGTGGATTGACCGTGTAAGTGACGAGGAAGTGCTAAGAAGAGTGGGAGAAAGGAGAAGTCTCTTAAAAACCTTTAGCAGTAGACGTGAAAACTTAGCTGGCCACATTTTGAGGCACGATGGCCTGATGAAGATTATCGTTGAAGGACAAGTGGAAGGCGAAAGGGCAAGGGACGGCCCCGAATGAGTTACATAGGACAGGTTATAAAGAATGTAAAAGAGAAGAAATTCGTTGCTATGGAAAGCGTATAGGAGAGAGAAATGGAGAGCTGCGTCAAACCAATCATAGGATTGCTGACTAGTGATGATGATGATGACCAGATGAAAACAATCGTACAAGGACAGGTGGAAGGGAAGAATGGCAAGGAACGGCCCCGAATGAGTTACATAGGACAAAGGGTTATAAAGGATGTAAAAGAGAAGAAATACGTCGCTATGAAAAGGTTAGCGGATAGGAGAGAGAAATGGGGAGCCGCGTCAAACCAATCTTATAGGATTGCTGACTTATGATTATGAGTAAAAGCACTCAGGCGGGACTTTAAGCCTCTACCTTTGTTGTGGCAGGCGAGAACTAAACCCCATCGCCAACGAATAAGCTTTATTGTGGGGTATATTTTCCTTCGTATAATCTATAATTCACTTAAAGTATAAGTAAATGTTTGGAAACCATAAATATTAATTAAAAATGATACTGAAATGATCAAAAATGAAGAAGTATCATCAGAGAGAAATGATTGTTTTGATAAACAAATCGTTTTAACATGTATCTGATCGGAATCGATTGGGAATTACAGTTTTATGTTCCAAGGTTGAATTAGAGAAGTTAATTTTTAGCGTGCTGCAGGGACAAATCTGAAGATATTTAGAAAAATTGTTTGAATGTTGCGGTGAAACTTAAACTTGAATTTGAAAAAATAAATCATTTTATTATTAAACCAATTGTTTTAAAACGTATCTAATCAAAATCGGTTGGGAATAACTGTTATTATGCGCAAATGTTCACATTGAGAAGTGACTTTTGGGTGTATGACAGGGACAAATCATGTGATATTTTAGAAGGTCGGAAGAATGTTGCAATGAAACTAAAGAAATGATTGAATTAATAAACCCGTTGCTTTAAAACTTAGTTGATAAAAATCGGTTGGGAATTACAGTTTTTATGAGCGAATGTTCATATTGACAAGTGAAGTTTTACTGTGCGGCAGGGACAAATCATAACCCAGAGCTCCTTCTGGGAGAAAACAAATTTCAAAATTACTCCTTTAAAATTTTGAAAATTTATACTCAATCATAATTATCATTGAGGCTACATATTTCCTCATCAAACTTTACAGCACAAAAGAACACGTAGTTTAATTATTACCTGAATAGAGCTAAAATTATACACATTTTTAATGTTAATTAGAAGCAGCTTTGAGTTATAATTGGTTAAATTCAATTTTCGTTCAATTAAAGCGTCAATTTCATAAGAAAATCCGTTGACTCGTGAACATGTTACAGAACGCAAGTGCCTGGCAAATAGTCCTGATATTCGAGGAACTGATCCCATGCCCTAACAAAATAAACCATCTGGATTTTTCTCAAATCTTCATGTGCTTCGTGGTCTTATTTGTAGCTTAAAATCCGTGACCCAGTGAAGTGTGCACCGTAGCCGTAGAGACGGCTTTTGTGCAAAGAAACCCACGCATATTTTCCCCTGTCAACGCGAGTCTTTCCCAGGGCAAATCTCCTGTCTCTGCGGCGGGTTTCCCATTTTAGAGGCATGTTTATGGACCCGCTCTGTTTTCAGCGGGATTTCATCTCCTGTTTATACACCGCTAAGAGTTTTACATGAAGAGTTTTCCTCCTAGATTGACGGAACTGAATAATAACGTCCAAACATCGCAATATTGTTTCTGCGACGGAGTCATACCGCTTTAAAGAATGTAATATATATTTTTTTATTTATGCTCGCTGTATGCTTTATTAATTTATGTCATGCTCGCCACCACAACATAAAGAAGAATATCTATTTCTTTAGTGCTTTAGAAATTTTCATTTTTTTGTCTACAGCTATTTATATGCTTTTTTTTAAATCTTATTCAAATTTCTATAAGTTGTTAAAAATTTAATTTTAATTATTGGAAATCAAATCCTACTCATTAAAATTTTTTTAAAATTTAAATAATTGTTTCTTTAGTTATCCTGTTACATTTTTGTATCATACTTTTATTCCTTTTTCTTTTTTTTTCATGTACCTATTAGGAATTTCGGTAAGTCAAGTTCTTATTACTTGTAATTCGTGTTTTTCTACAGAGGCGATGCCAAGGGCTTAATAAATATACATTCTATTCTAAAAAAGAAACGTTTGAAATAGCGCCGTTTACTCAGGCTCAAATTATTCAGGTTTAAGCATTTGGTGGATGGAAAAGTAAGTAAGATTATGGCGAAAAAGTAAACTTCCTGATTCAGTCATTAACACCTAATTATAAAATGAAAAAAATGGATTTAATTAAAAAGATAATTAAATTAAAAGTTACTCGAAATTTTCCATTGGTAGTCAAGTTGCACATCCAGTTCAATAATATTTACAGTATCTTCCGGAATATTGACATTATTAACGTATTGAAACCAGTCGTGCAAATGAAGTATTTGTGAGAAATTGCCAGTGAAATATAATTTATTTATGTGTAAGAATTCCACAACATTGCTGGCTTCGGAGGTAACGTTGCGGGGTTAATGACTCGCTCGCTAAATTAGAGGTCCCGGGTTCGAGAGTCTCATGGGTAGCTTGACCCTATCGAGGGCATGGTTATTTGTGCACGTGTAATTGCTAACTTGTTGAAAAACCAAGTTATTATGGGCCAATATGTGCCGTTTTCGGTCGTATGGGGTTTAAAAAAATTAAGTCTAAAACAACTCTGTATAAACACGAGAGTTTTTCACCGGGGACAGCTTGAAGATCTTTTATTTTTAATCCTTTTAATTTCTTTGAAAACCTTTCAAATTTTTGTTTCTAGTTGACCCTAACGTCATTCAAACGAACCAAAGTTACAGTGGCTTTGCGCTATTTAAGACGTTTGAATAATCTGGGCATGAAGGATAAAGGATAAGGCGAAGTGTTAAACAGGCCGTGTGAGGGAAGGTAGCCTCACCACCAAACTACTATATAACCCTGGAAGTGCGAGTCCCTATCCCTCACCCAGACCCTGAATATGTGAACTTCACACGGCTGTGACTTAGTTCGGGGTGACCTTTACCCTAACCTATCCAAACCAACCTTCGGGTCGAATCACTGAGTGATATTAGGCAGTGTCCTCCTCAGGGATTCAATTCCCCCTATGGCCGTCTAGGGATGCCTATCTCGCCCCTACAAGTGACCCTGATTGCCGGTACTAGCCACTCGCATAGCTGCTTTGATCTGTACACGCGTATCATGTCCTTCCCGCGGGGTTGTCGTTGCTAGCCCTTCTCCTCTTGTGTGTCGTCGCCTTTGATGTGACTACAAACCGTGAAGGCCTCGCGCTTCGGATCTGTGGCCTGAATTCTGTAATCTTTCGCTTCAATTCAACGTTTTTAAACTTTAATTTCTATCAATTATAACTTCATTTGCACTTACTTCCTATTTTTTCCCGAAAAAATGTATAGCTCCACCTCAGTATTCCTTTCTTTTAATTATTGCAGTCTGGTTTATAATGGCATGCCGAAAGAGCTGGATAAAAAATTACAAGGGTAACTAAATTCATATATTAGATACGTATTTAATTTAATTAGGCATTTTCATGTACTACAGAATAGAATAAGCCTAGGCTTTTGCTTCCCCTCAACATGTTAAAACTTCAATTTCTATCAATTTAAACTTCCTAAGCACTTACTAATAACTAACTACTAATTACTCATTGGTAGAAGAAGGAAAGATTTTGTCAAAGCTTACATTTGGAATATGCTTCTCTACGGAAGTGAGGCATGGACAATGACAACCGCAGAGAAATCAAGGGTAGAGGCCTTCGAAATTTGGTGCTAAAGGAGAAAGATGAAGATCGAGTGGCTCGAACGAGTTAGTTATGAGGAAGTCCTAAGAAGGGTAGGAGAAAAGGGAAGCCTCATGAAAACTTTGACAAGCACTCAGAGTAGCCGGACAAAATTATAGGCCATATCTTGAGACGTGATGGTAGGGTGGATCGGAAAAATCGATTTTTTTCAAATCCATCTGGCCCGATGAAACAAAGTTGTGGGACTGATCAAAAATAAGGCCTGAAACTTTTAAGACCTAAAAATTTAAATTTAAGTAATTAAAGGCGGGAGCGGCGTGCTACCCTTCTATCGGTGACGCTCCTGGGGGTTGGAATATTTTGCTTGCTCTCAAGCTTGGCATTTTGTGGCTCAGTGGTGGCAGATACGTCAAAATGCTCGAATATTTGGTCCCTAGAAGAACAGTAACTCGGCAAAATCTATAGGGAATGGCCATAAAATATTAAGTTTACCGATATTTTACCTTCGTTCCCTAAATAGGGTAGTTTCCTTCGTCAAAGAAAACGAAAGTTATTGATTGCGATTCGTTACCCACCATTACTGTATTCATAGTATACAAATTATTTCGTTTTAGAAATACCGGTTTAGACGAATGGCAATGGTCCATTTTTATCCTCATTTGAAAAGGGCCAGATTGGCGCCCATGCGATGCCACTCCACGTGACGTCACAGGGACCTAGTTTCTATACGAGTAGATAGGAGTTATACATCGTCTGAGGTTACCAATGCATTCATGAGGCGCAGAGCTCAGGGAAACATGTCTTAATAATCACTTATTAAAACTGTCTAAGGTCGGAAAGTTTTCTTCATTTGATAAGGTATTAATAATCCTTATTTAAGCCAAGCGCTACCAGCCAGCAAGGTACTCAGCTACCCGCTAGCATCCTGCGTCCCATCAGCGCTCAGAGCCTCGATCAAGGTCACCTCACAAGGCGGGAGGGGGAACCAGAAATGCGTCGCACGGAGTTTTCCCATTATTCATACTTAGGCGTCACATTTTCGCGTGCTTGAAAATGTTCACTTTTCATTTAATCGCGAAAAATAGATATGTCATTTAAAAATGTAAAAGCGTGAAATACGTACTCCAGGAGTAATAATCTTTCGATTTAGGCAATAAAAAAATAATAGGAAACCACCCTATTGCGTGTGAACGAGGGTCATGGGTTCACTTAGATGTTTTAAAATTTTCAGGTCTTATTTTTGATGAGTCGCAGAAAATTTTTCATTGGGCCAGATGGTTAAAAAAATCGATTTTTATGATCCGCCCTAGCGTGATGGCCTGATGAAAACAATCGTCGAGGGACAAGTAGGTGGCAAGAACGGCATTGGAAGAACTCTAATAAAATAAATGGAACAAGTAAAGAAGGACGTGAAAGAGGAGAAATACGTGGGTGTGGAAAAATTATCTGATAGGAGAATTGCGCTAAAAAATATGTTAAACCAATCTTAGGACTGTTAACCAGTAATGATGATGATGAAGCACTTATTTATTCCCAATTTCCATCCAATTAAAAATAATCTGCGTCTTGATATTACCTTCCTTTCCTGTAGCCTTGTTTATAATGACATATCTAATGAACGGGATAAAAAAAAATACAATTGCAACTAAATACATGTATTTTATATGCATTCAATTTAAGGAAGGTTACACTAAAACACTGTAAAGAGACAGTCAAGGTTGGCTAAATCTTTGTTACCGACGGAAATATTTACTTTGAGCTTTGAGCTCCCTTTTAAGATTTTCAGGGAGAGAGTTCCTAATTACCTCAGTGAAATATTTGAGACGGGGTCAGAAACCACTCAGGAGACATCTCGCACAAAGGAATATTCTTTACACTATCACATTCCTCGTACAGCTGCTTGCCAGAATTAATTTCTCATTATGGTATTATAAGTATGGAATTCTCTCCTCGAAGGCTTGCTACAGACGGGGTCCGTTCACACATAAAAAATTGAATTATACTGGGCTCTATCCAATGCAGAGAAAAATAAACTTATTGTTCTTAATAAATCACTGCCTACAAATTACGAATTTAAATCCATGTCTCTTAGTTAAACGGCTATATTTTTGTACCATACAGATTAATGCATTTTTGTACTGCTATATCTAATTTCATTTTCAATCAAAAGCTATTTTGTTTTCTTTCTCATGTAAATTCCATTGAATTATCTTGGTAAGCCAAGTTATTCTTATTTGTAATACGTAATTATCTCCAAGGGTGATGCCCGGAGCATAATTCATTCATATTATCTATTATAGAAAAATAATACAAAATAGGGTCGTTGAAGCAGGCTCGAAAAGTTCATGTTTATGCATTTGTTGGTTGGATGAATAAGATAAATTGCGACGAGAATGGGAACCTCCTAATTCAGCCATTCACCCAAAATACTAAAATCAAAAGCAAACTAAAACTTGCCGCCTACCTTTCATGAGTTGGTGACGTCATTAGAGTTTCGTCTCACGAACTCCTTCAAATTAACCACGAATTGAGGGGAGGAATCGCTTACGAGTATGTGAACAACAACTAACCATCTTAAAACCATGAGGAAAGTTATAGAGTAGGTGAGACGAGGTGAGCAACTAGGCAGGAGTTAATGACGTCATCAAGTTCTCTGCGAAAGGGTTAAGTCCACCGCGAACAGCTCGAGAAGCATGCATCAATGAACGGAAGAATACGGTTATCATAATTTTTCAAACTCTTATCGCAATCATGTTTCTCTCCATCTTCTGGGATTTGGCCGCGTTGGTTGTCAGAGGTTTACGACAGAATCGCCGAAATTCCACCAGGCATCTTTAGATAGAAGTGACGACGTCACAATTTTGGCTACATTTATGTAGCCATCCATGGTTCTCACGCTGCTGCACTATGAGTGGCCGGTTTTTATCTCGTTACTGGGCTGTGATTGGTCAGCTTATGAAACATTCTCTTCCAAGCATTAGTCATATGGTATCCGTCTTCCCTGGATATTTTTCTCGACAGAGTTAGGTAAAGTTTATTGCTAGAAGAAATACACAAAAACTTGGTTGCCATTGGATACGATTGAGTCTCTGTTCTTTGATGTAGTAGAAAATCAAAGGCACCACTAAATATCTAATTGATATGGTTTGTTTTTATACCTAATTTCTGTACCCAACACTGCATAGAAAAAAGAGATCACTTGTAGTACCCTTGCGGCTTCTCACCTTATCAATTGACTCCCTTATCAGCCTGGGATAATATCTTCTCTCCTTGGCGATGATTTTGGTTTTGCCATATTTATGGCGTGTTCTGGTTCGCTCCAGGCATACTCAGCGCCTGCTGATTAGCTAAATTTCTTTTTCTTATCTGGTGCCCTCTTTTGTTCTTGCTAGCGGATCTTCATGGACCTCCAAGTCTCGCCGATATAAGATTTTCCGCATGAGCAAGACATGCGGTACATCCCTTCGTGGAGATTTTGTGGGATCCTATCTTTGGGCCTCGGAATTATCTGGCTTATTTTTGTTGAATCTTGTGAATGTCCTTCCTCTTTATGATCCTGGAGGTCTTTCGCTTGTGCCTGCAACGTAGAGAATGGTGACGTAGGTTCCTTGGTAGTTTTTTTAAATCACAATCAGCATAAATAAAATAATACAAATCAAAAGTAAATTTTTATTGAAATTAGCGTGTTTATCGCGAACTGTAAAGAATACTAATTTTCTCAGCGTGGAATTGTTCAGATGTACCTACACAAGCTATGAAGAATTTGACTTCTCAAAAATTACTTTGTACGTTTCCTACCTCATCGGTCTCCTCTTTTTGTTTTACCTACATCTTCTTTTTCAGGAAATTTTTTTCAATCAATTTCTCTGTGAAATCTGATGTAAATAGATCTGTTGCTATGACTCTCTATCATTCTCATTCCTTTACAATATCGCAGTGCCGCCATCGGATTTTCGTGGCCATTTATCCAACTAACCTACATATTTAATTTTAAATTCTGGATAACTATTGAGAAACAGTAAAAATCATAATAAAAGTGTTGGTGTATTGCATTGTCATGTGGTTCTGAGTTATCCCGAAAATTTTAGCCTTTTAGCTAATCGGAAAGTGCGTTTAAATTGAGATGCGCCCACGTGAACAAGCCCATTTTCTGCTACGATCGCGATCTTAGTTATAATGTTTTTTGGCCCGCCAGCGGGAGACTTAAAGATTTGCATGGTTAACAGTTTGTTATGGCCTTCTCACACTAACTCAGATTCTAGCTTTCCGCTGACTTTTCAGACCTATTAAAAATATAAAGTCGAACAATATTTGAAACAATATATGGTAATAGTGTAAAAGAAAAAAATTTTCTTACCTGGGAAGCTGAATTACCAACGATGGACGATGATATAAAGAAATAGTTAATAGAATAGCGCAGGCGAAGAGGGCTTTCTACGAAAAGAAGAATCTTCTTACAGCTGAGAATACAAGCAAAGAAGTAAGAAAACAATTCATCAGATGCTACATACAGGATGTATGTAGTATGTTTCTCTATGGAAGCGAGGCTTGGGCGTTGAGAGCAGCGGAGATGTCAAGAGTGGAAGCATTCGAAATGTGGCGCTACCGAAGAATGATGAAGATAAAATGGATCGACCTTGTAAGTAACGAGGAAGTGCTAAGAAGAGTGGGAGAAAAGAAAGTCTTCCAAAACCCTTAAGAGGAAGACAGGACAACTTAGTTAGCCGTATGAGGCATGATGACCTGATTAAAACAACTGTAGAAGGACTAGTGGATGCCTTTGTAAAATATGTTCTAAAATATATTTATACATGGATTCCATCTGGAGAGTGTAGCATCGAAAATTATCAATTAACACCCTCGATTGATTTTTAACATATAATGTATAAAAATGTGGCATTATTGTTAGTGAACTGAAAATAAACGCGAAGGAAACCAAGGCATTAGTATGCAGTAGAAGGGAAGAAGCCAATACTAACATTAAAATTGGGAAGCAAGCACTGGTATAGGTGGATGAATCCTGTTATTTGGGAATCAGGATCACTAACCACGGGAGAAGCAAGAAAGGAATTATCAGCAGAATAGCCCAAGCGAAGAGAGCACTCCACCAAAAGAGAGACGTGCTTACGGAGGGAAACTTAAATAACTTAAATATGGAAGAAAAGAAACTATTAATAAGAACCAGCATTTGGAGTATGCTTCCATATCGAAGTGAGGCATGGGCAATGATATTTGCGGAGAAAGCAAGAGGCCTTCGAAATGTGTCGCTACAGAAGAATGATGAGGATCAAATTGATCGACCGAGCTAGTAATGAGTAAGTCCTAAGATGAGTAGGAGAGAAGAGAAGCCCCATGAAAATCTTAACAAGAAGACGGAACAACATTACATGCCACATCTTGAGACATGATGGCCTGATGAAGACAATCTTTGAGTGACTAGTAGATGGCAAGAACGGAAAAGAAAGACTTCTAATGAAATATATGGAACTGGTAAAGAAAGATATGAATAGAAGAAATACGTTGACATGAAAAGATTAGCTGATAGAGAATTGAGAGGATAGCTACGTCACACCAATCTTAGGATTGTTGACCATCGATGATGGTGATTGTTAATTGAGGGGGTCCGATTATAAAAAAAATGCTGATTTGAATCCAGGGTTAGTGGTGTTGCCAATTATATTTACTGTGGACCAAATGTAGTCTGCTAAATGAGTTTGTTACCTCATTTCCAACTTCTGTCACCTGAACGGAATATTGATACAGCTGATTTATCAGGAATCAATCGGACGTTTCCGGTCCGATAAAATTTGATTAGCCAGCTTCAGATCCAATTATGGTCAAAGGAAATCCCATGTGGATGTTTTTTATGCAATTTTCTTTTTTGGCAATCTGCAAAGACAACCTCGTATGCATTACACTGTTTTTGGGAACATTTACCAGGAGAGACAATTTTTCAATTTCAGACGGAACCAAAGGAAAAGTTTGCGAAAGAAAGAGTATTTCGTTGAATATGGAGGAGAGTGATGCAAATTTTGGCGAACTCAGCTAATCAACAGTAAACATTCGTATTGAAATTCGATTCACCTGCGAATCGGAATGTTTCGTAACATAAAGTTATTCCATACATACGAATTCATAGGATTTAAATGGATTACATCGCAATTTCTGGGATGTGGAATCATGTATGTGAGGTATATAATTGCTACTAACTATCGGAGAAAAATGTCTACCCAATATTGTTTCTTTTTCTGTGTAGTTGTATAAATATTTTTCTCATCATCACCATCATATTCATCCTGCAGAGAGAGGGTGCCTCTTTATTTTTTATCTGACACAATCAATGGCCTTCGGTGACAGTGAGGCTCGCGTAAACAGTTGCTTTAAAGTTGATAGTACATAAGATATTCACAGCAAACGTTTCATTTGAGCAATGCAAAGAAAAATTTTTACTTCGTCAATTGAAAAAATTAATGTAAAAATAGATTGTAACAATATTTCATGCCTTCATGTGTTAATATATTTTAACCATCACGCCTCATAGCCCTGACGAAGATATAAGAAATTTTTAGCTTATTAAAACCATTGATAATGGCAAAAGTTGCCGAAACCATGGTCGGTGTAAATAAAAGTGTATGGAAACAGAAAAGTGGTTTTAATAAGCTGAATATCAAAGATTTCCACCTTATCACGCCGGACACTGTATCTTTTATATAAGAAATATATCGAAATGTTGGCTAAAAATTTTGCTCTTATCATTCTTAGTCTTTGCTCCATCACAACAAGCGTCTGTTTGCAATCATTCTTAGTCTTTGCTCCATGACGATATTCGTTACATAATAAAATTACTGCAACAGCAACAGCTGCGATGTGGATGGTATGGGGAAATCACTAGGCACATTTTTATCCCGGGGGGTTGGATCTACTCCAGCTACTTACTACTATTGGATGAATTATGAATTTGAAGACCGTTTGCTCACAATATTTCTTTTCTAAATATTTGAATGGCAAGAAGTTATGATAATTATATCTGATGTACTTGTCAGTCACCTTTATAATAAGAAAATCTGAGTGATAGCTCTGCGATTGTACTTAACAGAGATTAAGTGACGACTACAGATTGAATTTAAGACTCGTAAGCGCTTGTTGAAATCTTCTCGTGCTTTCCACCTGGTGAGTTGGTTGTAGGCTGAAGTTTAGATGGGTGCCTACCTTCAACCAGGAAAATCCGTCGAGAATGAACATAGCATGGATAAGAATCACCGCATACTTTTTGACATCGCCAAATTACTAGGCCATTCCAACGGCTAATGGGACCAGATAACGAAGGATGCAATCGAGATTCGATTGAAGATGAAAAAATTCATCCGTGATACAGGCTACGCTTTAAGCGCCGCGCCGTCTAAAACTGAGCAATACGAAAAATCAAGGAAGAAAGGCAAAAAATCAGTTCAGACCAATCAAAGCGTACTAGGTCAATCCATTTCAATTTTAATTTCATTTTTAAATGAAATTTCATTATAAATGTAATTTTAACAGTGCAAACATTAATTATTGTTATAGTAATAATTAAATCAAGCCCTTGTGTGCTAACTTGCGCTGCGCGAGGCCTTGTTTTCACTGCAGGTGCATGTAAAGTGGTTGCATTTTTATTGAAATTCACTGCTCTCGTTGTATAAATGTATTAGTCTCAGTCATATTTTTTTGCTAGATATTTATATGCATATAAAGAACTATAAAATTTCCTTTTCTTTTCCTTCTGTTCCTTTTTAGATATTGACCTGCGAAAATCGACGTTAAAAGGCTTTCGGCATTGTTTGACAAGCTCCAGAAAAAAATGAGTGCCTTCTCAGTGCTAAAACTTATACTGCAAGTAGTTTTTATAAGTATTCAACACAGAAATAGCATTTTATTAGTGAGTCTGGTTTCCTTCATAAAAAATTATGGCGTTAAAAAGTTAGTATTGACAAATTTTTCCCGAGTTCTTGCGGAAAGATTTTTGACTGTCTGTATTTTACGATAGGAAAAAAAAATGGTTCCCTAAAGTTCTTTTCATGATGAACACACTGGTTTTTAAATTATTCTGATATATTTTAAAATAGCTTCGAAATTCAACTTTATGAGAACCACGTTTTTCATCAAAATTTGCCCAGCCGCCCTTTTAAAAATGGCTGCCAAAAATAAATATGGCTTGTAAATTTTTTTCAAATGGTGTTTTTGATTTTCTACTTGTAGGGAACCAATGATAAAAAAATCAGGATAATTAAAAATGTCGAGTAACAAATTTTATCCACATTGGGTGCATCCACATTGGGTGGGTTTTATCCAAACACATATCCAAATTTGAAATGGAATGATCCAACCTGAAAAATGTTGGCGCGAAACAGGCTGTTCTTATAAGAAGGACCCATTTTCGGATTCTCATGTCCTGATGACGATGTTATAGGCATCCATCGAAACGTCGGCCTAAAATAAATTCACGCGATGGAAAACCCGAGAAGATTTCACTAGTATCATATGCCGGGGAAGAACAGAATCATACTTCGTAAGTGCTTGGTATTGTATCCGCTGCTCAGTTTTTGTTCGTGGTATGGCACATAGTAGCATTAAGATAGGGAAGCGAAAACTGGAAGAGGTAGATGAATACTGTTATTTAGGAACCAGGATAACTAGCGATAAGCAAAAAAGAAATCATCAGCAGAAAGCCCAGGTAAAGAGAGCATTCCACCAAAAGAAATATCAAGGTACGGAGGGAAATTTAAGCATATAAGTAAAGAACAGTTTATCAGAACTTAAATTTTGGAATAAGCTACTATAGGGAAGTGACGCATGGACAATGACAGTTGCGGAGAAATCAAGGATAGCGGCCTTCGAAATGTGGTGCTATACGAGGAAGAATGATAAGGATCAAATGAATCGACCAAGGTAGTAATGAGGAAGACCTAAGAAGAGTAGGAGAGAAGAGAAGCATCATGAAAACCTCAATAAGAAGATGGAACAACGTTATGGGCCTTATCTTGAGACATAATGGCCTAATGAAGACAATCGTCGAGGGACACGAAAAACAAAGACGGCGAATGAAATATATGGTACAGGTAAAGAAGGATGTGAAAGAGAATAAATGCGTAAGTGTGAAAAGATTAGCTGATAGGAGAATTTAGTGGAGAGCTGGGTCAAAATAATCGTAGGGCCGTTTTAGACGGGGCACGTCCTTGCACAATTTGATGTATGTAAAAAGGCGCAGTCCAAATTGCGTCGTGTAATTGATAGAACACATGCGAGAATGTGTGAGCAAGAGATGGCAAAATATCCCCTGTTCTAATTTCGTTCATGCATTCGCGCAATTCCGCGCCATTTTAGAAATTAATGCAGTTCTATCCTGCGCAATTCCGTGCCCTGTGTAAAACGGCCTCTATGATTGCTGACGAGTGATGTGATGGCTCATAGTATTTGGGGGCAATCGTGGAACAGCCTTCCCCTACCTGCGGTCGAGCAGTGGTTATTCCCCATAAGAGCAACTAATAACTTCATCTACATTATGTGCCGCTAGCCGCCCCAGTGGGTGTGTGGCGGGGGGTGTCAGGATACAAGCCGTTAGCGAATAGAAAGAAAATGTCCTAATGAAGTTCTGTGTAGAATAAGTCTTTTATTGTTCGAAGGCAAAAAGAATCCCCATATAGGCTAAATATTTCTCTTAATTTCTCGTTTCTCTAAAGACTTGGAAATATAGTGGGGTTCTAATATGATGTACTCCGTGTCGCTTCCCACCCGGCGGGCTCGGGTTCAAATCCCGGCAGTGGCAGAGAATTTTCAGAGACTGCCCGACCTCTGCTTGAATGTTGTGTGGAGGACATTTCAAGCGCAACACTTCGTCCGTCGGATGGGACGTTCAGCCTTGGTCCCCTTGGCGCCTGTCGTTAAGAGCAGGCTAATGCCGACGCCGGGTTTCTCTCCACCCTTCCTTCCATACCCTTCCCACACGGCGCAAATGACCTCAGCTGTCGGTCGCCTCCTCCAAATACCATACCATCCGTGTCGCTCTTAAACCTGAAAAAAGTATTGACTGGAATTTTCCAGATTGAATGATCAACTATCTCTGGTCTGTAATTTTATTTCAAAACCCCTATAGATGTCGGCTTAAGGTTTAAAACATTTTTATCACATGCGGGGAAAGTATTTGCTTTAAATCTGGCAGTCGCAAACCATTCTCCTTAGGACAGCATTCGCGCTGGCATCAATCCTTTAAACTTCACATAGATAACGTTTAGTGACGGCTTCTCATAGTCTTCGCCGCTGTCATGGCAAATGGACTATCCCAAGCATATAGGGAGAGGCGTGGTCATCGACGCTTTTAAGGCCGACCGCCAGGGGAAGAAGTGGCGCTGCCCGGACCACTCAGTTATTTTGCGCGCTCGGTAAACAAAAGAGGGTTTACGTGCGCTCCGCCGTTTTTGTTCCGGTGTAAGATGACAACGTATCATCGATTTGCTGTCAGCGATACGAAAACAAAGCGGGGGAAGCAATCCACTGAAGTAGGAGAGCAAAGAGGAAAAAATAGATTTTAATATGCCCCCGATACTCATAAGTCATCGTGATCCTCTTTCCCGATCGATTTATTTTTATATTCGCACATAATGCGGATTGCGGATTAATGTGCGGATTGAATGAGCTAAAAAACAAATGGGTGTCCATATTAAAGCAATTCTATGAAGCGAATCACTCAAGCTATAAACTAAATACATTCTATTTGTACTTTCATTTCAGCCGAACGCCAACAGCAAAAAATATTCAGCGTCAGAATAAGGAAAATGATGATGATATACAAAGATATCGTACTGACACCGTAGTCAAATCATAATAGGCAAAGATTCACCGAAACAATGAACGATTTTTGTGTCGCTACAAAAATTGGAAAGCATAATCTTTAAATTAACGGAATCTGTTATTTAGTACTATCCCGGTATTTCTACAGGGGCCGGTTTGTAATTTTGTAACATTGTATTCTTTTCGAATTGATTAATTCAAAACTAACATGGCTTTAGCCTCATGTTACAAAATTCATATTTAATTTTCAAGGCATTCACGGGTGGCAGCATAAGAATTGCATACATCAAGTGTAAGATCACGTAGAAAAAAATTAAAAACTTTAAAAATGTCTTCGTCTGCAGCTAAGTTTTCTATCTGAGAGTTTTAGAGTGAACGGAGATACTGCTACAGAACAACTAGTTAAAGAAATAAGCACAGCAAACCCTAATCGGGTTTGAGAGTTTTTTCCAAGTGGAGCACATGTGAAAAGGCCCACACTGAGATGCCTGTTAATTGAATACCTCTGCATAACTAATCCTAGCCTTCCTACCCTCCACGAAGCCAGCTTACCACTACCAAAATTAATTTCTCATGGATGCGTCGAACGAGGTTTTTTTAAAGAATGGATATGGATTTCGATCATTTGATAAATAAGGGCTGCATTATTTATATTAATAGTTTTGATTTTTAATCCTATTAGTTAACGTAGATGTCATAACTAGATTCGCAATTGTCTTCAAATCAATATCCGGTGGCGTGCAACTCAACGATGACGCATTTTACCAATATTGCCAGAGGATTGCCAAATTATACGTGGAGTAGTACCCCCAGTATTACATGCCAATGATGGTGCATAAGTCCTCTAGAATAGAAGTGAGATTTCAAAAAAAAGAAGATACATCTGTTACGAGGGCTTTCGGAAGTAGCCCAGTCAAAATAGACATTGACCCTTGCATAAACAAGCTGAACATTTGCACGAACGTTAAGAATACCACTCTTATGAAATCCTGAAAATTTCTCATCAATCCCGTATGCGCAAAAAATGTATTCAAGGTCAAAGGTCATAAAATGAGTTTTTTTGCATTTTTTGGCCGAACGGTTATTTTTACGATAAAAATGCTCAGACCAAAATTGTATATCGGGAAATTATCTCTTATGGAAATTTGCTCACGTTCGAGCCTCTGTATCTCGGTAACGGGTATGAATCATGTCAAATCAAGTAAAGTTCCATACATTTCAATCATGTTTGCGTTAACACAGAGAATTTCAAATTTCTAACTCAAAAAAACGGATTATGTAATTTTGTCCGGCTTTTTCCGATTTCCGCCCACTGTGCGCCGGGGTGTAATGCTGTCCCTGGCGGCGAAGTAACAGGCCGGCTCGTGTCTGTTTCACACTCCCTGCTCCTCAGCGATGTCCAAACATTGTCATCCTCCTTAGGATTGACTCTGCCTTACACGGGAGAATCTGGTTATCGTATTCAGGTGCACTTCCTTCCTACATTACCTCTTTCTCTATCCATTCTTCCTCCCGATACTTGCACACACCGCGTTTTTATATCCCTCGGAAGGGGTATTCACTTTAGAGGGATGGGAGCTCCCTGGTGAAAGGGGGTTACCTGTTCAGCTACGGGGAAAAGTGGGTCCCTTGTTAGCCCCAGTTAACTAGAACACGTAATACACAATTCACCGAGACGCCATGCACATGATTAGATCACCTCACGTGCACACAACCACTACTCGGCCATCCTCTGCCCGGGCCGTCATAATATTGCCGTGTCCTCTCGTCTGCAGCTCGACAAGGGGCGGCTCAGACGTGGGATCTTGACTGACACTGATGGTTTCCGGACTGGGAAGTTGGTCCTCTCGGAGGGACAGTATCGGGTAGAAATGAAAGATACGGAGTTTGCCGCAAGGAGTGTATTTGGAGACAGTTGGTTGTTGAGCAAGAGTGATCTCCTCCCTCGGTTACTCCGGGTCAATCGTAGGGCTTCCCTTCCACGGCCCTGTGGGCGCCCGCTAGGCGGGTCCCGACTCTTGACGAAATGACCTCGAGTGAGCGATGCGTGCAGTTTTTAAGGCATCGCGGCATCCGACCACTCCCTCCCTCCGTGCGTTCTAGAACTTTCCACCGGTGCGCCATTCTTTTCTGAAAAGTGCAAACGCGTCGGCAATCAAAAGTGCGATTCCCACTCTCAGCAAAATCAGCATAGTACGGGCATCGTGGCTTTCCTTTCATAAAAGCGCACACGCACCGTCTATCAAAAATGTATTCCCCACTATCAGCACAATCAGCACCGCGCAGGCATAAAGGAAAGTTCCAGAGACTCTCGCAAAACAAGGTGAATCAGACCGGAAATGGAATCGACCAAAAGAATATGCACGCATCGGCAAAAAAGAGTGTGAGAACTTAATCGAGAGAAAAATGAAGTCGGGATGTAACAATATAGCATACAAAACTGCCTATGAACTATATGTGAAATTAGTAGGAAGGACCGTGACTAATTTTCAGACAATGTGCCAATTCGTCAATGGTTACTCGTCTATGTAAGAGAATCACTTCACGTGAACGCTTTCTTCATTCGTGGCGGTAAACATTCATCGTGCATAACACTAGTGCGATAATTTTAGAATTTTTCAATCCATTCGCAGACAGTTCGTTGTGGCAAAACACTGTTCCCGTAGATGATCTAGCGATTTGATCGTTGGATTATTCTTCCTCATAGGAAAATCCACCAGGATTGGTAGAATATTAATTGCGTTTCGCTTGGTTTCGCTGTTAGTAGGGCCCCCTTCGCTTCTATAGCGTCGGGGTGTTTTTCCCCCGTCCCCTCCCTTCCGCTCCTATCCCTTCCCAGAGGTGTCGGCGGGCTACCATCGCGGCGGCGCCCCTATCCTTTTTCCCTCCTCTCCCCCGGGTGATCAGGCGTATAAGCCACTGGCTTGGTCCTGGCCCCGGTGCGTTGTACCCTCGAAGGGTTCGCCCAGAACCCTCATACTTTCTGTTCCCATAGATGATCTAGCGATTTGATCGTTGAATTATTCTTCCTCGTAGAATATCCCTCTAAAATAGCTGGCACAGCAATGGTTTTCCTGGTTTCGCTAGTAGTAGGACCCGCCCGCCTCTGTGACGGTGCGGTATTACTCGTCCCCCCCTTCCTTCCCTATCCCGTCCCAGGAGGTGACGTCGGGCTCCTATCGCGGCGGCGCCTCCTTCCTTTCTCCTTCCTTGTCCTCCCCCTTCTGCGGTACAGAGGTAAAAAGCTCGCGCTTATAGACCCTGCCCCCGGAAGTGTATCCTCGCGAGCCCGCCCTGGAGTCTCGTTCCATTTGTTCCCGTAGATGGCATGTGATTGCAGACTGCAAGAATTCCATAGAAATAAGAACTGAACTACTGGAAGCAATTCAGAGTAAAAAAGATGGATCTTTCCTACGAAGCCTTGGTGAATCCCTCTATGGTTAAAATCAACAAAAAGACAATGGCCTTAATTTTAAAACTAAAAAGACAGTATGCAATCCAAGATGACTTATAAAAACCAAGATGACCACCAAGGAATCATATAGCCCAGGGGTCTCCAATTTACTAGGCCACGAGGGCCACATTCCAAGTTTCGAATCGCCCCACGGGCCGGAGAGCAAATTTGCCGATGACTGGAGTATTTGATACCAACGTCTACTGAAGTATCCGGTGGAGTATTTCTTATTTACGAACAGTTGAAGGCGACTTTGATGTGTAGTACAGCGCTGCAATGCTCCTAGCGGCGTCTCAGCGAGTTAAACGAGCGAGAATCGCGCGCTACTTGAAACGAATACGCGGGCCGGATCCGGCCCGCGGGCCGTATTTTGGAGACCCCTGATATAGCCAATAAAAGTTTTTAAACTTAACAAAGGTTAAAAATTGTCACTTTCAACAAAGAAATAAATCGACTACCCAATGATCCTTACCACTTCGGTAATGGGAGGTGGACACTGGCCCCGCAAGAGGATAATCAAACATGCATCAACAGTCGACAGGCCCCAGAAGGCAAAGAAAAGCGACTTCCCGATCATAAGCCTCTGACTTGATTTCGGGAAGGGTGGAGGAGGGTCCGCGGGGGCATTACCCCCGAATACTGTGTTTCCTCACTGTGCCGAAAGTCTTCGATCAATTTCGGCCCCTGATACGCCTTTAGACTTCAAAAAATGATGACTGAACGCTGCTAGTAGAAAGCGGAGCAGGTATGACTTAACCCTGAATCTCACGATCATTTTTTTTCGTCGCGATAAGTGATCACTAGAGCGATCGCTTTTCGTGACGGGAAAAGTGATGGCTCGAGTGATCATTTTTCTGAATCACACGGTCCCTCCCGCCGTCGCTTTTCGCATTATTTCCGATATCACAGCTCGTTGTCATGGGATCCGCATCACGAAAATACATAGCGTGTTTATGTTTACTTATGTCGTTTCCACGATTGCCAAACGCGCTGAAATCGCTCCATAAGGGCATGCGTTCTGATTGGCTGATAAGTATTGGGTTTCAGTGACGGTTTCAGCGACGGAAAAAGCGACCAGACGAATGATGAAAAATGTGATGGGAATCCTTATCATTGGAGTGATCGCGAAAAACAATTGCCGGCAACGATAATTTCCGAGTGATCGCTGAAGTAATCGATGGAGGGATAACTCGAAAATGTCGACAAAAATGATCGCGCGATTCAGGCTTTAGACAGCTTAAAACAGCACGACAGCGATAAAGAAACTGACTTAGCAGCTTGAAACTTGCAAAGACATAGCAACAATTAAACAAAGCATGCGTCATCAGCGTAAAACGGCATGAATACTAGAATAAACAAAGATATATCTAAATTGCGGTTAATAATTGATTTGGCCTTATAATTTAACATTATGGTCCTGCCGCTCTTGGCTAATTAGGATGTACCTTTTTTAATTTATCAGTAGAGTTATTGCTTTTCTCTAGCAACATTAATTATGTGCATAGCAACCATTCCTTTGTACTTTTCTTAACTTCCCTGTAACAGATTTCATAATTAAAAAATCGTCACTCATCTTATTGAATAGTTTGGGAACATAAGCATCATTAGTATAATTTGTATTTGAGTAGTGAGTTTCAAATGTCATATTGATTATTTAAATGCCATATCCAGTCCAATTGGTTTGAAAGTTTAAGAGAAAATTCCAACAGATTTTGATTATTGCTCTGTACATATATACTGAGATTCAGAAATATATACAGGCGTTATATATCCTGTCGGATTTTCATATCTACGTTGTAGACAGAATGCAAAATATCACAAAATCCTCTTTCGCACCAACGTTTTCAACTTTGGCCATCAACTTTCTGAAGTCAAGCAGCATAAGGATAAGACTTCTCTGAGGGATTGAAGTCCACTTTCCCGTCGAACATTCGAGCATCTACTTCGTGCTCTGCGAGACATCTAGGAGATATTTGGCGCGTGGTGTTGAGATTACCCATGATACACCGTTGTACGTTGCATCGGAAGGTTCTTCCTCCACCAACGCAAAGAATTCCTCCTTCACAATACCCACCTGTTTCATACCAGCGAAAAAATGCTATGGATCGATGCATATCGGATTCAATCATGTCTCCCAGTAGCCTTCGTAGCAGAATAGCTATTATCTTCCAAAATTCGATTACGCTCTACTTACCACGAGAAAAATAACAGGTATTCAATGAATGCATGACCCTATTGATATACTTTTTCTGATATACTGTGGAAGGAAGCCATCGGAGCGACAGATTTAATAAATATAACCCTTCAATCTGTTGTGCCATCCGTCCCTCGTCAAAAGATTTGTAATGAAATCAAATATTTCAAATATTAACTTTCAAAACAGTATGTTGGTATAACAAAAAAGAAAAGGAAAGTGGAATTTTTCTTTTATGCCCGACATATCTAACTTTAATGTCCACGAAATCTTGTCGTCACTCGGAAAGAATTGTCGAATGAAATGTTGGATTAAATCATATAAAATAAAAGAAAATGTTGGATATTAGTTGAAATGCTCTGAGGTAGTCATTTATTTACAACAATAAGTTTAATAAAAATTAAATAAAGAGGTAGATATATGGCTTCCGAATACAATCCCGAGCCTATTCAATCACCAAAAAGTACCACAAATAAACCCAAAGAAAATGTCGAGGGGTCTTCAGAGAGAATATTTATGAGCTTGAAGCATTGTATTTAGGCAAAAAATCATCAGAACATGAAGAGAAACTGCTCAGGAGAAACTAGTGATTTTTTTTAAATCTCGACGGTTCAGATATTGGGCTGTAGTGTTGCGCGGGGTTTGGAGGTATTAAGATATTCCGGCATAGGGTTTAAAGGCCGTTTTATACGGTGAATTTTCATTGGAATTATCTTGCGAGTGACCATCATTAACCGTCTAAAAATGAAATTTCCTGTATTTGAATGATCATTCGAGAGACTATTCGAGTGATCATTCACCGTGTAAAATGGCCTCAATGAAAGAAGAAACTAGATTTTGTCGGTGAACTAAATTTTGAGTGAGAAGTGAGGTAGAAGTGGTATTAAGATAGATGTTATTGTATATATCAATGGGTATTAAGGAGGTATTAAGATATACCTACAGAGAGTTTAAGGAAAGAAGAAACATGATTCCGCGAATAAACGAAATTTTCATTGAGATAGGAGGAAGGTGACAGTGACACAAGTAACTTTGCACGTAGTCATGCGCACGGGTGCGTTTTTCGAATGAGGTATTCGCGTCTCCAGTCCACATTGTAGGACAGGAGTCAGAGGTCGTGCTCAGTAAGCCAGGGTCGGAGAGGAAAACCTTATTTTGTTCCTAACCAACGACGGGCTCTTTTCTACTGATTGCGGATTAAATATAATCTTAGATTCTCTGTGGAGATGATGGCTTGGCGGCTTTAAAGGTATAGCCATGGGCGCCGACCATGGGCGGATCCAGGATTTTTTCTGGAGGGGGGGGCACAAGGGTTTTGCAGGTCTTCTCATATTTGATATTAAAAACAAAAGACAACAATTGATGTGCAAAACATTCTCTTTATTTTGATACGAAAGTTTTTAATTTTAAATTAAATGATTGGGGATCCGTAATACACAAAATAAAACGAACGTTATGATAACCCTATTGAAAATCTTGTCTATTTTTTAAGCGTCTCAGGAGGGGGGTCACGTGCCCCCGTGATCCTCCCCCCTAAATCCGCCTATGGTGCAGGAAACAAAAATTCGATGGCGGCGGTGTCCGGCCACAAAAACAACAAAATATCCGTAATCATCTTAAAATAACTTCCCTGCTTCATAGTTTAAAAATTTCTTTGAATACCGTCTCTGCCCTATACCGTAATGTGTTAGCCTCTCACCTCTGGACTGCAACCTCCCAATGAAACTAAAATACATTGTCCGAAAACCTACTCCCTGTTATCGGGATAGTATTTGGAATTCTCTTTGTTATACGAAGAATATTTTTTCATTTATAAGGAAACAGGAAAGATTGGTTTCGCTAGAGCTAGTATGACACTTTCCAATACATTGGCCAATAAATCGGCCAGCAATGTTTTATAAAATATTGGGCTTTACGTATCGTATGACACGAATCAATATTTGCACCAATATTGGCTGAAATAGTGTTATAATGTCCCGCTAGAGAACGCCACTGTGTTTCCATGATTTTACGTTTTATAAACATTTGTGTGATTGGTACACTTCAATCAATAGCAAAAGAATTTCTTTCGTCCACATTTTAGAAACTACAAGAAAATTTTCGGAACAAAACCACTTTTTTACAGCCAAACCGGATGTTTTGCAAAGGGCTTCTTGTTTTGGCCACTAGGAGTCAACAAAACTGAGTTCTGATTAGAGATTGGCCGCGAGAAAAAAGAACCTGTTCTAAATTCCGAATTGGGCGAGAATTTGTGTCCAATATTGTTAAAATGATATTGGACTAGAAATTGGTGTGTGTCAATTGGACCAAAATCCATCAATATCCTATGGTTTAGCCAATAAATTAGGAAATGCCATACTGGCTTAGAGGTAGATCACGTTGCCTTAATGACGTCGTGGGATTTTTCCAATCCAAATCCTTACTTCTCTATCCCTACCCTGGAGGAATCGCCGGGCTCATATCGCGGTGGACCTTCTTTTCTTCTTTTCATTCTGTACCCCCTTCCTGAGGAGAATGGGCGTGAAAGTCTAGGACTTAGTTCCCTTACCTCAGGAGTGTAACACCGCGACCCCGCCCTGGGTACTAATTCTAATGTTCTTCTATCTTCCGATATCCTTTCGCCAATCAGCAAACAGCAGGCGTGGCCTCAGTGAGTCGCTCTCAGACCTCCGCTGAGTGAGCATCGTGAATCTGCTCGTGGAGCATTGTTGCCAAACCGCACGCGTTCTCCTTGTATATGACTAAGTATGCCTTCCAGCAACGGTGCATCATTCAGCGCGGTAGCTGACAATGTAATGGGCTTCTGTGAGAGGATTATCCCCAATGCCTTCCAAATGAGGAGGTATATTGTCTCGGCGCAGGGGCCAAAATATCTGTGGCCACATATGACTCACCCGTTTTCAGCGACAGAGTAGAGTGGCTATGTACATTTGGCAACGTTATGTTCGCTCCTCCTCTCCCTCTTGGTATTACCCCTCTTCCATTAGAGAAGCCATCCGAGAGTGTCCGAGCTCTCACGAAAGCTCACCCGCAGACATAAAGTGAATAGACTATAAGTTATCGCTATTTTTTCAAAATGAAAATGCAACTTAACTGTGAAAAAAAGGTTATAAATGGTGAGTCATTCAAAGTGTGCTCCATCGTTAGCTACAACTTTTGCCTGTCATTGCGGTAGAGCTCGAATACCGTAGCAGTAAAAGTGTGCTTCTTTTGGGGCAATCCAAGAATCAAGCCATTTTTTATATCTTCATATGAGCGCAACTGCTGGTTAGCCAGACTTATGTGTCATCGAACGGGACAAATAATGATCGAACTGCACAATATCTGGGGAATGTAGCGGGTGTGTAAAGACTTCCCATTTGAACGTTTCGAGGTAGGTTTTAACGGGTTTGGCAGCATGAGGTGGAGCGTTCTTATGCTTTAAAATCACTTTGTTCATTCATGAGGAACTTTAGTTCCTTTCTATTGTATAAAACGTCTTGGCGGATAGCTACTAATGCACAAGAAAGCTCTTCTTGAGTTTTACACGAATCTTCATGCAGTAATGCCTCAAATTCAGCGTCTTCGAAGGTTTTTGGTCTTCCTTCACACGGACGGTCGGTAACATTGAAATGACCGCCTTTGAGGCGACGGAACCAATTACGGCACGTTGTTTCACTTTCATCAGTATCTTCGTAAACTTTTTGGAGCTCTAGGTGCGCTTCAGTCACCGTTTTCTTCAAGTAAAAGAAGAAAATAAACACTTCCCGCAAATTACAGTTATATGGCATAAACTCAGACATATTCACGCAACAATTAGGATATGTTACCATAACAAATTCATCATTGTCGTATGGAGGTTTGTTTGCCTGTTGACTAGGCTTGGTTCATGACGTTTCCGGTCGGTCGATATATACCAGAAATCACTGCTAGAGTCATCCATTAAAACAGCGGGAAACCTACAATTAGTTGCGCATCTGTGTTCCAAGGTTTGAGAAGTGCAAAACTAAGATTGAATTTGAATATTTCTTTCCCAATTAACCTTTATTCTATTTCCCAGTATATTCTGGTATAAACATGTTTCATGTTTAGGTATATTTTTATTTTCAGCTGAATCTACCGCGGTGTCTCGCTGTAGACTCGTTTTTGGCGTCGGTGGCCTCCACCTCTAAATTGTCAGTCAATAAACGAAATTTTCAGATAGAAGTGAGGTGAAATTTGTTTAAAGAAAATGCTGGAAATGAAACAAGCAACTTTTCACGCAGTCACGCGCACGAGTGTGCTTTCCAAACAGTGCATTTTGGGTCTCAAGTCCACGTTGTGGCGCAGGAGTCGGGTAATTGAGAGATCCGTGCTCGACTCCTGGATGAACGAATGCGTAGCATGCCATGACGAGTTTTTTCATGGCGAATTTCAACCGTGATATAAATAATGGTTTGGAGAGATGAATGAGTAATATACGATTAGGCGTGCATGAGATAGTGAAAGGTGCTTTGGGGTCATTGGAGAAGGAAGTGTTCGTGTGAGGTTTGTTCAGAAGGGGAAACTTTTGGGTGAGATATGGTGGTGAGGTGGCAGAGGTTGTTGATGAAGTGTGCGCCGAAAGGTGAAGGGGATCCGAACTCAGGGATAGAGGGAAGGGTTATATTTAAAAAAAATGGATAATGGGGAAGGTGATAGCAGGGGTTATTGGTGCGACGATGGGGCAGATAGGCCGTTAGGTCTCCCCACCGTGGCCAGAAATGGAATTGAAAAAAAGCGTTTGACCACTGAAAACATTGTACGCTGGCACCAACGTGGGTTTTCTACTATTGTTACCATTAATTCGTCCGCGTATCGTTTGAATTGTTGGGCTGTTTTTCCCTGAGGTATCAAATTACCAAAAATAGTATAGGAAACGTAATTGGTTGGAAAAGTTGGCTTTAAGATAAGATTTAAGCAATGCAAGAAATCCTTTGAATCACGCAGATGCAAGTGCGGCTGTGGTGTATTCAGCGATTTCTTTAATGAGTATTGAATCATTTCACAATATTTTCTTGTGAGTTTTGGAGAGAGGCCGCTATTAAATAAAAAGAGCTATTAGCCTCACTGAAATTTTGCGAAGTTTTGAAGAAAAAAATTATCTCTGCTCTTTCAAATTCATTTTAAGTCTAATCAAAAAGGTCATGGATACTAAATTTTCGTAAAAAATTTGTTTTCTTTTGGTGAATATTGTCATGGAGCGCACGTATATTTCATTAAATAGATGTTTTAATATGTTTGGTAGTAACAATAACTATATGTATAATATATATATTGACATTGAAAGCGATGAGGTTGCTTTACTTTTATAAAGATGAACATGAGATGGTTTCATTTCGTTGGGAGGCCCCCGAGGATTTAGTTTTGACCTAGCTCCTGTCTTTCGTGAGCGTACGGAGGTATTAAAGTTACATCCATTTTCAGCTAAACCCATAGTACAAGGGAATAGAACTGTCCTTTTTCAATACGAAGAAGCCGCTTTGAAAATAGAAGAGATTTGGAGGAGGTGATCAGTACCCGTTGTGTGTTGGAATAGGATCCGCCATCTGATTTAAATATACAAAAATAAATTTAGAAGCTGAATAGATACTTTGCGAAAGGCAAAGGCAACGCTCTTGATGAAACATTGTAAATGCATTTTTCTTTAGTTTTAAGTCTTTTTTACATCGTAGCACGCCAGTGTTCTAAAGAATTTAAGAGTTGGTTCCCATGAGAGCCCGTAGCTATAGTAGTTTACCGATGGAATCCACTCAATATTTCCAGGGAATCATAATTTTGCCATCTTACGTAATCAGTAACATATGCTCATGCCCATGAATTGAGTAAAATTTGGCCAAAATCAGAATATAAATTTCATTACCACGAAAACCCAATTAACGAGCAGCACTGTACAATGTTTGCGAAAAACGGAAGTGATAAAAGTCAGTTGAGCAGTCGGATCAAAAGGAATCGTTGGACGGGAAAGAGAGCATAGGATGGTCCCGAATGAGTTACACAGGACAGATTATTAGGCATGTAAAAAAGAGAAGAAATACTTCACTTCGAAAAGGCTAGCGGATAGGAGAGCGGAATGGAGAGCTGCGTCAAACTAATCTACATCTACATAATACCCTGCGAGCCACCTCTAGGGTGTTTGGTATGGGGTGTTCAATTTCCAGCATGCAGCATGCAATTGGGCTCCCACATGCACACCTTACGGTCCAAAAAACTTTACGCATACTAACGAAGTATTCTTCCACATTTATGCAAAAGCAAAAAGTGCCAATCACAGATTGTTGAATTATGATGATAATCAAGCATGCATAGAATGTGTTGGTGTATGGCTTGCTTTTACTTTGCATTCATTAACTCCATTTTATTGTAAAGGCCAATTGCTACGAGTAACGCTCCATTTGCGATCTATTCATATTTGCCATAATTTTTATACTTAAATGGAATGACATTTGCACGTATATTAACGTATCTACATATGAATGTAATAGGATTTATGCATTTTATTTATTAAAATTGATAAAATATAATAAATATAAAATATAATTTATGAATAATATGCGAACCTATTTTTTATACGAGTCAATTAGTTGCACAACCCAATCGCTATTAAAGCATTACATTTATGTTTTCTGAACATTGACAATATTATTTTTTCTCACATTATTAAAATAAAATAAACACATAAATTTTCGCATATAAATAGGATTCAATAAATATCGTTATGCAAAAATGATACGTAGGCGTGCTTAGAATAAACTTATATGTATAGTTTATTTTTTTTAGCGTGCATTGATTACCACAGGCGTGCTAAGAATTTGTTGACGTGGCTTCCAAGAGATATTATGAACTTAATATTACCTATAAATTCATATTCTTCGATAAATCATTATTACGCTATTGTTAAAGTATCTTTAAATTATAGTTAATTTACCCATTACTTTAATGCATTTTAACCATAAGAAATATCGAAAGTTTCTTAGCTTGGGTTTTTAGGATTAATGCATGCATTTCATTGATAGGGCGTTCCTTGCTACTTTTGCATCCATTTGAGAACAGACGTAAATATCATGATAATATGCCTATGTTCGAAACACCTGGCTAATCTTACTGAAAGATTAGTTTCACTCATGCTCAATTCTAATATTACTCTTCTCTTCTTTCCTCTTGATGAAATTTCAGAAATAAGTAATAAACGATTTTAATTGCTCCTGGTGAATACTATCGATGAATTCTTCTCGGGTTATCAGCCAGGTTAATTCTTTCGAATTATCCAACGTTTCGACAGACGACTTGTCTCCCATCTTCAAGGCCGTGTTACTCTTTATAAAGAAAAAATCGTTATATTTATATCGATCGTTGTATTTATAATCGTTATATTTATAACGTTTTACTCTGTATAGGTAACACGGCCTTGAAGATGGGATACAAGTCGTCTCTCGAAACGTCGGCTTATACGAAAGAATTAACCTGGCTGAGAACCCGAGAAGAATTCATCAGTAATAAGTAATCGTACCTATCTACATAGCCTGTGGGATTGTTTACCTTTTTTATCCTAGCTATATCTCGAGCTTTCGAAGTCAATGGCTCCTTCCTCAATGAGTTGGAGACGACTCAGTCATTGGCCTCAGAAGCTTCAGACATTTTTTTCCTGCGTGAGTGTTCTTTTTCAGTGTTTTACTTTACTAAGTGCTCGTGACTTACTATTTTTATTACCATGTGCTGTATGAGCTACACACATCATTTCCTATCTAACATTACCCCATAAGTTGGCATGTTAGGGCATTCAGGGATTTATTCTTTGTAATTTGCCGTTAAATAATTTGTTTTTGTTTACTTTGCTCGACCAATAAACCGATGACTGATAACGCCCGAATTACTAAAGAATCTACTTTAAAATAAATTAACGCCCGAGTATTACCGACGATGGATGTGTAATTTGTGTTGTATTTTACATGCGCGCTGTTCGTGAAAGAATGTGGGGGTCGGGTTGGTGTGATGGCTAGAGTGTTGGTTTTTCACCCCGTGGACTCGGGTTCAAATGCTGACTGTGGCAGAGAATTTTCAGAGACTGCCGCTTGAACATTATGTGGAGGACATTTCAAGCTCTACACTCCGTCCGTCGGACAGGATGTTAAGCCGAGGTCCCTTTGGCGCCTTTCGTTTAGAGCTGGATAATGCTTACGTCGGATTTCTCTCCACCGTTCCCTCCATTCCCTTCCCTCAAGGCGCAAACGACTACAGCTATTAGTCGCTTTCTCAAAATACTACCATTATTACGCGAATGAATGTGTCGGAGTGACATTATTGTTATAATATAGGATAGTCTCTTAATTTAAATAAAAATTAAAGATGGAAATAAACCAATGGAAAAAATATAATGAAACATTAAATAAATAAACTAAAAAAATTAAAAAAATACTATCAAAATAAAATAAAAAATATATATAAATAAATAAAAAAAAGAATTGATATTCACTGAAAAAAATTTCTTTCTGTGGAATTTTTGCAAATTAACGACTGTTTTAGTATGTAAGTTTCTGCTAACACAAACACCACACTACCCCAAACAACAAAAACAAATGCGCAACATAAAATTGTACTGTAATCTGGCTGGTTGTGGTAAACATGGTTTACCAGTACGGCGTTAACGCGCCTTCGGCGCGACATATAATGTGATTCCTGTCCATGGTCTGCAATGGGCAAATTTGTTCAGGTTCGTATTCTTTTCCTTAGTTTTTATGCATGGATCGATTCTGAATTCGATATATACACTGCACAAGCGCTCAATAATCGCCCGCCGAATCAAATCGGCTCACCTAGGAGCTCAACAATACGAATCCGCTCAGCTGTTTGTAGCCAGATCATAACCATTCACCTCCAATTTTCTAAGCTCCTGAGGTGAGTGTTTTGTGCAACGGTATAGGGGAACCTATATTTTATGGAAACACGGAAATTCCACGCGCTGAGAAAGCCACTTTCCTTGGCCTTATCTTAGATCAGAGGATGAGATGGAAGCAACACATCTCGTAGGGGAGAGTTGCCTAAATCGCACCGCTTCCCATATCGCACCACCACCCTAGAAACCAATGTAATAAATATATAGGCAATCTAATGGCTGCATTTGGAGCTTCCTGCATCACTAAGCTCACTCCATTTCAATAGGGTGGTTTCCTTCATCAAAGAAAACGAAAGGCATTGATTGCGATTCGTTACCCACCATTACTGTATTCATAATATACAAATTATTTTGTTTTAGAAATACCGGGTTAGACGAATGGCAATGGTCCATTTTTATCATCATTTGAAAAGGGCCAGATTGGCGCCCATGCGATGCCACTCCACGTGACGTCACAGGGACCTAGTTTCTATACGAGAAGATAGGAGTTATACGTCGTCTGAGGTTACCATTGCATGCATGAGGCGCAGAGCTCAGGGAAACATGTCTTAACAATCACTTATTAAAACTGGCTAAGGTCGGAAAGCTTTCCTCGTTTGATAAGTTATTAATAATCCTTAATTAAGCCAAGCGCTACCAGCCAGCAGGGTACTAGGCTAGCCGCTAGCAGCCTGCGTCGTATCAGCGCTAAGCCTCGCCTCAAGGTCACCTCGCAGGGCGGGAGGGGGAACCAGAAATACGTCACGCGGAGAGACTTCCCGACATTCATACTTAAGCGTCGCGTTTTCGCGCGCTTGAAAATTTTCACTTTTCATTTAATCGCAAAAAATAGATATCGTCATTTAAAAATCTAAAAGCGTGAAATACGTACTCCAGGAGTAATAATCTTTCGATTTAGGCAATAAAAAAATAATAGGAAACCACCCTATTGTGGCCACCGGTGTAGTGACAAGTCAGATGCCTAGGTATTAAGAAAAGAAGTATCTCTTCTGCTATTACTTTCGTTTTTTTACAAGAATATTGAAATCACATAAGTTTTACTCACATAGTTTTAGCTACATATCATATTTTTGAAGTCCATTGTGTTTTATTTAGTGCTATTAACAGCGTGGTATGATCACATGTTTAGGCAGTGGAAAATGATTTCACATAACATGGCGGTCGCTCCCAAATCGCACCACGTGTCTCTTTACCTGTGCTTAAAAAAAGCTGCCGCGAATAGACTATTCCAAAGCATGAAAACTTCTACTAAGGACTTGTATTTTTTTTCAATTCTTGCAGATTTTATATCAAGCAAAAAAACTCCTCCTGTTATTTATGTCAAAGATACGGCTTATTTAACATTTTTCGTTCCTTATGTTACGGGTATTTTAATGGACATGTTTGCTCTGTTGGGAGATCTAAAAAATAAACTTAAATAACTTGCGTATCTGCCTCTAGTAGTCGTTGAAACACCATTTCCTAATTTTGGTCTCCAGTGGTGCGATTTGGGAAACCGGTTGCCTAAACCGCACCGTTTGCAGAGGTTTGAAATTGAATTTTTATACATGTGTTCAACTTGGAATTAATTGTTCCCTAAAATTGTGAGAGAAGTAGACATTCCTCCTCATATTCATCAACATTAAAAACTTATATTGCGTCACTTATTTTTGAGTGAATTCGTTGTTTTCCAAAATTGTTGCGGTTTAGGCAACCTTCCCCTACATCACCCGGAAAACAATTGCTGCAGCATCTTCTCTTGGTCCTCTTCTACGCAGGAATTCTAAACTGCCGCTAAAAACTAAGCTTCTTCTATACCAATCTAAGCTGAAGCCTCTACTATTTTACGCATCGCCCGTCTGGCTTATGGCTGCGAAAACCCATCTAAACAAGGTTCAAACCACGGAGAATAATATAATAAGAAGAGTAGTGGGAGCACCTTGGTTTATCCGAAATAAAGCCATAAGGAAAGATATAAAAATCATCCCGATTCTTACCGACTTAAAATCACTACTGCCCAAGTTTGAAAAATCTTTGGCTGTGACAGAAAATATTTTGATTCTTAATCTTTGGAACTGCTCCCCTGATAAAAATGAAAAGCACAAAACTCCAAAGTATGTGCCAGTCCCCCACCACGTCCCCTCCCCTTAAGTACCCATCTGCCACGCTGTGACTTTAGTTGACTAATTTCAACCAGAAATGAAAATTATTGAACCGCACTGTAAACAGCCAGTTGGCTGGGAACAGTGAAAAATAAAAAAATAAAAACTTCGGCGTGGCGTGGCGTTTTGTGCAACGGCTACTGCTCGCTGAACGGATTCTCATTGTTGGGCTACTAGATGAGCGGATTTGATTCGGTAGGCGATTGTTGAGCGTTTTTGCAGTGGAGATATCGAATTGTTAAAGAGTTACGCACAGTTATTCTCTCATGGGCCAACGGCTCACGAAAATAAATGAATTACTTTTCCTATTACCACATATTTAGAGACAGGTGAAAATAGCACTTTCATTTTAATTTTATCGCAATTTCAATAACAGTTTGTAGCATTTAGTAGCATATACTTTTTTCTTTATTTTCATAATGTTGCAGTAGTCGTTGACGACAAAGTGTGATGAAACACAGATATTTTTTAAAAACTACGGAATAGTTTAAATAATTATAAGGTTCAGCAATAATAAATTAAGGAGTAAGACATAATATAAATAATTAAAATTGATATTATTAGCCTGAATATCATTTACGCCGGTTGAACATCAACATTGAGCTTTAGTTTCAAAACGTTTTTCCTTCAACCGGTTGCGTCTGTCCGTCGCAACTAGATTGTACTGGCTGAAAAACCTCTCTGCAAACCTCTGTCCAGGTTGTGTGGAGTGTAGCATAACAAAACTCAGTTTTTTCTATGCAGATAGCAAGAAATATTTGCTTAATATCGCAGAAGCTACCGGGGTTCTCTCTAGTAGCTACCGATGTAAATTATTATCATCATCATCATCATTACATTGTTAAAAGTATGCCATTGGCCTGGTGGTAATATGAACATACGATGCAAAACAATGGAAAACGTTTTAAGAAAACCTTGGTCTTTACTTCTTCAAACGCATTTTAAAAATGTGTTAATTTTTCGGGAAGGGTTCAAATAGTTTCGCTGGTATGTCGTTCCAGTCCCTTATGGTCCTATTCAAGAAGGAGAACTGCTTTGCATTTGTCCTTTTTGATCGGCAATTTTTCTTGAACTGGTGATCATCGCATGTAACCATGTATGAAGCAGTTAGGCCCAACGTCCAGTGGCGCAGCGAAGGGCAGACTCGGAACTAAATTTACGAATTTGGCCATCGAAAAGGCATATTTGCGGTTTAAATACCATAGAAGTCCAGTCATCGCACCTATGTCGCAATAATTCACGTGTATCGCATCAATATCGCATTTATCGCATATGCGATATTCACGTATCACTACACATACGCGATAGGAAAAATATCTTTAATTAGATTGGGGACTGTTTGGTGGGATGAGTTTGAAACTCGGTGGGATGGCAGAGAGCACGGGGAGGAACATAGATCATGGAAGAGCGGCGCAAACTTGCCGCTGGCTTCCACTCTACATTCAAACGAGAAATTGGACGATGAGGGAGAGGGGAGGATATGATTTAGTGTGCCCAGGAAGAAGGACAGGGGTAAGGGGTTTGGAGGGGGGTGGTCCCTTGGACAGGGGCGAATCCGAGAGGGGCCATTCGGGGGGGCCGAATAAATCACAGGGTCTTCAAGGGCCCGCCCACGTCATCTTGCTCGACCCTCGTAGCTCAAGTGACGACCCCGCACGGCAGAGAGGCCGCGTGTACGGAAGAGGGGCACGGGGGTGGGAGGGGGTTAGAGGCGCAACCCAACGACAGATGGCGCCCCGCAACCACAAAGGGTCACGAGGATAACATCCGTGTCCTTTTTCGTGGAGGAAATTCTTTGAATCATACAGATGTAAGTACGGCGGTAGTGTATTTCACCATTGCGCATTATTAAATCAGTATTAATTAATTTCACTAATATACGTAGTGAGTTTTCGAAATTCGTCACATAGATAGATAGATGTAAAAATGATCTCTGCATTTCTTCAGGGTTTTCTTCCGCGTCGGCTTGTTTGTAGACAACAGTTTCGCTGGCTATTCTGGCAAACTGTTGTCTACAAACAAGCTGACGCGGAAGAAAACCCTGAAGAAATGCAGAGATCAAACCATCGCCGTAGAAACCTACGTTATAACAGATATAAAAATATTGTTCAGGAAAAAATCCATAAGGACAAAAATTATATCGTACAGTTTGCAGGGGAAGTTAGTTACAGAATAGATAATTACAAAAATGATAAAATTTTCATTTTTGAAATGTCTCTGTAATTTTTTTTCCATTTAATAGAAAAACAGATCACTTTTCGAGAAAAAAACAGCTTATCTTCTTGCAAACGTTTCATCGCATTTACTTTTGCATCACGAGGGCTTGAGAAGTTTTTGCAAACTAAGAAAAATTGCTGAAATAATCCGGATATTTCACTTAAATTAAAGTTTTCATCATGGACATATCCAATGATTTTTGCTACTCTCATTCCATAGTTAAAGCTCAAGTTTAGGCAGCGGCTGTAACAGTTAGTTTATAGAAATTCCTGAATAGAAGAGAAAACAAATACTGCGGGTACTAAACTAAATATTGTAGAATGATTTCCATGTCTTTTTCGAGGAGGAAATACTTTGAATCATGCAGATGTAAGTGCGGAAAAAGGCTACCATTACCATACTTCCACTGCCCATTCTTCAATCAGTATTGAATAATTTTTCTATTTACCTTTTGCTTGGTTAGATTGGTCATCATTAAAATCAAGTATCAATCGTCTTGCAGGCATTTTGCAAAATTTATTTTCATACCTGCAGCAGTTTTTCTTTTGAGTTCAGGATTTTTATGAACCAACATATAAAAGACCTTTTAGAACTAGTGCTCTGTAGGTTACAGAAAGTATGCGTTTGCGGACGATAAATGGATTTTGCATTGAATTTTTTTCTTGTTTCTTTTTTGGGTACTACCTCCCATTAAAGTATTGCACAATTTTTTCTAACATTCTGTATAGGTGAACTGTTGGAGCGCCTCCCTTAACTTGATGTTTTATTCTAGAATAATCATATCCAAAATCTTTTGACATTTCCTCGATAAAACTATTAAGATAAGTGAAAGATTCGGACAATAACAGTAAAATGCGTTAGATTGGTTAGATCATAACAGCTTCTCAATCCCTCGAGGTGCTAAAATTACGCTCTGTAAGGTTTAAGTACGGCCTGGCCTCTATAAAATGACAACACTGCTCTATATGGTTATCTATCTTTAAAATAAAAAAAAATTAAATGTGGCGAAGCATCAGAAAGAGGATTAGCTGATTTTTTTAATAAAAGTAATCTATCTACGAAGCTAATTCAATATATATAAATTAAAAGACAAGAAAAACCGCTACCATTTGTGGAACATACTTTTGTATTAGTGTTTTTCTAAGTATCACAGCCTCTTTATACAAAAAAAATAAGTAGAAAGGAAGACCAGCGAAGAAGAGGGGACGGAGAGGACCTGTGGGGAGTCCTAATCCGAAGAAGATGGATTGGAAATGTCACGAGACACAGCGTTTTCGTTGGGAACATAATGGAAGCGAATAATAAGGAAAGAGCTCCCCGAGGAAAACTAAGAGATAAGTGCTTCGGGCAGATGAAGAAGGAAGCGAGTAGAACGTCAGGAAACAATAGGATCTGCCTTGGTAACGTAACAAATAAATGACAGTGCAGAGTAAAAAATACAATTGCAATACTTTACTTTATTGCATGTATATTATTATTAAAAAATAAAGTGGCAATTTGCCCATTCGGCCGGGTTGTAACATAGATCGGTTTTACCCAAATTAATACATGGTGTTGCAAAGAAATAAACAAGTGCATGGAGAAACACATAAATAGTAATATAATATAAACTTTACCCTGAGCATTATTAGCGTACAAAAATAAGAAATACCCATAATTCAGTATTTCAAGCTTCTTATATATTTTGAGGTATTTTATGGAGCATTACATTTAGGTTACATGGGAAGGATTAAAACACTGCCGTTGGTAGACCGTTCCAATCCTGTATATGCCCAGATGCAGACGAGATTGTTTCACAGAATTCGAAAGCTATTTTGAAGGATCTACTCTGCGCTTATGGCCTTTTCTTGACAGATATACAGTATCTTCAAATCTATTTGTGAGGTCTATTCACCAGTGGCGTAGCGAGGGGGGGGGGGATAAACCCCCCCCACAGCGCTCAAAGAAATTTTTAAGTCTAATCCATTTTACTTAATTGCATTGATATTGCTAACAGAATAGTGTAAAGATTAATAAAATATCACTCAGAAAGCCGTAAAACTCACCATTTTAAACCATTTATCTAAAAATTCTGCAATTTCTTGATCTCACACCTACCGCTTATCCTGGTGGGTATTCCATACCCCCAAACACCCCGGTATTAGTTGCACCTAAACCCCCCCCCCCAGCCTTAATTCCTAGCTGCGCCCCTGCTATTCACCTGATCGCCATCATAGAATTTAAAAATGACCATCAAACGCGCTTAAATAAACCGCATCCGCGCTTTCTCCTTAATTCAAGGGATTCCCATCGCAGTTTGTTCATCGCCTCCGTTACACTGGTCTTCCTTTTTAAATATCCAGTTACGAATCCGGATGCTAAACGTTGCGATGAATTAAACGGTACTTTCTGCTGCGTTGCATGTTTTTCTATAGATAGGGGGCAATGTCTGTTTTCATCTCGGTATGTGAATCTGCCAGCTTGCATTCCCTTTGAATAGATTTGTGACTTTAATCCAATCAAATTGATATTTTGAATGCTTATATTTTAGGAGATAATAAAACTAAGCTTTCACAGTCCAAAAACATTTCGTCACGTAGTTTATTTTACTAGCATATATTACATTCATGAAAACCTTGATGAGAAGACGAGATGACTTAGTTGGTCTCGTTATGAGGTATGATGGCCTAATGAAGACAATCGTTGAAGGACAGGTGAGAATTGCGATCAAATGAAAAGTGAGAATTTTCAAGTGCGCGAAAACGCGACGGCTAAGTGTGAATGCTGGGAAAAGCCCGAGTGACGTCATTCTGGTTCCGGCTGCCGCCAAGGGAGGCCACCTTGGTGCGAGGCTGGGAGCGGCGCTAAGATGAAGGCTGCAGCAGGTTGCAGAGTACCCTGCTAGCAGGTAGCGTTTGGCTTAAATAAGGATTATTATTCCCCTATCAAACGAAGGAAATTTTCCTAACTTAGGTATTTTTAATGTGCGATTATTAAGAGATGTTTCCCTGAGCTCTATGACTCATGCATGCATTGGTAATCTCTGACGATGTAAAACTCCTATCTGCTCGTATAGAAACTAGGTCCCTTTGACGTCACGTGGAGTGGCATCGCATGGGTGCCACTCTGGCCTTTTTCAAATGAGGTTAAAATTGGCCATTAACATTCGTCTAACCAGGGATTTCTAAAACCAAATAATTTGTTTATGATGAATACACTAATGGTGGGTAACGAATCACAATCAATGTCTTTCGTTTTCTTTGATGAAGGAAACTAGACAATTGGAGTATCGGGAACGTAAGAAAATTAACGTGACGGTAACACATTGAGGACAATTGCTCCTCTGAGAACTTAGTGAGAACATTGTATGTACATTCCAAGATACATTTTGCCATCATATTTCCCCTACTGTAACTACACGATATATCATGCGAAAAATATAGCCATACTCGTCAGTGAAACACATAAAATTCAAATGAAATATTGTTATTTAGACGCATGATTTTTAAAATCGTTCATTTTATACTAACTCATCATTCATCCATCAAAATCATCAATCTATGATTGCGAAAAAAATGTGCTGGACCTTGCTCAAAATGGGGTCGGTCCCCTAAAAAAATTTTTTCTTTAAAAAACGAAATAATTTTGAGGTATATTATAACGAATTTTGATGAGTACATTCCATATATGACATTTTCAAATCATATTTAGCCATTCTGAAAATGCTAGTGGCTAACAGAACATCAGTTATACACATCTACTTGCGAGTCGCATAAAATAATATTCTGACACCTTGATTGGATATTCGGTTCCAATATTTTGAGCGTTGGTGTTGCAGTAACTGAGAAATCTAAACGAAAATCCTGCCGCACCTTGGCAAAACACTAACAGAAAAGGTACGATGTAGGATTAATTACTTTTTCCAAAAGATAGCCGTAAGCACATGTACGTTTACCGCGGCTGTATAGTTCGTATATTTTTTCTGAGATGTTACGCAAAAATTATTTAAGTGACGCAATGAGGTGTTACCGAAGAACGATGGAGGTAAAATGGATCCACCGAGCTGCTAATAAGGAACTGCTAAGAAGAGTGGGAGAAAAGCCTTCTAAAAACCTTAAGCGGACGACGGAACAACTTAGTTTACCAAATTATGAGCCATGATGACCTGGTAAAAAGAAAAAGAACAGGTAGAGGGGCAAGGGACGGCCTCGAATGAGTTACACAGGACTTATATTGTGAAGGATGTAAAAGAGAATATGACAAGGCTAGCAGATAGAAGAAAAGAATGGAAAGCTGCGTCTAACTAATCTTAGGATTTATGAATTATGATATGCGATATATCAATGATGATAGGCATATAGGTTCCAACGTACCCATGTATTGTTATTATGTATTTCATGAAAATATCCCAGGTTGGGCAGAAACACAGGACACAAAAAGATAAAAAAAACACTCACTGAACTAAATTTTCGGTGGTGTACATCCACCTTCCTCAGGGTTAGGTAGGAGACTCAACTACCTAACTCTGAGGGAGGTGAATCTATACCACCGAAAATTTAGTTCCCTGAGTGTTTTTTTTTAATCTTTTTGCCCTGTGTTTCTGCCAAACCTGGGATATTTTTATGTTATTTACCTCGTCAAGGAAGTAATGAAGGATCTAAGGCTTTCCCGGCGAATATGACTGGAGGAAGAGTTCTCGGGTTTCCAGCCGGGTCCAAGAGTTTTTCAGCACCGACGTTTCAAGGGCGTAGTCTGCCATCGTCTTCAGGGTGAATACATAGACGATGGCAGACTTCGCCCTCGAAACGTCGGTGCTGAAAAAACCTTGGACCCGGCTGAATCCGAGAACTCTTCATCTATTTCGAATTAGTTATTATATATTGTATTTATTCTCTGTATATTTCGATGTGGCGTGCCACGTCGAAACCTAGGCCATTAAGTATTAAATCTATTCGGAATAATACATTTTTTATTTATGATTATGTTGCTTTAAATTAAGAAACTAACTGCTACAATTTTAGCTTTCATGTAAGGAAATAAGCCCT
This sequence comes from Ischnura elegans, assembly GCF_921293095.1. Lineage (NCBI taxonomy): Eukaryota > Metazoa > Arthropoda > Insecta > Odonata > Coenagrionidae > Ischnura > Ischnura elegans. The sequence goes on from NC_060257.1 coordinate 79,760,097, forward strand.
TCTACTCGCTGTGGAAAGAGTTTGTATTTGGAGAGCATAGAACCGCAAAAAGTTCTAACCTTAGCTTCTCATGTTCGAAATCGTATTATCTTCCATTCCTATTTTATTCTGGGATCCTATATCTATCGAAAAGGAAAATTATCTCCCCATTTTCCCTCCGGAGATTACGGTCCATCGAACGTAGAGCTAAGCCATCCACACGAATGTTTATGTGCCCCATAGACGCCGATGCGGCCGGTCTGTAAAACGCTCTTCTAACCGTTATGTGCGTTCCGTCCGATCTAGAGCTCTCGGCTATTTACTGCAGGGAAAACTTCGGACTAGGCGCTGATTCCCCGTAATAGGAGGCCAACTCTGCCCAACGGGTTATGAAGACAATCTAAATGATGGGAAAAGAGAAGAACTTTGCGCCAATGATCGCAAAGGAGGGTTACAGGCCGCCTCAAGAGGCCAGCGGCGGGGATTGGACATCATCCGTTTGCAGCAAAAGTGTTGAATTTTCTCAATAGAGGACGTTAATTAAAATTTTTTCGGCAGATATTTTTTAACAGCTCTGGTTAATAACGTGATCGATCTGATCTGATCGATAACGTGATTCACCTATAAAAAAAAGAAACTAAAAATAAAATTAAAAATAATGTTAGGAGTCGCTATGCCTTGAGCGAGTAATCGGAAAAATGGAAAAATCGACATTTTAAAGTTAAATTAACGAGTGAATAGTGAAATTTGAGACTGAGATTGTATATTTTGGTAGAAGCCGGTGAATCAGCGTTTAAAATGATACCTCATCTATCACTGTAGTTGCAGTGCTAACGGAGTTTATACGGAATAACAGAAGAATACATTTTTATAGTAATGTATATGATTATAGGAAAAAATAGGTATTTATCTCACTCAAAGATTAAAGAACTAGTGCCAATTATATCTATCGGATGTGAATCCAGAAGTGTTTCATACATAAGGAGAGCGACGATAAATCTCAAATATCTAAGATTGGCACCCAATATTAACATCTAAACCAATTCAGCACCAATTGTTTATTCTCCAAGTGACGAAAAGCATATGTTTTTACTCTTTAGGGCGTTGTACTGTAATTTGAGATACAGTGTTCTTATCTATTTTATTTTAATTTTATTTTCTGCTTTTTAGTGGTGAATCGCGAGATTAATTGATTCGCATCTGTCATTGAAATTACCACCAAAAAATTACAATTAACGCTATCTATTGAGAATATTTAAAATATTTTTCCGCATGAAAATTTAGTTAATTAATTAGAGTGCAGTGGAACAAAATTTAAAATTCCCGGTAAGTGAAAATTGTATTGTCATCAGAAGCTGACAGGGGGCAGAATTTCAAGCCGATCCGACAGTAGGAAGTGGGTAAAAAAATCAATTGTAAGATTCAATGGATGAAATAGACGGAAGATATCAAGAAAAAGCGCGTAAAGGTCTTTCTCAGTATAAATAATGCATCTGATCCATCACGTGGGAGATATATGCCATACCACAAATCAATTAGCATTCTAAAGTCGCACTCCATAAAATACTTTATTCTCGCTCATGCACGTAAGATGTCGACTCTCAGGAGACTGAACAAGCTTCATGTTAAAGCTTTTACACCATTTGCTGTAGAAAATACGTTTCATTTCCACTATTTCTTTCTTTGATGTACGAGACATTCAATTATGAGCGTAATATCTTGAAATCAATGATTTATAGCCATTCAAACAAAACATTTCACCAATTCTCCTTGAAGTGCTGCGGAAACGACTTAAATATCAAGGTTCTATCTATGAAACAGACAAATAATCAGGTTGAGGAATACAAAGAGGAAAACGAATTAAGAAAAAAGGGAGTAATAAGAGAAGAAGTTACTCGTTGGAAACACTTATCCGCTGAATCCCACCTTGCATGTATTGAAGTCCTTTACTGTTAGATGGGGCAATGCATTCCTTAACCTAACCGTCTGGCAAAGTATTCTTCTTGTTTTATTGTTTCTTTTAGTCTTAAAGGCATAGTGAGGATGTAAGATGTTGTTCTCTCTGCCGCTCTGAAAGATATCTGTTCTTAATGGCTCAAGCATTCTCAGACTAGCGCGTAGAGGAGTAGATAAAGAGTTCATATTTAGCTTTAAGACAGAATTAGCGTTTAAGCGAGCACTTTGATGAACTTGGGATGTTCTTCTGCGGAAATTAGGATACTTCATCAGAGAAATCCCCGACCGCTGCTTTGAGAAGAATGATTTTATCTATGAACGTAGCGTCTACCCTAGTTGCTTATTCTCAAGATTTGTTGAGTTGATTGGAAGAAATAAACGGATTATATGTGACCTATGAATAAATATGCACTTTATGTGATGTATTTGAAGTGGTAAATTCAACGATATTTGGCAAGATTTGTGTAAGTTTTTGATATGAACAGTAGGTTTTTGCCATTAGGCTTTTCCCGTATCTTAAATATTTAAATTTTGCCCCGGAGATTACACTGAATTCAAGTTACATTTGAAACCTACTTAGGCCAGTGTTTACGATGCATCTACCGCTGAAAATTTGAAGATTATAGCCTAAGTTTTACTTTAGCTACTCGCGGTGAAACCTGTTCTCCCGGGGTAAGAGACTACCTGCTCTTGTTCTTCCCCGATCACACTTTATGACGAGCAACACACACCACATGTGGACGCAAACATCATTCTCGCATCGTTCTACATCGAACATCGTCTCCTCCCACGAATAAATTCCTATCTTCCCCGGATGCGAATATTCCTTCCCCCCCACAACTCCAACCCTTGTCCCAACCCCCTCCTTCCCTTCTCCACGTCCAGGGAAGCCAGGAAAGGCGCCCTTGGAATGGGCTGCTCCGGAGAGGGTTTTGTGGGGATTACCCCGGGAGGGCCTTGTGTTATTTTTTCCACGCGAGGGATCTGGAGAAGACAGCGAGGGAGGTGGCCCTCTCCCATTGTTCCTGGGGGATGCTGCACGATGATCCGATTGCTGCTAGACCCAACGACCACCCGCTATTCTCCCGACCAAGCCGATAAGAGTCCCGCGAAAGCTTATGGCGTTGCTCAGGAGACGATCATGGAAGAGTCCATTTTTAAAATGAGTACCAAATCTCGCGGGTTGAAGGGTTGGAGGAGGAGGAGAAGGATTATTATAGGAGTCCCTAGCAACTCTTTTGTCAAGTATCCAAGGTAATACGAAGCAAAAAATAATAACATGATTTATTGCACATTGACTTGTCCATTATGAAAATTAGATATTTTTATAATAAAATACAGAGAGAGGGAGAGAGAAAGAAATAGCCAAAATTTAAAAGGGGGAAAATATTTGGATGGACGGATACATTACAGTGAATATAACAAGTGAGTATAAAAGAGAAGAAACAACAACAGAAGTTATAAAGTTTTGAAGGTTACGAATACGCTTTGCACCTAATAAAAAATATGTGAACATTTACAAAGGCTGTAAATCTTCATTAAGAATTTTCATTAAACATTAATTTTCACTAATTATAAACATTAATAAACATTAATTTTCACTAATGACAGCCGAATCAATCAATGTGTTCTATCTCTACATATCAAGTCATTGAGGAGTCATGAACAATAAGCAAGTATCCTACGTGATACAAATATATCAATATATTTTCTTCGGTTTTCTGTCTTTTGAAGGCATATAAATGAGAGCTAAAAGAAGCTGCATGATAGATTTATATTTTTAGATTATATGCCTAGAGTACTTCCGAAAGGTTATGACGTTGCTCATGAGACGATCGTGGGACTTTCGAAGTCTATTTTTAAAATAAGTACAGTCATCGCGCTTGGAAGAACATATTATAGGAGTCCTTAACAGCTCTAAAAAATTATCCAAAGTGATGCTAAGCATATGGGCCTTTAATGGAAAATTGACATTTTAATGTGTTCATCATCATCATCATAAGTCAACAATCTTACGATCTGTTTGACGCAGCTCTCTATTCCTCTCTCCTATCCGCTAGCCTTCACATAGCGACGTATTTCTTTTCTTTTACATCCTTTATAACCTGTCCGATGAAACTCATTCAGGGCCGTACCTTGCCCTTCCACCTGTCCTTCTGCGATTGTTTTCATCTGGCCATCATGCCTCATAATTAAGGCTAACTTTGAATATTTTACATATCAATCAATATTCTCCGGTTTTCTGTCTTTATAAGTCATATGGATGAGAGTGAAATAATTCTGTATCGTATTTATATATAATCTACCTAAAATGGCGCACGAAAGATAAAGAAAAATTATTCAATTTTAGAGAGGATTCTATTTTTTGTTTTGTAAAAATATTCAAATGGCGTCGAAAGCTACTTAATCTTTAATATTTTCAAAATATAACTCAGACCGCCGTATGTTGTTATTAATGCATGTGTTGATATGGCAATTGCCCGACGCTTCGTAGCCCTTGCTGGTCAATATTTTCTGAGCGAAAAAGTCTACTGCCGCATTTAGTGCGTCCGACGGATTACGGATAGTGGGTTTATGTATAGATAAAGAAATAAGTAAACTGCTAGGTAAGCGAGTCTACTCGTTGTACAAGCAGTCGTAGACAAAATAGCGATGTCATTCCGTGGTGATATTGGCCCATCGGTGGGTAAGATAGGCCATCAAATGAAACTCGAAAACTGTGAAGATGCCTTGACTTTTCTTCGGCTTAAGATGTTGCTAATCATAGAAATTTTTAGACCAAAATTCCTAAAATCCCTTGGAAAATGTTTATGAATATTTTCTGTTCTTCCTCTTTCGTACTAAAACTGCCTGAATACGTCTATAACTTATTCACCTACAGGACTAGCGTTACCCTCAGAAAAACTTGGTCATAATGTTCATCCCTACTGCACATAAGGTTTCTTGAACGGATAGTTATTATTTACATCCTAGTTATCCATCCCAGTAAGCTTAAAGTGGAATACCGCACAGTTAGAAATGAGGAAGTAAATATGCCCCACTACTTCTACCCCACATGCCTCTATCCCATACCAACCAATACCGAAATTTCTTCCTGATTACTGCATCCAAGTTTTGAAATTCATTACTCCCTTCAGTAAAATTCTCCACCACCCCGGAATCTTGTAAGAGGATATTGTCTGTATATTTGAAAACGTAACACTGATAATCTGAGTTTTAAGATTCTTTAAAATGATCAATTTGATTTTATTTGAATAGTTGTGTGTGATTGCTCTTATTTATGTTATGCTTATTTCATAGTTATCATATTTTTGAGCTGTATGTAGACCGTACTTTTGTTTGTTTTTTTTTCTATTTTGTGTTTCCTTGGGTGAATAATTCATTTATCCATTCATACGATGTGGCGTCAGCGTCCCGGATTTCAATTTGTTCCGAATGCCACTAGATTTCAGTGTATACAAAAAAGAGACGCATTTGTTTATGTGGTATATGTTCGCAGATAGATTCAAAAGATCCTAACATCATGTCGCTCTTCTGTGCACATAAAGGCCCTCTTCTTCCTGGAAAAGGTCCGAGACTCGGGTGCTATCAGGAGACGTCATTGCTCCGGTGGACCCTTTAAGCACTCACCAGATAAGCCCCTGACGACGGCACTTTTTCGCGCGTTTTCTCCGTTTAGGGCCAACTTTATGTCAAGATTTCTATGAAAAAATATATAACTTTTAGGTTTTAGTAAACAATGCCGGTTTTTTACCGTACTTGACGGCATACGTACCGCTATCTTTCAGCTTGTATGAGCACTACGTAGGTCTGATGTTTAGTGTTGTATATTCTTTTGATGACATGTTGTTCTCTCTTCAACTCATAAAAAGTGGTTGCTAAGGTTGATTTAACGAAGTGCGAAATAAAGAATGGTTTACTGTGGTCTAAAAAACCAAAGTTAAGTTCTATTGCTAGTTAGCTTCGTCCACTTAAATTTCACGAAGATACAAGATCCATAAATGTCGTTGACATGATTTTAAATACTTTCAACTTTAGAGGAGGGAACAGAGTTTTAGTACGTTAAAGTGAGAAAGATCGCACTGCGATCAAATATCATATTGAGTGCCCTCAGCTCTAGATGTCCATGGGCACATTTCTTCTGGTAGCACGAGGTAATAAAACTCTTTCTTCCTTATTGCGACACCACTCTCCATGAACATAAGGGGAGCAAGTGTATGCTGAAGAGATGTACCTGAAAATTGTGTTGAAATAGAGCTAATTATCTTAGCTTAGGTATAAATCCATGGCTAGAAAATTGCAATTCATAATGTACATTAGATTGCCTTCATCTGCATGTACAAATTCGTTTTATCTGAATGAAGATATACAACCTTCGTAAATTTTTGCAAATTTTTTATTATGCACGAGGCGTCTCGAGGCTAAGGCTTCTTTTTCGAGTGACCTCAAAATACAATAATATAAAAAATCTGCAAAAAATTCACGGAAGCTGTATAGATTCATTCAGCATGAATTTTCACCAAGTGAAAGCCAAATCAATCGATTTGTTACAACTATTCATATCAACTCCGTTTAGTAGTCCTTGACAATAAACAAGTATCCAAGTTCATGCTTATCATTTGAGTTGTGAAAGAAAAATTGATATTTTAATGTATTAAGCATCAAAAAATTTTCTGTCTTTAAAAGGCTTGTGGATGAGAATGAGAAAAGTTTGCTTATATTTTTAGATAATCTACCTAAAAATAGCCTAAGTTTAGGGAGAGTCACGGGTGCTTTCCGCAACCATATTCAAAACATCCCTTTCCTCAAGTATTTTTGCTGACATCAGCATTCGCAAAACAGTTTGGTTTGCGAAATGGGGAAATCAATCAAGTTGTTTCGAAAAAAATCATAAATAGCAACGGTGCGTAAATATTTACGATACAACGTCAGTGTCCCGGGCTGGGATTGGCTCAAAATATCTCAATATGTGTGGAGTGTGCTAAGAAGGTGCGTATTTGTTTTCGAAGTGCATGATCGATGTTTGAGGGCGAACATCTTCCCATAACGTCGCTCATGTGTTTGTCTACCTACCCTTTGCCTGCAAAGGAACGGCACAAGACTGGCTGCTATCAGGAAACGTCACTGCCACCGTGACCCCTTTATAATCTCATACGCCCACTCGCTAGGTCTGGCTCTCGCTGGCGGTGGCATATTTTTGCACGTTGGCACAATTTAGCGATAGACACGAATTTCGCGAAACTTTCAACTTCAGAGAAGGGAGTGAAGGACGTGTTTACGGTGTGTTGAAGCGAGAAAAGTCGCGCAGAGATCAAAGATCGATTAATGTCCCTCCTATCCATGGAGTCATGTCGATTGGGGGCATCAAAGGCTAGCTTAATCTTCCTTACGATGACACCAATCTCCATACAGAGCAAACGATGCATGTAACTGACGAAATTGCAAGCAGTCAAGCACACGGGTGCAAATTTACATTCGCCTTGAAAAGCTCATTTAGCGTAACCGGGATTCGAACCCGGATCTACCTATTGCCAGTCAGTTATTCCGTGGATCGATGGCATGAATGGAGGAAGCCATTTATGATGGAGTATTGAAATCTTTCTTTTAAAGGCACAGGGATAAAAGTGAAAAAAATATAGCCATGGGCTTAATTTTTAGATTTTAATGTTAGTTTTCTTCAGTAACCATCATAGAAATTTAGAATTACCGGCGTGCTTCATTATTTACCTACCGACATATTATTTCATGTGAGCACCTCGTAGGAAATGCATTTATTTTTATCGATAAAAATGTTATAAAGGTGTTAACGACAATAAAATCCAATTTTTAATTAATTATCGCGGATAAATGTTTGCTCACCCTTCTCCCTTTTATCACCTTCAAGGCATACAAGCATTAAACAGCGTATATAAGGGCTAAAGTACGTAGCTGCATAAAAAAATATAAATTTATACTTAATCGGTACCATCAAATTTCTTAAGACATAATACCTTTCTTGATCGCTAAATTCGCTGAGACCATAAGCAGCTTCCTACACTGTAAACATGACGAGTTCTGCAATGTTCAATCCTTGTAAAAATTCAAAATCTAGATTGATGATCGGGGAGTCAATCGATAAATCGGTTCGGAAATTTTTATAATTTTACAGCTTAAATTGGCATACGATTTTATTACTTAAGGAAATTATTAAGAAATTTTGCAGGCTAGACATTTATCGTTATCAAAACATTTAGATTTCCTAGTGAATCGAATAGTGTCACACTACGTAAGGTGTCCGGCTTTGCTATTTGGAACCACGATACAGGGAAATACATATCACTCAGTAAGTTCCGCGGTGAATCTTTATTAACAGCAACCACATTTTTGATACTCATACCACTATCAGACCCGATTGCTTTGATGCTGATTGATAAATTTTAGTTAAAAGGGTTAATTATTCAATAACTTGAAGAACATCCTAAATCTATTTCATATGAGTTTATATTTTCCTGTGACCAAATGTGGGAGTCCAATTGTATGTTGCATGCTGGTGATTGATCACCCCCTGCCAAACACCCTTGAGGTGGCTCGCAGGGTATTATGTAGATGTAGAGCATCCGAGTATGGAAACCATGTTCGATATCTATGTATGGACGTACAAAGTGATTTTTATTTCCCTGGATCCTTTCACGCCTTATTCGTTTAGATATACGATGTTCCCGCTTATCTTTAGTGGTCCTCGGTTTATTTCCTCCTCAATGTCCACTCTGTCTTTCTACGTGTGTGTTCCGCTGCAGCGGCCTAGAACCAGGAGACTACACACTAGCATATATCGATCCGATGCACTGTGCCCAAATGGGTGACGTCACCGCCTTCTACCAACCACCCCTCCCCCTCAAGGATTCGCTTGAATTTTCGGGGGGGATGACTGGGTTTATTGCCCACACCCGTATACGGCGAAGAAGGGGTGGTTTAAATGGGGGCACTTGCCCCCTACACCTTCACAAGACCCTTCTTAGCCCCCTTTGCAGCCGACCTGGGACGATGAGGAAGTTTAAGTGCATTAATAACAATACAAAAATATCGGTATGCGCGAGAAGAACTCCAGACTGGCATTAAAATAGGGAAACAAGAACTGGAAGAGTAAAATGAATAATGTTATCTGGGAAGCTAGATTACTAGGGATGTTATAAGCAAGAAAGAAATAATCGGCAAAATATCTCAGGTGGAGAGAGCATTCCGCCAAAATAGAGGCCTGCTTACAGCGTGAAAATTAAATATGGAAGTAAGGAAACAATTTATAAGGACCTACATTGGAGTATGCTCCTATACGAAAGTGAGGCATGGACAATGACCGCAGCGCAGAAAGCAAGGATAGATGCCTTCGGAATGTGGTGCTACAGAAGAATAATGAGGATCAAATGGATTGACCGAGTTAGTGATGAGGAAGTCCTATGAAGAGTAGGAGAGAAGAGGTATGGTATTTGGAGGAGGCGACCGACAGCTGAGGTCATTTGTGCCATGACGAAAGGGTATGGAAGGAAGGGTGGAGAGAAATCCGGCGTCGGCATTAGCCTGCTCTTAACGAAAGGCACCAAGGGGACCACGGCTTAACGTCCCATCCGACGGACGAAGTGTTACGCTTGAAATGTCCTCCACACAGCATTCAAACAGGGATCGGATAGTCTCTGAAAATTCTCTGCCACCACCGGGATTCGAAGCCAAACCCACGTGATGGGAAGACAACACTCTAGCCACCACACCAACCCGATCCCCTAAGCAGAGAAGAGAAGCCTCATGAAAACCTTGATAAGAAGACGAAAAAACCTCATAGGCCACATCTTGAGACATGATGGCCTAATGAAGACAATCGTCTATGTACAAGTAGATGGCCAGAACGGTAAAGGAATACTTCGAATGAAATACATGGAAACGTTAAGATGGATGTGAACGAGAAGAAATACGTTGGTAAGAAAAGATTAGCTGATGTAAGAGAGATGGAGTCTATTGCTGCTTCAGACCGTTCTTAGGATTGTTTGACCTCTGATGATAATGAATAAAAATACAAACAAAGGAAAACCTTGCGAATCTAAAATGACTACATTTTCTTTTCAGGGCTATGATGCAGGAAATGAGGGATGCTCTTTTGTTTTTGCACAACAAATTACGAATAATGTTTGTGAAAAATATATTAAAATTTTGCATATGCTACATATATTCATCATATAGAATATTGCTATGCTTGTAAAATTTATGTACATTTACAATCAAAATCGCTGTTAATTATTTATGCTTTATTTTCGGAAAAATTTCAATTTTTATATTTTGTGGTGATCCCTATGTAAATATTATTGGAGAAATGTTTTTGACTACCACATTCATTAAATAATTGGCCTGAGGGAAACATGTATCCGAAACGTGGAATTCTTGGAACTCGATCCTCAAAATTATTATAAGGAAATATTATTCTGTTATATTCGTACAGTCGGAGAATATAAAGCCGGGAGCATAAAAAAATATCGAGAAAGAGCCGAACAGAGATACGAGAAAATTATGGGAACAAAATTCTCACAATATTTTTAAAATATATTTTTAGTAAAAAGTTTCAGACAAGAGTTATTTTTGCATATTGATTCGGCAGGTTCCAACATCCGTGGCTGCGTTATAGCTGTATTTCGTAGTCATAAAACCTAACGTAATTATGTTCCTCATGGAATATCATGGGGTAATTTTTTCAGCCACTGTTATTAACACGTTTTTTTCATATTGATTCGGCGAGTTCCAATATCACTGGTAGCGTTTATGTTAGATTTCGTAGTTATGCAATGCAATATCACGAAATATTTTATACTTCAATTCTCGAGCTTAAATATTTTCTTAAAAATAAATATATATTGGGATAAATATAAAAATAGATGAAAAAGCTTTTTATTCTATATTGCTGTGACGAATTTTGACGCATGTCAAGTGTGTAAATGTTTCATTAATTAATAACCAGAATCGATTTTATTTATAATTATTCATTGACATTTATAATATTTGAATTTGATTTTGTTTTTGTTTACTGTCATGTTTACTCATTATTTTAGAGTAACACTGGTTGTGATGAAACAAATAATGTATTGACTGAAGATCATAGAGGAAGATGTAGAAGTTAAAATTTATTTATTCATTTTAAAATGAAAGGATCCTGGAAACTGTGTCACTATTATATTAGTGAATGTCTCGGGATAAAGGTTTAAGAATGATAATATGCTAAATTTGTTTACCTTCCTTTCGGTAGTTTTTTGTATCTTTTTTAAGGCTCTGGATTCATTAAATTGATACATGAAGGCATGAAAGATTATTAGAAATATTTTAAATAATAATGAAATAGCAAATAAATAAAATTCAATTGCACATTAATTAAAAAGAAGAGACAAGAATTTTGACATACTTACCGTACTTTTACTTTGTTTACCTATTGTAATTAAACCAGTAAAATATCGTAGTAATCACGAATTTGGATTTATCAATTGAAAATCGATTTTTCTTATACTGTCCATATTAGGTACAAGGTACATGAAGGTATGAAAGACGATTAGAATCCTTTTTACAATAATTAAGTTGAATATAAAAAGAATTAAAGTTAACATAAATTAACCCTTTCCAACCCAGAAGTACTTCGGAGAGAAATTAAATTTCAAGTTTTTTCACCTTGAAAGCTTGAAATTTTTTCACTCATTGTCAATCATGATTAGTATGGGAGCTAAATATATCGTAATTAAGCTTTACACCACAAAATAATGCGTTATTTAGATTTTTGAAATAGATCTGAAAAGTTCTACATTTTTGATGCTGCTTCGAAGCAGCATTGGGTTATAATGGGTTAAAAGGAAGAGATAAAACGTTTGGCATTGAGGTCGAAAAAAAAAGAAGTCGACTACAAGTGAATAAAATTTGATTGCAGAACAAAAGAAAAGTGCCGAGGGTCATAGGAGGAAATCGCTTTGGTACGATAGTTCCAATATACGTGGTTCTGCATTTTGTCGGAGCTCACATTTATGAGAACGAAGCAAATTGTGCTTTTCATTCAAATATCACGAAATCCATTTATTCTCTCCAGATGCGGTAAATTTACGACCGCGCGTCTCGCGAGAGCAGAGCGGTCGCTTCCGCCAGGAGAGATGAAAGACGAAGCATCGTCGCTTCTCCGGTTCAAAGGGCGAACGAGTCCGCTCTTGAATGAAACTGCGAACGTGGTGGATGAGTGGGCAGCATTAGGTACCTATATATCCCATTCAGGAATTATCTCCATGATATCCCATTACTATTCATGAGAGTGTTGATGTTGGATTCAGGCGACATTCTTGCGCTATTATCGTGCACCCACCCAAATTCGGAAATCCACACATGGATAAATTTCGCTTAACCTCACCCGACGATCCTATCGGATAACGTTTTCACATTCACGTATGGGTGTCATCGACACAGGTGGACTTAGATTGTATAATAAGAAATGTCTGATGCCCTGATTCGAAAGCTAATCACCCCGCAGAAATAATGAGTTCAGCTTCAAATGAGTTAATGAAATGAAAACTCTTTATAGTCACGTCCTGATCGCGCCGAATACGCTATTTAAAGCTGTATCGGTGAGCCTTGGCTCACCCCTACCAGCCAGTTTACAATGATCCATTTAAAAATGGCGCACGTGTACTGTTGTGGGTGTATTGTGTTGTCTGTGTGAAATGGAAATTTAAACTAAAGTATTTTAAAACAGAAATATTGGCTTTTTTTGGTAGCCATTATAATGGTACAACATTACAAATATCATTACATTATAAAAATATTTTTTTAAATTTATTATTATTATATTTTATTTTTTGATAATATTTCTTCTACATTTTATTATTTTTTGGCCATATCTTTTTTATATTTTTTTAGCTTATATTTTTTTTAATTAATCTTTGCTACATAGAATTAGCAAAAAGATTTCCGTTGTCTTATATATATATTTTTTAGTACTTTTGCATTTTTCTCTGTTTAAAGTACAAACAAATATATATCGTTGAATTGAATTCATGAATAATGAAACCTAAGATTAGGAGGAGGTCAAGAAATAGAAAATACTCAAAGAAGAGTAACTTGATGAGGCAGTGTATGTGTCGTTGGAATATTAGGATCATAATTCCAGATGTCTGTAAGTAAAGTGTTTTTAGTGCCCTTCAGTCTGTTGTATTCCAACAATTTATTTTTAGGTACACCTAGTTTCGGCTCAGCGTCGTCATCCTAAGGTATAAAATGAGTGAGATTAATGGACTCTACTCTGATCAGCTTAAAGGGCCCAATCAACACTTGCTTCCATCTACTTTGGCAGAGATTACGAGTTGAAGAGACTCGTATTATATCCGTTTTGCGATCCTTCGCTTACCTCTGGAGTTATCCTCGACGAAAACTCGACCCTTTTGTATATAAGTTGATGACGTCAAACAACTTATGTCGAGCGTGTCGCCGCTTCCTCGCTACTCCTCGCGCTATTAAATGGGTCGCGTGTGGTTCGCGGTAAGTTACACTATTGTGAACGATTCAATCTTTCAATGAGCAGTTCCCTCTGAACTTTTAAAAGGAGCCAGATCTTTTATGACGTCTTAAACTCTTGGAAAGTGGGCGGAGAATTCCGCGATCTTTCATTTATACGTTTTAAGGGGATGACTTGTGCTTCTTTGAGAGGATGCGTCCCTCCCAATTGATTGCTTTTTTCATTACGAATTATTTTTAAGACCTACGGTATCTAGTTGAAATTATCAGGGCGTTAATGCACCTTCATCAATGGTTAACCGTGCACCAAATTTTAAAATTTTCATTTACCACCTTCTCAATTTTTCGAACTTTTCTTATTTTACTTTCAGGTAAATGTTGACGAAGGAATTTCTAATTTCCTGCCCTTAAAATAACACGATGAGAGTTTTTAAAATCAAGTTTGACCAATTCGGCCGATGTGACCGAAGATTTAGGATTTGAATTTCAACTTCAATTGAATAAGATAATGCTTGTTTGACTCCGAAACAATCATAAATTGAAAAAATTATCCATATTCATCATTACTCAGCGATTTGAAGGCTTGTTAGACGCAAATCTCCACTCAATTATCATAAGAACGAACATTTTAATACCTAAATATTATTTTGCTCTACTTCCTTATTCACCAACTCCATGTGTCACATTCGAGGCTACCCGTACTGTCCTTCCCTTCCATTAGTTCTTCAACGATATTTGTCATCAGAACATAGTATCTCATGTTCTGGCAGATGAATTCTTCCTCTCTTTTTCGTAAGTTTTTCAAAACACTTCTCTCCTACGCGTTAAAACTTCCAATCTACGGTATATTCACTTGACCTTCATCATTATTCTCTAACACCACATACCGCATGATTCAAACCTAATAAAAATAAACTTACGAGTAAAAAAATACATGTTTGTGCCCAGGAGATGGAGGTGGAACTAGCCACAGAAATGTTGGCATGTGAAGAAACCCATTGACCTGATGCAAAGGTGGAGAAAAATTCGCCGATTAAATACGCTGTTGTGTACAAGGCTATATGAATCTTCATGTAAAGGGTGTTGAAACAGTGGGTTCTTACAGATGTTGGCATGTAAAGAAGCCCATTGGCCAGGTGCAAAGTGAGGGAGAAATTCGTTAATAAGTTATGTTGTTGTGCACGAGGCTATATTCATTTTCATCATAAGGGCATTGAAACAGAGATTTAGCATCAGCCATAGTCGAGCATAGTCTGGATGAGGACCATAAAATACGGTGGGATGACACCAGAGTTTTGTGGCGCTCAAATCAATTTTAGGATCGTTTAACTACAGAGGCTATTGAAATAAAGACTTGAGAATAAAAATGTCAACAGAGACACCGGATATTCGAGCAGCAGCTCTTGGAATGGAACTCTTAAAAGAATTATGATTGCCAGAGCTAAGTCTACACTGGTCCACGGTCCTCCACGACAACAATTGGTACTCGACCAATCCGGCCCCTCCTAATACTGAGCTTCAACGGTTACTTCAAATACTCTTTCAGTAGCCGTGAGAATTGGTAACGAGTCGGTACCCAAAACGTCGGCGCTCTTACATAATGTTACCCGCGCGGTATCCTGAGAAGAGTTTATACACATTGTTCGCCGGGAAAGTGTAAAATCTTACAAAACAAAGAATTGTTTCGACTTTGTGTGGTGGAGTTCTTGCTTATTAGTACGTTAAATATTTTACAAAAATTTTACAAATTTACAAAAAATGCTATAATTTCATGGCATTCCAAACCCCATCGGACCGAAGAGTAATTTTCGACTCTTATTAACTGTTTAGAGTCCAATATTTCCATTTGGGAACAGATTAATGAAAACATCATGAAAATTGTATAATATTTCGTATCTAACATTACTTTTATAGCTTTTATTATGCAATCAAAGATTGGAAGTATTTTCTAAAGCGAATCGCATGACTTGTGTGTAGATAGGTCGTTAATTATGCATTTTCAAAATTTGTTATTATCATCACCCGTGCTGTGAGTATGCGGTTTATTCTATATTTCCCCTACACTCTCTCTCTCCAATAACAAATGCTCATTTATTCAAAAGATCAATATGTATTACGTTGTTAAACTTAGTATTTTAGTCAAGTGCGTATTTATTTTCCAAACAAAAGCAACATTTTGTTTGGCGTGTACCCATTTGGGAACATGCTTGAAAACGAAATAAAAAGTTTTGTAAGGGTTTTCCTTGACTGTATGTCTCAATTAGTTGTAAAATAAATATTATAGGATATACAAAAAATAATAAAAATCAGTTGGTAAGTTAGTTCGATCGTTATAAGTCCCTACAGATATTACCGTTCTTACGATTCAGGCGTATCATTGTGGAATTTCGACATGTCGAAACGAAAGGTAGTTGCACATTCCCACAATAATTTAATATGTGCGATGGCTGTGTGAGCCGAAATGCGTCGTAAGTATTAAATCATTGTGGGATTGTGTAACTACCTTTCATTTCGCTTATTAATCTATTGTTCACAACCAGGTGCGCATCTAGGAATTATGGCTAGGAGCAACTAATATGTACTGTTGGTATGGAATACGGGAGGTGCAGGTGCCCTCCCCCAGAAAAGTTTTACGATAAATAGTTCAAAATGGTAAGTTCAACGGCTTTCTGAGGGATGTTTTATCAATCTATACAGTATTCTATAAATAATATTTATCCAATTAAGTAAAATGATATCATTTTAAAATTTCTCTCAATTTTGGGGGGGGGGGATTAATTCCCCAAAACCCCCGTCTCGCTGCGTCACTGCTCAAAACAAGCTTATTGGTATAGCGAGTTTATTTTGAAACAAAAATGAATTATTATGTTATCTAGTAAAACCTTAAAATAAGAATACCTCATGGAATACTGGCAGATACATAGCTTCGTAATTATTGGATGAGCAACTCCTATTCGGTCGTTCTATCAGACTCGAAGTACATTCCAATGCAGGAGTTCGGTAGACAGAAGGGAAATACATGTTAAAATATAACAAAAATCCCCTTCATTCCACCATTTTGTCAACATTTTAAATAAAAATATTGTTTTATGGTGTAATATTTCGATAAGAAGGCAATAGGACAGATAAGAGGGTTTCTTGCACCCAACGAAAAATTGGATATAGGCTGATGAAAATATAGCTGGAGTTTATAAAATTTACCTTGTATTAGTCATATTATTTATTTGACATCACCTGTAGTTACTGTATTATTAATTCCTATGTCTAATTTTTATTATTAGTTACATATTATTTATTTAGCAATACCGGCATTATTAATTTCTATATCTGATTTGTGCGATTATTTTCTATGCTTACAATGCATTAATATTCAAATGACAATGTACTCTACAATGGCAATGTATATTTCATATGAAGGTTGCCTCCAAACAAGCACTCCATCGAGGCAACCTAGCTTACAGTTATGACATGGTTTAATATCTACCTAGTTTCAATTCGAAATATTTTTGAGCAATAAATTTATCTTTCTAATACGAAATGGACAAAATCCGGACGTAAAGTGGAATTAAAGTATTGGAAATAAAGGAGTAAAACTTTGTCAGGTTCACTAATATATTAATATGGGCACAACCTGGGTTTCGTAACGTAGTTACATCTTCAAGCTTTTTTAAAAAAGCTTATAAATTTTTATTTGATAACCATCTCGCTACAGGTTAGATAACTCTCGAACGTGAGCCCTTTTAAATACGGTCCGAAATGTTTTGAGAGTTTCCGCACATCGAAAGGGACGGGCTCTTCCGGGCTCCGAGACCGCATTCCGTGGGTTCATCGTAGTTTTGAAGACGTGTTTCACTTCCGGACGGCTGGCCCGTGTCAGAAGTGACTTTTGAAACTTCTGACCCGAGCAGCAACTAGACCAGAGCAAACGGACGGACGCTCCATGAAAGATACTGTCATGCCACGAAGTTGGGCCCGCCGAGTTTTAGCCGTAGGAACCCGGAAGGACCAGAGCGTATAGGCCGGAGCACCCTTCCCCTGCAGGTGCGTGTATGTAAGCAATGTACTCGGTACCTATATCGCGCGAGCCGTCCTAATTTTCTTGCGAGTCAGTCCCTATTTTATTTGTGGCGTTCGACCTAGTTTTCAATCCTTTCGCGTCATTCAGGGACTTATTCATTTCTCGTCAATAAATTGATGTAGTAAAGTAAAAGTACAAAAACATGTGTATTATTCATTCGTAAAACAATCGATTTTTTATCTAATATAAAAGCTTGACTTTTCAATTAAAAAACGAAATTTTTACCGAAATCAATGGAAAAAATCGTCGGTTCTTTAAAAAAACGTTTGTACAAAAAAAGTTTATTATACTTCTGTAAAACAATCGATTTTACGAGTTATCGATTTTTAATCGAAATTGGTTTTTCGAGTAATCAATTTTTAGTCGAAATGAAAATCTCAACATTCCTACAAAAATCGAAATTTTTACCAAAATATGGATTGTTCGAAAAAATGACGGATATATAAAAAACATGTTTACTCTTAGTTCAAAAAGCACTCAAAATTAAATTAGCAGGAGAAATCATCTTAGAATACATACACTTATTAGTTGTATAAATTATAAAAGCTTGCACATTTAACTTTTGGGATAACCCCTTGGAAGAATGCGGCTTCAATCAAATTTTTAAGAAAGATTAGCTGATTGAGATGCCTTCTTGAAGATCGAGGGTGTGCCTTTCTAATTACACTGGCCATAGCCGGCCACTCTCCTTGTTTCTGGTCAGACCGCGTTTCGTTCTCCCGTGTGCTTGGCCAGTGTCTGGAAAGCGTGCGCGTTGATTAAGGCTAAGATGAGAGCTGCGTGCCTCGCTTTGCCACTTTTTTTTAGGAGCGAATCGTAATACCCGGCAAAATTTGCGTACCCTGGAGGGTATGACGTATATGATTTTTTTTTCAGAATCGGTTAATATCTTCTGTTCGCCATTTTGTCTTAAACTTTCGAAATTTTTAACGAAAAACGTTCAAAATGTGAATAATTTAAATTTGGTTTTAGCAAGCACTCATTTTTTACAATTGTGTATGACTTTGATCTTTCCTTGATATTTTAGACCAAATACGTCAGCTCTATTCCTTTTAATTATCGAGAAAATGACCTTTTATCGTGTCTCCGAAAGTAGTTTTTGTAGTTAGGCTACCCGCTACACACAGTCTCATTCTACGCTATGTATGCGATAAATGACGCGAAATAGATATGTTTTTCAGTAAAAAACGTGTAAATCATGTCTGAAGTTGTCAAGGGTAGTCACTAGGATGAGTGCATGCTCTTTCATGCCATCGCCGACTATATTGACCATATTTTCGTGTAAGAAGATATCACTGAAGTTTCTGTGAAAGTATGTGCCGCTTGGAAAAAAGCGTCTGTTTTAGTAGTAATGTAAACCAAAGTACTTCAGCTCATCTCATGCTGCATGATGAAAATAATGTGGCAAATTAAATCCAATTGAGTAAAACGGTATTTCAGAAAACATAGGATGAATTATTAACGTCCACACTGTGGAAACACCCGGTTCCATACACCCCGGTGACGACTTGCGCGGTACCTCGTGTAAGCAGATGCGATTGCTGATAAATTGGTATACTTTAGGAGACTGCTTAGATGAAAATCAATGTCATGCGTGCATAGTCTTCGTCAAGCGAACTGTAGGAAGATTCTCGTATGAGAAAGTAAAAGAAAGGTGCTATTTCGCACTCGTCCGACCGCACCTTTGAATATGCACCGAGCGTATGGGATCCACTGCAGAAAGACTTGATCCACGAACTGAATAAAATAAAAAGGAAGGCTGCGCGGTTCGTCAAAAACTGCGACGGGCGCACAGACAGTGTTACCCAGATGTTGTGCGAATTTGGCTGGGAGCTTCCAGGGACTCGAAGGCTGCACGCTATGCTTAGAATGCTAAAACAATTGAGAATGGATATCTTTCAAAGCGACGCGTAGAACATAATATGAGAGCCACACTAAATTTCCTGGTCCGATAGAAGCGATAAATTAAGAGAGAGTTTTTTTGCCGAACGGATAAATATGGGAATTCGTTTTTCCACCGAACCATAAAGGACTTTAATAAATGCCAGTCGTAATTTCTTTAGAGCATTTCGTTTTCGTGTCCAAATGGTTGATTTCTAGCACCCCCTGCCACACGCTTGTTAGGCGGCTTGCGGGGTATTGTGTAGATGTAGTCGCATTTAAAGCGCGAACATTACGATCGTTGGCCAGGCGTAAATCCGATACTGCAAGTGAGTAGCGCATTTTCAGCAAGGAGAGATATAGTGCAATAATACAAACCATGGTGTTACTAACATGAGATTCATTTTCATAAACTTAAGGCTAAATTATGTATCTATTTGTTGCAAGCATGACATTTAATTCACATTTGAATTTTATTTGCACGTGTATGTAAGTTATCGATATAGTGCGTGGAATATGCATGATAGATGGGCGACGGGCACATTGTCGGGACCTATCCGTAACTGAATATAGAGGGATCAATTATGAGCACTTATTGCATCATATTGTGGTTAGATAACCCTAATATTGACTATATTAACGTGGAAGTCTTATACACAAGCGATTTTAGTATTTTATTATGCTTTCCTATAATGTGTGCTTTGCGTATCAAGCAAACTGCCCCTTATCACAGCGGATAAAATATTCCTCCTGTTGGAAGCTTAACGAAGATGAGACAGATATTTACCTTTTATCTGCTACAAAAAATAAATAAATAAATAAATATTTAAGTGTTATATGCCTCTAAAAATGAAAAAATGATACAGTACAGGAATGAAATCGTACGAAATGTGGAGTAACTTTAAGCGGCCATTAACAAGAACCTGTTTTATGGCTACCATTGCTTACAACAAAGTATAATATTTATATATAACAATAACCCAGTATTTTCACTTTTAATATAAAAAGTGACGTAAAACTAAATAATTAAATAGATATCTTGAGGGGAGCAAAAATATACCACAAAATAAAGGAATAATATTGTAATTAAACGTTCATTAGTGTCTTGGAATTTAGGTCTCTAAGAATACAATGTAACATGTTTGGCTAAGGTTTCGGCATATTTTATACCATAATATGCGCTTTGAATATGATTACATTTATTATTGATATATAAAGACATGGGAAGTCCTCATTTTATTATTATCCATGATAATAAAATATAAAATTAAAATGATTTATCCGTAAATTAGGTATTAAAAAGATGAGACAAGAATTTTGACTTACCTTTTTGAATTGAATACGATTTATTTATTGATTGTAACTAAGCTAATACAGGTCATTGTTACCTATCTATTTTGATTTATTAAATGAAAATAAATTTTGCTAATATTGTTGATACCTGATTTTTTATTACAACTGATATTGTTTTTGGAAAAATGTATCATGTCTTTAAATAATCTATTTTAAATTTACTTTAAGAATCTAAAATTTTGGTACTGTCGAAGTCCAAGGTATGAATGTTGTTCATACTATGGTTTGCGAGGAAAAATATTGTTATTTATAATTACATAATATTTTTATAATAAAACTAAGTTCTGGGTGAGATACAAAATAGATAGAAGGTATGGATCGAGCAAGTACATAGCGGGAAGGGGATGTTGCAAATATTGCTAGAGGGGAGAATGTTTGGGAAACTAGGTAGGGAAAGGAAGACGATACAATAGGATTTATCTATATAAAGTGAAAGGGAATATTCAGCTTATTAAAACAACCTGTATTGTATATTGTATAAACAACCTTATATAAAACAACTTGTGCCATTGTCAAGGGAATAAAAGAGTATGGAAACGGACAAGTTGTTTTAATAAGCTGAATATCAAAGGTTTCCACCGTATCACGCCGGAAACTGTATCTTTTATGAAAGGGAATAGGCCATCTTGGGAATTTCATAGGAAGGCCTAATCTGGGAGGAAGGACAGGGTGAGTTAACTAGCTAAACGCTCCATGTAAATCCACCTAAACGGTGCTAACACTTTACTGGTAATAAAATGAAGGTTGCCCATCCACGTGCCTGCTCTACTTCGACGCCTAAATGACTGACTATAGTCTCTTGTCCGTTGCAGGTGCCTCGCTGACGACGTAATGGAAATTTATTAGCCTCGACAACATGGGGAGCATTATGCCTAGCCATCAATTAATGTCTATTCTAGAAGCCAGTCATGCGAAACTTTTGGAAGTATGGCGTCGTGCGCATGACAGCAAAATTGGAGCCCACCTAAACGTCACTCTTGCTCTAAGGGCATTAAAGTAAGTCAAAGTTCCTTGTTTCAAGGCAAAGAGCCTAGTTTCTAACCGCATCAAAAAATATTTTGAATTTTCCGCGACAAATATTGAACATGTCAGTGTAAACGTGGTTTTAGCACCTAAGGTGATAATTTTGTGCGGTAAAAGGTAGAAGTTGTTTTATTTTTGACTTAGATATATCAAATTTGTTCTAATATAAACGTGATACGCTTGTATACACATAACTTATTAAGCCCCTGAAGGCCATGGAAGGGAACTTGATATTGTACCAAAGAAGGAACGATTTTAGAGAAGAAAAAAATGGCCTACCGCTGAATAAGATTTCGAGGGACTTGCAACTGAAATCGCCAATATAACAGCATATTTCTGTCTATTATCCGCACCCAATGTAAGAAGCACCCATTTTTTTTAAGGACATGATATGGAAATTCGTACATTTTGATTAACATTACGCATATAATTTGGAAAGACGGAATTTTTCGATGCATTGGTAATACGCTGACCAGCGTTCAGAATAAAACCGAGCAAGTGATAATGGTCTTAAAACCCTTAACCAGTGACGTGCAATTCTTGTTACACTACCAGTGACGTGCGGTCTGGGAGACCGCAATAAAACAAAAATTCATAAAATATTGCTACGCCATTTTTATTGTTTTGTTTAATTTTTCTTTGAATGCTTAACTATTTTAAAACTTATATTAAAATTTTTACACTCCCAATGCGAACCAATTTGTCATAAAAAATTGTGATTTGAAGCAGGATAAAAAAACTGATGCCAAAAACACTTGAGTTATAATTATTATATTTATGTATTAATATTTCGCCAGATTCAAAAAGGCCTCAAATGTTAAAGTTGGAAGGCTAAGTAGTAAGTAGCCATGACATTTATCCCGCTTATTCCTTTTCTTGATGCATTCTTAGTAAGTGACGTGCGGTCTCACAGACCGCTAATCGAGTTCAATTGCAAATTTACAGAAATTAATGAAAGGAACGTTACATTTTAAGAGTGGGATGTCCTTGTTATATAAAAATATTAAGCTAACGAGAATTATAAGATATTTTTAAATCTTAATTTTTTAAAATATTCATAATTTCAGAAACGCAGCGGTCTCTCTGACCGCACGTCACCGGTTAAGGGTCAAAAACTCACCCGTCAAAGTAGACTGCTGTAGCAGTATCTCCAAAGCGATACCTCGCTTGTATTATCAGCACAGCAGTGTTACCGTCGCATCCGCCAAGAGACTAGATCCTTGTTGCGTCATCTGTTGCATCTACTGCAGCACAAGATGGCGCTGACCGCAATAATTGCTCCGTGCACCCGCAGTTACTTTATTGCCCACCCCAGCAAGACACCAACACCACATTGCATCATTCCGGCGCTTATTAATCTGTTGCTCGCAAAAAGCTTAATTGTATTAAGAATTTCCTTTGAAACTACGAAGACTTTTTGTATCATCAAGTGAAACCTGAAAATAAAAATGCCTCGTGGAATGCAAGCAGAAGGCATATCTTATGACTAATGAGAAGAAAAAACTCCTATGGGATCGTTCTCTCTGACCCGAAATATAGTTCAATGTAGGATTCTGGAGGATGGAAGGAAATACAAATTAAAACGGAACAAAAACTCCTCATCCCACCATTTTGTTGAAAGTTTAAAATAAAACAAAAATGCGAAAGTTGCCGCCCTTGTTTTCGCAAGTCGGTGACGTAATTAGATTTTTTGCTTAATTTACTTCTGCAGATGAATGAAATTTTTTTTTCACTTCGTTTTTCCACGTATACTTTATTAACACGCGACCATGGTTTCGACGCACTGCGTCATCATCTGGCCATATGATGACGCAGTGCGTCGAAATCATGGTCGCGTGTTAATAAAGTATACGTGGAAAAACTAAGTAAAAAATTCTTCATTCATCGTGAGCAACTTCCATTAAGTAACGCCTCAGACTATCAACTTTACTTCTGCAGATTCAACCTTTCAGTGAGGGCTTGATTAGCTCTTATCACTGTTAGATTTTCATGAAGTGCATACATTTTTAATAACTACCAAATCCTAAGAAGAGTAGTAGAGAATAGAACCATCATGAAAACCTTGATAAGAAGACGGAACTTCCTAATCGGCCTCATCTTCAGATATGATGGCCTGATGAAGACAAAGGTCGAGGAAAAAATAGAAAGCAAGAACGGGAAAGGAAGACCTCATATGATATATATGAAACAGGTAAAGAAGGATGTGAAAGAGAAGAAATACGTAGGTGTGAAAAGATTAGCAGTTAGGAGAATTATGTGGAGAGCAGTGTCAAGCTAATATTAGGATAGTTGACCAGTAATGATGATGATACAAGAATAAGCTATTTTGTTAATAAAGAGTAGTTTTATTACCGCACTTAAAACTGTGGCTGGAATACCCTTTTGAACAAAACTTTATTATTTTTAAGATTGCAATATATCGCCACGCAGGTTTATCTGTAATTAGCTGACTTATATTTTACTATTCTAAGAGGGCAGCACAGAGCAAAGCACATTCCGCTTGAGGAAGCTTTATTTATGTTATCGCATGTACCGTACGTTAATCAGTTAAAAAAAATGTCCATGGGACGGCGTTGAATAGATGGTGATCCATTCTATCTCTATGTCCAAATAAGGGTACTCTCGCAAGTAATAGCATTAAAATGGAATGAATTTGATAAAAAAATATTATCATAAACATAAATTTCGGTTAACAGTCGTAATCATTGCTAATTTACGCAGGAACCTAATGCTTTTGGCAGCTTTCGTAAACCATTCAAAATGCGCGGTTTATGACAAAGCATCCAGTGCCCCACGACAGAATCTTCGATCGTAGAATTCGTTCATATTTCATTGCTTGAATGAGGTTTATTCGTTCGTTATCGATACTTCTTTCCGTAGCGCTCCCTTTTCTTGCATTTCCTAATTCCGCTCAGCGCATTTCAAAACGATAGCGCAGACATGTAGCGTGAACATTTAGGCGAGAATTCACTGCTAAAGCTCTATGGAGATGACTTCATGCGACTTTAGCAGCGGAACGCAGTCAAAATGTGAATCTTTTTGAAGGCTCGAAACGGTTGAGCGGATGACGGAAGCATTTTCAAAAAGAGGAGAAACGAAATTCGCTCTCGAGGCTGTTTGCCTCACGAAACTGACGCTCGAATTTCCGCACCGGGGCAGAGGAAGCAGCTGTCATGTTTATTGGGTTCTGGGGCTCAATGAAGCGACTTGTTAAAGCCTTTATGGGGTCGCCTATAGGGCGAGGGAATTGTGTTGAACTTGACAATGGGAGAGGGTTGATGCTCGCAGTGTATGGCTGAATTATTTCTCAACTGTTTAAGGATTAACCGTTCTACTCGAAAATATATTTTGACGCCAGAATTTCAAGTCTCACCTGCTATTTTATTCACATGTACTATTACGACTCCCACTTTTCATGCGTCAATTTTCACTGAAAAAATAAGGTCGCGGACATTTCTTTAATCAACTTCGATTAATTTTCAACATCTGCTGAAGTATTGTATCTTAAGTAATAGAATGTGTTGGGAATGTAAAATGGCAAGAAAGTTTTGGCGCTTTCCCTGCTAAAATACTGGATAAAGTTTTCCCGGGTTTTCATTCGTGTGATAGCGTCAACTTTCTCCAACGTTTCGCAACGCAATAACATTCCTTAAAAACACACATTTTTAGTGCCAGAAAAAAATTGCTTTACATGCTTGAATTATTTGTAGTAAAAGATGACTTATGCTCGCACATAGTTTGGGGGTCAGGGATCTGTTCAGCTTCACTAAAGTTATTAAAAACAGAGCTACTCATGAAATGCTCCAATTTTATCGGCCTTAGAGAGACGTCTTTCACACGGACGGATGACGCTATCATATGCTGGTAGGGACTCTGCTGAGATTAAATGAAATGATCAAGATTGAAGTTGATAAATTGATTTTGGATCGAAAATCGAAGATCAAGGCTTGCTTTGGATTTCCTCGATTTATGGGATTTAAAACTCGATTTTCGATTAAAGTCATAATCGATATTTCCATCACTGCACACGCGGTACTCATCCCGTAAATTTCTCCGCTGAATCATTGCGACGAAGTAGGACTGACGCAACATAAATATGTACCATGCATGAATGAGGGGGTTTAATACACCAACGGATGAAGTTCGCCCTGAAAAAATTAATTGATTAAGCCGGGATCCGAACCCCGATCTCTCGATTATTGCCGTTCAGGTGTGCTAGCCAATTACACCACCAAGCCATTTTCAGAGCAAACATCGGGATGGGTTTTAACGAACAAGATGTTGACGTCACAAGTCCACACTGTGGCACAAGAGGCCGTGCTTACTAAGTCACTTTCGGGGTGAAAAACCCTTATTTTGTCATTATTAGTAAGTAAGAATTAGTAAGTAGTCATTATTATTGAAGTAATTTAAAGAATATTGTTAATACAAAACAACCGTAGGAGAGTTTACCGGGTTAAACATAGATTTAAAATAATATTTCTTTTTAAGCATTTTGACGTTGACTGCTGCAGAGAAGTCATGAGTGGAAGTTTTCGAAGCGTGGTGCTAGCGAAGAATGATGAAGATAAAATGGATCGACCGTGTAAGTAACGAGAAAGTGCTAAAACGAGTGGGAGAAAGGGAAAGTCTTCTAAAAACCTCGAGGAGAAAACGGGACAACTTAGTTGGCCACATATGGTACATTATAGCCTGATGAAAACAATCTTAGTAGGACAAGTGGAAGGAAAGAAGAGCGAAGGACGTCCCCGAATGAGTTATAAAGGAAATATTATAAAGGATGTAAAAGAGAAGAAATTCGATTGTTGACTAATGATGGTGAAATCGAAAAATACCTTGAATTACCTTTCGCATTATTAGAGGACAGGATGCAGATGAATTCGGTGTTGGTGGACTGTAGGCTACAGTGCAGATGGGATGTAACTGCGTCCGTTTAAATGAAGTTTATCGCATCACCAATAGAGTCCGTGACTGCATATTGATGGAATAGAGGCTATCCACCCAGCTGACGGTTTTTTTTTTACCAAATCCACTCTGCTTACGTACGTAGTATCTCCCTTTCAAATGACTCGAGCACAATTAGTAGTGTTTGATAACGCAGATTCAGTTTGGCGTTAGGACGGAGGTTGGAGGATAATTTTCATTTGCCCCTCAGGCAATTTGCTCGGCCGAAGCGAGTGATAGGAGTCAAAGAGTTAACTGAGCTACACTAGTGAACAAATGATTGTATGACGCGACGGAAATTATATTAACAAAGATAGAAACCAAGGGCTTTAACTATTAAAATACGCATTAAAAATTGATAATTAGTTACGCATTCATATTTATTGCAAAAAATTACTTTGTTTTTGAGTTACTGTCATTCAATATACGAAATAAAAATAGTAAAAAATCGTTTTTATTGCAAACTAAAAATAATACTATTTAATTATTGTTCAATTAAATGTTTCTGAGTTACTGTTATTCAATATAATACGAAATAAAAAAAGTAAAAAAAAATTTATTGAGAACTAAAATGAATATTAGTAAATTTTTGTTCAATTAATTTTTTCAATGAACTTTGATGTTAACTAGTTTGCTATTACGATCATTCTCGTTCCGTTAAATGGTCACAGCGCTGCCATCGGATTTTGGTAGCCATTTTATGAATTAATCTCTTAATTAAGTCTTAAATTGTGAATAATAATCGACATAGAGTTAAAATCATTACAAAAGTGATAGAACATTGCATTATCATATGATTCCTGAGTTATCCTGAAAATTTCAACTTGATAGCCTAATGGGAAAGTTGGTTAACATTGAGATGTAATATTTGACTCGGACATGATGAAAAACTACTAATTGAGATAATAAAAACGTTATAAAATAGTATAATTTGCATATTTTTTAAATAATGAAATCTTCTCGGGTTCTCAGCCAGGTTAATTCTTTCGTTAGCAGCAAGGCTATATATGGCCTTGGTTAGCAGACGTTTCGAGAGACGACTTATCTCCCATGACGTCTCTCGAAACGTCGGCTTATACGAAAGAAATAACCTGGCTGAGAACCCGAGAAAAATTTATCAATATTATTCAACAGGAGATATTAAAATTGGTTATTACATATTTATTTCATTTATTTTTATTTATTTTACTCTCAAAGCACCAAATACAGCTCATATTGGCCATTCTACATCGTGGTATTCAACAATCTTCAACAAGTACACGTACACGTACACGAACAACCATGCCCTGGACAGGTGAAACCTACCTAGGTGGGACTCGAACCCGCGACCTCTTGTTTGGCAGGCGAGGACGTTACCCCGCCGCCACCGAGGCCGGATTTTTTTAAGGAGTTTTTAATTTTAAAGGTTATTTATATGAGAAATTAAAATTCTATCGGAAAAAGTCCTTGATAAATTACTATTCCAGTAAAGGTACTCATTATGATTTGTATCAGAGGTGGGAAATTAGCGGAGTAAAGACAATATTTGTCCAGCTACAAGTTTTATCTATGGTTTGAAGCCTTTGCATTGGGGTAGTTTCCTTCATCAAAGAAAACGAAAGGCATTGATTGCGATTCGTTACCCACAATGAGTATATTTATAATATAAAACGTTTTTGGTTTTAGAAATCCCAGTTTAGATGAATGGCAATGGTCAATTTTAACCACAATTGAAAACAGGCCAGATTGGCGCCCATGCAATGCCACTCCGCGTGACGTCACAGGGACCTAGTTTCTATACGAGTAGATAGGAGTTTTACATCGTTTGAAATTACCAATGCATGCATGAGGCACAGAGCTCAGGGAAACATCTCTTAATAATCACCTATTAAAACTGCCTATGGTCGGAAAGTTTCCTTCGTTTGTTGAGGCATTAATAATCCTTATTTAAGCCTAGAGCTACCTGCTAGCAGGGTACTCTGCTACCTGCTATCGCAGCGGCGCACATATTCTCGCCCCAAGGTAACCTCATACGACGGCAGCGGGAACCAGAATTACGTCACACGGGCTTTTCCCAGCATTCATACTTAGCCGGCGCGTTTTCGCGCGCTTGAAAATTGTCACTTTTCATTCAATCGCGAAAAATTGATAACGCCATTTAAAAATCTAAAACGTGAAATAGGTACTCCAGGAGTAATAATCTTTCGATTTAGGCAATAAAAAAATAATAGGAAACCACCCTATTGTGGAAATAACTACATAAATGCGCAGCTGAAGTATAACAGACATGCAATTTATACTTTGATCCCAATTTAAAAATTGAAATAAATAAACGATAAGAATACTATCCTCTGCTAAATTTTTCTTGCACAAAGTGGCCATCAACTACACCTCCCAATTTTTCACACCTTCTTTGAGTTATTCTCTGAGAAAAAATATTTTCTAGCGAGTATGTACGTGAATCTGAGGATGAAGGAAGTTAACATTGTAATAGTCTATATCTTAGCCATTTAGTCATTCAGAGCGATGAAAATTTGAGCGGAGAATCCAAAATGGCGAATTAATTTTTAATGTATAAAAGGTTTCCAAGGATATTTTAAAAGAGGAAATGTAAAAAAAATAAAAATTGGCAAATGAGACATATTTTGAAAGAATTAGTTGCATTTAAATCACGCTTTTTCTAAGAATAATTAGTCTGTTAGCGTTTGAGTAAATTCATTTAAAAGCATCCTTGAGTTTTTAGAAAAATAAAAATGCGATAAAAAATAAAATTCAATCGAAATGTTTCAAGGAAAATGTTTTAGCAAGGTTCCAAAGGCTTTGCGAGAGTAAATATTCAAGAGCGCATTACGTGAGAAAAAAAATATTTCGAGTCCAAGAGGAATTTCCTCCTAAGGGCCGTTGAATAAAGACAGATGAAATGTTGATGAAAGCTCTTTAGAGAATTATACCGTATACTTTGCTAAAAACAGCAATGAGAGTCTATAAACACGGGCAAATAGACTCGCTCTTAGATGATTGTTAATATTTGGGAAGTTGCCTAGGTTACGCTAGTCTGTCTTCCCCGGAAGCATTCAATTATTTAAATGTCATGTATTTATTCACTGAAATTTTACGGTGGGGCGTAGCAATTCAAATAAAGCAAGGATATGTGGCTTAATTGATTATATTATGTCCTAGGTAAATGGAGCATACTCTAAATTGTGTATAAGAACAGTAATCATGATTCAAAGTGTAAAATGTAACACCATAAAAATCAGTAAAAAAGAATGCCAGTTTTGAGTGAGCCTCTTTGAAAATGCAAGCACACAATTCTACCCGTAGCTTTCTAAACTGCACGCACGACTAATGCGAGCCGTCGTGGAGGTGTTTGCAGACGCTTGTTAAACTAGATAAAATTTCCATGAATATTTTTAAATACATCCCGGCGAAAGGTTTTCATGCAGAAAGAAAATGGATTACTCCGCTCTGCAAGAACTGTTGACGTCATCAAATTATCTGGGAATTGGGTTAATGCCATTACATTTTCACCGTGAACAACTCTAGAATTAGGTGCCGCATCGAAAAACCGAAAAAAATGTCTCCCTTTATTTTTCAGTTCCTATCTTAATCTACACCAAGGATGAAAATGCACCATAGGATGAAGTTCGCCATGAAAAAAATCTTTGGCATAGACGGGAGATGCGAACCCGGAATTCTCGGTTGCCGGTCAGGTGTGTTATCCACTTACACCACCAAGTCTTTTGCTCAGAGCGAATTTCGTGGTTGAGTTTTACCGAACAAGATTTTGACGTCACAAGTCCAGAGTGTGGCACATGTGGCGAGGGTCGTGCTTACCAAGCCACTATCGGAGAGGTGTTTGCAATCGCGTTTAAAACAAGGTAAAATTTCCATGAAAATTGTTAGATACATACCGGCAAAAAGTTTTCCTGCAGAAAGTAAATTACGCCGCTCGGAAAGAGCTGTTAACGTTATCAAATTCCCTCAAAGTTAACGTCGTCAAAAAGCCTTATTTTGTCGATGGTCGGCGACGACGAATTTCAAAGCACTGCAGGAGCAAGTGACCTTGTACGCAGTAACGCGCACGGGTGCAAAGTTAAATACACCAAAGAATGAAGTTTGCCTTGAAAAAATATTTGACTTATCCGGGGGTCGATCTCTGATCTCCCGATTGGCGCTTAGGCGAACTAGCCTTTTATACCACCAAGCCATCTTCTTTGAGAGAACTTTAGGATGAGTTTTACTGAACAAGGTGTTGGCGCACAACTTCATCCTTGGGGAATATAACTTTGCGCTCATTCGCGTGACAGTGTACAAAGTCAAAAGTTTAATATAGTGCTCTATCATAATAGTCATTCATTAAAATATGATGCATGAGCTCGGTGTGTATCGACTTTTACAGTGCTTTCAAAAACATATTTAACAATTTCAGTCTACACTTTGTGGAAGTTATTTGTATTCATAATTATATATTCGCAGGTATCCGATTTTATAATTTTGCAAAATCCTTCATCGCTTAGAGGCAACGTCAGGTAGGTTTGTTACTACAAAAATCTTGCTTGTTTTTCCATCTCTTAATTTCTGTGTGTTGCTTATTAGTTCGCAGCAAACATAAAAAAATTCTATTCGTTAGACTTATATTACCTATTAAAAATTGTGTTGAAAATGTGCCTTATGGTGCTGCTTAGCTGTGAAAAATGTTTCACAAACATTAATGTTTAGTCGAATAGTATGATTTTTTAATTATAAATATTTCAGATTATAATTGCTTTTTGTCCTCCTCATCAGCATTTAACTCGCTCTATGAGCATGAATTTTCCTTGTACCTCTCCATAATTTAATTATGTTAGTTTAATTTGAAAATTTCCGCCCGTTGTATCCTGAAAAATGCGTCATTTACGGCGATATTGCGATGCAAATATGATATTAGGGAGCGAAGCCTCAATAGGATAGATTACGCAGTGAATGTCGGATGTGCTTAATTGAGTTGTAATGCATAGAAGTATATGCACGCTTTGAGAGTTTGATTTGAGAGCATTCTCACCACGCCTACGTCAAACTCGTTGAATTCAAAAGCATTTCAAGGCGGTTTTTAACGAATAGAAAATTGCTGGAGGTAAAATTTGCATTTCATACGAATCATTCCGCAGGGAACGAAAATGGTAATTCGGCTTTTTTTCGGTAGCGTTATTATGAATGATTGATGGTATTATAATAAGAGTTGTTGGAGCTATATCGCTGCAGCATTTTATTGAAGAATAAATGAACAACTTTTAGTACAAATATATGAATTTCGCAAAGCATTCTCTAAAAATATCGGATGGAACAAAACTGCTCACATAACTATTCCAATTCAATTTTATGCGTTGAATCAAAATAGCATTTATTTTGTTGAAATAACGATTGAAAAACTGCTTTGAAATATTTTTTGCTAGATTTTTTTTGTTTCTTTAGAATGCGACTCAAACAAAACCGCTCGCATAAATAATCCAATTCAATTTCATCTATTGAATCAAAATAGCATTTATCTTGTTGTAATAACGATTGAAGAACTGATTTCAAATGTTTTTTGCTGGATTTTTGTTTCGTCAGAATGTGACTTTTTTTTTGAAAAATTATGAATTTTCATTCTTAATAGTCATTTTATTAAAAATATTTTGATAATCTATATCTTTATGCAAATTTGGTATGTAGAGTGCCATTTTTTGCCTCGTACAGCCAGGGATGGGAAAAGTTCCTTAATAAAAAAATCCACACTAATGCTAATAATAATAATTATAATAATGCATATTTACTCCATCACTGTTTACATTATTTAAGTAGAAATGACTCTGAGCTATAGGCAGCCGCAAAGGTACAAGCACCTGTTATGAGACAGCCAGTAAATAAATACATAGTACCTAGTTTGCCTGGATATCACACAATTACTTATACCACATATGTTTTACAGAGCACGACCCGGTTTTCAATGAATTATCATCAGGCCCAATTTATGATTTGTTTAACAAATCATAATTTGCGCCTGAAGATGATGATGTGATATAAGTAATTGTGTGATATTCAGGAAAACTTATAATGGAATACCACAATGTTAATCAACAGTTAGTGAATTAAATACATGCCATTGCTGATGTTGTGTACAATAACTGAAAATTTCCTAGCGTATATTTATATATACAAAAAAGGAGCATTTCATTTATGCCATTTTTTGAACAATAAAGAATGCAATACAGCACATTATCGATGGCTAAGTTCAAACAACACATATCTCCAAAATGCAAATTTTCAGGAGAGTAAAAAAACGATTAATATTTTTGATTATAGACTTAAATTAAAAACCAAAAGTTCGTAAAACTGAAAAAGAACAATTTACATGCAAACAAAGAGCTGTTTTTTGCTTGTATTTTATTTTTAAAAATGTTTTTACCCTTTGTTTAAGATACCTGTCTCAAACCGGCCGACTTTGTGTTACGAATATGTGTTGATAGAACTTAGCCATCGTTATATTATTTAAATACTTAACATGGCTTGTTACATTTTGCAATTTAATTGAATAATTTAAGTCACAATCTAATACAAAACATCAATTATATATTTTGGACAGTATCCATTCCTTTAGCAGGATTAGATTTTTTCTTTTGCTTAGAATTACTAATACAATACATACGGAACTCGCTTCGACGGCAGGTGGCATTTTTTATTTTCTCATTTGTATTAATGTCATTTCTTTCTGCATTTGCGCATGATTTTTTCCACTTCTTTCATTTGTAAGTGTTGATTTACCTTTACTTAATCACGTTAAATATAAAAAAAAATCTATTCAATAGAGTGATTATTGGTTATAGAAATGTCTCACAGGAGTGTAAACCGCAGCGGATCGATGAGAGGAAGGGAGGACTAGTTGATCGGCGATCTGCTTGGCAAGAACTGGTGACGTCATCAACTCATCTGTGGAAAGGATACTGCCGTTGATTTTTCACCGCAAAACCTCGAAAATTAGGCGTCGAATCGAAAAATCGAATAAAATGTTTTTTTGGTCCGCATACGCATTTTTGCCAACAAAAAACTGTTTTAGTTGATATCTAGCAATTTGATCGATGGATTTTTCTTCCTCATAGGAAAACCCACTAAAATCGCTGGTACATTAATTGCTTATGCTTGGTTTCGCTAGTAGTAGGACCCGTCCGCCTTAGTGACGGTACGGGATTCCTCGTCCCTTCCCTTCCTTCCCTATCCCCTCCCAGGAGGCGTCGTCGGGCTCCTATCGCGGCGGCGCCTCCTTCCTTGTTCCTTTCAGTCCTTCCCCTCCTGTGGGCAGAGGAAAAAAGCTAGCGCTTAGAATCCCTTCCCCAGGAGTGTAACCCGCGAGCCCGCCTTAGGTGTCTCGTTTCCACTGTTTTAGTTGATCTTCCATTTGAGGTATCCTCTATAGCTGAAATTTAAGTGTAATTAACATTCATCATGAACTGGTTCTCTGCCCACTATACTATTTTATCTTTGCGGGTGAGCTGGTGTTGCTAAAGCAAGTGGTGGTGAGGGAGGGAAAGTATCTCGACACAAGACTTTCCCTTTGCTAATCAGCAAACAGCGGGCGCGCCCGGGCGTGGCCTCAGTAAGTCGCTCTCAGGTCTCCGTCGAGTGAACATCGGGAATCTGCTCGTTGAGCAGTGTTGCCAAACCTCACGCGTTCTCCGTATATATTTTTAAAGTATGTCTTTCACCAACGGTACCTCATTCAGGGTGGTAGCTCACAATGTCATGGGCCTCTGTGAAAGGATTATTCTCAATACCTTCCAAATAAGTAGGTATAATATCTCGGCGCAGGGTCTAAAATACTTGGGGCCACCGCAATGACTCGCACGTTTTCAGTAACAAAGGAGGGCGGTTATGTATGTACATTTGGCAACGTTATGTTCGCTCCTCCACTCTCTCTCGGTATAACCCCTCCCCCATTAGCGAAGACCTCCGAAAATTTCCGGACTCTTACGAAAGCTCATCCGCTAACATAATGTAAATAGATTATAGGAGGTCCCAAACGCCGAAGTCCACCTCTTTCTATCCAAGGCCTCGTCTTTGGTCTGCTTATACTTTCCTCGTAACCACATTGTGCCTGTCATATACCGCCTTCTTCATTCTCTTCTCCTTCTATTGCTCCCTCGGCTGCTGTATTTATATTCCCCTTCCCTCTTAAAATATGCCCGATCCAATTCTCTTTTCTCTTCAATACAGTTCTCAGTAATTTTCTTTCCTTCCCAACTCTTTCCAGCACCTCCTCTTACCTCGCATTATCCACCTACTTCAATATCTCCAGCCTTCTCCACACTCAAATCTCAAAAGCGTAAATCCTATCCCTATCTGTTTTTCCCAAGGTCCACGTTTCGCATCCATGTAGTACAGCACTCCACATATAGCATTTCACCTGTCCCTTCCTCAACTCTAGGCTTATGCTGCTACATCTTTCTCTTCTTATCAAATGCTACCCTTCTCATAGCTATTCCTGTCTTTGTCTATGTCTCACTCCTCCAGTCTTCTGTAAGCTCGATTCCTAAATAGTTATACCTTCTAACTTGCTCTATCTTGATGCACAAAGGTTAAGAAAAGACTTAGCTGTTTCACAAAATAAAATATATTTGCGACCGGTTTCGATACCGCGTATCATCATCTGGCAATTACAAGTATCAGTACATAGAATTTATACCCTTGAAGGCGTTAGAGGGGTGGTAGAGTGGATGTGGGGAAAGGGGGGAACTTCGGAGTATCCATTATTGGATGCAATTAGTTGATTGTGTTTAGCTCCTTCATCCTGTTGTAATTCGACAATGGAATCAATCATAATCTGTGAAGCATACAATGTATTGCTGATAGTTTGTGAGAGAAATGGTGTCGTGAATTGCGGTGTATTATTTGGTGGAGGGGGTAAGGGAAGGGAAGGTAGGTTTGGGAAGTACGTCGCTGATGGGTCACTGCACGGGGTAGCCGAGGGTTGGCGTATGATGACGAAATACGGGGAGGGGTGTTATGGAGTGGTGAGTGTCATCCGTAATGGTTTTTCAGAAAAAAACATTGAAAAGTGGTGAATGGTGAGAATACAACTGCTCGTTAACTAATATTATGTTGGGTGAGGTTTGGCCCACTAAAATTTCCAACTGCTCGAGTGCGTCAAGCCTTGGGCCGTTGTTTTCTTTATGTAGGATTATCGGTTCGAAATCGCTTGTGTGGTCGGAATCCAAGAGGTGTTTGGCAAAGTGTGAGGTTTCTTTGTTGTTAATAAAACATGAACGATGTTCCTTGGCCCAGATGTTGAAATTCCGTCCAGTTTTTCCTATGTAACAGGAATTGCAGTCATTGCAACGGAGTTTATATACTCCGCTGTGTTCTCCGGCACTAATTTTGTCCTTGGCACTTCCCAACAGTTTGCCCAGTGTATTTCTACTGTAGAAGGCAGCCTTCACTTGATCTTTAGGTAGTAATTTTTCAGTTTTGTTGGATATACGACCGAGATAGGGGATTCTACGCCATTTCGTGTCATCATCTTTCCCTCTATCTGTGTAAATAAGGTTGAGTGCGAGTCGTTTTTGTTTTTGGTGGTACAGTTTGTCAATGAGAACTTCGGAGTACCCATTATTGGATGCAATTAGTTTGATTGTGTTTAGCTCCTTCATCCTGTTGTAATTCGACAATGGAATCATACATAGTCTGTGAAGCATACAATGTATTGCTGATAGTTTGTGAGAGAAGTGGTGTCGTGAATTGCGGTGTATTATTTGGTCAGTGTAACAATTTTTTCTGAAGATCGAGAATTCACATTTTTGGTTTACATTTTGAATGGTTAAATCTAAGTAATTCAATCTTCCTTCACATTCAACTTCACTAGTGATTTTGATGTTTTTGTCCAAAGAATTTAAAAATGACACGAAGTTGTCTAAGTGTCTTAGTGAGCCGGTCCACACACAGAAAATGTCGTCGACGTATCGATACCACCGAAAAACATTTTTCATACTTGGTATGAAAATCGATATCGAAAATCGAAATCGATCTTGGTTTTCATGGCGTGAAAGATTTCAATTCCCATCACATTCCGAAATAAATTTGTTTGGTCCTTTTGAATACTTTTGGCTTGATTCCATTTTACCCCATCATAATCACTGGTTAACAATCCTAAGATTTTTTTGACGCACTCAATTCTCTCTACTCTCCACTCAAATCTCCTATCAGCTAATCTTTTCACGCCAAAGTATATCTTCTCTTTCACATCCTTCTTTACCAGTTCCATGCATTTTGCTCGAGATCTTCTTTTCCCGTTCTTGCCATCCACTTGTCCCTCGAAGATTGCCTTCATATTTTGCCCCTACATATTTATATGTCCTGTTGATTGAGGTGGTATGGTACTCAGAGTAAGGATGGGGGAGAGTGCGCTTTGGCTACTGCGCATGTAGTCAAGATCCCGCACTTACATCCCACACTTTCCGCAATTCTTCCCACAAGAAGAGTAAGGATTCCCGCACTTCTTCCCACGATCACGTGGTAACCGTGTTGACCACAGAATCTGCTACTGCGCAGCCTGAAAGCGCCCTCTACCCCAATCCTTACTCTGAGGTATGGTATCGCATAAGTGGCGCCGCCACCATCTGTTAGATGAATTAAATTAAATTGCAGAGACGAATCAGACAACTACGCCAGGCAGTCTTTTTTTTATAATTTTTTCCATCGTTTAGCATGGCCTTCAATTTTCTCCGAACAGTTTGTGTGTACGCCGATAGTCGTGGTGATTAACCCGAATCGCCCCGCAATAGCTGCATGATTTAAGGCTAAAATTGAGGCTTTGTGATGGGGCACGAGCGGCTTTATCTCCGCAGACGTGGCGATTATGGACGAATGGTAGAGACGCCGAAGATTCGGCCATTTTCAATTCTCGTTTTTACGTGCCATCGTGTCCTTCCCACCACGCTTATCTCCTCCACCCCCCTGTCGTGCCAAGTGAACTCATCTGGGGGACAAGTGACAGTCAACAACCGCTAGCGCTGCATAGACACACGCCGTGTAGGTACTCAGCAAATGGAGCGGATCTAGGTCAACGCCAAAGTGAGTTTCATTTTTTTTCATGGACTCCATTTAATCGTCTCAAAGCCGAACATATCTTGGCAGAATAAATACTTCGGACTACAAGTAAAATTTTTCTCAAGGTCAACTCTGTACTGCATTATTAATAGCAATGGAAGTATGGCTTTCAAGACCTGAAGGGCAGCTTTAAAATTTAAAACCTCGGAAGAATGCGAATCTTTAGATTATTTTAAGTTGAGTTAAACTATGTTTCTAATATTCTTGGGGGTAGGTCATAAGCATATAAGGTCTGGCCATGCCCCCTGATCGGCAATTGCCGATGTCCCCGAGATAAGGGTCCCCCCACCACGCTTGTGTCTATCGTGAAGCGTATTAGATAGGTGTGATAAAAAAGACTCGTATAATTTGAACCAAAGTTTTTTTGCAATTTTAAAATTCTAATTTTTCAATAGTTGCTCTACAATGCATGTATAATCAGCGTGAAGTCATAACATAAAAAATAAATTAAATGAAAGTGTCAGAAGATGAAAAAGAACCTGATGCTTTTTTGAAAGGGTTATTCGAAGGATTTTTTAGAGACTTTTTAGATTTATACACAGTTTCATGGGACCACATCGCCAAGTAATGGATGAAGGAACAAAAATGCATTATTGTATTTGATAAGGTGTGAAATTCTAGCTTTTCATATTTTATTTTCCTGCGAAATCGCTATATTTGCTAACTTTTACCTAGTTGTTAAGGGACAGAATAGCGTCAAAATCTATTCATTGGAATCTAATTTCCGAAACATTTCCGGGGGAGGACCTCCCGAATCCTCCAGTAAGGGGGACCCCAATCACCCCAGACCGCCCCTGGTCATTGTGCACAAAAAACCTTGCCGCTGTTCCATTTTTAAACCATCATCTGGGGTTTATTTTACGGATACATCGGATAAACATAAATTTAGGATAAAAATACGAATAAACATAATATTAGGGTAACTGAATATTTACTAGTTAGGTTTTACAAATTGATGTCTTCGTAGCTAAACTATTTACTTGAGACTTTCTCCCTAAAGGTTTAATTTTATGCCAATCAGATTTTTAATTATGTTCTACTCAGACTGTAAATATTATTGCCACCAAAGGGTTGCACCTGCATAACCCTCTCTCTCATATATGATATACCCCCTAATTCCCACAGTGCCCTTGCCCAGGCAACTTTTTTCAGATTTATTTAAGTCCCTGTTTTTTTTATTAAATAAAATAGGCGTTCGGTTTTAGCTGACGTTATCTGTATTTTTTCCTAAACCTGTTTTATGTGCGTTAATGCTAGATTTTTTAAACTTTTAGTTTATATGTCACTTAACACTAGTGTGCTATTACTATTATTTTATTTTTCAATGAACCTCATCACTAGATTTTAAATTTTCTCTATCTTGAGGGTAACCTAGGGAGAAATACAAATAAATGAAATAAAAATTGCAATTAAGGAAAAAAGTAGGACAAAGAACTGAAGAATCCTCATTTTAGTCTGCTGAAGTTCCATTTAGGTTTTTTGTTAATATCCTCATGTAATCATTCGTTACTTGCCCGAGCCTTAACTATTACATGAAATGCTGACGTGGTCATCCAATATTATAGGCAAATTTGTGCTCGGCGATTTATCTAAGGGCAAATGTAAGTTTGACTGTCAATTTGTCTCCCTAAAATGACATTTGATCATCCAGATATTAGATTAACCTATTATAACCCCATGCAGCTTCTAATTAACATCATTATATATAAATTTTAAGCTCTATGCAGGAAAGATTTAGACTACGTGTTCTTTTGTGCTTTAAAGTGTGTTGGTGAAATATATAGCAGCCACAATAATTATGATTCAGTTGGTAGAAAAATTTCAATTTTTTAAAAATGAGAAGTCTTGGAATTTAATTTCTCCTAGAAGAAACTTTGGTATAGATGGGGATAAGAACTGAAGACGGTGTAAAGAATAGAGATGAAGCAATATAAATACACTGCTTTTAGGATTGAAGACGAATATTTTGAGATTGCCGTCAATATTTGGCCGACGCTGAATGAGTATGTGTCATTAACGCTCGGCCGAAACTTTCGAGCAATGCATGTGTGTTTGCAGGAAAAAAATCAATATTAGGTATCAGCATCCAATTAACATACGCAAGCAGCCTCTATGGTGATTGGCAGGGGGTGAATAATGACCTGATTGAACTGCAAGTGTTAAGCAACCTGAGAGCGCTGCATAATCATTAAAAATATCTTCTTTCTCTGCAGCTTAATTCCCGCTGGGGATCACTGTTCTTAACTAGTCGCTTCCAAATCACTCGATCTATCAGGCATTTCTTTCAGTCAAACCTTTTACCCTGAAATAAAGTAAAGCCTTCCTTGCCTGTTAATCTGAATGTCGCAGTTTCGAGTCCTGCCTCAGTAAGTTACCTCTCTCCAGGGATTATATATTCGTGGTTGTGCAGCTTTTCATAGAGTGGTTTCTTATTATTTCTTTTATTCCAGCATTATTTTTTTATTGCCTAAATCGAAAGATTTAGGCAATAAAAAAATAATACTGGAGTACGCATACTGGATACTCCTGGAGTACGCATTTCACGCTCTTAGATTTTTAAATGACGATATCTATTTTTCGTGATTAAATGAAAATTGAAAATTTTCAAGCGCGCGAAAACGCGACGTCCAGGCATGAATGATGGGAAAAGCCCGTTTGGCGTCATTCTGTTTCCCGCTATCTCCGTGTGAAGTGACCTTGGGGCGAGGATATGTGCGCCACTGCGATTCAGGCTGCTAGCAGGTAGCAGAGTACCCTGCTAGCATGTAGCGCTTGGCTTAATTAAGGATTATTAATATCTTATCAAACGAAGGAAACTTTCCATGCATTGGTAATCTCAGACGATGTAAAACTCCAATCTCCTCGTAAAGAAACTAGGTCCCTGTGAAATCATGTGGAGTGGCATCGCATGGGCGCCAATCTGGCCTTTTTCAAATGAGGTTAAAATTGACCATTGCCATTCGTCTAAACTGGGATTCCTAAAACCAAATACTTCTTATATTTTGAATACACTAATGGTGGGTAGCGAATCACAATCAATGCCCTCCGTTTTCTTTGGTGAAGGAAACTATCCTATTGTTGGGACCCTTGGTGCAAAGACCATTGCTAGTTGTTTTCGGCAGTGTTGGTTAAAGTACTGAGTAAAATTTTCTGGGCTCATTTTTAGTTTCTTCGTACTAAAAGTAATCAATTTCGAGTACAAATTACTGATTTTAGAAAGTAATCGATATAATTACAATTACAATTACTTCTTGAGAGATTTTCCACTCTAGAGACCACCTGTCATTAGTCAATTATTGCAGTAAAAATGTTGAATAATTTTATCAAAGGAATTACTATAGTTGCAATTCACTTG
Organism: Ischnura elegans; assembly: GCF_921293095.1. Taxonomy (NCBI): domain Eukaryota; kingdom Metazoa; phylum Arthropoda; class Insecta; order Odonata; family Coenagrionidae; genus Ischnura; species Ischnura elegans. The sequence goes on from NC_060257.1 coordinate 79,801,259, forward strand.
AGATTCATAGCATTATAACTTCTCTATCAACACAAGGGTGACGTATCATCATAAGTATCTACGTCATAAGAATGGATAGATCCAAACAAGCAAATAATGGTGCTCAGGGACTCGAAGTTTTTGAGGTTGTTTCGGGTTTCCCACCGGGTGAGGTTCTCCATCTCTTCGACGTTTCGATGGCCGTATCGTCCATCGTCATCAGGGCTTTTTGACGATGAGCCCTGATGACGATGGACGATACGGCCATCGAAACGTCGAAGAGATGGAGAACCTCACCCGGTGGGAAACCCGAAACAGCTTCAACATCATCACACGCCGGGAAAACCTCAGATCTGGACTCGAAGTTACTTACAGGCCTGGATGAATCAGTGAAATAAGCAAAATAAGCATATATTTCAAGCAATTGACGACGAAAGTAATGATTCCTCTTTCACCGCAAGGAGTAAATTACAATTAAAAATTATATTTCGTAAAAAGTAATCTCTACAAGTAAAAATTACAACAAAATAAATCGTTACCAGAAATCCGATTATATTTACTCAAAGGTTTGCCAGCACTAGTTTTGGGGGTATGTGAAAAGATTAAAAATAATGGATTTATTACTTGAAGTCCTTTACTTCCTCTTCCAAACGGACCGCTTATGCATTAAGGCCACCGGAGTCGGTTACGGAAGTAGCTAATCAGCATTCACTATTCCTATGCTAATGTATTTGGGAGGGATTTCGGTCTGAATCGGGATATTCCAAAAGCTCTTCCCGCTGTGTTTCTATTTCCCGAGGGGAATTGCAGAATGGAGTTTCAGTGCTTGGAGAAACGTCGCGGTCGTAATTAATTTTTTCGAGAAAACGGCGAAGATTTTCGAGAAAACGGAAGGACTTAGATCGCTTCCTGTTTCCTCTATCCCAGATAGGTAGTATTTCAGCGTAGCAAACCATCGCGACATTACCCCGGTCATGCGTGTTCAGTGCACGATTTTTCGTGCTCGAATGCACGTATTCTAGGTGAAGGCTAGGAAGAAAATTAAATAAAATCCTTGCATATTGAACTTTGGATCGAAAATGATTAATTACAACTCTAGAAACGCGAAAAATTTGTTAAATATATTTTCTTTTAACGTAGAAACACCAAAATGTTATAAAATAATGTAGGAAAATGAACATTTATCTTTTCTGCGACGAATAAAAGTATAACTATCCTTTACATGAGTCTAGATTTAGTTATTGGAGCCGTTAATTGATGAGCCGGCATTAAATATCGTATATCATACACCTGCATTCACCAAAACAGCATCCGAAATGGCAGCCTCCGCAATTAATTGCTGCAAATGAGCCTTTTACTTTATGCTATCGAATGTTTTTCCAACTATTCGGTATGAAAATTAATCATGTTTCATTCGCTTCCTGATGCTTATTATTACAGTATTTATTTTTATTGCTCAATATAATTACAAACGAAGACATATTCAAAATAAAGTGAGCTTTAGATAGCATAGGAGGTGGACTTGTGTTTAGGCTACCATCATTATGCAATAGTCTTCCATGCATTGGTTTATAAATAGTGGAAAAAAGGACATATACCTGCATCAAAAAAAATAATATTTTGACTCAATATATTATTGCAATTATAAAATTTGAGTTAATAAATTATTTCTCCAATTATAAGATAAGTAAACAGCCAAAGGTTTTACATTTTTTTTAAATATGAAGATTTACAGCCCTTAAATACTAAGGCGGTAATATGTTGTAGACGTTTGTTTGACACATATTTTTGTCTTAGCGACGCCCTTGCGCTCGTAGGAATTATACAAGTATATTTTGTTAATCCATTATCGAGGGTCGTCTAAGTTTTAAAAACAATATTTTTTCATTACTTAGCTGAATTCAATTCTTTTCACATCCTGAGCGTTTGATTATCGAAATTTTTTGACAAATCATTTACCCATGTGCACGTTTGCATGTCATTGTTGCCGTTCGCGTTTCGTTGCAGGGTGCATTGTTGATGAATAAATCTTTAAATACAAAATCTTCTTGTGGAGGCTGGGGAATTGATTCCCCGTCTGTGGGCCCAGGTTAAAATCTGTAGCGGAGATTGAGAATGCCCGAGCGCGAATAGAATATATATTTATTTATGCTCTGAGCATACCCTTGTAGCAAAAAAGAACACAATTTGCAATAATTGACTCATCATAAAGCTCAAAGTACACGAAAAAATCAAGTAATAGCGATAACTAAATTTAGATGCCGTAACTAGAAATGATTTCTGGTAGGCGGTTAGTTGGACGTGGAGTAGGATAACATAAATAGTCCTTTTTGCGAGATGACATGTGAGTGGTTACTAATCTGTTCATAAAGATTTCCCGGAGATAATTAGGGATGCTCTCTCTGAAAATCTTAAAAAGAAGAGCACCGAGTAGATATTGTCTTCGGTTACAAAGATTTAATCAACCTAGGCTGATTCTATACTGTGATACATGAATATTCTTTTTTAAATTAAATATATATCTTACACATAAATTGGGATCTGGGATTGAAACCGTTTACAAAAGGTAGTTTTTGAACCCTTTCCGTATAACCTAAAAACCTTTATGAGAAAGTTATATTATATGGAATTGTAAGGGCTTTTTTCGTTTTGTTTTTTTTAGCATGTTTGGTGTAAGGTTTATGTTGTATTACTTGTTTATGTATTTTTCCATTTATTTTTTTCCTCAATAGAAAGTCATGTATCAACTTGGGGAAAACCATATTATGTTTCCACCCGACCGAATGATCGACTAGTAACTTTATTTTTAATTATAATTATGACAATAATAATGATATAACTGTATCATCAAACTTTACACTAATAACGGAGATAATTGTCTATAATGATTAATGCTAACATTCCTGACATAATACTCCAAATTTTCGGAAAAATATCTTGTAAACACAATTTTTTATATTCTGATGGTATTTCGGCTCTCATTATTTCGGTAATTAATCGGAGTAATGACGCGTCATAGCGTGTAATGAAGTAGCCAGGACTCAGCCAAAAACCCCTAAATCACTTTGCCACGCGTTGTAATTAATGCTCGCCTCTTTAGGGGTTATTTCGGCGCTCAATTAATCGCGACTCGCCGCTTCTGACGCCAGGGCGCGCCACATTCGACCGATACCGTTCGATGGCTCGTAAGCGATGAACACTCCGTTTGCTAAACCTACACTCACTTGTTTATCCGCAGCTTCATAGCGACGCCATTGGAAAGATTGTAAACGATATGTACGTTGATAACAATTGTTTACGGGCGTTAGAAACTCGTCGTATCTATGATCATGCTTATTTGAGTTATTCAATAATCAGCATTTTACTGTATCGTACCGTATTTTCTTTTGTTTTCGTTTATTTCAGCAACAATTTTTTTTTCAGCCAATTTTTCAGCTTATCTCGGTGCTTTCTTATCTGCGCATGATTTCAATCGCCGGTCGGAACGTAGTTTGAACCAGTACCTCTCCAACTAATGGTATTCAATTTGCGAGCGATGATGCCGCGGTATTCGACGATGCAATAGTGATCGCTATTCTATTCATTGCGAGCGATAAATGGTGAAGTTAATCTAAATCAATGCTCCAAAGTTCGTCTAAAACGCTGAATTTGGGGTCACGTCTGATATAATTTGTTTCTTATTGAGTCATAGCGCACGTCAGATGGAGCTATTTTGCCCTTTTATTCCCAAAATTCTGATCCGACGATCAGTAATTTAGACCTCGATACAGCGAAAACGGATTGCGCATCCTATGTTTGATGTTGCGTGGTTAGAAAACAGTATCCTCGTGTAATATACAGCCGAGATTGTTCCATTTCATACCATTATACTCAGTTATTAAAAAGGAAGATGTATCGCATAGTTTTATCAGTATTCCGTGGTCTAATTTCGCTCTTTCAACCGAAATCGTTGTAATTAAAATTTACAGAAATCTATTAACTGGTCAATGTGCCCTTTAACACTGAGTGCCAGCCGCTAATTTGAAAGCCCTACTGAAAAATCCGGCCATTTTTACTAAATTCGCAAATTTTTTGTTAAACATTAGCATCAAAAATATATTTATATCGATGTTTATTTCAATAAAAATGGACTTTGGTCTTCTTTATGAATGAGTTGAGTAACATTTATCGCTAAATTTTAAACATATATTTTTAACAATGAAAACCTAATGTTTTTTAAAATAAAAAAGCTGCAACAAATGATGTACCGCCATAAAATGCACAACATTTTTTATTACGCTCAATTTGAACTATTTAAGCCATGGAAATCATAAAAAAGCATTGTTCCAAGCATAGAATTCAAAATCCTGGATGACAAAAACTGCACCCTCAACGAACGGTTCTTTCCTCCAATGAATTTTCACACAAAGTAGTCGGAGATAAGGGTGCCGGTAGCTACAGAGGACTTTTCGTCCTCAAGACATTAAAGGAACTCTTTTCCATCAAGCAGTTGATTTTTGAAATAACAAAACACTAATCAGGAAACTGGAAAAGTACCACGGGCGAAATATTACGGCTTCACGCAAACAAAGTCAATGAAATAGAAAGACGTCCATGGCAATCTTCAGAAAGATTAACAGGACGTAATATTACGTCCACGGCACGCGAAGTGTTACATTTATCTTTTAGGTTTTAATCAAAGTGTAATTCTGTCGAGAATTGAGAATACTGGAATATCAAAGGGCAATGAATTGGAAATTTACAATTAAAAATGTTTACATTCAGAGTTGTCATGGTGCCGGAACGCGCCGGAACGCCGTTCCGCCTCTCATCAAGATAAGACGTATTGGTCAAATAACACTTTTAACAATTTTGGTGCCTCAAAATTTCAAATATTATTCCTGCCAAAAATAAAAATATTTTTCGATTTGTTTGTTCTATATTTTCTGAAATAATTGAAACACAAAGAGTAGTATTTCACTCGTACAAAAGGGTCAAGGAAAGCGCGTTCCGGCAGTTCTAATTTTGCCATGACATCACTGTCTATATTCCTACACTGTTTCCTTCATTCACCCGGCGCTGCAAGTGTAAACATAAATTAATAATAAATATCCATATGCATCTTCTACATCCATAAGCGTAAGCATACATCCATTAGCGTAAACATGCATTAACCCATTAGCGAATAGCGTCCGATATATCGGACGCGCGTGTTTAACTTTTTTTCTGGCCTCCAGTTGACTTGTGCTACATTTTGACACTATATTAAGTCTAAATGGATGCCTGTCTTTATCGCTCTGCTAATATTTTAGTTGATTCCCTGATTTTATCGACTTGAGAAGCATTTATGTGAGAAATGGCATTGAAAGAATTTTCATTCACCCGCTCAGGGTAAGTAAATTAATTTTTTATTGCAGTTTTTTGCTCTATATGTTGATAACTTTTATCTCATTTTTCTTCTAAAGGTTGATCTTATTATTTTCTATTTTATCAAGTTTTTTTGTACTATTTTGAATCTGTAATTTTTTCAAAATTAGCACTGCCGGAACGCGCTTACCTTATCCCTTTTTTACAAGTTAAATACTACTCTGTGTGTTTCAATTATTTCAGAAAATATCGAACAAACAAATCGAAAAATATTTTTATTTTGGGTATGAATAATATTTGAAATTTTGAGGCACCACAATTGTTAAAGGCTCTCTGGTCAATTTTTCCTTATAGGAACTACTACAAAGATCGACGAAGATTTTTACTTCGATATCTTGCATTCAAGGCTCTACCACTCTTCTCTGATAGCGAGTGAATGATTTACCGTGCGATGACTTCGGAATTCGTTTCAGGTCACGTGATCTCAAGCGATATTCGAGCATTTTTAATTAGCATTCATTGACGTTCGTGGAGTACTAGGAGAGTTTTGGCTTATATATTTGGACTCACGAGAAAATTTTCTGTTCAATGAGACTAACTTGCATGATGAACAAATTTTATGCATGTTCCCCATTACTTATGCCACTTATTTTTTACAGAGTGCAAACCGGGTTTTAATGAATTATCATCAACTTCAGACGCAAATTATGATTTTTAATGAAAGGAATGAAATCATAATTAGCGCTTGAAGATGATGATAATTCATTGAAACCCGGGTCGCGCTCCGTAAAAAATTAGTGGCATAAGTAATTGTGTTATATCCAGGAAAAGTTATAATGGAATACCACAAAGTTAATCAAGAGTTAGTGATTTTTTTTCTTCCGCACATTCCACGCTCTGTCTCTGGTGGCCATCGGTGAGCTGTTATGGTACCCACCTGGCAGAGGACGTTTGCGCGGCCGAAAAGAAAATTGTGGCACCACTTACGAACGTTTTTAATATCCATACAATTTTCCACCGTAAACTTTAACCACATGGCGATAAATGTCGATAGGTACCACCTTTTTCCTGGCCAAAAAACGTATGACAGACCGGATTTCAAACCTGGACTGAGATGTGAGGGGAAGCTCCACGGAGACGGTTGCTATGCCAACATAGGGCAGTCAACAATGCTTCGCGGCGGTCGAGAGTGGTACAGGAGGAACCACGGAACGCGGTGAGGTATAACGATTTCGTCTAGCTCTTCATGCGATGACGCAACGACTTGGGAGACCATACTTTTAAGTCCACCATCGTATATCACTGCATCGGTCTTTAATATCGATGGCTAAGTTCTAACAACAAGTATTTCAAAAATAGCTACTTCAAAATCAGGAGATCAAAAAAACGATTGATTATTTTACCTATCCACTGAAATTGAAAACCAAAAGTTCAAAAAACTGGAAAAGAAACATTCATTTGAAAACAAAGAGATTATTTTGATTGTATTTTATTTTTTTAATGTTATTACACTTTGTTTAAGATACCTGTCTCAAATCGGCCGAATGTGAGACACATTTTGTTAGAACCTAGTCATCGGTATACATTTACATAAATAACTATGTAAAATTTAAAGCTATTTAAAATTTAATGCTTAGCACTTAATGCTAGCACTTAAAAAGTCTACACTGTGACGTACCTTGAGGAAAATGTAGGGGAAATGTTGAAAATGGTCGTCACGGTTACCACAGTTCCCAGTTTATCAGAAACTGCATCGTATGGAATCCTTGAAAGCACTTCAAGATTGTTAAGCAAGGAGCGTGCCTCCATTAACACAAGCTGCGAGTACTCTGTACGCCACGTTTATCGTGAAGACATCGTGCATCCCTAGGATGCACATCGTGTACAGACTCCCTCATAAGGATACATAATGCTCCATTTAACTCGAAAGGCAACGGGGTAACGGTAGCGTATGTTTAAGGGAATGAATTAACGTCCAAAGTAGGTATTAGATGAAAAAATGTGCCAATCACTGCTATACGTGTAGCCAATTACGGCGAGCACCTCAGCGTTGAGGCAGGAACATCCATACTGTTCAGCGTCTTCCTTGTTGACACGCGACTCGCTAAAAAATATTGTATCATTCTGATATCTTCATGATGTACAAGGTACCCTGTGGTTGTATATTCTGCTGTACCTGAAACATAAAAAAAATCCTTTTTATTTTCTCAAATGTAACCTTTTTATAATGGGAAACATAATAAAGATACACTGTTGTATGTTCCGCCTAAGTTTTAATAACCGACCCAGATTTCGACAATACTCTATGTCATTATCAAAGGGAATAGTGTAATATCATAGCCTGGGTCTGTTATTTAAACTTTTGTGGAGCATACAACAGTGTATCTTTATTATGTTTCCTGTCTCCAAGTTCCACAATGTATCGCCATCCAACCTTAAGATAATTTTTATGATGAGGTTTCATAGAATTGTTGACAAAAATCTGCTTTATATATACTAAAAATTTAAAGGCGATATCGTCAGTTTTTAATTTGTAATAATTTAGTGATCAGTACTGGGCAACAATCCTAGGATTGGTTTGACGCAGTTCTCCTATCAGCTAATCTTTTCACACCTACGTATTTCTTCTCTTTTACATCTTTCTCTACTCTCTGCACATATTTCATTCGCAGCCTTCCTTTTCCGTTCTTTCCATCCACTTGTCCCTCGACGATTGTCTTCATCGGGCCATCATATCTCAAGATACTGTCTAATAGGTTTTTCCGTCTTCTTTTCAGGGTTTTCATGAGGCTTCTCTTATCTACCACATTTTACCTTTGGAACCACATTATTCTTCTGTCGCACCATATTTTGAAAGCGTATACCCCTGATTTCCCCACTGCCGTCATTGTCCATGAAATATTTTCCTCTTTATATTCTCAAATGTAACCGGTTAATAATTAGGATTCATAGAATTGCTGACAAAGATCTACTTTGTATGCCCGAACAATTTAAAGGCGATATCGTAGGTTTTTAATGTGTAATACTTCAATGATCATTACTGGGCAACGATACTAGGATTGGTTTGACGCAGCTCTCCACTCAATTCTCCTTTCGGCTAATCTCTTCACACCTACGTATTTCTTCTCTTTCACATCTTTCTCTACTCTCTCCATATATTTTATTCGCGGCCTTTCTTTTCTCTTTTTACCATCTGCTTGTCCTTTGGCCATTGTCTTCTACATCTACATAATACCCTACGAGACACCTCTAGGGCGTTTGGCAGGGGGTAATCAATCACCAGCATACAATTGGACTCCCACATGCACACCACACAGTCCAAGAAAACGACACGCAGACTGTTAGAAATGAAATTAAGAAACATGCATTAAGTTTTAAATAAGTTAGTAGGATATGCTACAAGTCATCTAGTCTATTTATGAGTTCTATCGCTGCCGTTATAATCTCTTATTGACCGTGGAAAAAAAGACATTCTGAACCTGTCTGTTCTTCAGTCGACCTCTCTTATTTTATTTATATGATCTGATCTTCCGTAGTATGTTGGCGTCCATAAGATATGGCTAACTTCTTTAGAAAAGGCACCGCTCTTGAATTTATCTAAAAGGTTTAGTCTTCATCGGGCCATCATATCTCAAAATATCATAATTTATTCCATAAGTGTGACAAAACATATAATCATACTGGTGACTATTTCAGAATCATAAAATAAAAAGATACAAGGAAGATGAGTTTCCTAACTTTGAAAATACGATGTGGGGCAAGAAAAGAAAATAGCCTAGTGTCTGATAGACGGCACGCGATGTTAATGTCCCGATGTAAGTAGATCTTTCTTTTGGTGGAACGTTCTCTTCGCCTGGTATGCTGATAATGCCTCTCTTTCATCTCCCATCGCTATTCATCCTGCTCCCCAAATATCAGAATTTAAAAAAATTCGTTACTGAAGAATATAAGATACGGTCTCAGGTGTTACTTTGCGGAATTGCTTCATTATAGAATAAAATAAAATAACTTTAATTATTCCACACTTTATTTTAAATAGCACGACCTGGATTTCAGCATCTAATGCTATCATCAGGTGATAGCATTAGATGCTGAAACCCGGGTTGTGCTATTTAAAATTGATGAAATATATATTCTTATAGAGTACTTTAGTCTAAATAGTAAACAGTTTAATTCGCAGAGAAATACACCACACCATACACTTTTTATATCCACCACAAACTAACTTTTTTTCTAACAACAATCAGCTAAATAAACTGTTTAATAAAACATAAATAAAAAATGTCATGGCAACCTATGCAACCTGGCATGTTGCTCCCACAGCATATTGCAAATTGCTATACTAACAATAATAAAGTGTGGATTGAAACAAAGTTATTTTATTTTATTCCGTTACTGAAAAAGACGAAATACCACGAGTCTAGAGGGAGGTGTACGTCTTGTTAACGTGCTTGTTTTGTTATAGAAAACACTGGAATCGTGCAAGGATTCAAGACAAATGTAACGTGTTTAAATTTTTAAATTATCTTCAACGATTAAAGAATTTTAAATCTCCACTCTTTTCTCAAATATCATAAGTTCAAACAAATTAAAAAAGCTTGTCAAAAACAGTAAGAAGAATTACCACTCAAGATTTACAACGCAGGCTTTAAAGCACGAACATTTACACGATCACTTAAGCACCATCTTAGAATTCACTGAACACCATCTTAGCATTCAAGACAAGTAGAACGTGATTACCTTCGCGAGGATTTTTTAAGTTATTTTTTTATAACGATCAAAGACTCTTAAGCCGATAAATTCTTAAAAAGGTCACAAGATCAAAAAATAAGTAGGTCAATATTGATTTTCCTGTTTCTGCTTCGTGTAGTATGAAAGACAGTTAAATGCATTGGTAGAAATTCCCTTCGAGACTTAGTATGGTTTTTTTCACACTTTTATCTATATTGGTACCAGCATTACGGGAATCAGTGTTCTTGAACATTCCTTATTCTAAATTCCTCATATTTTTCCTATGTAAGTGAATGATTTTTCCACTTTATAGATAGTTCAAACATGGTTTTAGATGAAATATGACTTGATGCTTTCCCGGCGAATAATGTGGGTAAACTGCTTTCGGGATTCCCACAGGGTTAATTTATTTACATTAGCCGACGTTTCAAGCTCCGACTCGGGGCTCATTAACAGGGCTGCTGAGTAACGTTTTATTTGATGAAACATTTCTCGGGATTCCCACCGGGTGTGGTATTGGGTTAATTCTCCCGACGTTTCAATGGCTGAGTCTGCCATCGTCTTCAGGGGTTTACTCTTAATGGTACTTTTTTACGGTACTTATTTATTTATTTATTCACATCCTTGGTTGCCGTTATTGTTGCGTGCGGATGTAGCGGTTAATTATGGCATTCAAGGCACTGCTCAGTTGGAACCCTTTATCTTTGTTTAAGCTCTTCTACTCACGGCTAATAGCAATTGCCTCCTTTGCAGTTCTATCCCAATAGTTATTAGTACGGCACAAAACCTTCGTATTTTTGAAGCCCATCCCGTGACCGAAGTCAATTGCTGCGCCAATAAATAAATAAATAAGTACCGTAAAAAGTAGCATTAAGAGTAAACCCCTGAAGAAAACCTAAAATTTTACAACGTTTTATTTGTTTGTGATTGCTATGTCTCATTGTTACGATAAATTTAGTTAGTTAAAATATTAAAAAAAAACTAAAATGTATGATGCCAATTATTTTATCGCACCTAAATGTAGCTTATGAAACAATCTATTTCCCTATGTGAACTTTTTTTAAAAATACGTTCTTTAACTGTAATAACGATCAAATTTGGTACACTGCATCATGATTGGCTTCATCTGTGACGCTAGATAGCGTTAGTTTCGGATTTTCGTCCTTTCTCTCACTTCCAAGCCCCGTGTCGGAGCTTGAAAAGTTGGCTATTCTGGATAAACTAACCCGGTGGGAATCCCGAGAAAAGTGTACTATACCCACACGGTTTTAGATGTCAAATATCCGCTTTAAGTTGGCAGGAACATGGTTTTGTGTGAGACTTCGTAATTCTTTTGCTAACCTACACATTTAATATATGAGTTAAATTTGTGACATTCTAGGACAATAGTGAGGATATTACTGACCTATTCTCATAGATATCAAATGCAAGTTAAAACATACTCTTTGGGGAGTTGCCATAAATTACTGCATTGTCCATCTAAAAATATAACTTTCTTTTTAATTTATAAAAGAAATTAATTTATAAAAGTGGCGATATACTAGTACCCGACTTCATCACATCGATATTAAGTGCAGTATTAATACAAACTCCTTGGGGAGGTGACATCAATTAGTGCATTGTTCGCCTAAAAATATGGATTTCTATTTAATTTATTCATAATACGTATTTTATCATTTAAAAAAAGTCTAAATTATCAAAGATCATTCATAAATCACTTTTTGCTGACGTCACGGATATAAGTGAAATCCCCTTTTTAAGGAACACGGAAGTGTAAAATATTAGTATGTTTTTGATTCCGTTGCTCGCAACACTTTAGAATAGAAAAAGAGAAACGTCTGTTTTGTTTGCTATGGTGGAAGTAATCACGATAAAATAAGCATAGACCCGTTACCAAATTATTTCATTGCAGATTTCTGATAGTGAAATAAAAATACGATAACTATATGCATAAAAGATCTACAAACATTTGAAAATTTATACAATTCCATTAAATTGTCAACGTATTTTTTGTTACGTGCGTTCTTTCAAAAAGAAGGGGATTTTATACATGTATGCATGCCATATTTCAAGCCAAAAAAATCAAACTCATTATATTCACGTCATGATCTCGCCGAAGGCACGATTTAATGTTGTACCGGTGAGCCTTGGCTCACTCCAACCAGCCAGTTTACAATGATCATTAAAAATGACGCACGCGTTCTGCTGTTAGGTGTATTATGTTGTTTGCGAGAAACAGAAACTTGTAACTAGAGTTTCTTAATACAAAAATGCATATTGATTTCATAATAGCATAAGATTTATGTGTTCTTCCAGAATTTGGAATAACATTTTTTTAAAGGTCATATTATTATTATTACAATTATTATTTTATATTTTTTGCGATAATCTCTCTTTTTTCTTTATTTATTTGCTAAAGTACAAGAATAAGCAATAGATTTTCTATTTTTTACCATTTTTAAAAGTATTTATTTTACAAAGGTATATATTTTTTATTTGAATCAAGTATTGATGAATAAACCTACGATTAGAAGGAGGTTAATACTAAATATTTATTCTGTTTCCCATAGCAACTGAAGCACCCCTTAGTGATATGCTGTCCTTGTAGTAGAGTGAAAACTCATTCCGTCACGCAGATGAGATGGTTGAGAAGCTATGTTAGCTACTGCGAGATTCAAGGAAATAATTTTCGCTTATGCTAGTAAAAAATGTTTTGCCCAAATAGATAACGTCCATCGACGTTTAAAATCAAAATTACGGTATCCAGCACTTGAATAGTTTAGCTGGTGGTGGATCTGCCATGACGAGTCCGCCCCTGATACGAACTTGTAAAAAAATTCAGATTTATCCTTGAAATTTCCGGAAAATGTAGCACAGAGCACTTAATTACTTAGACTGTCAGTCACTGAAGTTTTGATTGAAGATTAAATTTTGAGATTTTCTTGAAAATGGAGTACATAATCGTTTCCAGTTTTTTAATAAAAACAAGTGGGCAACTAGAGATTAATTGTTAGTTAATTATTTACCGAGGCAGCGTTCGCTTGAAGATCATTAAGCGGATCGAAATTCTCAGAATGTATACGGCGTAGGCATTGAAGGATTACAAGACTGCAAACGGCTTCCACATGCAACCGCAATACCCCACGTTTATTGAAGATTATTAGATAGACTAATTGCTTTTCGTTTGGTTAGTTCATCCTCTCCTTATTTGAGAATTTAGGTTAATGGGCAATCATTGCCCGAGAGACTGCATTCGCTTTTAATTTCAAAAGTTCAACGAAGCCTTCAGTTCATCTTCTCTTCAAAACTCATCTGCAAAACTATCTACGTAGGATAATCGATAATGATGTTGCACACTAAGGGAAGACTTCTCATTTATTGTTGGCATAACAAGCGTGGTTTTCAACAATGAGAAATTTCGCTCGAGTCATACAACAAGAACGTTGGCTTAAAATGCTATAATACCATCTATTTAATTTAATTGGAAGATTTCCCCAGTGGCTATTAGCTCTTCATTTATTTTTATTCTTTATTTTAGTTAAAAGAGGTTCTTTAAACGATGTAGTAGCGTTATTTTCTCCTCTTAAAGTATTGAAGCCCAGTTCAAATTACGATTGTCCCAGCGATCGTCCTAACGATAGTTGGCAGAACTAGTTGTGTGCATGCATGTCCGGACAATAGTCCACGTAGTTCTTAACGTTGCCACTTTACGATGGTTAGGCGCTGGGAGACCGGAAGAGGAAGCGACAAGAGATAGACCAAATGTTTGCAAAGCCCCCATCGCTCTATTTCTTTTCATAGATTTGTCCTAGGAAGGAAGAATATGGGCGGAAGAAAAATTATACGTTAAATACACGTTGAGCACGGTAATATCTTAACCCTCCATACCTCAACAGCTTTGCTTACTGTAAGTTTCACGTTCACTTTAGATTTCATCACTGGAGGGCAGCACAGGATTTAACCATCGTTGTGTGAATGCACGATAGTTCCAACGATCGCTGGAACAATCGTAATCTGAACGAGGCATTAAAGAAGTGAATCGAAAACTATAAGTTAGCAGTGAAGCCTACCAACTTATGTATTCCTTAATGCATGTTTCTGATTTTTCCTAGTATTTCTAACTGCATGTATTCCATGTTCTAGCTTCATAGGCAGATTGCATTTATAGATAATTGGCAAAATATGTCTTCCCACGAATTTGGAAGCATAATTTGTGAGTATGCGCAGAATGTTAATGCGCGTGTGGTGTGCATGTGGGAATCTTATTGCATGCTGCATGCTGGTGATTGATAACCCCCTGCCAGACACCCAAAAGGCGGCTCGCGGGGTATTATGTCGATGTAGACGCATACACCACGTGCCTCCGTGTAAGATGCACATTTTGTTTTCTCGGAAAAAATATTATTTCGACAAAATCGGCACTAGTTAACGTGTCCTTGTTCGTGAACGGTAGTAGGTACCTACTACCGTTCACTCATTTAATCATTATCACCGTTTATTATCAATATCCTTCATTCATTGTTTTAATGGAACCGAGCTCTGTTTCCCAGGAAACGACAAACTTAAGTCAATAATTTGAGGGCTTAGAAACATTGGTGTAAGTCGAGAATCAAAAGTTTCAGCAATTAAACCTTTGCGTGTGTCATTTTCCTCATTATTATAATCCTATCAGTATCATGTTACCCATTTTGCATCCCATGTAGCACGCTCTAATCATGAAAGATTTTCCAAGAGATCTGTAAAGCTCCGCCGTTCCTTGAAAAGTTTTGACGTGCCTGTTCGGCGGATTTACATGTAAATTGACGCGCCTCGTTCATTGATGGCCCAATAGGCGTTAAAACGGCTGCAAAGTTTCAGGCGCCCACCTCAAAAAGGGTCACTTTACATTTGTCTACTTTTATTTTCGATATCAGCTCACTGTGCGCCGCTCAAAAAGAAAAATCGGTGTACACGACACGCGAGAAATTAAAGTACAATTCAAGGACGACATGGAGACCTTCATCTGAGGAATACAATATATCAGACAGAAAACATGTTGCTGTACCTAAAAATTTCAATCTCAGAAAATGCTAGGGTAAATTTTGATCTTCATATGCCCACCGACTCATGATTATTTATTTATTTTTCATTTTTTCGTGATCCTTTTAATGGCCCGTGATAAAATTATTGTACATAATAAATCATACTCGCGGCTGAGCTTAAAGCCACCGAGTGCGTCCACCGGGTTGCGGATGGTGAGTCGCCTCTAGATACAGAGGTTAGCTGCGAGATTAGGGAGACAAAAACCGGCGGCGTTATGAGGTGATATTGATCTATCCTTCGGTAAGTTAATTCATTTAAATGATACCGAAAGAAGTGAAGAAGCCGTGACTTGGAGATGGGAGGCCGCCAACAATTATGCCTCATATCACCCGGGGGAGAGGGCAGCAGCTCTTCTTCATATGAGTGAAGGTTGATACCACAGTTACAGTATGGTGACACTCATTTCACTACAGGTGGGGTAAAATTTACTTTAACGGCTGTAGTCCTTCGATGTGGAAGGCAAGGGAAACCACCACATTATCATCCCGAGGAGTCGCAGCTACTTCACTCATTTATATATCATGAAATGAAAAGATTAGCCGATAGGAGAATTGAGTGGATATTTGTGTGAAACCATTCACATGATTGTTGACCAGTGATGATGATGAAAGGAAAAGAATATATATTTAAAAAATAACTTATACACAATGTGCGGACCAAAAAAGTTGCAAACAAATTAATTTTGCCCAGGAAAAGAAAAAAAAGATTGTACTGTAAATATTAAATAATGTGTTACTATATTTACGTGTTGCTACTCGACGATTGTCTTCATCAGACCATCATATCTCAAGTTCGTTAAAAAAATACGCTAAGTCTTTGAGCGCGTGATTATAGCTCGGCCTCACGCGTTGGAAATTCACGGATCGCCGAACGTTTTCGAGTGATGACGACGTTTTTTTCATCAAATTTCACATTTTATTGAGATATTTAATGTTATCATCGCTAGTTATAGGTCCTGTAGCGATGTAATATGCTATAATGAGTATAGCGATGTAAGATAGCGAGAAAGGAAAATGAAGACCACGAACAATGAACAACGAATGTTTGCAATAGGTAAAAAAAAGGATGTGAAACAGATGAAATACGTAGGCATGAAAAGATTAGCTGATAGGGGAATTGCATTGAGAGGTGCGTGAAATTAATATTAGAATTTTTGACCAATGACGATGATGATTACACGTTGAAGTAGGTTAAAATACAATTTAAAAAATTAACAGCGGTCACGTCGCTCCTGCTTCGCCTTTCCTGGCCTAGCACACGCCACTCCGTATGGCAAATTTGCTGACTATTTTATTTCAAAATGTAATAAGGAATGTTAAATGCATAAATATGCTAACTAAAACACCAAAATGGCCAAACTTATAGCCTGTTCACTTTATGTCTGCGGGTGAGCTTTCGTGAGAGCCCGGACACTCTCGGATGGGTTCGCTGGTAGGGGAGGGGTAGTACTGAGAGAGGGAGGAGTAGCGAACATAACGTTGCCAAAAGTACATAGCCGCCCTACTTTGTCACTAAAACGTGTGAGTCATAGGTGGCCACAGGTTTTTTGAACCCGGCGCCGGGACAGTATACCTACTCATTCGGAAGGCATCGGGGATAATTCTTTTACAGAAGCCCATGACATTGTCAGCTACCGTGCTGAATGAGGTACCATTGGTGGAAAGCATCCTTAGTCACATATAAGGTCGCGTGAGGTTTGGCAACACTGCTCCACGAGCAGATTCACGATGTTCACTCGGCGGAGGTCTGAGAGCAACTGACTGAGGCCACGCCTACTGTTTGCTGATTGGCAAAGGCAAAGTCACATGTCGAAAAACTTTCCACACCAGCTAACCCGCATAGATAAAATGAACAGAGTATAATAATTGTAATGATTTTTCCGAAAAAAACACGTATTATCTACAAAGGAAATAGGAAGGCTTAAAACCCGTCAATACCACCGCTGAGGGTCTTTTAAGGTAGACAGGCGGTGCTCCTCCATTTCTACGAGGAAAAAATAAAATTATATTTCAACAGAATAGTACATAGCATATGAAAGATGTACAATAAAAAATTGAGAAATATGGACTTTGACAAATATGGAAAGAACAATGGCTAGATATCAGCTTAAAATCAACAAAAAGAAGGATAAGATAATTAGTATGCAGCAAAAGAGAGGAGGCTAAGCAAACATTAACCTGGGGCAGCATAAGCTTGAACAGGTGAAACAGTTTTCTTACCTGGGAGGCCGAAATACCAGAAATGGACGAAGCAAGAAAGAAATGGTAGAATAGCGCAGGGGAAGAGGGCTTTCTACAAAAAGAAGAATCTTCTTACAGCTGAGAATACAAGCAAAGAAGTAAGGAAACAATTCATCAGATGCTTCATATGGAACATATTTCTCTATGGAAGCTAGGCTTGGACGTTGACGGCAGCAGAGAAGTCAAGAGCGGAAGCATTCGAAATGTGGTGCTACCGAAGAATGATGAAGATAAAATGAATCGCCCGAGTATGTAATGTGGAAGTGCTAAGAAGAGTGGAAGAAAAGAGAAGCCTCCTAAAAGAGCCTTAAACAGAAGACGGGACAACTTAGTTGGCCAAATTTTGAGGCACGATGTCCTGATGAAGACTATCGTAGAAGGATAGGTAGAAGGGAAGAAGGGCAAGGGACGACCCCGAATGAGTTACATAGAACAATTTATAAAGGATGTAAAAGGGAAGAAATACGTCGCTATTAAAGGTTAGCGGATAGGAGGGAGGAATGGAGAACTGCGTCAAACAAATATTAGGATTAGGATAAAAAATAAATAAACGAAGGAAAAATTTGAGACAAAAAATTCTAGGCAATATGATTAATTAAGCAGAGGTTTCCCTTATAAATGACGGAGTTTATCTTTTTAGTGTTAAACAATACTTCTACCGCAAAGTTGAGCAGCGAGTGATGCGGCCTCAAAATGAGGAATTTTGCGTTTCTTGAGACACTCGGAGACTTTTATCTTGAGGAGGGTTATGCACAAATAGCAATCACAAAAAGAATACACATTTGTATTCGTGACCGCAGAAACAGCTGAGGAATCAATTCCCAGTTGCGCGCTAGGAGTTGGCTGCATCTAGGCGTCTAGGCCGCCATCCGCTTAAGGTATTAAGTCTTAAGGCCAACCATGGCCGGATTATGATGGCGGGAGCGAAGATCCCGCTTGAAGCGGCTTACGAACTTTTATTCACCGGATGGGAAATTTAACTGCTCGGCATTTTGGTGATGAGTTTCATCATACTAAGGTCTATCACACAAAGGTATTGAATTATATATAATTAATTAATAGTAGCGGGCGTTACTTGGTGGAAATCCGTATTCGCAGGAATAGAAGGATCAACAACTTTGCTATTTCCAAATAGTAATTTATTGACACCGTCCATGGTTTCGTTACAGAGTAACATTAAATTATCTTGATAAAGTTACTCTGTAACGAAACCATGGTCGGTGTCAATAAATTACTATTGTTGAATGTAATAAAATATCTTTGTTTTATTCCACACTTTATTTTAAATAGCACGACCCGGGTTTCAACATCTAGTGTTATCATCAGGTACAGTTAGATGGGTGGCACGCTCTTAAATAGGTAAACGTGGGTGGAAAGGGGGGGGATCAAAAAAGGGGCGGGTGGGAAGGAACATTGATAGCGGGTAAAGCTGTTTTTTGAGGGAAAGGAGTGGGGGAGGCCTTGGGCTGGCTTGCATGGGATAAACGACAAGGAACAAAGGGGGGGATAAAGGGGGAGGGGTTCTCAAAAGGTTTAAAAGACATGATGGAATCAAGGTTGGGGGTCGTAGGTTCATCCCATGCAAGCCAGCCCAAGGCCTCCCCCACTCCTTTCTTCAAAAAACAGCTTTACCCGCCATCAATGTTCCTTCCCACCCGCCACTTTTTTGATCCCCCCCCCCCTTCCACCCACGTTAACCTATTTAAGAGCGTGCCACCCATCTAACTGTACCTGATGATAACACTAGATGTTGAAACCCGGGTCGTACTATTTAAAATAAAGTGTGGAATAAAACAAAGTTATTTTATTTCATTCAACAATGAAACAATTCCACAGAATAACGCCTGAGACCGTGCCTTATATAAATTACTTTGTGGAAATAGCAAAGTTGTTGATCCTTCTATTTCTATTCAATTATACTTTAAAATTATACCCCTCTACTTTTTTCGAGTAGAGGCATAGTATAAATATTTTATTTCAAGTTCAGAATACGTTTCTAAGGTAGTGAAAAATCTGTTTTTGCTATTGCACTCTTAATTTATTTTTTATTTATGATAAAAACCACCGAAAACGGCGCATGTTGGTCTTTTAATCTGGGTATATTCAAAAATTTAACAATGACATGAGCACAAACGTTGGATAGGGCCAACCTATCCAGGCGGAATTCGAACGCGCGGCCTATTGTTTGGCTATCGAGGACTTCTTTCTATATTTTTTCTATAGGTTAGCCCCTGTAAGATCAAGCGATGCAATAGAAAAATATTGACTTTTAATGAGAGATGCCCATTTGATTTAAAATATTACCCATATTAAATATGAATATTTTTAAAATTTAAGATCGTACCTCACTTGAATGTGAGTCTCAAATTAATTATATTCAGCGCAAGAATTTAAATGACTCGTATAACGGAACCACTATAATTACTCCGGGATATTTGAATAGTAGATTGATTTCTTACAGCGCCACAGCAGGTAGTGTCTCGAGGAAAATATTATTAAACTGAAAATATTTTCTAGAAATTCAGGATTTCCGATATCCTTCAATTCAAAATAACCTGTTTGGGTGACAGTATAAATAATTCTAATGCAAAGAATTTTTATGTCATCATTTGTCAGGCCGTGAACATCCTGTGGAGTTAGTTTTGACTCCGTCACATTAGGAAATCCTCCAAAATCTAGAATAACCTATCACCAGATGTCAGATTTTATGATATTCCCCTCATAATACAAAAAAACTTTGATTTTTGCGTTAAAATCCATATTATATTTTTTTAAACTATCGATAATATTTCATTATGAATCAAGCGTTTAGAATTATAAAATTGTATTTCTTCATAAGTTTGCAATCCTAAAATAATTAATCTGCAGCCAGCCAGTATCCATTACCCGAGCTACCTCCTTTAACATTTAGGCATTTAAAAATTAAATACATAAAAAATAAAGTGAATCAAACCAGTTGTCGTATTAAGGGACCATGTAAAAAATTGTTTGCTTGTATATTCGCGGCTTTAATACTCCAATATGGTATCCCCGATCACCATGAAATAAGGCACGTATGGGCATGTTTTCTCGGATAAGGTTTTTATGCCACTGAATGTGTTTTAACCGGCGTTCAAGGCTTACAAAAGCTTCCATCCCTGATGGCGCATATATTAACCATTGGATTCAGTACTGCGTTCCAGCATATTAGGTCGGTGCATTTTTAATAGCGCAATTTAACTAAATGTTGAGTCCCACTAGCTACCATAGCTTTGCTAAAAAAATCATTCTAATGACCAAAAATATGTATTTTATGCCAAAAAAATTTTCTTCCAACGTTTTAAAAGGTTAATAGAGGCGCCAAATTGATCAAATATCACGCATGAAATTTGATTATTCACACGATTCACACTATTTTTCAAGCGGTAGGTTCTTAAAATGCAATAAATAATCGGAAAAATATTATGATTTCATTTCTGAACTGATTAAATCGACTGATAATGTCTAAAATAAAATTAGACGTGTTTAGTGCCTCTATCAGCGTTTTAAATATTTGTAATTAATTTTTTAGTGATAAATAACGTATTGTTTTTTCAATAGAATTAATTATTCGACGGAAAACTTATCCAACTACCTAATGAATATATTTATTTATTCCTATACCACTGAACACAGTACATTTTGGACATTTTATACCGGGGTTTTCAAAATACTGAGCTATCAGTCGTAATCAAACAACCATGCCCTAGATATATACAGCCACTTAGAATACCGTTACGCCTCTACGTGCTATTAATTTCTTGTCAAACTCATTCAATTTCGTCCTCTACACTAATGCCCCCGGAAAGGTTTAATCACAGAGTTAGGGTTTGAGCTGCGAAGTGCACTCTCTAAAAGCACGGTTAGCATAATTAGTGTAACGTATATACTGGGAGCAACTATGGAGAGAACCCATATTTGACTGCCATTTGCAATTCCGAGCTTGCCTTTTAATTAAGTTCCCGGCAGCTATAAATGTTCTGGAAACGCTGGATCCATAGTGCGCGATACGTACTTGAGTTCCCACCGCAGATAGTAATATGAGCTTTAAGGCACGTGAATAGGTTTCGTAACCAAGGCATTAAAAATATAATGTACCACTTATTTTTTTTTAATTTCAATGTGTTTAATCTCCGTAACCCACAGTTAGAGAACGTGGCCATATCCTTAGCTTGGAAAACAGGTCGTTTATTCGGTGGTGTGGGAAATCTGGTACTTCTTTTTTTTCTTCGGCTATGTTCTCCTTCGTCTTTAATTACCGCTAGGAGTATTTCAACGACTCCGGGTATTGTTATGTGATTGAAATTCGTCACAGTGGTACGGAACGCTAACATAGTTCTCGTTAGTCGTCTCTTACGCTCATAATATCATTGAAATATGATTTGGAGAGATTATAATCTCATATGTTGGAAATAATGGATTTTAAGGTTTGGGGTAGTTACACATTGACCCACTTGTGCTTCCGTGATGCAAAATTAAAAAAAAATGAGTAAACTTAATCTGTGTTATTATCTAGGTAAAAAAAACAATAAGTTCTTACTGTTCTATAGAGTACTTGTGGAAACTGCAAAAGTTCACTGAAGTTCAAAGAATCTAATAGCCATATGTTTACTGGCAATTTTTACTTTTGTTTCTCTTTGTCTCGAGAAGGGGCTATTCAAGGAAATCAATTCATTCAGTGATTTTTTTTAAATATATGTATTTGGTTCGTAGCTTCTGTCAAACCTCCATTGGCACAACGTAGTTTTCCGTTCCATCAATTTCTTTTTGATCTCTGATGGTGTTACAGACTAGCGGAAACTGTGAATAATATTGTTTTTTTGCTTGCAAGCGCGTGTCCATATGAACAAGAAATATCATCCCTTCGAAAACCTTATTTTAAAACGTTTTCATCGTAGATATCTGAAAATGGGATTTCGGTTGAAGATAATTTTTCTCATTTCCCTCAGTTTTATAAAACAAAACGATCCAACATATTTCTCATAATATATATTCGATTTTTGAACGTATGTAGTGCCCCCAAAAAATTATTTAACGACATTATATAACCCAGAGTAAGAGCTAAAACATTTGGTTTTCAAAGCGGCCGTCACCATGAAATTGGGCTCCATTATCGCTACTTCCGGCGATTAGTGAGTGAAAATTAAACCTCATCACCGTCACCTATAGAATATATCACATTAAAAGGATACTATCTCTGCATTTTATCAGGTTTTCTTCCACCTAAGATGGCTTATGGACAAAAGTTTCGCTAGCTATCCTACAAGCGTCTTCAGGTCGAAGGCATCGGCGTGTGGTTTCTGCATCTCTTATACATCGTGGGCTATTTTCCACAAGCCAAATGACGCGGAATAAAACCCGAGAAAAATGCAGGGATCAAATCACCAACGCGTAAGTTTTCGTCCTACTAATAAAACGGTACCTTACATGAGTTTGGGCGAATATCTGATTTTTAAAAATGATTATTTTAACACATATTCTCAGATTTCATACCAAGTCAATGGGTAAACATGCTAACTTTTCTGTGACGAAGTCTACCTCGGTCTTCAGGGCAAGAAACGATTTTTTTTAAACGCCTCCTTAAGTTGCGTAAGTAAGCCAGAAAACTGAGCTTATGAGTTTTTAACTTTCGTATCCAGATGACGTAGGCGGATTCAGCGGCATAAACGGTGCTTTTATGAGCCCATTGACTTGGTGTGACGCTCAAGGAAACCTAATTAATAACTTCAAGTGTGTGGGGCAGTTGGCGATTAATGATTCAAAAAAATTATAGATGTTGTTCAGTTCACGCTTATTTTTACATTGTTATTGTTATTATAGTATTCAACCGATTAAGGTAGATTTCCTTGGAGTACTTAAGAAGCATTCTGGAAGTACCTTCTTCCTACACCTACTTCCCTCTTTAATTCACTACAACGGCTACTCCCTTTCATTCTATCTAAAAATCCTATTCTTTTCCTTACTCTCCCTCGTTTTCCCAACATTCTACCCTCTAACACTGTTTTCAATATCCCCTTCCTGCATAGTACTCGCTCCATCCATACCTTTTGTCTCCTCCGTATCTTATCTAATAATTGCCTCTCCTCACCCACCATGTCCAGCACTTAGTCGTCCCTCCTCCTCTCCGACCACTTCTCCAATTCTTATAAAAATTTTCTGATTCATTCAGCTTAATTTAACACGGAGTGAAGTAAATTGGCTTACATAACACAGAATTTATATATTACTAGTAATATCGCGAATTATCGGAAGAATCTGATAAGAATCATCGGCTAAATTCAAGTGATTATGGCAGCAGTTCTCAATTAAGTTTTAACTATAATATTTGCAGAATGAAACTCAGCCAACTCAAACAACAGTCAGCGGCTAAGTCCAACTATTGTCGGACTAAGATGGCGTAGCCCTAGCCTGGATAAAAACTTGGATGCTTCGCCTCCAGATATTTCGAACTCCTTGACTACACCGCACTGCAGATATTCTTCCCATCCTTCACCCTGCTCATGGGTTCGCACCCAAAATTCAATCACTCTCCATTTTCCTGATTGTTTCGTAACGACACGGCGGAGGAAATAGCACTATAATTCGCAGAACTTGTCCTAATGGTTTTCCTAACCTGAGGACAAGCCTCATTGTCTACGCCATTTCTAACTTGCAGAATCAATTATCGCTGGCGTTGACATGGATGATTCCCTTAGAATATTAGGATCCCGTCCCGGGGGACTAGGTTTATTACCAAGCAACGGCGAAGTTTTTTTTCCGATACAATCCCATCCCTGCATGGATGCAGTATGTACATTTACATAGTAACCGGAGTACTTTTAGGCGGATTTTTGTAAGTGAATAAAAAAAAAATTATTTCAATTTGGAAATTTTAGACATTGTGGCTTTTTAAAGAAGTTAATAGAGTCGAACTACGTGCATTCAGTTGTTGGTCTATTTGTGTTTTTAGTCCTAGAAAAATTGTTTTTAGAGCCAATTATGTCACGTAAACTTACTCCGAGAACGAGGTAAGTTTACGCATCAAGTGAGGCACATTTAGGACATAAGTGATACCAAGGTGCAAGAAAACTAAATATTTAAACAAATTGAAATGTTTTATTAACAACTTAAAACTCTTTTTAAAAATGTTTAATGATAAAGAGAGTTAATTAAAGAACATTTTATTGGATGAACTTAAAACATAAATATATACAATCAACATAGGCCATTTGCTAATTAAAATGAGAAACGTTTTAGTCATCACTATTTCAGTTTTTTTAGAAGAAATATAGTATATACTTTTGCAAACTTGAGATGGGAACTCCACTAACATTTTATTCATTCAACTCAGTCTAGTTCTTTTTTGGATTGGTTGCATGATTTCAAACAATAAATTTTTAGTTTATTACATATTATTTTTTATTTACTTGTTTATCGTTAGCTAAGTATTATTAGTTCACAATAAGTGTCATTAAATTTGCGACACAAAAGTTACTAACCTAAACAGAAAAATTTTATCCTTTCCGAATGCTAGTTAGTAGATCAAAGATTTGTGAGAATACCCTCTAGGGAGCAGCATCAGTACCTATGTCACGATTTGTGGAGTGCCAGTTATAACTTGTTTAGAAAAAAGTGCACTGCGTAAACGTTCCCCTGTCTACCCTACTACGGAGAGGATAAGTTTTCTACGCAATGGAGTGGTGTCACTTGTGCTCTTGGAGAGCATTTAACATTTTTTGATTGTTTTATATAAGCGCCAACAATTGTGTTATGTAAGCGCCAACAATCGATTCAACTGATTCACAGTTCATTTGATGACAGAGGACCAAGTCTCATGTGACAATTTGCAAACTACCTCAATTAGAGTCGGCATCTAGCGGTCTTCGATGTGTTAATGACTTCGTCAGCATAAACACTGTTGGAAATTCGATGCTCATTTTTTTTTAACTCGGCAATAAACGCCAGATGCCTCCTCTGTTGGAGGTAGTTCGTTAACTGCCATATGAGATTATTCTCATTCGCCATCAAGTGAACTCGAGTGATAGTTGTATTCTCAAGAGTTTTTATTAGCTAATTTAAACCGAGAAGGACATAAAATTTGTTGCATGAGGAAAATGCTCTTACAAAATCATGCTTTAATAAGTAAATTGAAATTAAAAATTTAGCATTTTTGGACGGATTCCATTTTTTTGGCCAATTCGTGGAATTTTCTGGTGATTGCGGTTCAAAACATGTTAATGTATTATTTTTAACCCATTAAAACTCAATGTCGCTTCTTAGTAACATAAAAAAATGCATACATTTTCAGCTCTATTCAAGAAAGATTTAAACTACGTGTTCTTTTGTGCTGTAAAGTTTGATGGCGAAATATGTAACAACCACAATAATTATGATAGGATAGGAAATTCTTACATTTTTAAAACGAGAAGTCTTGAAATTTAATTTTTCCTAGAAGCAGCTGTGGATTAGAGAGGGTAGGTAGTGCCTTTTATTTCAATCGGTTGAACTTTTTATTGTTGAAAGGTTGAACTGTCATGTCGAACGTCCACTATATCACGCCTGAATCGGTTGAATTTATTCGGAATGTTTGCTTTGCATATCAGGCCAAACTCTACCTGGATTTGTCAACAAAATACCGTGAAGTGCATCTACCTTTTATTTTAATGAGAGATACTTACAGCTTACGGCCGTAAAATAAGAAAATGCGGCGGATACATACATGAGGAATTTTTTTCCGTAACTTTTATAAAGTCATAACGAAATTTATGACGCAGTTTCAGCAAGTCTTGCAATGTAATTTTTCCCTGGAGCAGCTCTGGTTTTTAAAGGGATTAAAATAGTCGGTTTTTAGCGTATGATGACATAATTTTCTATAAATACTCCCGTAAAACCAACTTCCTTGTGATGTAGCGAAGTTTTACAGCTGATTATGATGCAATACATTGAAATCCAGAAATTGTATATAAATTCATGCACAATTCACAATTTTGACTAGATATGTGAGTCTACGAACACAAGAGTTGGTGTATTTACAAAAATATAATTATACCGGGCAAAGGCAATGTCAATCATTTATACGTGATAAAATGTTGGCTATCCAGAGTAATACCAAATATTTGCAAGTTAGGTGTAATTTTTTCAAAGAATTCGATGACTTGGTAATGAGTTACTTTTAGCCTGCGTTGGACTTTTGAGAAATATATAACAATAAATTGTAACCTAGCTGAATCAGGGGAGAAAGAGGAGAGGGTAGATATAAGGTATAAATGGGTATTATTGATACATTTTTTGCAGATAGGCAAAGCGTGCCATGCTCTCTTTTAAAACTGAAATTTCATTAAATTTGGGCACCCTTAATTTGGTCTGGTTTCATTATCCCAATCAAAATAGTATTAACCCCTCGATACTAACTTTCTGCTTTAGTCAGGTATCCCCTAGCCAAAAAGAACTACTAACAATCCTATTTTTATGTGACCTAAAACATCAATCAGAATGAAGATAACCACATAAAAAACACTGATTAACCTCGTGAAATCTTTTTGTAATTTTAAGTCAAAAAAAGAATAGGGGTGAGTGATTTAAGTATCCAGGATGGAATTGGATAGAATAGAGATCCGGGTTCGAATCCCGGTCAAGGTGAATGACTTTTTTCTCCGTGGATTTTTCGCACAATTTTTGTATTGCGGGTCACTCCGTAAAGTCATCACCGTGGCCGGTCCGGGTTTTACTTAAATTAGTCAAGAGCTAACACCTCTTCGTGTTCAAAGTCCGGGCTTTCCTCTCCGGCAGTGGCGCTGCGCGCACGATTTGGTCTGCTTGTCGTATCATATGCTCCTCACTTCATACCATCTTGTCCGGCATGGTCCTCAAACTTCCATGGAGGAAAATGTTGCCTCGGTAGCTTAACTGGACGGAAATAGATAAAGTACTAGGCCGGAAATCGACTCGAATTCCGGTCGAGGTGAATGGCTTTTTTTCTCTGTGGACATTCACCCATGATAGTGAATATTTTTAATTCCATTTGAGCTCAAATAGATAGAAGCTGAAGGGTTTTCCTGGATATCACACAATTACTAATGCTGCTTATTTTTGGAATTACGTAAGTAATTGTGTGATATCCAAGAAAACTTAAAATGGAATACCACAAAATAAATCAAAAGTTAGAAGTTGAAGAATTTCTTTGAGAAATTATGCCATTCTGATCGTTCTTGGCAAGATGTATTTGTTAAGAATGTGGTTACTAGTAATTTGAATATATATATATATATATATATATATATATATTTTTTTTTTCCCTAACCTTCATTGAAGTTTTGCCAGAGAGGGCAACTATCATCGAGGTGAGGACTAGGGAGATGGCCCACATCTGGGTTGAAAGGGCGTTTGAAACGCCCGGGCTAAACATCGCCCATTAAAAGCCAAAACAAACCCTACCCTCCCTTTCCCCCCCTCTCCCCTTCCCATTCTTCCATCCCCACTACCTCACCAAGGAGGGCGACTGGAGGAACTTACCCTGCCTGCAGCAGTTCACCTTCAGCACTGAGGATAGCGGATCAATCCGCTGAAACGTCTGAACGTTTTTTTGTGAGTGTTCCTTTTTTACGTGTGTCTATGTTTTTATTAGTACAATTTTTGTTCGTTCGCCTTGATCAGCCACATACTCATATTTTCGCTTAGTGCGCTTTCATCAAGATTTTATATATATTATATATATGAATGTTCAAAAACACAGTCACTAAACATAGAACCGAAAAAAAAGAAGAAAACACTCACACGAAAAATAAAACTGAAAGACTTTCGCGGTTGTAGCCGCTTCATCAGTCAAGGAGAGATTCTATATACATATATATATATACTATACTTTTTCTACATTAGTTTATACATACAAAGATTAAGTAAGTGACAGCCATGAACTAAATTAATATTTAGTCGTGGAATAAATAAGAGTCGAAATTAGATACGGCGAGATGTTTTAAAATAGGCCGCAATTTGGATCCAAATATTTGCAAGGACAAGGGAGTGTATTCAGGACAACCTTGGGACACGTACGAATTGGTATCCATGCGTATTCTCACCCGATGCGTTTTCCTAGGACCACCGCCAGTGCGCGGTTCTTGTTTTTATCAGTAGATGCCGCTCTGCGGAGCTACGTCCATGTGTGCAATTCGGCTGGAAATAGATCAGGTAGACGTGCTGGGAATTCGACTGCACCCCATCGTCTTCTACAAGGCGTTCCCGCACTTTTTCATCCAGATAATTCGGAGCGTCAATGTTGTTCGAGAAGTCCACTGACTCAGGAGACATAAACAAGCAACGACATTCATTCCAGCAGCCCGTGAAATTCTTGAAAAATTCAACAATATTGGTCACATGTGAAAATCATACGAGGGTTAATTTATAGTAGATCATGTCACACTTTTGTATCATTATTATCATGGAGAATAGATGCTTTTTTTAAGATAAATACTGCGGGGAATATAATAAAGCTTATTTTTAATCAGTCATTACAATGTATTATGTCACGTTTTAGCGTAAATTGTTGTCCCGAACATTTCGCAGCCTGTAAAGTTCTTGAAAAAGTCAACAATATTGGTCAACTCTGGAAAATTATGTAAGAGTGATGTTACTCAATTTTATGTCACATTTTTCATCAATAATAATAGGAATATATGTAAGAGATTTAAGCGTTAATTGGTGCTTACCCCGAAAATTCGGCAGCCTGTAAAATTCGTGAAAAAGTCCACTATATTGGTAAACAATGGAAAATTATGTAAGAGTCAATTTACATAATATTTATAAATCAATGCTTCGCGATTTCACTTCGTGAAATGTTGCCATGATAGATCATGACAAACTTTTTTATATTACCCACAGTATTATTTTGAAAAATCTACCGATATCGAACTATTTTGGTCATTGCCAAGACGACAGATTTTCGATAGACGGACAGGGATAGATTTGTTCTGTTATATGTAGCCTATGAAAAATGTGACGTAATATACTGCAATGATTAATTTAAAAATAAACTTTGTTTTATTCCAAACATCATTAATTAAAACTCTACCGATTACAACCTATTCAGGTCATTATCAATAGGTAACAGGAAGAAATCAAAATTTAAGTTTATTACGTCACATTTTTATCAATATTAAGGTGAGTAGATGTTTAACATTTTAGCGTAAATGAGTAATAAAAATAAAATAAAGTCTAACTTTTCTTGGGTGAAATACCGGGCGAGAATTCCATTTCTCTCGACGTATCAGGGGTTGAAATTCCTGCCAGCTGTAGCATAAAAACGGCGACCTGATCTTGACATCGTTTTAATAACAATAAAGGCATAACTTTGTCGTTTACTGATCCGTTGAACTCTCTGCGTGTCAACTGGGGCAAAATAATTTACTCCCTCAAACCCACCACTCAAATTCATCGATTAATTTCGACTTCGATTCAAGGTTAAGAGTTCTCGAATTAGGAACATTTTCCGCTTAATTAATGTACCCCCGGACTGGGTTCAGATGCTTCCTGATTGGTCTTCCTTCCTGATAGGTCAAACTATCCTGCTTTCCTGTTTTGTTCCCTAGATCAGATTCCAGCAGGTTGATTGTGTAAATGTCAAAATCGCGAAAAACATGGTTAACCCATTATAACCCTGTATTGCTTCTACGTAATATCAAAAAATTGTGCATTTTTCAGCTCAATTCAGAAAAGATTTAAACTACGTGTTCCTTTGTGTAGTAAAGTTTGATGGTGATTCATGTAGCTTCCACGATAACTATGATTGAGTAGTAAATTTTCTCATTGTGAAAATTAGAAGTCTTGAAATTTAATTTACCCCTGAAGAAGCTCGGGGTTATGAAGGGTGAAATTGACGTGGCCGTCCAATGAACTGACGATTGTGATGCTTATAATGTCTATGATATTAATATAACTGACCCGCAGGTGTAGACACGGTTTCACTTTGTTAAATTCACGTCAAAGACTCGTCGAAAAAGCTTTTTCGAATGGATATGACGTCATGTCAATCGTCATAACTGCGGGCATCTTGTCTTGAATGCTCTTAAATCTTAGGTCTCGTCTTGAACAGTTGTAATTTATATTGAATCTTGAATGATTTTGAAGCGTTTCGACTAATTAGTGAAGGCTTTTTAGCTTTACCTGCGCTACCTTGGAGGTGAAATGAGTATTGACATCATGACCGCTTGGGAGAGAGACGCCGCAGAAACCCTCATTAAATTTTACGTGGAGCAAAGGATTTTATATGAAGTGATCGCCCGAATATACTATGCGAAGGAAAAGAGCAATTCAGCATAACAAGAAATCGCTACAAATTTCTTTCCTGACAGAAATTTTTTGGATTATAGCTGTTACGGATGTGCGAGTAGTACTTTTTGATCTCGATTCGAGTATCGAGTCGAGTTGAAAACTACTCTTGAGTATTGAGTCGAGTCGAGTATGGTAATTTCTTGACCAGGCAATACAACAATGCATGCTTCATCATATTTTCGTTTTTCCTGTCTGCTTGTGAATATTCTATTCTGAATGCTTAAGCCTGAATCACACGATCATTTTTTTTCGTCGCGAAAGTGATCACTATCGCGATCACTGCGCAAAATGATCGTCGGCGGCAATTGTTTTTCGCGATCGCGATGAGGATTCCCATCGCTATTTCTCATCACTCGTCCGGTCGCTTTTTCCGTCGCTAAAACCGCCCCTAAAACCCCGTATCAGCCAGTCGGAACGCATGACCGTATGGTGTGATTGCAGCGCAGCGTTTGACAATTGTGGGAACGACATAAATAAACAAACACGCTATATAATTTCGTGATGTGGGTCCTATGACAACGAGCTGTGATATTGGAAATGATGCAAAAAGCGACGGCGGGAGTGACCGTGTGATTCAGAAAAATGATCACTAGAGCGATTGCTTTTCGCGACGTGAAAAGTGATCTCGATAGTGATCACTTTCGCGACGAAAAAAAATGATCGTGTGATTCAGGCTTTAGCCTGACGTACAAAGCGAAACGATGGTAACTGTGTCAGTATTTGGGGATGAATGAAAATTAATGTTTGTCCCATAAACATCATTGAAACGAATTATTCTCTTGTAATACGTCGACAATTTAATTAATATGTATCCAAACTGCTGCGAAGAGCCCTGAGTAAAGGCATTTAAAATAAATCTTTACCTTAATAGGAAAAATTATATTCATACTTGATTTTTCCCGACGGTGATTGCAACTTTTTGCCTGAACCCAGTTTTGCGAGTGAGTTTCTTCGTTGGAAAACATTCCAGGCAGTAGGAAAAAAATATTGGCGTCGTTGCCCGGTAATTTTATGAAGAGAACAACACATGAGGACGCAGCAGTCAAGCTTATGAGTTTTCAAAAACTATTAAACGTTATAAGCACCTAACATTAATCCTCCAAGCATAATTTTTTGCTTAATTGATCCTCAATTTTTGTCAATATCACAGTTTGAGTAGGTATTTCTCTTTTTTTTTAGGATATAATCAACATGAAATCCACAATTGGCCAAAACACGATCCACTTCAACATTTGGAAGCATTGAAATTCGATTGACTTCTGTCGAGCTATTAACCTTGATTCAACGTGAGAAATAACCCATGAATTTGAATGGTGGATTTTAGAGGGTAAAATATTTTTCCACCGGCAACACGCTAAGTGGGCAACGGTTCAATTAAGAATGAAATTCGGGTTGAATTATTTTTAAAACGATATCAAGAATGGATCCCTCTTTTTACACGAAAACTGGAATATAATCGGCGCCATAAATATAATATGGCCCAGAAGAGGATTCACTAGGATATACACAACCACAAAAAGATTTTTATACATTTTTTGTGATAAAAACAGTCAAAACTAACATTTTCTCGAATTATCTGCAACTAAAATTCAGGATTTTTTTCACTATAGAACAAAATGCCAATCTGTCGTGCCAATTTCTCTGTTGCAGGTGAAAGAAGGGCAGCTCCAGCTTCTTCAGGAAATATTTTTTAATTGAAGCATTAATGGTGCTTTGCATGTTTCATTATGTAGAGTATAGTTATTCGGTAAAAATTCGCTAGTTATATTAAGTGTACCGCGACTGACCACGGTGAAACCTTTACGGAGTCATCCACAGTGCACAAAAAGTGCGAAAAATCTGCTATTATTATAATTTAATATTAATTATAATATAATATTAATATAATCCAGAAAATCTTATCAGGCGTAGTGCATAAATTTCCACGGAGGTAAATGACACTTTGGTAGCTTAAGTAGCTGAAGCACTCGACCGAAAATTGGGTGATCAGTGTTAAAATCCCAGTACGGTTGAATGATATTTTCCTCCGTGGATTTTTGGCTCAGAATCTTCTGGGAAAATATCTGTAAATTCAACTGTTTTGATTTGAAATTATATTTCATCAAATGCAAGGCAGACGTGCGTTTAGTTTTAATTGGGGTTATTCTTTGTGCAGATCATATGGAGGTAACAGTCGATTCATTGAGAATCGCATTGATCATGAGACGAAAATAATGACAAACAAAAATGTTATTTACATAAAAATTTCCAAATATACACTTCTAATTTTTGTATGCTGACTGGACTTAAAAAAAAAATTTGATCGCAAAATTTTGTGGCGCTGCATTTTCAACCCATTAAAAGAACTATAGTTTCTTTTGTTGATGGTTTATGGTATAACGAAAAAATGTCGTTACAACTAGAATTTACATCAAAACACTGCATAAAACCAGTAACTTATCGGGCGTTCCGGATTCGAATCCTGGCTTAACTAAATATTTTTTAATGACAAATATCATCCTGGATTAAAATAGTATTTAAATGTTGTTTTCAATATCATAGACTGTTAGGTGCGCCTCATTTTGGAAAAATCATACGAAAGACAAAACTTTCGCGCCAATCATGTCTGAGTAAAAAGTGATTTTACGCTTAAATTGAGTCAAATACGTTGGTTGAATTACATCGACCTTAACGGTTGGCTCATAATGCTGGAAATTCGGTATCTACGGAATTTTATAATTTTATTTTTCCACATTCCTTGAAGACTAATTTCGATTTTGACTTTAAAGAAATTATAAATTCTATTAGGCTTCTAATTAACTTTTGAATATGGAAATCATTCCTCTCATCAAAAAAATATATAAATTTTTCATTATCATTGTAACAGAATGGGTTAAAATCAAGAAAAAGCTGTGCCAGTGATAACAACGCCATGTTGTGTGACGCCGCGTGAAGATTTAGTGAATTATGATATGCCTCTCTCGAATTTATAGTATAATTATACTTGCGGGACAGAATAATTGCATCCTGACTGAACAATTTTGTGAAGGTAATCTCATATGTTGTGATTCAACTTGTTAGACTAAATGCTTCCAAGGGTACGTGAACTTGAAATGAGAAAATGAATGAAAGCATTCATTTGAATACCATTTTCTTCTTCTTAGTAGTTCTTTTCGATTATTCCGTCACGAGCGAATCCCTTGACGATTGCTACTTTTATTATTAATCATCGTATGTGTCCGGAAAGGTTAATGGATAAAGAAAAATCTCTTAGCTTCAATCCATGAATGTGCATATATTTTTATCTTTAATTACTGTGCATATATGTGTCTACAATTTCTATCTTAACTAAAATCACATTTATTTTCTTTAAACTTTTTCCTGCCCTCTGTGGGGATAAATATATCTTCTTTTCTTTAATATCTTTATATCTTTTTTATGTTACAGCTAGTTCTCTTGAATGGGGCGGAGGTATGGACCCTATCAAGACAGACCCGCAAGAGGTTAATAACATTTGAAAATAAAATATTGAGAAGGATATATGGATCAATATTTTCTGAAGGGGTGTAAAAAAAAAAAACTGAAAAAAACAGAGAGCTCAGGAACTTGTACAGTTGACCAGATATTTCAGTTTGATAAGAAGTAGGAGGCTTTGATGGCTAAGTGGCTAGGTTAGAAGAAGGGAGGAGGATGTAATGATAGGAAGAGTGTGGAGAGATCAACCAGAAGGAAGGCCCCCAAGGCGAAGATGGGATGGCCATGTGGTTGAAAACATGAGAAGGCTAGGGGGAGAGGTTGACATTGCGGAGGGCAGAGCAGCCTGGAGACAACTTGTTGGCGAGAGCGAAAATCAAATTGCATTTGAATGGCTACAGGAGAAAGAGTGAGTAATTAATATTCATTGTGAACCCGATTATAGTGGAGTCGATTGTACATCCTCATGAGACTCAGGTTGTTACTCTAACTACACCTAAGCTAATTACGTACATCAATTACCCACCACTTTTTGTTTCAAATCGCTCTGAATGTCTTATATCCTATTCTTATTTTAACCCGCATGACTGTAATATCTACGTGGTGATTCAGTGGAACCTGCAGTAC
Source organism: Ischnura elegans (assembly GCF_921293095.1). NCBI lineage: Eukaryota > Metazoa > Arthropoda > Insecta > Odonata > Coenagrionidae > Ischnura > Ischnura elegans. The sequence goes on from NC_060257.1 coordinate 79,836,037, forward strand.
TTCAGAAGGTGGTAGGGGAGATAATTTTAAGCATTATTTGTCGTGGAAACATGTGGTCGTAACTCCTTAGTTATTGAGCTATAGCAACGCTTACAACTCTTGGATGCACTCTGCAGTTACCGTGAAAACGGTATTTCTTGGGTGTCCACTGTCCAGCCTTTTTTGCATTATGCTATGTATTCATGAGAACATGAAATAATCAAGATTTGACGAAAATGTACGATTGTAATTGTCTGAAAAAAATTATGCTTGAGGTTATTTAAATGAGAGTCTTGCGCGAGTATTAACAATACCATTGCGTTATCTCACCCATTTTGAGATCATTTGTCTCAGACAATGGAGTGATTGAAAAGACAAGGGGTACATTTGACTACTGTTTTCTAAACAGAGAGCACATAAATTAGGTAAAGAAAACAAAGGATATCCAGTAGATATTGAGCAGTGCATTTTATATTCCACTCGATGTCAGTACAGAACAGATACTCACTCGTATCCCTTGGCAACCATGTTTTTGCATATTTGTTTCAACAATCAACTGTACCTAACGCTGTTTAGAAAAAAATCACTTGTACCCCCTGGATTATCACGCCCTCAACTGAAATGGCATAATTTCGATCAACGTCATAGTTTTGTGTCCTTAAAATGTCAGAGCTTTACGTGAAATTTCTCAACGGTTGAATACCCAAGAAAAACAGTTGTAATGGTAACTGCATCGTAAACATTATAACGTTGCCATGGCATCAGTAACTAAGGAGTCGCAAACCCATGTTTATGGATGAAAAATGCTTATAATTGTCTCCCCTATTACCTCTTGTAGTCATTCAGATTCCTCCTGAATCACTCTGTATAATAGGTGCTGAAATTTTAAGTGATTCATCCCTTTTGTGGCCGCACGTGCTACAATGCGTTCCCCACGGAGACGGAAACAGCACGAATAGCCTCGAACGGCATGTGTCGTCCTCTAGAGAGTATGAGAGGGAAGTTCATTTGGACGGACTCTAAGGAGAGGGGACATACGAGATCCGAGATTCTCTGATTGACGCCACGTGGCGGTGGCTACTCATTGGCCGTCAGCGGGAGGCGTAGTATGCTCATATTTCAATCCCATCTGTTAACGCGATGGATCGCAGTGGTGGCTTCCATTCATGCTTGGGTAGGGACCTTGCTGAAACAAGCTATGTTAGACCAATATGATGAGAAGTTGGAGGTCGACTTTTATCCTTTCGTCACCCACATTATCTGCAGCATTATCTTAATGAGGTGAAATACAGAATGTGAGAACCTACAGCTACGTGGGGACTTTAATAACTGAAGACTGGGAAATAAGGATAGGAATGGCGAAAGAAGTTTTCAAGGAGAAGAAAAGAGCCTTGTGTAACAAGGCACTGGAATTAAAATTGAGGAAGATATTGGTGAAATGCTATGTGTGGAGTGTGTTTATGTATGGATGTGAGACTTGGACGATGGGGAAGAGAGACAGGGCCAGGATTGGGGCGTTTGAGATGTGGGTTTGGAGGAAGATGGAGGGAATACGGTGGACGGATCGGGTTAGGAATGAGCAAGTGTTAAATAGGATAGATGAGAAAAGAACGTTAATGGACAAAATAAATCAAAGGAAGGGTAACTGGCTGGGACATTTGATGAGAGGGAATGGAATTTTGAAAGTAGCTTTGGAGGGAACGGTGGAAAAGGGGAAGGTGAAGGCTGAAGCTCATTGACAACATAAAAATTGGAAGATATGGAGACTTGAAGGAGATGGGCGGGACAGGAGGGAATGGAGACAGCATTGGCGCGGGGGACTTGCCGACGGGCAGAACACCACAAGATGATGATGGTGATATCTTACGCATTTTACCTCGTTTTATTATACTCGCTTTCTTATTTTCCTTCCGGACAAAATCTTGCGAATAAAATTTCGACCACATCCTGATTAATTGGAGCGCCGAAATTTTCGGAACAGCTCGCAACTTGACGACAATGCAATGTTCTTACACACATAACATTTCATAAAAACCACGTTTTGTTTAAAAAAGAAAATAATATTTTCCTACGGCACCTTAGATTACTGAAAATTTCAAATGCGATTGAGGAGGAAGTGAAATAAGTTTTAGGAGAACATTTAAGATATCAAAAATGAAAAACGTGGTACGCATGTTAAATTACATTCGGTTTCGCGAACCCGAAACGAGAAACCCGAAAATAACACTTTTATAACGGTTGAATTTTTGTAAATAAAAGTGCTATTTTCGGGTTTCTCGTGTCCGAAAACCTAGGAATTGACATATTGGTCAATGAAATTCAGACTTTTTTCTATCTGGATTTTTTCTAACATTGTAACCCCATAAGGCAAATTCAAATATAGGCTTTGGACCCACATTGTCAGGTCAAAAGGTTAAAATTGTAAAATTTAAACATTTTCTTTATTTTACAACAAAATATGCGTTCTAAAAATACAAAAAAGCCATTTTATTAATTTTAATTAATGTTTGCAACTTATTGTGGAAGATGAATGTTGTAGACGTAGTAGTTTTCCCTAGGTTGAGTTACAAAGTTCATGAAGTTGACAAAAAGGCTAATTTTATGGTGCGCGGAGTCATTTATTGAACTCGCGTGCCTTGATTTTTGAGTTTTTCATAAAACAAAAAATACCTCAGAATTGATAATAAAATATCCTTTAAAATAACGTTCATTTATTATTATGGCATGAACTGAAGTCCAGTTATAAATTAGCAAAATACATTGGCATATCATTTTGACGCCGAGAGTAGTGAAACATCAGAAGAAGGGATTGAGACAACCCGGCTGGAAGCCCGAATAGCCTTTTTCGAATATATTTGCCGGGAAAGCATCAGATCTTATTTTGCTATGAATGTTTGTGCAATGAAAATATTCTTCAGGTCAATAGGGAGGGAATTCCATGATTATTTATATTTGACCGGGAAAGAGAGATGATACCGTCATAGAGGTCATAGGGCGTAGTTCGTGCATTCATACTTCGGGACTGTGGTTGGTGCATAAACATATCAATAGCGGAGAATAAAGGCAACTGGACACTCAGCGAATAATTACGTCTGTCCATGACAGATAACCAAGATAGTTTTTCCCTATCAGAGGATACATGTTCGTCTGGGCGGAGCTTAAAAATAAATCTAATACAAGGTGTTTTGTACAGAATACGGATGACTTAGTGGCCTAGAAAGCTTATTCCGTTTCAATTCCCAATCCCGGAGAATTTTGTGAATACGAATTCCATCGCCGCACTGTATCGGTTTATCGGTTTTTTTAGGTCGTTGATTGCGAATTTTACCTCGGATATTCATAAAAAATAATTTGGTTTTCGGACACAAAATCAGAAATTCTATTTTAGGAATTTCAAATTCTTGTCATGAGGGCGGTTAACTATTTTTAGAATTTTTTTCAATAAATTATTGTTATATCAACAAATGAAGCTTGATGAATGTCAAGCACATTTTTATGATTTTCTTAAATGGAGATATCAGTTATCATAACCTCATACTCCACGTCACTTGCAATGGCTATCAGCAACTTATAGCATAATAAGGAACAGGGTTGGATGTTACTTTCATTTTTCAAGAATTACTTTCATATTTGCAGACTTCTGCATGTCAAACGCTTAATTTAAAGCTTTTACTTCATAAAATTTTATAAATATTCAAAGAAAATAGAGATAGCACTTTTCCACAGGTTTCTTTAAAGTTCTTGACTTCTCTGCGCCGTTCGGAGACAGGCCTGTGTTAAATTTAATGCCAATATATCATCTGGAATCAAACCACGGACCTTTGGAATACTAATAATAATAATAATAATATTGATGATGATGATGATAATATGTATTGCCTCTAGGTACAATACACCACCAATTTAACAATACTGGTGCGATTATGGTGTTTTAACATCCCACAGATAAAACATCATTTAATAGTAATTGTGGAAATAATACAAGCAAACAAAGCATTGAAAATTAAATGTAAAAATAAAATTAGCATATTTCATGTACAATATAGCTAAGGGTGTAATACAATATTAACAAAATGAGATAATTATTCTATTGTGAACACACCAAAACATAAACAGTACGTACTTCATATATGTTTGAGTAATTGATCATCAATCGTGTAGTTTAGATTAATTGTTGAAATCAGTGGCGCCGACTCCATGGGGCCTGAGGGGGCCCGAGCCCCCTCAAAAATTCGTTATAGGAGTGATGAAAAAATGTGTCAGGCTTGTCGATTTTCCCTGGATTGGCCAGATATCGAGATTCGAGTTATCAGGGTTCTAATGTTGGTCATATGGCTCTTCTAAAATGCTTAAAAAAGTTAGAACTCACTACTTATAAAATTTCCCGGGGCCAGATCCCCGGTTTGGGCCCCCCCAATATATTTTGTAAGTCGGCACCCCTGGTTGAAATTCGCAATTATAGGTTCACATTGAATTAATGTCATTCAGACGAGAATTGCCAAAATTGTCTTTCATAAAACTTAAATCTAAAATGTGTTTTCCGTGCACAGGTTGTCACTGGTTGAGGTTTGATTATTTAAAAAGTACATTAAATTTGTATCATTGTTATATTAGTAGCCATCTCAAGAATTAAAATAGCATGTACACCTTGTGTATTCACGTATTACATTACACACCCGGGTACCCACGTATATGAACACTGGAATGCATAACATATTCATGGTTTTATTGGTGAGCTATTTGATTAATTTCATAGATATAATATATTTAATTAAATTTGATAACTATAATTATAATTTTCTATTTCGATATAATATAATGTAAATTTTAATGAGCGCATCTGTGGATGATTATCAAAACCACGAAATTTGTGATGATGACATGCAGAAGTTCAAATATTTCTAAACTTATGTTGCTTATTAATTAATATCGGTAATGAATTAATGCGTATACGATTTCACAATAAATATCATTCATAATATAAAATGACGAAGATATTGAGTTTTCAAAGTGAAGCAAATATTTACAAGTTGATACCCGACTGTGGCTTTAGGAAGGTCACTTTTCGAGTTAAATAGTTTTTTTTAACATCTTTTATGTAGTTTATCTCCTAAATTGAGGAGATCTGGGTGATTAATTGGGATCATTTCTTAGATAGACGGACAGTTTAGAATATTCTGCGATTCGATTATGCACACAAGGGTAGATTCGACGTCATATGTTCCCCGAACAGATCTACCATGCATTTCAACGCGCAATTTAGGATATTCAACTCTAAATTGAATTTTAGTTTTCAATTTGATTCACAAAAAGGTAATAGTGACATGAATATGTAATGTAAAGAGTTATTCTTGAAGGTTTCCGCGGTGGTTATTTGATGCCTGAAATTTTCACGGGATTCCTTCCGCGCATTGATTGCTGTATTGTGGATTTTCGTTGGCTATCACGCCAGCGTCTCAGGTCAAAGGCATAGGCGTGTGGTTTCTGCCTCGCTTATGTTCGCAGACTGGCTGGGTGCTGATGCTCATAGACGCTATGAACAAGATAAGGGTTTTTTTTACTTGGGCCTAAGGACAGCATTCTGTAAGGGCTCTATAAGAGAGTATACATCGAGTATACATCTACATAATACACTGCGAGCCTAGGGTGTTTGGCAGGGGGTGGTCACAAGCATGCAGCATGCAAGAGGATCTCCACATGCACACTACACGGGCATAAAAATGTTATGCATACTAACAAAATATACATCCTAATTTATTTGAAGTAAAAACTTGCCAATCTATATATATAAAAGAAAGTCGAAAATCGTGTTAGTTAGAACACTTATAACTCGAGAACGGCTGCACCGATTTTAGTGACATTAGGCTCTTTGGATTCGTCTCAGCCCCGGATAACATATAGGACATTAAAAAAAGGATAATTTCACAAAAAAAAATTATCTCTTTCTTAGTGATATGTTTTTAGGAGTTAGTAACGCAACACAAAAGAACACCAGAGGGCGACGAAAAATATGCGATTTCGACTTTCGCCACGCGTAACACACGTCCGCGTCGTCAGGACGCGGCTACGGCATTAAATTTGAGGAGACAAAATTTGACACGAAGGAGTGCAGATATTTCCCTCGAAAACTCCGGGATGCCATAAAAATTTAAAGTAACAACGTTGAATTCCAGCAGAGAGGAGGACGGTTATCCCTCTCAAAGCGCCTGTAAAAGGACTTTTTTAATAGATAACCAAACAGAAAGCAGCACTCAGCCAGCCTACTATACGTAAGCGAGGCAAAAACCTCCGTTTAATCAAAGGTTTCTATCTAAATATGGTTAAATTCATTATTTTTAATAAAAAAATTATATTTTAGCTGTCAACTGTTTTGAATTTATATTGTAATATATAAAAATGTTCTTGTTTTAAGTTTCTATCTCACACAGACTACACTTTGAACCAGCAACAATACGCATGCGCTATTTAAAAAAAATTGTTTGTTGTAAACTGGCTGGTTGGGTTAAACAAAGGATCACCGGTAGAGAACGATATTCGTGCCTCCGGCGCTGTTATTCGGTGAAACTTCACGCCAATTCCATTATTTCCGTATCTAAGCTCCCTACAGTAAAGAATCTCATCACCAAGCTAGTTAATAATTTCAAGTCCATGCTCGAGGCAACTCATAGCACTCTATCTAGAGACATTTTGTAATTACATACCGTCAATTCCAACTACGTACACAGTGCCTCAACAAGTCACTCGTCTATGAATCTTTTTTATGTCTTTCCTTCGCGTGCATTTGATAAGTGAATTATCTAATATTCTTAATGTTTTACGGTGCAATATAATATGCAGAATTTCAAAATGATTAAAATATAAAATTAAAGTAAAAAATATTCATAAAGTGATGGAAATTGGTACTTGCAATCACAAAAATAAAATAAAAATGAAAACAACTGAAACAGAACATGATAAATACCAACCAAAAAAGACATAAAATTAGATAATTTAAAAAACGTTTATCGATATATTAGGGCCGTTTTTTCAACCTCATATGTCTCATGAAGAGAAGATGAAGTGATTGATTGAAAATTATTTCATAGCCAAATATTGAGAACATTTATGGTGTACCTACATTCGACGAAATCGCCTCTGCGATCGAGGGATTGGTCGTGGCTATAGACAAGTTTTTCTATACCTTCTTTATAGGATATTGCCACCAATGACTTCCGAGGAATTTTGCTTTTGTCCTGAAACTCATCGCCCATTTGAAAACGCTTCCCTCCTTGACACATCTTCATTTCAGCATAAAGATGGAAGTGACACGGTACTAGGTCGGCACTGCACGGCGGTCGATCGAAAATGTCCTATTGAAATCGCTCAAGGAGCAGTTGGGCTGCATCAGCGCTGAGATGACGGGCGTTGTCATGGAACAGAACACTTCCAGAAGTCATATTGTCTCTTCTTCTGTTTTGAATGGGAATGGACGTAATTTTTCTCACTGTTAAACTCTAGCCATATTGGTTCTAAGAAAAATTCTCTTTTATCGGTATAAAGGTCAAGACATGTCAATGCTGAAGGCGTTCGGCGCGTTTTCTGGCTGCCGCTCCGCAGTGCACTCTTGGTGGGAGAATCAATTGAGGCAGTGTAGTTACTGAGATTCCCACTAACCTTAAACTAACAACTTACGGTGAGAAATGACTTGAACGTGTGGTGCAGAGGATACGCAGTTGCCCCATCTGCGCAGTACCCGCCTGTCGCTTTTATGGTGTTTTTTTCCGAGCGGTCGGAGGTTGAAAAAAATCCGCCCTCGAATATACTGCAATAATCTGTTTTCGAACGAATAGGAAAACTTACTACTTCTACAGCCAAAAATCTAAACTTTAAGTTTATAGTAACACAAACATAATACTGCAGCCACAACTTGACCAATTACGCACAAAATTAATAAAATTATTAATTGGCTGGTTGGAGTGAATATGGTTTACCGGGACATATCCAACGCGCCTGCGGTCGGCAAATGATTAGTGAGTAACTTTTACGATGCCTTTCCCAATGTATTTACAGTGAATTAACATACAATGTATTTCCCAACGTTTTCCAATGTATTAAATGGAAATTTCTCTGCTCTTACTTTAAAATTAAGGCGGACAACGCAGTTGAGCCCGCAAGCGCTGTAACAAAAAGGTTTTTTTTTTTACAAATCTAATTTGTTTCCGGATTTTTGTGGCAACTATTTATACCACCTCCTGTACCCCCCTTCCCCTTTATATTTTATGTAATATTAATCCTTTACAAAATGGGGGGTTAAACATTGTATTCCTCCCTTAAAAACTTTTCTATTAGCTACAGTATCGTACGCAATAAAAAGCGAAGAAAAATGGTTATTTCAATGATTTTTTAAGTTTTTTTTCGATATTCACCCCATAATATTTTCAACCCCAGTCAAGTTTGTGTCTTTCATGACTCAAAACGTGAGTTTTTTTTTATCAGAAGCAGATAACATTAGTAAAATTCTTTTGCAAAGCGATAAGTTTATATATTGGGTTGGTTTCCCCAATTTAGGGGCTACTCGTAAAATGGATGGTGATAAAAAAGCAGAGGTCCTTTTCGAATCGCACCGCCACATGCACACCTCACGGTCATGAAATATTACGCATAATGACAAAATATAAGCGCACATTATGGCATGAATATGTGCACGTGTGTCCTGCTCTTGGTTTTGGAAAATTTAAGCTTGCCATTTGTATTGTACGTAAAAACACAAGATATGTACTAACAGTGTTCCTACATTATTTCCACGAGGCAATTGGGATTAATATTTCGCCCAAATTATTTATACTTTCAGATGCAATAAAATATATAAAAAAATCACGTTACAGTTTCAAAATTTAGAAGATATAATAATACATCACACATATATATATATGCGAACTTTACAGATGTAGACTTCGAAAGTGTCCGACAATTCCGCACATATCAAGTAGACGCACAGTTTTCCGAACTGCACCTTCAAGCTGAGAGTCCGCCAAGGTCCCATCCGAGCGCAATAGGGGTGTTAACCTCAAACGAAAATACCCATTTAAGTAGATGATAACGGTGAGGTTTGGCTAATAATTCACATTGGTGAAAAAATTTCTTCAATAGGAGCATTACATTTTCTTTAGTGCTCCGTTGAAATTTGTGCGCCTTTGAAACGGCCAGTTTCGGCGGGAAGTCAGGCTCGAATGGCTCTGACGTCACACACAGCTACTTCGCTGTCTGCACGCTTTCGGTGAACGCCGTTATCCGAGCCGTGCTTGAATTTGTGGATGCCGTGGTGAGAAATGCCTTCGGATTGTGGTTTTGTGAGGGCTAATTCTACTACTGTGCCTAAAATGAGTGCTCTGATGCTCATTTTTATCATGAATAAAAAGAGGTTAAGACAAGAAAATATCTAAATACGCAGTAATGACATTTTTAGCGCTCCGGAAATTCAAGGAGTTAAGTTAAGAGCAGGCAAGTTAGGGGTCAATGCATATTAATTATGATAGCACTGTTAAATATGTTAATCGTACTTATGAGTATATTTTGCATCAAATACTTAATTTTGTTACGATTTACTCAACCTTGGCTTCCATTTTTATTCGAATTATCCCCTAGTAAACGCTGAATGGTTCTGCAGGGGTACATTTCATATTATATCTTAAGTATTGTTGAGAGCAAAAGAGCGTATCCTCCGTCTATTTCATCTATTAAAACGATATTGTAAGTGTTTTCTTTCCCTTTTTAAGCAACTTATGGACCCAATACTTGAACGCACGTGACACAAATATGTTCCCACTCCTCTCCAAAACCCGCTTGATGAATTCAAGAGCCCATCGACTCGTAATATCATAAATCCATGTCACGCAATGCTCGTTTTTTTAGTTTTAAAGGCTTTTGATAATTTATAGCCTATAAAAACTTAGGTGACATTAGGGAACTAATACCGTAAAATAATCACCTTCGTTCGTCTCAGATTTGTCTGAATCATGATTATGGAATGGCGAATTATTGTCAATATTTATTCTTGTGAATGTTACTGCAAGGCCCACGCACCGATTTTGGACGGCCGGTAAAATACCGGCCGATAATTTACCGGTGAAGCGCTGCTTGCACACACGCCGGATTTTCATAGGTCAAAAGATAAGTTGCTTGGTTGTTGAGCTGGCGCAGGGGATCCGCAGTGGCATTGGCCGGTAGCTAACAGACTTGTTACCAGTGCCGGTGCGCGGTCGGTCAGTGTGCAATCTCCCATGCCCTTCCATTGTTCACCATTGGAATGTTGACGGCCGTCCAAAATCGGCTTGTGCTTTGGGTCTAAGGATTGAAAACTATTTCAGCGCTGCCAGAAAAGAATACGGCGATTCAGCAGTTAGCTATATCCAACTTAAAAGAGAATAATATATACACTATGAAAGGAACAGTTTGTCCTGAGCACAAAATCAGAAGAAACCACAGCAAAAATAAATTTTGACACTTATTCTTCCGCCATACCCAGAGGAAACAAAATTTACAAATTCATATGGTTCACAAGGTACTAAATACTTGATGGCATTACATTTTTTATATACTCACTCCATGTCAAAGCTTGATTTATTGGATCAGGGGGCTTTTAAATTTGGATTTCAAAACATTCAATTATATACTGTACATTGCTGTAATTGGCTTGAAAAGACAAAAGTAGATCAAATTTGTTATGCTTCGGAAGAAATATTAAAATTTTTAAGCAATCTGAAATAAGAGGTAAAGTTGCGTGGATAGTAGAAGGAACTCTTGTCTTACTGATTTGTAATTGGTCTCCTAATCTCTTTAAGTTGTCATTTAATTTAATGGCGATGGAAATGTCTCTTGGTGGCAGTCTTAAATATTCCAGAGGGCAAATCAATGACGTACATTGGATCATTTAGGTATTCCTAAGTACCTCTTGGGGTAACTTCATTATTAAGTCAGTTATATTATTGTTTTCACCAACTCCAAAACTCTCGGCTGAGAATGTGCTCGAGAATATTTCATCAATAAACATTATGTTTGGTTACTGTATGGTAATCTCTGGTGAATTAAATCTAAGACTAAGTTAGCATCAATTAACTTCGGTGCTCATTGAATAGTAGCATAAATATTGTTCTTAATCTTTTGTAAATGATTTCCCTTCAAATAACTTAAATTTAAATTGTTTTCGTCCGTACGACTTATTTTGGAAGACAGCAAGTGAAACAACAAATCACGTTAACTGACGTTGTGATGCTGGCATTTAGTATAAATTTAACACTAGCATTAAAATAATCTTCACAGCAATAATAAGATGTCTTGCCGTTGATGTTTTTGGTCATCTCGCATTGCTGCAGTTAACCATTTCCTTCGCACACGAGAATTAAGAGGCACAGCAATAAAACGTTTTCCCGTATTTCTTATTGTGGTAGAATTACAAAGCGGTAGAAAGTAATTTAGTATATACGCCTTCTTCCTAATGTCCTCTATTTTCACCCTCGTTGTTTCTTCTCTGACCCAGGATCACAGGTTTTTCGACGGGGTTGACGGGTTCCGCGAGAAGTTCGCTGTGTGTGACGTCAGCATGCCTTCGGCAACCTTCGTGCGCTTTCGGAGCGTTTGAGCCGGCCCTCGGATTCCACACTTTTCGCTTAGCCTTTTTGGGATTAAATTTTTGGATAGAAAAGCGCTGAAACTGCCGCCGGTATCCCCTCGGTGTGCACTTTCATTTAAGACAGTAAAAAAAAAATGGTGAACAACCCTATTCTTCAGGCGTCGCGTCGTTCGTTTCGTCAGCTCACAGGTGGTAGGGGAGGGTCGCCCCCCCCCTCTTCCGCCTCCTCTGATTGGCTGCACGGGAGGAGGGGAAGTTTGAGGGGAGGGAGCGTAGTAGAGTGTATTCCGATTCATTCGCTGCTCGGCGGAGCTGCGTCGCGCGTGTAGCGGGAAAAGTTGCTGTACAGAGAGGCCCACTCGACTCGACGCGCGCGGTCCTTACGTACGTGCTTATTATACCCGCTCCTTCCGTGTGTTTGACCACGGTGCATTCTCCGCGAATTCGGCGTGCTGCTGTCATCCGTGGTACCGCCTCCCCTCGAATAATTACTTCCGTGCACGTCCGCGATCTGATTGCGGCTGCACGGCACGCCCCCTTTCGGCCTCAAACTCGACCACGCCGTGATCTGAAAGGCCTTTTACAGTAGCGCATCCTGATTTCCGGAAGAAATGAATGATGTGAGTTTTTTTGACCTCGTGGAAACTTTCGCGAAGGATTGACTTCCGAAAAGTTTTCGAACCGGTCCTGAGACGTCACGTCGCCGAAAATTCCGATGACCATGAAACACTTTTCGGAATACGGAATCGTCGATTGGACGGCTTCAGGAGAGGTGAAAAATGGTTGCTGGCAAAAATCAGCTGATTTTGAAGCGCGGAAGCAGATTGCGCAACAATTGTGTGAAGCTGGCAAGTAACGTGGTGCTTAGCAACAATGCCTGATTATCAACCACGTTCGCAACAACCGACTGTGAGGTGTGCATTGTAATCGGCGTACTACTGGGTGTTGTATTGGAGCGCTTTGGAGTGTAAACCGTCAAATACAGTTCATGTTCCTAACTTCCTGTTCTTCTCTTATGGTGTTCTTCGGTGAAACCCCGCTGTGATCGACATCCAGTGTCTTACCACTATTGTGTGCATTGAGGAATCAATTGAATGCTTGTGGTGGTAATCGAAGGCGACAATGAAGGCCCCAACCGACTACGGGCGCCAGATTGTTGCCCTATAGAGAAACCGAAATTCTATCTTAATGACTTTGCTTTTCCTCGTTCTTGGGAATTCTTTGATAGCTATTGTTGTGGCGGAATAAAAAAGTTGTACTGTAAATGCTTGGCCTATGCAATTCACCCTATTTTTTAGCCATTGTCTTACCTATCTCTGAAATCTATGAGAGTGCTGTGAGAATCAATGCAAACCACGCACAGGACGCTGATGACATCTTAAAGGCCGTCTCGCGCTGATGTTTTTCTCCCGGCGAGGGCCCCTAGGACCTATAAAGGGCCCATAATTATAGGTCTACTTATGAAACGTACAGAACGATAAGTACTCGCAATATTTAGTTGCCGAAAAGAACGAAAACCCTTTCTAAAGGAGCGATAGAAAAGTTTAATATTGGTGTACTATTGTCAATCATCCCCGAAATTGCTTTCTGCATTTAAATATTCACTTTCTCCATTGCGATATTTCCCTGCTCTTTCTCGGTGGAAACTTATGTATGGTCTATGCGATCAGCAATTGCCTTCTCAGTAGCTTCGCCTAGGAATAAGTTTGAACAAAAAATTTTCGTCAAAAAGTATAATAATCATAAAGTATAAAAGTCATTGAAATAGTATTTATTTTACTGTAACTGAAAAGCCATATCCGCGAGATATCTAATTTCAAATTCGTCGCGAGAGAAAACCTGTAATATTTAACCTTTCCATCGCAGCGAAGACCAAATTTGCGAAATTTAAGAAATTAATCAACGGTGGCCATTGTGTTAAGTCTAGGGTGTCATTCATTGATTGCTTTATGAGTTCTCATTGGATAAAAGAGAAGCATGGCGTTGATAACTCATCAATCTTTCTTTTTGAAAGTTATCCAGACTGTTCCGATTGGCTTTCATGTACTTCTACGAGATTAGTTTTGACAGTTTGAAGTTCTTCAGTCTTCTGAGTATCACAGTTAGTGACTTCTGAGTTGAAGAGACATTCCCTTCTAACTTAGGAGGTCCAGGAAACTCGTTGGAAAGTGATTCATTACCTAGGCGCTGAAATCGTATTTCACGAGGAGCGGATCGAATTAGCCAACGCAGAAAGCTAACGCTATGACGAGCCGAAAATGGAAGTCCAATCTGATTGGACTATACTTCGAGAATCCCATCTTGCTAATGGTTTAGCGATGAGAGTTTTCTCGACTGATGAATCCATTACGATGCAAAATTGCGTACCCTCTGTGATTCGAGAGCAAAGTTTTTGAGTGACTAACCTTGTCCTCTGATGTTATTTTCGTGATACCTTTATCTACAGCCAGTCTGCAGAAATTTTAAGGCACAGATTCATCTGACGAACATTTGATCTACCGGTCATAATCCTAAATTGTGTAACCGTATCTAAATTATTATTAGAGCATAAACTTTCATCGCTGATGATTAGAACCTCACCGTCTTGTGGTGGGGTATTTGTATTTTTTTTCGAAAAAAACATCTCTTTTCGGGTATTGCCATGTTTTTAAAACATTTGTTACTTTGATTAGTAACTCGTTTTCTTGGTTCACATGTTCTACGAGCATTTAATGACGCCAGTGTAACCATGTTGAAGCTACTGCTAGTGAATCCCCACCTATCCACATGTTAAAGGGTCAATCGCTAATCTGACGTTCTCTGTCTGGCGTCATTCTAGTGAAAGCTCCTGTTATTCTAAGCAGAGCTGGCTAACTATTGGGTAACTTGCGCGGGAACTTTGGCTAGAGCTTTCATTAAAGTAGGTAAACCTTAAAGTGCTACATAATGGTTCGGACCAGGTGTCAGTGCAAACGATTTCTGTTTCCAACGTCTTGGGTGAAATGTTAATTTACTTGTGATCACACTAGTATCTCATCAAAGCGAAGGACGCGTTCAGAAAACAATTGAATGGCGCCAGGGAAGCCGCCTTGAAGAGCCCATGCTTGGGCCTCTACTTGCCTGTAGATACCCCTTGATGGCCTTGCGCTGAAGGGGCCAGGCCTCTTCAATTTCTTCACCACCTCGGATTCTCTTCAGCGTGTGTCGGTGGCAGCGATGGAGTCTGGGAGTGAATCAATCGAGGCGTGGTCTCCCGGCAACAACAACAGCGACAGCAACAACAATAACACCGGCAACAATAGCAACGGCAACAATGGAAGCGGAACAACTTTCGACTCGTCCGATGAATACGTCTTCGATCGCCCGGACGTCCAAATCGTTTTCGCTGTGCTTTACACTCTTGTGTTCTGCTCCTGCTTCTTCGGTGAGTCACTCTTACATTTTTTATATTCATATATTTATTTACGATATCTACCATTTTACAGTTTTTAGGATAAACGAATCAACGATGTTCGCATTTTGTGAATGTAATTTTTTATCATTTTTCGATGTCTGTTGGTTGTTCTACAGTAGTTTCCTTGACTTCCTTGTCAGGATCTTCAGGCCGAAAGTGATGGTTCTTGAGTTTTTTTTAATATCTTTACCCTCTAATGTATTTTGGTGACATAATGAAAAGGAAAAATTTTGGAATTCGGCGTGAATTTGTTAAATTAAGAACTAGGTTTCGACGTGGTTACCAGGTGATGACGAAACTTAGGTCGTGAATTAATAAATTCATCTGTTCTGAGAACAGTGTTTGTCAGTTGTACTGCAATAAACGAATGAAAGAATCAAGGATGTCCGCATTTTTCTCGTATTCGTTCGGTAGTTTCGGTTTACATTAGTTTCGCTGACTATATATTCAGCATCTTTAGATCTAAAATAATAGTGCTCGGTTCTTGAGTGTTTATTGTCCTTACCCATTGGTGCCATTTTGGTGTTATAATGGAAAGTAAAAAAATTTGGGAATCCAAACGAATTTATTAAATTATAACCCAAGTTTCGAAGTGGTACGTCATCATCCGGTCGAAACATAGTTCGTGCTTTAATAAATTATTGGGGAATAATAAAGTTTTTCTTACTTTTCATTATGTTTAAGTCAGCTACATAAAGTCGCGCACGAGAAAACGAATTTTGGTGGTACCTTTAATTATACGTAATCAGTAGTATTTTCAAATTAGGAACAGATTCGTCCGGCGAACACTTGAAATATCGACCACAATCGTAAATTGTATAGCCAAATCGAAATGATGGGTCACGGTCAAGGTTTCAGTCAGCGGCGTACCTAGGGGGGAAGTCCGGAGGGTCCGAACCCCCACCCCCGAAATATGAAAGCACAATTACTTTGGTAGTGAAGTCTGTTCGGGTGCTCCATCGGGTTATCTCCTTCATGGCTGCCGACGTTTCGGGGTACGAGTCGTACTTCATTCTCAGGGCTGAATGTCGTTTCTCGGAAAAAGTTCGTCTTATAAAGCGGTGCCCGGATCTAAAGATCCCTCTGATTGGTCCTTGGTATCAGCCAATCGGATTCTATGTAATACGGGTTTCCAGACGTTACTGAGGGAGTAACCACCATATCTATTGAAGTTCTTGTCCGTTATCCGGATCTCTATGGCCTCCTTCGTAATCCTTTCCTAACATTTCTCCTCTTGAGAGATGATCTTCACATCTTCCCAATGAATGGCAGGGCTTTGGTTGATGCCGTGTTCGGCCACTGCAGATTTTTCAGGTTGACATAGCCTTGTTGAGGTGGCTTTGATGTTCCTTTATTCTCGTGGCAATTGTCCCGCCAGTTTCACCCAAGTAAACGTCTCCACACTCGTATCCCGAAACGTCGGCAGCCATGAAGGAGATTACCTGATGGAGCTACCAGCATACGCCGGGAAAGCATCAGATCTTTTTTCACACAATTACTTTGATTCTTTGACAAATGAAGTTTTCATGATATTGAAAAGTGTTAAAATTAGTTTAAAACTCTCTACTTAGTACCCTGTTTTTCAAGAATTTCCCCCCTGATTTTGTACCCCCCCCCCCCCCGAATGAAATTCCTGGGTACTCCACACTGGTCTCAATGCTAATTATTACTACCCCACTATCTTATTGAGGGGGATAATTGTTTTCTATTTCCTTAAAAATCACCTCCTTTCGTCGATTGTTATTTTCTGAGAACAGTGGTTGTCAGGATACTGCAATGAATGAATAAAAGAATCGAGGATATCCGCTTCTGTTGGTCTTTTTGACATTAGTTTCGCTGAGATAAATGTTTTATTTTTCGTTAAAAAATCACCTCCTTTCGGCTATAGGTATGTTCTGAGAACAGTGGGGGTTCGGATGCTGCAATAATCGAATCGAGGATGTCCGCATTTTAAGATTATTCGTCCGCGACTGTTAGTTTATTGACAATAGTCTCGCTGGATACCGTGTCAACGTGATCAGGTCTTACGTGATGGCGTTAGGTTCTTCAATTTTTGTACTATCCTTACCGTCTGGTGTCATTAAAGTGATGTTCTGAAAGATAAAAAAAAAAACTTTTTAATTTCTATGAACTATGATCAAGGTTTCGACCTGGCACTCTTTGATCTGGTGACCAGATGCCCTGTCGAAAAGGAAGCGTTCGGGGAAGTGTCCGGGTAGTGTTGCGGGAGTGTTCAGGAAGCGTTTAACGGTACGTGAACGCTTCCCGGCAGCTTCCCGAACACTTCCTCAACACTACCTGACTGTCGACCCTTCGCTTGCCGAACACTTCCTCGCCACTTCGTGGTTGAAACACTTCCCGGACGTTTCCCCGACACTCCCGGAACGCTTCCGAAGCGTGGGAAACACTTCCTCGACGCTCGCTGGACGTTTCCCCGACACTCGACCGCGACCGTTGTCGACACTCCCCGAACGCTTCCGAAACACTTCCGCGGAAGCGTTCCAAGTGGGCCATAATCTGCTTCCCGAACACTTCCGC
This sequence comes from Ischnura elegans, assembly GCF_921293095.1. Taxonomy (NCBI): domain Eukaryota; kingdom Metazoa; phylum Arthropoda; class Insecta; order Odonata; family Coenagrionidae; genus Ischnura; species Ischnura elegans. Next base: position 79,853,595 of record NC_060257.1, read on the forward strand.
GACACCTCCTCAACGCTACCCCAACACTTGCCCGCCACTTCCCGAACACTCCGTCCGACGCTTCCCCAACACTTCCTCAACACTTCCGTTTCGCCTGGGTGATGACTTGCCACTTCGAAATCTAGTTCATTCTTTAATTAATTCATGTCGAATTGTATTGTTTTTCACTTTTCTTTATGTTTAGTCGATTCCATAAAGTCACGCCGTTACAATGAAATAGAAAATATATGTGACCACTTTACTTATAAATCCTCACGTGTCTTCATTTCTGCCCTTTGCATTCAGCAGCGATAAAACATGTCCTTCCACGATTACTATATTGGCTCATGTCGTTTCCAACACAGGTTTTTTTATAGTAAGGTTCATATAGTTTTTAGTAAGCTTTTCTATATTTTTAAAAGTAAGCTATCGTACAACAGATTTAGATCTACGTAGCATTTAAATGCCCTACCTTGGTGAAAATGGTTGTTTTCGCCATAAATCTTATAATTTTAAGCTCTAATTTATGACTTAATAGAGTGATTTTTATGTGCGCTAAAAACAGTGACAACTCAAGTTTTTTTTGATTCTATGGAAGATGATTTCTCAGGGCTAACGGCCTTCTTGCAATCATGTATTTCAAACAATGCCATTTTCACTATTCCTCACCATTGTTGTAGATTCCTCATTAGTCCTCACCATTATTGTAGATTCACCTAATTAACCTGATTTCTATTTTCTCCGAAATTATACAAGTGTTTGATTTTTTGTTACTCTAAAGATTCATTGTTGTTATTTGGTTGGTGGCATTAATGTTTGAAGATAGACAAAATCAGTCATCATTAAAGGCTATATGGCTTTCCTACCGAGTAAATTCTCTCATAACGTCGAATTTTGAGGTCTTCCGCGGTGTTGGTTTTCGGCTATTATGAAAGAACTTGGGAAGCGGGTCAGAAACTCGAGTAGCCTTTGACGCAGTAAGCCGGGAAATCAGCAGAGCATAGTTCAATAGAAGTCTTGTTGATGCTTAACGGTTCTTCCTGCTGCTCGATAAGTTTTCAACCAATGTTGCTTATTGCGCAACTAGAATTTACCTGTTTCAGATGTTTTTGTGATCAAGGCTCCAAATTTATTGACCCTAATATGTTGCATGTCCCTTCACATTATTTTCACGAGCATTGACATTTAAGTAGGGCTTAAAAATGTAGCCATTTTTATTGTTCTCTTCAGCTTCAGTTCAAAAAAATTAATCCTACGACAGAGGAAAATGTACCGATTTCTCTTTTCGGATCAAAGATTCTATGTCAGCTTAAAGGACGCCGAGGGGATGAAATTTACTGGAAATATGTGGAAAAATATTCATTTTTAACTGGAAATTTATGGCAAAAAATGTTTTATAGCCTCGCGGAATTAAAAAAAAAGCGGAAAGTATAGTTTTTTTTATTTTTTGCAAAATAGCGTCGCAAAAATGTGTTAACTAACCTCATATTTGGGTTCAGTGGCCCAACAACTCTTACAGTAAGAAATTAAAGCTTTTTATACGTCTTCGGGTAAAAATACTTTTTACAGTTCACTTTTATTTGGAAAGATACGGTGCAGCAAAAAAGTGAATCGAAATGAAATATAATTTATTTAAACCGCTCACTCCCTTAATGGTGAAAGTACCTTGCAAACAAAAGTTGATCTGATAATGATGGTCTGCGTTTACACGTATTATATATAACTTTTGCCATAAATTGAGTTAGAAATTTAAAATGGTAACTGGTGATTTCAAACTTAACTATGTGGATACCTGCCGCTATGGAAAATGAAAGAATCCACTTTTTTAGGTTCACTAATAACTAAGTGACATAAATTAGCTACTTCTCCCTTATTAGATCCCATTAAGAATACGCTGCCAGTGTTTTGGATCCTCATGAAATAGGCTTAAAAACAGAGAACGCGTGCAAAGAAGAGCTGCCAGGCACGTGGAAAGTCTTTACGATAGTCTTGTTAGTGTAACTGAGCTCTTAGATAAACTCGGGTGGGAATCTATGTCAGACCGTATATTGAAAAATAAACAAAACCTTTTAGATAAATTCAAGAGCAGCGTCTTTTCTAACGATGTTAGCCATATGTTTCGAACGCCAACATACTACTACGGAAGATCAGATCATATAAATAAAAAAAAGAGATTGACTGTAGAACAGACAGATTCAGATTGTCTTTTATTCCACGATCAATATGTGACTATAACGGCAACGTTAGAACTCACCATTAGATTAGATGACGCCTATTGTAGCCTACTAACTTATGCATACCTTAATGCATCCTTCTGAATAATCTTGTTATTTCTAACAACATCTTTTCTGTGTTCTATTTTTTTTGGCAGATAAAATTAATGAGTAGTTCGCAAGTTTTGCCTTTGAATGTGTGCGGCAGCATAATTTGTTCGTATGCGTTACGTTTTTGGACGCTGTGGTGTGCATGTGTGAATCCTATAGCATGCTGCATGCTAGTGATTGATCAACCCCCGCCAAACACCTTAGAGGTGGCTAGCAGGGTATTATACGGATGTAAATGTAATGTATTTGAAAAGCACGACCTGTGTTTCATAACAGTTATCTTACAATGTAGCTATATTTTAAAGTCAGAGGCCGTTCTTTTTAAAATACCTATATTAGTTAACCAACAAAGCTTTTTCTTCCATTTTCCAAAAAAATTTCCGTTTTATTTCGATACCTTTGACAAGAATAAGAGGCTCTAGATGGTTCTTGATTGCTTCCCGGATGAAGAGGATCTGCGTTCCATTGAGAGACACCTCGTAATGGGAATTGGTTTAATTAATCGATGGCTGCCTCATCGATAGGGAATCTAGATGGGACACGAGATAATTGCGTTAATTACGAGATCACTGGTGATGGGTTGACAGATGTACGTACAACTTCAAAAGTGTTCTTGCGTGGATTTGGAGACGCTGCGCAGAACCGTAAAAAGCTAGCCAAAACCTCAAAGACGATTTTTTTAGCTATGAAGTTGAAACTTCGCATACATATTCTCAAATAATTTGTGCATAACATTCCAGATTATTTATTTCCTGTATTTTCACGTTAACAATATTACTTGATTTTTTCTGAAAATTTCCAATAAGTCACTGACGTGGTATCAGTCACTTCGCGGAAGTCCGTGGCATTATCTACTTTTTCACTACGTTTATGTAAAAAAATGGGCTGAAAACATGCTCCGCCATTTTGTTAAATATCTATGGTTGTTGATGAAACAAAATCTTTGAAAACCCTTCAAATGGAAGAAAAAGAAATGTCGATTAACATGGTATAACGTTTTTGACGATAAAACTATTCATGAAACCACTGCACGAGGATAAAGTTGGCAATTTTCAGAAAAAAAATCGAGGGTGGTCGTTTTTCGCTTAATTTGATCAACTTTGACCTCACATATATTCTTAACGTGAAAAAACAGGATAAAAATAATCTGGAAAGTTATGCACAAATTATTTGAGAATAGGTATGCGAAGTTTCAACTTCTTAGCTCAAAAAAATCGTTTTTGAGGTTTTGGCAGCTTTTTTCGATTCCAGCCCACTGTGCGCTGTTGCAAAGTACGTCAAATGCGCAACACAACTTCCAGTTTACAGGGTATTTCTGGAGGAATCTGCAGTATTTCAGGAGGTGTTAAGGGTACAATTTTAAGCATTTTTTGTCCGATAAACATGGGGCAGCAACTCTTTAGTTACTGAGATATGGCAACGCAAGCATTTTTGGATTCACTTTGTAGTTGCCATGGAAATGGCTTTTCTTGGGTATCCAACCTTTTCGACATTTTATTTACTACTCCGGAGTTTAAGGGCATTATATAATAAAGATAGGAGGAAAATGTGCGAACAACACGACTGAAACAATTGTTTTCAAAATGGGTGAGATAGCGCATTTTTATTGTTGATAATCCCTCAAAGCAGTCGTTCAATTAAGCTGAAAGATTAATTGTTTTTAACTACCTCCTGAAATACCCACCATATTGGTCTTAGTTATGACAACAAAGGATTCTCGATGAAGCCTCTGAATGATTTACATCCTACCCACGGACATCCTTTTACTTAAGAATTTCAGAGAAAGCTATATCTGTCCCAAATTCAATTTTTCGCTCTTGCTATACAAAGAACGCAAAGGACACCTACTCATTAAAGGAAGATTTTACTGAAGGAAAGTCATTTCCTTTGCGCGAAGTGGAACCTGTTGGAGGTTATGTTCCAGGCAGGATTGGTTTATAAAACGAAACGAAAATGTTTCGTTACGACCCGGAGCGAAATGAAAATACGAGACCTACTGTCTGTAAAAAAAAGCACGATACTCGAGTTTGAGGAGCTCTAGCGTCTAAATGAAGCAATCGATTTCAATGCAATAAAAAGCATACGAAAGAGAATTTAGTTCTACGTTATAGCATGTACTTTAAAAATTCTTCGGCTCAATAGTATGTCCTGTACTTAATTTTCTCTCAAAAAAGTACCCGTTTTTTGCGCGTAAAATCAAGGTGCCCAACTTTGAGCGCTTGGCATTCCCGTAGTTTTCGTTCCTATAACTTGAAATTTTGGTATAAAGAAGCCACATCTATTACTTCGCTGAGGTTTGCGTTGTTTACAACAGCTCCGTTAATTTTTGTGGTATAAACAATTTATTTTCAGAAAACTGCTAGTAATAGATGTGGCTTCTTTGTATCAAAATTTCAAGTTATAAAAACGAAAACTACGGGAATGCCAAGCGCTCAAAGTTGGGCACCTTGATTTTACGCGCAAAAAACGGGTACTTTTTTGAGAAAAAATTAAGTACAGGAAATACTATTGAGCCGAAGAATTTTTAAAGTACATGCTATAACGTAGAACTAAATTCTCTTTCGTATGCTTTTTATTTCATTGAAATCGATTGCTTCATTTAGACGCTAGAGCTCCTCAAACTCGAGTATCGTGCTTTTTTTTTACAGACAGTAGGCTTATTTTCGTTCCTGAAATGAATTAAAATAACCAAGGAGTTTAGTTTCGACCCGGGACGAAACTTTACTCACAGGAACGAAACTAAATTAATCAAAATTCCGCTGCTCATAATTTAGTTTCGATCCCAGAAGTTGAGTGGAGGAGATAAGAGGGAATAGTTTCGACCCATTACGTTTGAAATGCGTGTAGAGAAGTTAAAACATTGAGCTTAAAAATCGAATGGCCAGTTTGCGTTCACCGTTCTCCTGTTAGTGGTAAACATATGAGTGTCCCGTGCATCTAATGGCGGTAGGCCGAACCTCTACTTCATACAACCACAGTTCATACTCGGTGTGTGGTTGTATTCAACGGTGTTCGGCGAGATGTTGTGGAACATAATGATACAATGGTAAATGAAGAGCAAACTTAGTGCATGTCCACAGTAATTTTATTTGGTACGACGCGTTTCAGCGACCTTACTTCGCTATCATCAGGTACAAAATGCCATATTTTCGTCAAGAAGTCATATATATATACAATCATGCAAATGGGAGGGGTATATTAAATATATATCCGCCGACTCATAAATATACCCCTCCCATTTGCATGATTGTATATATATATGACTTCTTGACGAAAATATGGCATTTTGTACCTGATGATAGCGAAGTAAGGTCGCTGAAACGCGTCGTACCAAATAAAATTACTGTGGACATGCACTAAGTTTGCTCTCGGTGTGTGGGTCGAAACTAACCTGTTTGAAGGTAAAACACGTGGTCCCTCCGGTGCAAAACATTATCTATGTTTCGTTTCTCCCCAGAGTTTTAGTTTAGTTTCACCCGATGTAGTTTTGACTCCGCTTTCGTTTCGACCCTGATTTTAGCTCACAGGATTTAAATCCATTTCGTTTCGTATCTACATTTCGCTCCCGGGAACGAAACTTTTGAAATTTTACTGGTTTTGACTTTTGTTTAGTTTCGATCGCCATCCCTGGTTCTACGACCTTCTTTTAAAACTTGTGAAGGATTTGAGCGGTCTCGAGAATTGGGGATTTCAATAGTTTGAAAGGAAGAAAACCTGCGTGGTAGAGGAGAAGACTTTCAAGGTCAAGACCATAAGTTCCAGCGGCTAATGAGTAAGTCCTAAAAATATCCTGCTACCAAAGTAAGGATGTCGATCACGTCCTCTATATATTTTGGAAGAAAGCTCTACCAAAGAACAAAGTAATTAGTTGGCCTAAATTTTTGTTTGAACGGTTATCACCTCCGGTAACTGAAACTATTGCACGTATTTATTGACAGTTTAGTTTCCAGTTTAGATTATTATTCCATAATTTATTGACAGGGAAATTAAATACTTTACCATGAGAAGTTCTCAAAAAGAGTTAAAAATAACCTTCCCCGATCCAAATATTCGCAATTCCACTATTACAATCACCAAATTCAAATAATTGAATCCTTATATTGAAAAAAAAATTCTATACTAAAGTTAATAAAGGCAACCAAGTGGTTATCTTCGGTAAGACCAACTATTTGTAAGAGTCATTGTTTACTCCGAGGCACTTCCAGTAGATTACGGGACGATTTGGTGAAACTGAATTCACTGCCACTACGAATTCGTGAATCATGGAAGCGCCTCGTTGTTAACTAATTGTTAGATGAGTTTGAATCTCCATGGTGGGCGAATGTTGGAGTAAAGGGGGACAAGGTGAATTCAATGGTTTAAAAAAAATTTATTCTTTATTTCTGTAGTCTCAACCCTTCCATCATCTCACACCTCGCAGAGATTATTACTTATACCTGATAACGCGGATTTTTTCTCGAAAAGGAGTCTCAAAATAAATATATCTGACGAAATCTGTCGTGAATTTTTTTTTCTCAGCAGATAGTGTTGACGAGTTCATATCTAATCAAAAGAGTGTTTTGCTTTTTTTTTAAACAAAAGCCTTGGAGTTCAACCTCATTAAGTGGAGCTTTTTTCAGTCAAACGCGAAAGCAATCAAATTAGAGCTGGCGACGATTATTTTTTTTTCAGTCAAAGAGTTAAATCATTCGAAGGCTTTTCGTAGGTTGAATGGGGTAGGCAGTGAACGGTGTAGGGTTAGCAGTGCTTCTGTCGAGGTGAAGTACATGTCACCAAATCACAGCTTTAAACGTTAATGGAAGGAATAGAATTTTAACTTAGTGAAACATGACAGAAATTGGAACTCCAAGCAAACATAAATTTTCATCAAACACGCTTTGAAAGTGTTTTCGAACTCCAAGGATTTCCTTTGTCAGCTTGATTGCGCTTCAGCGATGATTACCTACAACTAAAATTAAATTAATTATTTCTTTTAAGAGAATGGTCTATCGTAGATGAACTTGATGATAAAGAGATTTCTGATTGAATACATGGGAGGAAATGTATTATGGATCTTTTGAGTCATTTGGCGGTTCAGTCATTTCGAGCGTGTCTATCATGTACTTTCCGGCGGGCATGAACGCACGGCACGGCTACGTACCAGGCACGTAGCAAGAAGGTCCACGTAGCCCCGCGAAATTTTTCCTTTGTTGCGACTGCCCGTATTATATCCATCAAAAGCATGCTCTGAATTTCAAAGTTGTTTGCTGACATCAGCGTCTCACTTTGAAATTTTCTCAAATTTGGATAATATTAACTACTGCCACCGGTGCACTTAAGTATGTTTTTTAAATATTAGGCGTATATATTATTAATTATAATTTAACTTTATTCCAATCGTAAAATTACAGCATACCCTTTACAAAACCATGGAGTATATATAGGTACACCATATGAACCTGCTTTGGAGCTACCATTATTGATAGGTCCAATAGAACTGTTGCAATACTATAAAATTTTTCTTTTCTTCAATTCAGTCCTAATTTTTATTTTCTTACCGTTTGTGCATTAAGTTTTAAAAATCCAGTTATTTTCAATGCATAAAAAACTAACACACATGACAAATAACTTGCTTTTTGAAAAACATAGCAATTGCACGTACAAAAAAGTTATTTCATCATGTTATTTCGGAAACAACGGGCGAATGAAATCGTTTCAGGCTTGAAGTGGTGAAAATGCGATATATCCCTCTTGAAATATAAACAACGATTGATAATTTCCACACATGAATATACAACTCCTCTACCGACCATGGTATCGACTATCTATGTCATTTTCAAGGTAGTTTCGGTGGATTTATATTTTATAGTGTGGAAATTACCACATGTTTTTTATATTTTATTGTTAATATTTTGTCCGCATCTCAGGTAAATGAGGATGGGAAATATTTTTTTGAGTGTTTTATGAGGAGACCTATCAGTAAGCGCCTTAATTAAAAATGTAACGGCGGGCGAGTTCTTCAAAGTGGAAATGGGTCTAAAGATTTCCGGTGATCTTCATGCTGGAAAAGGAGGCGCGACATACGGGCATTGAGTATAAAATTCCAGGGAAAGAGTCTCAAATGTTGTAGTCATCGGAGTCTCTAGGAATCTAATGAACATTTTTTTTCAAAAAGTGAGTCCTTGAAATTCATGGGAATAATTAAGGAGCTTTTACCACGCTGTCACGGTACAAATGTCTGCAAATGTGACTATGTAGACCGCGGCGCGTTAATTAAATCGGCCGTGTTTGAGAAACACCAATTGATTTCAATGCTCTTTGATTGCGCGAAATTTATTGTGTCCAATTGAAATCAGGCTTCTAATTTGCACATTGGAAAAAAATTGCGGTTACGTATCTCGTTCAGTTGGAATTTTTTCCTTTATTTTGCGGAAGTAGTGTTTTTTTCAGTTTAATCTCATGGGAGATGAGATGGTGATTTTTTTTAGATAAAAAGACGCAGTCACTTCAAAGAGTATAGCGTTTGAGTGATGAGCTCTTAGCAGTCAGTCATCAGTCGATTCCGCAGCGCTTCTTGGAGAATTAACAAGGTTTGGGTTTGAAGGATTATGAATCTTTGATTTTAAGGTATCACGCATCCAAGATGGCGCTGGGCGCATTAACAAATGACAACACGCTATGCGCATGGTATAATAAACTATTTATTAACCTTTAACATAAAACTGTACATCACCAAAAACACCAATGGAAGCAGAATCAGGGGTCAATTTACTTTTACAAAATACAATTAAACGATCTTCAGGTTTAAATTTCATACACCTCTTAGAAGTTAATACATTTGAAGAAACATTGGTACAATGTTCCTTTTGATAAGATTGAAAATTATTCATTTGAATAGTTTTATAACACAATACATCAGATGCAGGAAAACTTTCCAAGCGGAAAACTTTCCAAGACAGTACAATCATCAAGGATTGTACTGTGTTGAAGGATAATCATTCTGGAGCTGTTAATGTTTGGGTTGCTGATACCATTGGAACTCTCTTTGGATTTAAGTATACCTTTGCTGTTGGTAATGATCATAATGCTCAAGGTTCATATTGACTTACTATCTGTTTTGCAAGGATCCCTAATAATGTTACCATGAATATTGGTGGCTTGGAAAGTTTTCCTGCATCTGATGAATTGTGTTATAAAACTATTCAAATGAATAATTTTCAATCTTATCAAAATGAACATTTTACCACTGTTTCTTCAAATGTATTAACTTCTAAGAGGTGTATGAAATTTAAACCTGAAGATCGCTTAATTGTATTTTGTAAAAGTAATTTGACCCCTGATTCTGCTTCCATTGGTGTTTTTGGTGATGTACAGTTTTATGTTAAAGGTTAATAAATAGTTTATTATACCATGCGCATAGCGTGTTGTCATTTGTTAATGCGCCCAGCGCCATCTTGGATTTTCTGGACTTAGAAAAATTTAATGTTAATTTAATGATAATTAATTGTAATTTGATGTTTCGTGGCTAAGTGAAAGAAATAGCGGAAACGACTCATATTTCTACAGCAAATTGTCTATAGCAAGGGTCTTCAACTCGCAAGCCAGATGCGGACCCCGTCGAATTTCTTGCAACCCCTAGAGACTAAAGATAATAAAATTCATTAACTCTTGATTAACTTTGTGGTATTCCATTATAAGTTTTCTTATATATCACACAATTACTTATACCACTTCTTTTTTTACAGAGCGCGAACCGGGTTTCACTGAATTATCATCATCTTCAGGCGCAAATTATGATATGTTTATCTTACTATTGTTACCTAGTTACTTGATGAATTTTAAAAAGGACGCCAGAATGGTGGAAAAGGATGGGTAAAGATATTCATTTGTAAGAGTACTGTCCTGACTTTCAATGATTTTTAAAATGTCTAACTGCTCTCAAGAATCCAATTCACGGCGGTCATTGTAAAATTTCAAAATATTCATTTTAAAATCGCTCCTATGGCAGTTGCATATTAAGTGTTTAGAAAGTTGAAACATTGAAACCTGGGTCGCACTCTGTAAAAATATAAGTGGTATAAGTAATTGTGTGATATTTAGGTAAACTAAAGATAATATTGTATCGCGCCACACAAGATAAAATATGAATCGACACACTCGTAAAAAATGAACAATATAAAAAATGGGATTGATTGTCTGATCTTATTAACGAATAAAAATTACTGCACTTTGAAAGTATATACTTTTATTTGGTACTTTATTAATGTTGTGATAAAGTGACGTGGAATAGGCATTGTGACCCTTCAGGGGATGTGAAGTCGATTGTTGGCCCATGCATTGAAAAAGTTTGAAGACCCCTGACCTATAGGCTTTAACAAAAATCTTATACAGTCTCAAGAAAGTCGACATCTCATTGTTAGGTAAATGAGCGGAAACGGGATGATATGGAGTGCGATTTTAGAATGCCTTTTGATTTGTGGCATAGATAATATCTCCCCAGTGCTTGGAGTCCGCGCCCATCTTGATTAGGCACAATATTTATTTTGAGCAAGACATTTTTTCACACTCCTCTTCTTAGTTTGCCTCGTCTGTCTGTTTCATCGATGGAATGTTGAATGGATTTTAAACCCAATTCCCTTTTTCTGATCGGCTTGAAATTTTCCACACTTCGTATGACAACACAAGTTTCAATAATCATTCATTTGAAATTTTGTTCCAGTTTTCTCTAATTAACTGAATTTCCATATGGAAAACCATTTACAAACTTTCTCAATAGATAGCGTTATCAAAACATTTTTGGCTGAAATTTCTTTAATTGCTATAGTTTAATCGAGTACAAGATTCAACACAGTTAATGTTAAAGTATTCTACCGCTTAAAGTAGGTTTCCATGGAGTACTTAAGAACCATCCTGACAGCCTTTCCTTCCATCATGTACTTCCCTCTTCAATTTACAGTAAGGCCTACTCCCTTTCATTCTATGTAAAAAAATCCCATTATCTTTCTCTCTCTCTCGTTTATCTGACATTCTACCCTCTAATACTGTTTTCAACCGTACTCGCTACATCCATGCCTTTTGTCTCCTCCGTATCTCATATAAAAGCTGCCTCTCCTCGCCCACCATATCCAGCACTTCATCGTTCCTCCTCCTCTCCGTCCATTCCACCGTCGCCATTCTTCTTCAAGCCCATATTTCTAACGCCTACAGTCTTACCTCGTACTTCTTCCTATAATCGTCCAAATTTTCGCGCCGTAAAGCGCTATACTCCAAATCAGATTCTTCACTAACCTTTTAGTTAAGCTCTTAAATACACTACTAAAAAGTAGAAAAACAAAATAAATAAAAGATTAATAGAACACGCTCTAAAAAATTATGTGAAATGCTGTAAAATTTAACAAATAAGGCCGTATAAAATCGTATCCGGCTCGACTTTGTGGAAGTTCTTTATATCTATGATAAAAATAAGAACACAATGGTAATTTCCATACTTTTAATGTCACAACTCAGCAACCGACCATGGTTTCAACACGTAAGTGTCATTTTCAAGGTGAAAATGACACTTACGTGTTGAAATTACCATTGTGTTCTTCTTTTTATCATGTTAACAAATAAGGTTTACATCTTTTGGTAAATAACGCGTTGGTGCTGATTAGATTAATATATTAGTATATTGCCTGCCAATATTTACACAATATTCATGCTCTTATTCACTCATTTCTAATAAACATAATCAGCGCACATGCTTTATTCTCGGAGAGCTGAAAAGCTTATTCTCAAAATTGTTAGTGTCTCTATACAGTATTTTATCCCTTCTTATTTATTATTTTTATGATTTCATTTGATATATCCCATTATGCAATTCGATTAAGTAGTACAGAAGATTGCACTTTGTAATAAGGCGATCAACATTTTTCACGGAATCCTGAGATGTAAACCACTTGAAACGAGATCGGCGAAATAAATTATAGGGATAACTTCGCGAGGATTGTAGCGGCTTGAGGAAAAAATGAAACTCGGAAAAATTTGCTGACTTGATGGCATTGGAATTAGATTGGGTTGCCTTTGAAGAGATATGGGTTTATTTCGTATGAGACTTTGGGGAGCGAAGGCTACTCGGAATAAGCAAGTGAGCTTAATTTCCCAGCAGCTACGCAACCATTGCAGACGTCTGTATCAATCTCATCTATGATCTATTTGAGGATCGCGCAATATTCCCTCGGACTGTTTGCTGGGCCCACGCACATATCTACCTATTCCAGTGAATAGCCATTCATAATATACAGTAGGTGGAGTAAGACGACAAAATTAAGCTTCAATTATTTCCCTTAGTTAATTAAGACTTTTAAACACCTAAACTTTGAAAGGAAAGTTCTTTCAGCCTTTATGTTTCATAAAACAAAAATGTTACCCTCTCTCTCCAGTTTAAATAAAACGAAAAGTCAAGTCAAGTCTTGAATTAAGAAAACATTTCTCCAAATTAAGAGTTATTTTCGTCATCTTATCCCACCCCCAAATATGTTTTGACTGATTTCCTTTAAATAGAGAGCTATATTCAAAAACATTACTTTAAGGTTTAAATACCTTACATCCGCTGCAGAAATATATATAAACAGGATAATTAGCGTTTGCAGGAAGATGATCTTGAAATCTTTAATGACTCTTCATCAAAATTGTTAAGTGCAAGTGGAGTAGTCAGTGGAAGTACCTGGGAGTTACGATAACCTCGAACCTCTCGTGGGGAACACATATAAGGAATATTTGGGGCATAGCCCTGAAGAAATTAGGATACTTCGAACGTATTGTGGGAAGATTTTCGGATGACAAAGTAAAAGAAAAGTGCTATTTCACCCTTGTCCGACCTCACCTTGAATATGCCGCGAGCATATGGGAGTCGGTGCAGAAAGATTTAATCCGCGAACTGAATAAAATACAAAGGATGGCTACACGGTTCGTCAAAAACAGTTTCGGGTGTACAGACAGCGTTACCCAGGTGTTGAGTGAATTAGACTGGGAGCTGCTAGAGACTCGGAGGCTGCACGATAGACTTAGATTGGTTGAAAAATTTAGAATGGATATCTTTAAGAGCGACACAAATAACATATTATTAGGGCCCCACTGTATTTCCAGGTCCGGCAGAAGCGATAAATTAAGAGAGATATTTTTCCGAGCGAATAGATATGGGAATTCGTTTTTCTACCCCGAATCACAAAGGACTTTAATGAATGCTTACCTTAATTTCCTTTCCTTTTTTATGTGTAAACGGCTGTTGCCCTAATGCATCCTGCCACACGCCTTTTTCGCGGCTTGCGGGGTATTATGTAGATGTACACGATAATATCCTTTTCTCGCCCTTCAGTTTTGGGTGAAATATCTCTGTGCCGCGGTGTATTGAGGGACTATCTCATAAGCCCTCTTTGTTCCTCTTATGTTGGAAGTTAAGCCCGTTTCTCTGGGAGGTCTGATCCACTGGGTCACTCGTGAATGAAATATGCACGGCCGCCGTGCGCGTCAGTTGGCGAACCCAACATCGGGATGATTGGCGGGCGACAGCGTTGTTTATCGTCAACGAGAAGCATCATGGGAAGGCCATGTGAAGCACGAAAGAGCCCATGAATAGATCTTCGAACTCACTCCCAGCATGCACGCAAGGCGGTGCAATGCACTGCAATGGACGCGCTAGGGCACGGAATCTAGGCTTTCGATTTGTGATGGATTTCATCTGATGCATAGGTATTTCGTGGGGGTAAAAAGTGGTCTCCTGCGGATCTATAAAAAGAATTGGCCGTTTTGCAAGGGAATGAAAAGACTTAGATAATTGAACTCTCATGACACTGGTCGTATTTAGTAATATTTTTAAAAATGAACTTGTAAAAAATGCTCTTTCATGTTGAATTTAAAGGGTAAAGTATATATAGGGCAATGAATTTAAAAGGTGTACAAAGTATTCATATGGTAATGATTTTAAAGGGTATACAAATTAAAAAGAGGTTAACGAATGAAAACTTTGCTTTCCACTGTAGGTTACGTTAAATAGTGCACATTTATTAATATCTAGTTTCGCATTTATTATTCCACTAATCAATGATTACTGCAATGGTAGTCATTATGTCAGTGCCAAATTGAGATATCAAGGAAATTTATATTATTTGAGGGATCCCAAGATCACAATAAGCACCATAAATTCAATATCCAGGATTTTTTGTAATGTTAATTGATAGAGATATTCTAAATTTGGTGAAAACCGACAAAATTGGCCATTCCATTAAACTCGACTATTACTTTCTCGTCTTCCCGTAACATGTACCTAACATTTTTCCCGCTAATATGTTTCTCAAAATACCCTCTTAAATAGTGAAAAATCCACAGAGAAAAATTTCATTCACCTTCATTGGGATCTGAACCTGGATGCCCCGATTTTTGGTCGCGTGCTTAAGCCAATAAAACTACCGATGCGTCGTTCTTTTCTGTTGAGGTATAGTCCACAATATTTCACAGAGAAGAATGTCGCCTCGGTAGCTTAACTGGTTTAAGAACTCGGCCGTAAGTCAGGGTATCTGGGTTCGTACCCCGGTCAAGGCGAATGATTTTTTTCTCAATGGATTTTTCGCACCATTTGTGCATTGCAAGTTATCACCTGGTGTACTTTAATTATCCCCTCTCAACTTAATAACCGCACCATATAAAACCTCTGCATTTTCCGTTTCTCATTCTCCATGCTCAGCATGTAAGGAATTTATTATTATGTTTTAAATTTGCCCATGGGTACCTAGCACCTAAATGTCGTCTGGGGGAAGGTTAATGTTTAGATTTATGAGGAATTTATCAGGGATGATGGCAAGTGAAAAGAAACGAAAGTCAAAACGAGTAAAATTTCAATAGTTTTGTTCCCGGGAGTGAAATGTAGAAACGAAACGAAAAAGAATTAAACCTAGGGAGATAAACTCAGGGTTGAAACAAAATCAGAGTCAAAACTAATTCGGGTCGAAACCAAACTAAATCTCTAACAGGAAACGAATCGCAGATAATGTTTCGCACCTGAGGGACCACGATTTTTACCTTCGAACAGGTTAGTTTCGACCCACACACCGAGTATGAACTGTGGTTGAATGAAGTAGAGGTTCGGCCTAACGCCATTAGATGCATGGGGCACTCATATTTTTACCGCTAACAGGAGAACGGTGAACGCAAACTGGCCATTAGATTTGTAAGCTCAATGTTTTAACCTCTCTACACACGCATTTCAAACGTAATGGGTCGAAACTATTACCTCTTATCTTCTTCCACTCAACTTCTGGGATCGAAACTTAACTATGAGCAGCGGATTTTCGATTAATTATGTTTCGTTCTCCGAAGAAAAGTTTCGTTCCGGTTCGAAACTAAACTCTTAAGTGGTTTTAATTACGTGCGGGAACAAAACTAAACCCAGGCCTTGTGCTATCGTTTCGCTCCGGGTCAAAACGAAACATTTTCGTTTCATTTCACTCGCCATCCCTGGAATTTATCACACTTTAATTTCCTCGTGGGTGCCTAGCAGCTACGTTTCACTTGAGAAAAGGTTAGTCTTTAAGATTTGTGATCATAGAGCGATACAGTGTAGAAGTCGGGGGGTTGTCTGGTGGAGTGAATGTGATAACTGCGAGAGGAATTGGAGTTCGGAATTAGTGGGCAACGGTTGGTTGGGTCTATATTTAGGAGTAAGCGTGTTTCGTCCGTTGATTTGGACGAGTGGTGCAGATAAGATTCGAATAGCGAGGTAGGTTTGCGAAACGCGAGATAATGGAAGAGAGGGAAGGTATTTATGAGTGGACGTGGTATGGGAATAGGTGGAGAGGATGGATATTATGGGATCAGGCGCTTGATATGTGGAATAGGGGGTGCGCGGTCACAAGCGATGATCCCAATACCCCTTTTCGTAGCTGAATTCCAAAGGTTTTGGCTTTGGAATTTGGACCCATTTACAAGTTCCTAGCATAAAAATGATAAACTTTTTCTGGTCTTACCGCGTGGTTCAGGTTTTATCCCGACGTTTCGCGACCCCTGGTGGTCGCTTCTTCAGAGTTAATTGAGCTGCTCCCGGTGTGGTTTGAAATGATTTTATTCTACAAGTTGGTTGGTTTGCTTTGCAGGCTTTGGTGTGGTAGGGGGTTAGGGGGAAGGAGGAGAGGTTAGGGGAACTTACTTTTCAAAACAGCCATCCTCCTCAACCTATTTCGAGAGGCTATAGAAATTCGAAAACATAAATACAATTTCAACAGGAATGACGGCCTCCAATTAAGCAAGTCCTGTACCTGAACTACGAACTGAGACCCGAAAAAGTTTATTATTTTTATTTTTATCAACCATTGGCCGCGAAAGCTTCAATGAGGAATAAAGTTTCCACCATCACTGTCCAAGTTATAATTACTGGAGAAATATATACTTCCATGGCTATTTTCTAATTATGGTCCTTAAAACCCTGTGATACAATGATAGCCTACTTACAGCGGGATATTTAAACAAAGAATTAAGACAAAAATTTATCAGACCTTGCATTTGGAATATGCTTCCCGACGGAAGTGAGGAATGGACAATGACAGCAAAGGAGAAATCAAAGGTTAAGGCCTGATAAATATGCCACTGAAGAATTATGAGAATCAGATGAAGCATAATAATCTTTCAGCCTCGTCGTAAAAATCAGACTGCTTATTTGGAAGGGCTCCAATATTTTCTTGTGTAAGTCATTCTAATTTTCTATCCTCCAATGTAGGAATGGAAATTTAAGCATCTTTGAGAGCTATCTCGGAGGCTCTATCTTATAATGACGATCCTTCTCAGCCAAATAACGAGGTCGTTCCTTATAATGATTTTGATAGATCCCTCCACGCGGGATCAACAATGTATGCTTCATAGATACACTTAATTCGTGCTTGTGTCCACCTTGACTCCAATGGCATCCAGCCTCTTGACACCTCTGTGACCATCGATGCAGCAAGGATGGGGATTTTGGGGGATAAAACCCCTCCAGAGCTCAGAGAAATTTTTTAGTTTAATCCATTTTACTTAATGGATTAGTAATACCTATAGAATAGTGTTAGGATTAATCAAATATCTCTCATAAAGCGGTAAAACTAATCATTTTGAATCATTAATCGTAAAATTTTCTGGAGGAGGGCCCCCGAAACTCCCACTTACCCTGGCTAGTATGCAATACCCCCACAGCCCAAATTATTACTTGCGCCTAAAACCCCCCTTGCATTACTTATTAGCTGCGCCCCTGTCTGTGACATTTGCCTTCCTTTTAAAATTCACCACTACAAATCCTGCAGCTAAGCGCTGAACTGCTGTCATCTGTTTGATCTCATCTTTTAGATGAGAATCCAAACTGACGTCTTATTTTTAAAGATAGGTCTAACTGACGCTTTACACGCGAAGCCTTTACTACTTCTGCAGACTTCCCCATGGATCTCTTTAAAATAGTCCATTTTTTTTATGAGTCAGTATTAACTTGAAAAGTACAAAAACACTCGTAACCCTTTCTTATTGCGTTTAATTCTTTGCCACTATTTTACAATTGCACAAAAATTACGGGGAATGTTAGAAATATTCCATTCCCGTCTACCAGAGCATGAAAGTGGTACAGATTTAACTTCTGTCTCCACATTTGGAGAGGTCTTAATAGACTCCTCCAATTCGTCTTCACCGTCCACCTTTATGTCCTTCCTATATTTCTTCATTTCTTCGTCGCTTCATTTGTCTTTATCTCCGATCCGTATTTGTTCGATAATTAAATTCGAACCTCTTTCTCTCATGGATAGCCGGTGGCATTTTTGTCTTGATTACTGTATGTGTGGACATTTTTTTGAATTTTGAAAATTTGTGAATAAGGTTCTAGTACCATAAGGCTGCTTCAGACCTGGACAGCCGTGAAAAGTCAGATAATTTTTCGATGTTCATGGACAACGAGGAAAAGTAAGATAGTTTATCAAAGTTACCTAAAAAGAGATTCATCTTTCAAGGATACATACTTTACATTAAAAATGCCGTGATTTTCGTAACGATTTTTTCGATGGTTGAAACGATTAATTGACAGCATAAATCATGATTTATTTCATGAAATGGAAAGGCGTGCTTGAGAAACTGCATTGTCGTTCACCATATATTCACGATAAAAATGCATAATTTCACGCAATATCTATTGTTATTCTTGTGAGTAAACTCTAACCTTCTCTCCATGTGTCTTTTATTAAGGATTGAGCCTTCTTAATTCGCAAGTGGATAAATTTGGACCTCTTAATTGTTGCGCGACGGTCAAAACTTCCTGATCGCAGGCGTTTTATTTTTAAGGCGGGGACTTAATAACCTTATAACTGGTTGAAATCGTTAAAAAATATGAATAGCCGTCATATTTTGAATGCATCCGTATCGATGAGTAAGAGAAAAAAGAAATCAACTAACTCCATCCATCAACTCATGACTAATCTGCTGCTGTCAGCGTCAAAATGCTTAAAAATCATCACTAGACATTAACTTTAGGCCGGTAGCAATCGCTGCCTTGTGGTTCGGTCTGCCACAGTTGTTGCAGGTGAAGTCTCGAGCTCCGGAGCCTCCTCCTCTACAGTTGCTGTCGCCAGACATCTTTTTGAAGCTGGAAAAGGCAATGACCCCAGTGGTGGATACAGAAAAAACTCAAGGGGGGGGCGCAACATATCTTGAGTTGTCTTTACTTTTATCATAATAAAAGATCACAGTCAGTCACAGCCAAAGTATAAGAAAATTTTATTTGAAATGATTGTAAACATGTAAAAGATAATGCCATCTTATGATATAAAAAAGTTGCAATTGTGGTTTTGCAAAGTTCGGCAATACGGGCGGACCCGCAAGGGGGGGGGGGCGCACCCCCCATCTGTATCCGCCACTGATAGACCCGTCATATGACCTCAAGAATTCTTGTTCTTTCTCGTACTCAGGCACTCTTTTATCTGATTTCTCTCTATCTCCATTTTCAACTCCTTTGTCGCCATTGTTTTCTGAATTAAATCCAATGCCATCCGGTTTATCGCGGGTGAATGAAGAAGAAGGAGTGAATGTTATATACGGGCCTACGCAGCCGAACGTCATCCTTTTTGAACCCTTTAGATAGAGATTAAGCGCCCTCGTAGGTGTCCGCGTCCCTTAATCAAGGGTTTTAGTCACCCTAATTGGAGAGTTTTCGGAATCACAGGGCGGGTCATGGATTAAGGGTACCCACCCTTTTATACCCTTTCCGCACCTTCCTCTCCTCAACTCCTTTATCCTGGGGATCATTTTAGCCCTCCCTTCATTTTCTCTACGGCCGTGGGTTCCGTCCGACGGTGGCGCCTTTAGTACCAATAACGTTTGACCGCAGCACATAAAAGATTCTTCCCACACAACCGTCTGCAGTGCTCACCCTAGTGCAGGGATAATGGCGTTGATTAATACGTGATCGTATGACTCGCGGCACAATCACGTCGACGGAGAAGGGAAAATCTTGAAATATCGACCGCAGGGAATTAAATTTGCAAAGCGCATTTGCTGATTTGTAATCAACGTTTGGGGCGATGTAATCTCCGTGGTAACAGTTTTGTGTTACTCATTCTCCCTGGAGAGATTTCTCTTCACAAGTTTTAGTTGCGTGAAAACTTCCCATCTATTCCATTATTTATCCCTGAAATTGTAAGAGATTGTGATGCGGTAATCTCAGAATCTAAAACTGGCGAATGAATGCACCTTGATGGAAATTATTATCTAAAAAACGTAATACTTCCAGGTTCAACCGATTCAGGTGTGATGAAATGGATGTTCGACATATTGTAATGAAAGGTAGTTACACCTTACTTCAATTATTTAATGCGTATGACACGTTTCGGCTCACAGACACAATTTGGCACAAGACTTGGTTTATTATTAAGTAATTTTAGTTAATGATGTGTTCTGTTGCTACACAAATTGCTATAAGTGACGATTGGACGGGTGGCAACAGAAAACAAAAAACAATATCAAGGCCAACCCACAAAATATAAAAAATGAAATACCAAAAAAAGCCATCACCATTTTTCGTCCTCGTATTAAATGTCCAATTATTTATTTTGAAGGGCTCGCATTTCCTACGGTGAAGCTATATCTTTTTCTGTAACAAATTTCAGCGTATTTGAGAGCAGCATAGGATGCTCTATCCTACAATCCTTCCATGGTCCATGTTACCTAACCTTGTAACCTGTTTGATGCGTGACTCCACGCAGGAATTCATGATTATAGCACCAAGCAATATTTTCTTAAATTAATTTTTTAGGACGGTCCTTATGATCTCATTCTTTACGTTAATACACCATTATTTTCCAAAAACACTTCAAGTGCCCTAGTGGTGTAATTGTGGTGATACCGTGTTAAAAATTTCTTAGTGGTGAAAGTGAAAAAAATTGAATAGTATGTATATTTCACAAAAGGATTTTTCAATTTGTTCTCTTATGGACTAAATCCTCTATCACTCCGAATTTTTTTTACAGCAAACTGCGGTCTTACCGACTGTTTTTTTAGCGTTGCGTGTCGTAATCCATCACATAGGATGCGCCATTACTAGAATATATAAAGGGGATACCGTCAACATAAAATTCATTGCAGATTAGCTTGAAAATACAATTACATCCCAGCGAAATTCACAAATACTAATAAGGTTCATTCATCATCGTATGTTTCTACCGTGCTGTCATCGGATTCCGTTTTATAAGGCTGGATTACTTGAATTCATAAGTATAACTTGAACCTAACTGGATAACTAGATCACGTCACCTGTGTGCGCTATAAATAAAGAATGACATCTATTTCAATGACTACTCTTCGAAATTAGAGCTCTAAATGGAACAGAATAAGAAGGTAAGAGGTGTATTTTAAGCCTTTAGATTTAAGCGTCACAATATTTTATATTTCTGCATGGTATTTCCGAAAAATCGGAGACTTTTCATCAATCGCGGTACATTATTTTTTCTTAAAATATCACTACGATATGCAATGGCTTACGTTTCAACTTTTAGTTCAATCTAGAAGGACTGATCTCCATAGTCCAATTTATTTTGATCCGCGAAGTATCAAAAAAATATCGATGTCATCCAATTTTGCGTCCTTATCAGTTTTTACGGACTTAATGCCGCTTAATTGAATGATTTTCTTTGAAATTTGAGGGTGGAGTTAAATATAAAATAATTGGAGTTTTTCCGATTCAAAAAATTTATCAATAGATACATCAAATCAATAAAAGACGATCTTAGAGCCTTTCCATCGATCACGCACAATTTTCGCAATCTGTATACAGCACGGTCTTTATAATTTAAGTTTCGCGGTTGCATCAATTAAATAAAAGACTTGATGGGCAGCCATAAGCGTAAGTAGCGATGTAAAGGGTGCTCCTAAAAATATACAAGTGAGAAATGCAACATATTCGTTTAAATTAAATTTATTTCTAATATATTTTTAAATCTAAAATAGAAATTTGTTATTTCGTACCTCCAGCAGAGTTAGTGCTAAATATAGTTTTTTTATATCTTCTACAGGGCTATTAATGAACATAATTACATTAAATTGATGCGAGAAGACTATGTGCCCTTGCAAACCATAGTATAAACAATAGCCATACTTTTGACTTCGATAATATTGAAATTTTGTAGGTACTTTGAGAGCAATTTGGAGGAACATTACTAAAAGAATTAATTCATATCTCTAAAACCAAAAACAGCTGCAATTAAAGATCATACCTTCACCATCTAAGTGAAATTTCTTTTTACTTAATAAATCCAATTTGTGGTAACAATAATATTGTACCTACTAGCTTAGTTACAATCAGCAAACAAATCTTTGCAAGTAAGGTACGTCAAAATTCTTGTCTCTTCATTTCAATTTATGCACTATTGAATTATTTTTATGTTTTTATTATATAATCATAAAAAGCCATTGTAATAATATGTCATACCTTCATGTATGAATTAAATGTAATCATATTCATTCATAGCTCTGAAGAAGATATGAAAAATATATGGAAACGTCGGCAAATAATTTTGCATACCATTCTTAGACCTTCAATCATCATTAAAATCGACCTAATATATACAACAATGTAATTGACATAACATATATTCAAAGATAAAACTGACATAACATATATTCAACGATAAAATCCACATTAATATATTTAGCATTAACATCGACATAATATATGCAGCAAATTAATCGGCATAATAAATGCAAAAATAAAATGGACATTACGCCGGCCCTTATTTTTCATAATTGAGAAAAGTTATGTTTTCCTAGTCTCAAAATGGTCCAAATGAAGTTCATATTCACGTGTTAAAATTTGGTCACTTTAAAATAACACATTAAAATTCATAGACAGGTGAAATTACGAGTAAATTGATCACTTTGATTGAAAGTATTGTCATGGCAATTAAACTCTTTCTAACGTCAGCACATTTCTTCAAAGACTACATCTTGCCATCAGGAGCAAGGTCTTTGTCGAGGGAGGGGAGGGGGTGGAGGGGAAGTCTCTAGTAAGTGGTGCGGGCCGTGCCTCAGCGGCGCCGCGGTGCGGGGTAGCGCCCTGGGGGGTGAATTGCATTACGGCGGACGATATCTCGTAAACGCTTTGAGATAGGTCAAAACAAACAGAAAATCGCCCTTAAAGTTCTTTACTTTTACGTCTTACATACAAATGGCACTTTCTCGGCCCCAAAAATCTCAATTGAGGGTCCTCAGTACTTAGGGCCCTTGGGGCACGGGTTGCCGTTATTTTAAAGTGGCCAAATTTTAACACGTGAATATGAACTTCATTTGGACCATTTTGAGACTAGGAAAACATAACTTTTCTCAATTATGAAAAATAAGGGCCGGCCTAATGGACATAATATATGCAACAATATAATCGACATATTATATGGGTGGGTTGGAGGCCAAGGGGTACAAGTGATTTTTTTCACAACAGAGTTAGGTAGAGTTAATTGTTAGAATAAATACACGAAAACCTGGTTGCCGAGGGAAACGAATGAGTCTCTGTTCTGTGCTGACATCGAGTGGAAAATCAAATGCACTACTAAGTATCTAATTGATCTTGTTTGTTTTCTATGCATAATTTTTGTACCTAACTCTTTATAGAAAAGAGAAATCACTTGTACCCCTTGGCATATATATATATTCAACCATAAAATCGGCATAAAATATCAACTAATTCAACTATATCATCGACATAATATGCGCAACAATAAGATAGATATGATATATGCAACAATACAATCGGCATAATATATATTCAACAGTTAAATCGACATAATATGTATAACTATAAAATCGACATGATTCATAAAACAATAAAATCGTTATAATACATATCATCACATTACAACAATTAGATCAAAATAATCGACGATATCAACATTAAAAAATTCGGGTCAAGAAAAATAAAAAATAAATCGATTTAGCTAAATATAGTTCGTCCCTAGCCATTATTACGAGAGATTAGCTGAAACTTCAAAATCAGCTGTTGGCTATGTGCGGAAGAAAGCTTTCTGCACATAGACCCGTAAATAAATCCTCTCTTCTGGTGCAGTGGGCGAGTCCGTGGGATATTTATCCATTTGGCATCCGCCTCTATCTCTAGTGCACGAGCCGTCGTTTCGGGAAAATCTGGGGCCGGTCGCTCGTGGGCGGAATTCACGGCCTGTCCGTAGGCGTTGCAGAACACTGGGCGAGGTTGAAGGCCAATGGGATAAGCAGGGCAATTCTGAGATATTCTGCAGTGCACCTCACCTCCTAGATTGAAAATCATTAACGTTGTGACCTACTGCCTGCTCACGCACTCACTCACCCAGTCGTTCAAGGCGAAGGTTTGTTTGGATAGGTAATGGTAAAGCTCACCCTAGACTTGACCACTAAAAGCCAAGGGGTAGATGGAAAGAAGTCTACTAAAATCTATGAGGAGAAGACGGGACTTTTTTTTTAGTAAGAAACGTTATGAGGCATGACAATCGTATGACAGTTGGATGGAAAGACAGGCAAGGCACGGCCCCGAATAAGTTTTAAATCTACATCTACATACTACCCCGCCGCCAAAAAGGGCGTGTGGCAGGGGATGTTAGGACACCAAACGTCTACACATAAAAAGCAAATGCTAACACAAATTTACGACCATTATTTATGGAAGCCCTTTATGTTTCGGGAGAAAAACTGACTCCCATATCTATCCGTTCGGCAAAACATCTCTCTCAATTTATCGCTTCTGAAGCACCTGGAAATATTGTAGGGCTCTAATATTTTGTCCGTGTCGCTCTTAAAGATATCCATACTGAATTGCTCAATCTATCAGTGATTCACTGTATGCCTATATTGAAACCATATTGTGTTACCCACCAACCATTATCTGCACTTATCACCAAAGTTTCAAAGATTACACTTTGTACCCCTTGGCATCTAGGGTCCTCAAATCAAATTTTCTTGCCCCATTTCGAGCTTGAATGTGCAAGTATTTACTTTGAAGGGCTCGTTTTGTCTTGGGAAAAACTTTCCATTAATCACCTGATTTAGCAAGGAAAATTTGTTCTGTTGCTCACACACTCACTCAGTCATTGATACAGTACATTCATTGAGTCGCAGAACCAGTGGCGCAGCGAGGGGGGGTTTTGAGGGATAACCCCCACTCGAACGTGAAAAAAGAATTTATTTGTACTAAACAAGACTTTGAAGAAAAAGTACATGCCAAAAATCTAGTTTACTTTATTTAAATTTACCACTGAAATTGTTTCTTTTTTATTTTACAGTAAATAATTGTGTAACAATTTTATAACCCTTTGATTTCTTTATTTCTAAAAATTATATCCATATTAATTTCAAGGCCAGATTTAAAGATTTATAAATAAAACAAAATTATGGCAATAATTGAATTTAATTTTTTTAAATGCCTACACTCCAAGATACTGATTCAATATCAAATATCATCATTAGTGTAACATCCTAAAATTGGTTTAACGCAGCTCTCTATTCCTCTCTCCTATCCACTAGCCTTTTCACAGCGACGTATTTCTTCTCTTTTAAACCTTTTATAACTTGTCCTATCTACTTCATTCGGGGTCGTCCTTTGCCCTTCATCCCTTACACCTTTCCTTCTAATATTATTTTCATCAGGCCATCATGCTTTATAATGTGTCTTATCCTTACGCTTTTTAGAAGACTTCTCTTTTCTCCCACTCTTCTTATCACTTCCTCATTAATTAATCGACCGATCATTTCATCGTTCTTCGCTAGCGCCACATTTCTAATGATGAATGAATTTCGAATGATATTAAATATTGAGGTCAAGATTTAAGGATATAAAACTCTTTCCAAGGAGGTCTCCGACAAGGCAGAAGAAAATTCGGCTATTTTAAATATGAGAGTAGTTGCTTGTTGGAGTTATTTGACTGCTGAGATTCACTTAGCGTTTATTAAAGTCTCTCAGTAATTAAAGTTCTTCCTACTTCGCTTGATAAACGAAATTTCTGTATCCAACGAGTTTTTACCAAGCAGTTTCACGCCTGAAGTCTTCGCCACAACTGTACCACGTTGAATACACTATGCACTGTAGGGAATTTCTTTTTTTATATTTGTTGATATCAATTTTTTAAATGTTTTTAACGCACCAGGTCTGAGAATAATATGCAAAATTTTTGACCAACGTTTAGATATATTTTTTATAACTTCTCCAGGGTTATGAATGAATATGATTACATTAAATTGATGAATAAAGGTATTAAATATGATTAAAATGTTTTAAAGCTGAAATACAACTGAAATTTTTGTTTATGAAATTGAAGTAATTAAAAAAAAGATTTGTTAAATAAGTGATTCATATATGTAAAAAAACGGCTGCAATCAGATCAGACATTGACAATCTAAGTAAAATTTATTTTTATTCAATAAATCCAAATTGATGACGATAAAATGACATGTAATAGCTGTGTTACAGCCAGTAAATTAATCATTGTAAAGAAGGTATGTTAAAATTATTGCATCTTATATTTAATTTATATACGATTGAATAATTTTTATTTAAAAAAATTTTTACTTTGAAAAAAATTTGTATTAATCTTAATGCCTTCATGTATCAATTTAATGCCATCATATTCATTCATAGCCCTGAAGAAGATATTGAAAAATATATCGAAACGTTGGCCAAAATATTGCATATCAATCTTTGAACTATGCTCCGACACTATAAGCTTATCAACATTATAATAATTGTTATGAGGTTAATGCAGCATGCCCTGTCTGTTGCCATGGCCTCCGCAGATCTCCTCAAATGCGTCTACGGGGTCGCGTTACTCCTGATTCTCCGGAAAATGTAATTACCCTTGACAAATCCTTCTCGACCAAACCACAGCGGAGTCAAGTGATACAATTCATGTCCTCTTACCTGGCACTCAAACACCCACTAGCACTATCCACCCACTTGCTCACTCACTTTGTCCTTTAACACGTGATGCGTGGGCCACCTTTGGTTAATTCTCATCAGGGTGGACACCCTGGGGTGCCTTCTTCTCTTCATTCTCGCTACGAATTTAAATAATCTCCGTTAGTTGCCGACTTATAGTTAAAATGTTTCCTTTTTTCAAATGAATTGACACTTTTTTACATTCTGTTGCATGTGTTTTGATCAAGTTTCCTAATTTCTGTTAGCACGATTGAAATTTCTTTTTTGTTATAAATCGGGTATTCTTGTGCAAATTAAAGTTCATGTTTAATATATATGATCTTATCTCGAGCATTGCAATCCAGTATTGAGAAAAATTAGTTAATATTCTCTTTTCTGCATTTAATTAAGCGTTTCGGTTACAGTAAAGCACAAGATACTAAAAACTTAATTTTAAGGTATTCAATATTTAATTGATTACATTGTATTTCTTTATATTTTGAGCAGTTACAAGGATTCTCAAACAATATTTATAAAATCACCAAATTAGCAGTTATTGATGTATCAGTTATATTAACGATATTCATGAAACTATTTATAATATAGAATGAAATGCTGGTATGAGTTCTAGCACCGTTGTCACAGTTTTCTATTCCAATTTTTAAAAAAGCAATATTATTTCAATATTTTGTAAGCCTTTTGGCAAAACTCATGTATTACTCGATTTTTAAATCAACCTAAATACTTACGGATAGTACTTATATAAGTTCATCTCTGTTTTTCGGCGTTGTCATAAAATCAAGTTCATGTGTCATTCCGAGAAAAATCTGTTTAAAAAGTGTCTGTAAACAATTGAGTTTAGTAATAATATTGCAATAGGTATAAAAATATAAAAAAACGCTCTTCTTTAAACTAAACAAGAAAATAAACAACCATGGCTAACGTCCCTCAAGTGGTGTCACTGATTAACAAAATACATATTAATCAAATAACACTTTTATCAATTTTGGTGCTTCAAAATTTCAAATACATGCCTTTGTAACAAAAGAAAAGATTGTAATAAAGTGTAAATAATACTTGAAATAAGAAACAGAGTAATATTGATAAGTAAGTATAGTTAACAATAGGAGCATCTGAGCGGTCATTTCATTATCCTCTTCCCTCAATATGGTTAAAAATTATTATTATTTATTTGAGTGATTTTAATTAACTTCTGCCCTCCGTCCACTCGCCAAAAATGTTTATCACCGGCTGCATGAACTATAAAGTGATTGCTGATATATCTAAAAGAGCCAGAGTGTATTTATTACCGGAATCATTGGTGTTCTGCTTGGAGTGTTGAAATCAGATTTTTCCAGCATAATGGGTTGAAGTCAGGTATAAGGTTTAATTCACAACTGATCCTCTACAAATTTTTAAGGTAGATATTTCTATAAGCTATGCAGCAATATCAAAGGATCATTGCATTTACTGTCTTGGAGTTTACTTTCCATAGTTTGTGGTCAAGTTGTAAAATTAGATCGTTTAATAAATATTTATTACTTGAAAATATTGCAAATTTGAATTAAAAATAAATAATCGTACTTGAAAATGGAATATATGAAATAACTTATTTGGACACACCACCACAAGGAGAGAAAACACCTACCAGTCAAAGTGACATCTGCCGGCGCTTTTAGGTAGTATGGGAAAAAGAAGTCACTTCTAGTGTTAAGGAAAGTGCGTTCCGGCACTGCTAAAATTTGACAAGACGTCATTGCGTCCCACGTTAAAATTTTCCAGATGGAATATTACACGTCCAAAACCAGAAAACGTGGTGCACCTCAATGCCAACATGACGAAGAAAATTTTTCTCTGTAAATATTCATAACAATTCTTCGACTAAAACGTCAAATATATCGAAGACTAAGTTCTAAGAACACGCATCTCAAAATTTGGCCGGTTTTAGTCAATACTGCCGTTTGGAAGTAAAGACAACTTCGCCCCCATTTTTAACAGCACGCATGCAGAAAATTGATGGATATATGCTTCTTTTTCAGTTTTATGTATTTTTCGTTTTTAATTTCAGCATACAATAAAAAAAATGAATCGTTTTATTTGTTGCTCTGAAAACTTGATATTTTTCGGATACGTGTTGTTAGAATTTAGCCATTGATATGATATTGTGCGTATATCACTCCATTGTCAAATGTAAAGGGTATCCGCACAACGATATTGTTTTTGGACATGTAGGCTTTAATTTATTACATTTAAACGTGGTACCTTGGTGTGCGGGAGGGTGTTTTATCTTTCTTATTTTTAGGTCAAATAAAAAAGCTGTTTTTTTAATAAAATTTTCAATAGGTTAAATATTGTTCTTTTTTCACTTTAAGTGACTGTCGTTAGTTCTAGGTAAATGCCTCGGTAGGCCAGTAAATTGCTCACATATAAGCCATCGATTTTTTGGCCTTTTAGATGCAATGATTAAGGGTTGAATTATTTATTATTTACTGGAGGCACTGCATTCAGTTTGATTTGAAAATAAAAGTAAACATTTGCGTAGCGTTTGCTCCTGCGGTACGAATGATCGATCGCACGAATGAAACGCAGTTGGTGTACTTCGGTATTCAGTTGAAAGAGCCGCTTGATTTGCCCAGAAGCCATTTTAATTTGAATAGATGGTAAATAGCTGATAAAACATGTATATGCCGGAGGTAGCCGAAGTTGTGTTTCAACGCTGGTAAGCTCTTCACGTCAAGAACGGCTCCCGCTTGCGTCAAATACGGAAAAGGAAAAAAATAGGTATAACTATTTGTAACGAAAAACAATAATAAACTCTAAATAAAAGTGACAGAAGCCGGCGAAATGTAGCGGAATGACATCCTATAAGTGTTGAAAGAAAATAGAGATGGCACTTTTCCACAGGTTTATTTAAAGTACGATGCGTTTCAACTTTATCTCTGTCATAGATAATTACCTAACGGTTGAAACGCCTGTGGAAAACCTGTGGAAAAGTGCCACCTCTATTTTCTTTTAACACTTATAGTAAACTCTAAGCTGAATTAAATATCGTTCGACCCGAGTATCATCTGCTTAGTGCAACTTTTTAAATGAGTCACTCAAGTGTAGAATGTATCAAATTCTTGGCCATTATCAAGGTTAGCAACTACCTCCAAATTACACTTAGAACGACTTCTATATAGGTGGCACTGCGAGTTTGAATTCAGGGTATGACTAAAAAAGGTAATTTAGTACTTCAGAAATTTACAATTTTATAGTTTAACTAGCTGACCCGGCGAACTTCGTACCGCCTAACAATCAATGAACTTACAGTTTACTTACACCATTTATAAATCAGGAGCGGCTGTATCGTTTTTAATCATGTTTAATTTATTATAATAAAATAAGGATACAAATTCAATAAAACTACGTAAATGAGTACCAAAATTGCTTGTCAGAAAGACATTTTCTTTATTGAATCTACATAGGGTGAATCGGAGCACGTTTACGCGGATTTTTTCAACAAATTTTCTTACGTTTTAGCTTAAGAAATTTTGGGCATTGTGGTTTAATAAAGCAGTTCATGAAATAAAAATTATACGCATTCAGTTGTTGGCTATTTGCGTTATTAGCTGTAAAAAAATGTTTTTAGGTCCAAGTCTGTTGCATACATTTGGCCCATTCAGGGGGCAGGTTGACACGACCCCAGACCGACGCTTGACTGATGCTCAAAATCGTGCAAGAAAAGCCCCTATGAAGCAGCATTCGCATTAAATGATATAGGCGCGCCAGTTGTAGTAACTCTGTTTGGAAAAAATGCACTGCGTAAACGTACTGCATGCGTAAACGCACCACGGTGAGGCCTACACATTCGGGTTTAATGTCTTGCGTCAAGCACCTTCTGAGAAACAACAGTTTTTGTTTTGTTATCAGGCGCAAGGTGAAGCGGATGAAGCTAAATAAATATAGCGAAGCAAAGCAGTGACGCAGCGAGGGGAGGTTTTGGGGGATAACCCCCCCCCCCCAAGAGCTTAGAGAATTTTTTTATGAAAGATTTTGTTATTAATATTAGGGGAACGGATGACTAACAAACAAAACATATTTTACTATTCACACAGCCGCAAAACCCACTATTTTGAACCATTTATCTCAAAAAATGTCTGAGGGAAGTGCCCCCACACTTCCCGCTTACCTTAGCGAGTTTTCTATACCCTACAGACCCGTGGTATTAGCTGCGCCCAAAACCCCCTATCCTAGCTACGCACTTGAAGCGAAGGAAGAAATACAGAGGATGGTTTGTCGACTCGTGAACATAGCACGCTAAATTGGCCATGAGAAAATCATGGGTTTTCATTAGCACATGAGCACAAACAACACAAAAACTGAAAGAATGACCATGCGATTTTTTAATCGTTATCACGAATGCAACACGAATTGTAAATTGAATACGTTTTAGCTCAAAAGGGCGTATGAGTTGAGATCATGGAATCTACGGAATGAGGACTTCCTAACCTTTGAATTTTCCTTTGAGTAAAGTTGCGTGAATCACATTCATCACCAATTTTTTTAATGATCAAACACGTTCCGTTGGATAGTTATGGTTGGTTTAGGCTTCGAAAGATCATGAGCACAGAAACTACATTTTTCTGTAAATCGTGCCTTGGTAAGCCAGGTACGTCCAAGGACTTAAAATATTCAGATAGATAGTTGGTGATTTCGTCTTCGTTTGTTACACATTTAAAAGATTCGAATCCATGCAGAGTATGAACTATTCGAATTTACCTCGTTTTAGTCATCCACATCTTCGTTCTTGCTTGCTAAATCAACCATCTTTGATTCTTTTGGTGATCAATCATATTCTGGAACTCTTTGTTGATGAGCAAACTACTCGATTCCTCGACAGGAACACGGACATTACCGTTTGTCAACAATTGCTTGGAGATTTGTTTATAAACACGGTAGTGAAGTGTCAACTCGAGCTGGGCCACGGCTGGGCTTACAATCAGCTCGAATTAAATTTTAAAAATGTAATTTCGATTTAATTAATATTTTGAATATATTTAGTAGTTAAAATGTTATATTGTTACTAAATTCAGTTATTAAAGTGGTAAAAACAAAACTAATTATTTAATTTGTAGTTTTGACCGACTTATCAATTGTTGTGTTACTATAACTCCTAAATGCATGTCCATAGGAAAGAGATGAATTTTTTTGTGAAATTATCCTTTTGTTAATGGCCTATATGTTAACCCCGCCTGTGACGAATCCAAAGAACCAAATCTCATTTAAATCGGTGCAGCCGTTCTCGAGTTATAAGTGTTCTAACTAACACGATTTTCGACTTTCTTTTATATATATAGATTTACTTATAATTGTATTCTTTACAATACACTTTAAATGATATAGGTTGGCGGAATGTTATGTAGACTTGGAGATGGACCTTAAAAATGGCTAACGATGATGTCATTAGTTAAGCATATGCTACAGTATGAAAATTCATTGGTACTGTTGTCTTCCGTAGAATGTTAGTAATGCATATACGTGGATCATACTCGTTAAATGTTAGCAGTATTTTCAATATCTTTTGATATTTATTTTTGTTTTGAGCTCTGGTTGTCGCCTGTCTGGTTGTCCCATGATGGAGCAGCCGGTATGCGCATAGAAACATCTAGATAAATAATAAGTGATATTGACGTTATTATTGTTATTTAAAACACATTTTATATGTACTTGCATTACTAAAATTCAAAAGCAACAGTACCAATCAATTTTCAATTGACCCACTGGTTTCGAAGTTAGCAGAGGTTTGCGTTGTTTACAACAACTCCGTTAATTTTAGTGGTATAAAAAATTTGTTTTCGGTAAACTGTCACTAATAAATGTGGCTTCTTTAATTCAAAATTTTAAATTAATAAAACGAAAACTACGGGAGTACTAAGCGCTCAAAGTTGGGTAACTTGATTTTACGCGCAAAAAACGGGTACGTTTTTGAGAAAAAATGAAGTACAAGAAAAACTATTGAGCCGATTTTTTTAAAAAGTACATGATACAACGTAGAAATAAAATTTCTCTCGTATGATTTTTGTTGCATTGAAATTTATTGCTTCGTTTAGAAGCTAGAGCTCCTCAAACTCGGGTATGTTGCTTTTTTACAGACAGTAAGTTCATTATTGCAAGCCTCTTAAAGATAAATACAGAATATAAATTATACAAACATTTACTACTCCTCTGATATTCAATCCTAAGATTGGTTGGCAGTAACTTGAATGGTTGGCAAACTCCATTCTTCTCGGCTCTCCTCTTCATTTCCTCGGAGCTTTTGTATACACTATTATTTGGTCTATAAACTGGAGCCATGGCCTTCCTTCTGGGCCTTTTTCCATCAACATGTCCCAATAGGATTGCCAATATTATCTCCGGCGATACTGGTCGAAGAACAGGAAAAAAATTACCATCCCAGAAAGTTTTCCTTTGAGAAATCCACAAATTTTACTGCTATGTTATTTTTTTAATTGGCCATGTACCTTCATAATAGATACTATTTTCTTTGAGAATGTTCTATCAGTGATTTAAAAATACAATAAACATACTTATCGCTAA
Source organism: Ischnura elegans (assembly GCF_921293095.1). Lineage (NCBI taxonomy): Eukaryota > Metazoa > Arthropoda > Insecta > Odonata > Coenagrionidae > Ischnura > Ischnura elegans. The sequence continues at coordinate 79,886,877 of NC_060257.1, forward strand.
TTTTCACCATTTAGCGAGTGTGGAAAATTCTCTTATGAATGCTTGCTCTACGGACTGAGAATAAACTTCAAATCTCTCTGTATGGACCGTTTTTCAAGGCATCAAAGGAGTAATTTAAGAATACCGGGACCAGCCCCGGTCATATATTTACGGAGTCACCCGCAATACACAAATGCACGAAAAATCTACAGAGAAAAAATAATTCGTCTTGACGAGGATCTTGGTCAAGGCGAGTGATTTTTTTTCTCTGTGGATTTTTCGCATCAAAGGAGGATGTTACCGCAGGCATACTCTCACTAATCTCCCGGGGACTGCGTCATTGTCACGGACTCTGAGGGACCTTTAGCTAAGCCCTTCGCAGGTATGAGCCCATTTTAGCAACATGGGCTCGTGCAGTCAAGGTGCTGTTAATTATTACCATTATTAAAGTATGTTTCATGCAGTAATTAATAAGAATTCTGAGAGAAGAAGCCTCTCCTCACCCACCATATCTAGCACTTCGTCGTTCCTCCTTCTCTCCGTCAATTTCACCTTCTCCATTCTTCTCCACAGCCACATCTCGAACACCTCAAGATATCTCACGTCCTCCTTCTTAATAAACCACGTTTCCGCACCGTAAAGCGCAACACTCCATATCAGACTTTCACTAACCTTTCCTTTAAACTCTTACATAGTGATACTCTCATAAGCTCCTTCCGGTTCATAAAAGCCTCCTTTGCTAACGCAATTCTCTTCCTGATGCTCTTACTGCTGTATCCGTTTTTTTTAACGCGCGGCCCAAATAGTTGAATTGCTCTACTTACCTGTTTAATGAATATGTGTTTTTCAAATATTGACGAAATCTTCACGTATTGCCCATAAATTATAAAAACCCTCCAATACCTCAATACACTTCATCCAACCACAACCAAAGGTCCTTACTGGTTGGCTGAATTTTTAACTGCCAACTTATTTCGTTGGTTCGACTTTATAAAATCAGGTTTGCTCCTTCCTGTTTAATAAAGCCTCCTTTGCAAACGCAATTCTCTTCTATTTGCTGCGCAAATAGTTGAATCGATCAACCTGTTCAGGTTTTTCCCATCTACTTTTATCTTGAGTCTCACATTCCTAGCTCACGATGCTTACTCCAGTTTGACTGAATTTGTACTCCTTGAGTAATCAGAAATGTTTGATTTTGAAATGAATTATTTGTATTTAACTAAGGAAAGGCATGCATCATAAGGTTACTCCACAGCGTACAACTCACATGTTGCACCTTCACTGCTGTCACGTTCAACCTCAAATAAAACCAGAACGCATTAAAAAACCCAGTAACCCAAGAATATAACCCATCACCTTTTCGCAACTATGCTCTTCTAATACTAATTAGTAGCACTAACTACTATTAAGTAATTCAATTATTGACGGAAAAAATTCTATGCTATATACCGTGTGGAATTTGAATTTCAGATTTCCGAAAGTCATAATTTTGACAAAGGGTTTCGATCCGGTACTGGTCCAAGCATAGGAAACAAATTTACCATCCCAAAAAAGTTTTCCTTTGAGAAATCCACAAATTTTGCTATTGATATTCATTTGAATTCGCCATCTACCTTCAGAATACTCACGCTTTTTCTTTGAGAAGGTTCTATTTGGGATTGAAACACGCAATAAAAGTCGTACAAAAATTAAGCGTGAAAAAACGTTAGTGTCACTCATTTTCACTAGGATTCGAAAACGGATCCCTCGATTTCCGGGCGAGTCCTTTTGTCAGTTAAGCTACCGAGGTGCCTAACCCCATCGTTGAAAAATTGTGGACTGTACCGGACAATATGTTCTGGACAGAAAAAAAAATCCCAGGATCCCAAAGGATCTGGGTTCGAATCCCGGTCAAGGCGAGTGATTTTTTTCTCTGTGGATTTTTCGCACAATTTCTGCATTGCGGGTGATTCCATTAAGTTTTTACCGTGGCTCGTCCTTGAAAAAAACTTATCGCTAATTTCAACCCTTGGGCGACTGTGAAACATTCTCCAATGCATGCTTGCTGCACGGACCATTCCTCACGGTTTCAGAGAAGTAGGCTGTATGCTCTCACCAACCATCAACTTTTTTAACGTCTTTTATCATCTCATCGTCTTTTATCATTCAGGCGTCTAACATCTCATACTTACAATGAGGAATGTTACGCACACGAATGTTATTGTTTGTGGTCTCTCTACATGTTAGCAATTAATTAATCGTTGAATTAATTAGCTTCTGATTCTCATCACGCTTTTAGTATATACTTTTTAATGTTAACTTTTTAAATATATTTACAGTATAAGTAGGCTTATTCAAACTCAGAAAGAGTGTAAGCATTTTTTAAGTAGCAAAGGATGTACTTGAGCTGTTGTATTGCGTGATCACTCACCTCAAAGTAGTTCCAAATATTCATTTCCTGGTCACGTAACCGCTACCCATAAGATTGGCCCTAATTAGAAATGGATTCTTAGCGTCTAACTGTGAGTTTCAAATATTATACGGAACTCTACCACCAATACTATCGAATTTAATTGACATATTAATTGCAATGCAGGAATATGTGCTGATTAAATGAGCATTGATTCCACGTACGCTCTCGGAAAGCAGCATTTCCTGTGAATGCATTAGCTGAGATGAAAATTAATATCTTAGAATAACTAATTATGCGTCAAAACTATGAATTTTTTGCCATAGTTTGTGTAATATGCCTTCCCGCAGGCATAACATACTTGCTAGGGACCTCTCTGGCCATTCTTCGAACACCGCATTCCATTAACGTTTTTCTAGGAAAATTCCGTTATCATTCTCGTACAAGTCCAAAAATCTATCTAATATATAAAATTATCGTGTCACAGTTGTTTGTAGACAAACTCCTCCGAAACGGCTGGACGGATTCCTATGAAATTTGGTGTGTATGTTCAGTAGGACTGAGAATATGTTGTAAACTATTTCTGATTCTTCTCCAGTGCTCGTGGGGCCCTGGAATGGGCCCTGAGTCATTTCCATAAGAAATGCATGAAAATATCAAGTTTTTAATGACTGCAGACCTTTTTTATTTTGCATTTTTAAATTACTGATAATGGTCACATTAAGTTGGGACACATATCATTGGAAAGAAAAAGGAATGCGTATTTTTTTTCTTTCAATCGATTTTCGTTTTCCAGGTGATTTTTATGGTGGAATTTGAAAAACAATGAATAAAAATGCTGAAATTTTAGCGTTTGCGGCTTACTGTCCCCTTGGCGACCATTAGTATTGTTAGTTTTGCTTGATATCTCTTTGGCACTCGATTAGTACATAAAAAATTCAAATGATAGAAATGTAATTTGAAATTTATTCTTTATTAGATAATAAAACACAATGAATTCAATGTGTTTTGTTATTTTTATAGGTCGTCATTGTTCGCAGCGCGCCATTCCTCTTTCATTCATTTTCCACGTCCCCACACACTTACAATAAGTGAGTTATTTTTCATTTTACTACCAAAATATTCACTAGGAATAATTCATATGGCAAAACAACGTTTGTCGGGTCAGTACTAGTTAAAGTACCTAGTTCTACTTAAATATTTAGTTGCTTTGTGGCATTTCTGAATGTCTTTTAGTGGGCGAATAAAAAACATTAAGGTGAGAAAATAACCGAAAATAAAAAAAAAATAAAAATAAAAAAAGACCAAACATTGGATAAAATATCTTTTACCTTCGTCAATGCCGGTCCAAAACCCGCATGCGTGAAAAGGACGGTAAATAATATATTATGGCCACCAAAAAGGTCGAGTATAGACGGAATTAAATCAATCAAAATAATGTGTAAGGAATTTTAAAACATACTAGTGAAACATTGAAATAATCATTTCCGGATATAAATTATTTTCGGTCGTAAACTTTTGGTTAGGTTTTGTTTGGCTTTTGGTTTGGTTTGGTTATAAACTAACATTTCCGGATATAAATTTTTGGTTAAATGCTTTCCTTTAAATTAGATCATTAGTTGATATAATGCTAGAACTTTGCTCAAAATTTGCAAGCTCTCACCAAAAGATAAGGAGTTCAATCTTGATTACGTGATTTTTGCAAAAGTGACAAATACATACGTAACAAAATAACCGGATGAAAAATGTTGTGGCATTGATATTCTCAGGCTATAGGCTTTTGTGCCCAATAGGTTGCAAATGTAAAGAAGAACTTAGTTGCCTGACCCCTGCTTTCGAGTGAAAGGCCGGTTCCCTGCTGTTTTGGGTCCAGAATCCCAGATGCGCTGCTCTTGGAAGGGGAGAAAAAAAGCGATGGATGTATCGTCGTCCGCTCACATGTACAGAAAAATCTTTAAGGGATATATACGTCGTTCGTGATCTTGGTCCGGAAAATAATTGACGGATACATTAGTCATTAGAAAGGAAGTTTTTAAAATAAGTACTTCAATATTTACAGTGCAGTCATTTATAAATGTATAGTTAAAAATGTATCGCTAAAAATTATGTAAAACAAAAATTTATAGATTTCATTTTCGTTATGTTTCCCTTTATTTTTTTCAGGCAAGCAGCCAAGATTTTATAGCTATTCTAATTTTAATGGCAGTTGGTAATATGGATGATCGGTGAATAAAGTTGCATGATGTCATAGTAAATATTTTGGTTTGGTTTAAGTTTTTTGCAAAAGGAATTTTGTGGAAAATGCTTCGTAATCATACATTTCCACCTCTAATGTAAAATCATCTTAGAGCCTCATAAATTAACAAATTCCTGAAAGGAAGCAGATCTAGATGAGGAAAAAGAAGAAAGGCTTTGTCTAAGTGATCCTTATCTAGAGTTTTTGTAGTGATTGTTTTTTACACATAAGCGTCTATGCTATTACAGTCTTCACTCCTGCAAAGTACCGTATACCACAGTTTTATCTTGATTCAACTAAGAAATTTTATATTATCATCAAGAAGTGCATGGGTCGTTTGTTTCTATTAAAGAAACAATTATTAGAGCTAGTCGCGGTATATTTGAACACTCTCTAATATAGTTTCCCTTTCAAAAATTCATCTGGGATTAAGACTAGCTTTCCGTTCAATAAACCGAAATCTGTTACCTTAAGTACCCATGATATTTTTAGTTGTAAGTCAAAGCCCAATCATAAATTAATATGCTTCATTTAAACGAGAAAATATTTGAAGTATTTTTTTGCAATCATTTATGATCTATTTAAATCAAAACAGCGTCAAAATTTATTTATTACATCTTAACAATTCCAATGAAATTTTCCGTAACTTATTTTATGGATATTTTATTTTCTATTTTGCTAGATTTCCATGCTATGAAACCAAGTTACCAGAGAAGTTAACAACAATTTTGGAAAACGAAAAAAAAATGTCTGGGATATTAAAACGATTCGGTGTTTTGGCTCTCTCTCGGAAAATAGTGCGAAAGCGATGCACCGTAATGCTGACGCAACTAGAAAACCATTAACTGTCGCCATACCTCAGAAATCAAAGGAGGAAATGATTGCAAATATTGACTTTCCAATTAAACAAAGCAGACGTCATCCCATTGAGGAGCGTCATATGTTTGCACCTTTGGTTATTTAATGAATTCCGCTGCGCGAAATGAGTTGGTGTCGCTCGACGTTATCATAGATCAGTTTTTGTCCCGAATTTAATTGAAATTAATTGATAATTCTCGCTTGGCGATGTATTTGATGTGGATTGACGCCAGGTTTATGTCTAAAAGGGTGATTAATGTCCATATACATTCGGAACATGGCGATGTCTTTATTTTTGATCGGCAGATGGCATCATCAGGTACGATGTGTCCGCCCAAGTGGAATCGAATCCTTGAATATATATTTCTCATCCGAATATCAGACTCCATTAAATTCCACGACGCGTCGGGAGCATGCGACGTTGCCACTTCTGGCTGTGACCCAAAGCCCGGGGGCGCGCATATCACTCACCCAACCGTCCCCATTCAACCGCTTCGTCAAATGCGCCGTTGAATCGCGCTGGCGTAGCCAACGGTCGGTCGTCTATCTCCCTGGCGCGACCGATTGCGCGCGGCGCCATCATGTGCTCGGGAGGCGTGATCAAATGGCGCCTCTAGGCTCCTTCCGTTTAGCTTTATGCCAAGCGGCATTTGACTGCCCCCTTTGAATTACTGGAGAACAGCGCTAGGCGACAGAGTATTCCGTATTTGCCAGCCGTGAAAATCTATTTCGCAAATTTCCGTGCTATTGTCATATCCTTGTGTTCGGTGGAGTAAGGTCTAGCAGTTCCTTTTCAGACTATTGTGTAATTCATTTCTGACAAATGTTACACGGTAATCTTGATCACCGATGGAACGAATTATGATGTATTGGAACTACCGCGGTCTAGCCCATGTTAACCTTAATGCACAAACAGACGGAATTTCTTACAACATTTGAAAATTCTTCGGTTACACAAAACGTAAGATAGCTTTTCTGATTGGAACCTTAGAAGAAGTATTCCCTTCTTCATAGTTCTACTGATACATGTTCATTCCATATTAGTGGTCAGCGATACCTCTGTAAGCTATTTCAAACTCACTGGTCGAGGCAACAATGCAGGAAATTTTTGAAAAATAAAAAAATACTCCTAATTAGGCTAACTTCTTATGCTTTATGAGCAATTGTGTAAATTTTTATATAAGTGAACCGCACGAAGTTGAATAAGTTTACATTTCTCAATATTAAAATTTAATTTAGTAAATCAATGGTTTCCGGCTCAAGTTTGTCGAAGTTGAAGTTCACAATGGACAAAACTACTTCGTTTTCTTCCACGGATTTAGTTTTTTGGTACAAAATTTGTCATCCTTAAGAGGTCAATTTCAAGTACACAGCGAAATCTGCCATTTTCAAGGACACAGTAACAAGGTACTTGAAAATGACCTCTTCAGGATGAAAACTGTTGTACCAGAAAAAAATTCGCGGAAGAAAACGAAGCCGTTTTGTCATTTGTGAATCTTAATGCTATTATTTATAATTTTATTAATAGTACAGCTAATCAAATCATAATGCATTGCAACATAGGCTTCGACAATAATTCACAGCGATATCGATATTTATATATATTATATGCAACCACTTGCATTCCAATCGATAAGATGTCAAATGTTACAAAGGTGATTGAATTTATTGCTTGCTTTAAGTAGTGATTTTCCTCATAACTGAGATGTGATATTATATGGTTAAAGGCTCCATTTACGGCTATTCAGGGCTTAGAGGCAGTGAATTCTTAAATTAAACATTAGTATTGAAAAATTATATTTTCAATTCAATTCAAATATAGTTTTCAACTTCCCTTAACCATAGATGAAGTGGTAGAATCTTTTATATTTCATCTGCTCGTTATTTTCTGATGGTATTAATTTGCATTACCATATTCACTCAATCATAGAGTTGATTCACGCTGTACTTCGAGGATTCTTTACTTTTTGATTTTGTATCTCAGGTTGTCCCCTAAGGCCTCCGTCGAGGTATGAACCTGGGTCCCTCGATCGGTGGCCCTATGCTACGCTTACTGGGATGCTACACTGCCCCATTATACATTAGACCACCATGTTCCTACTAGGTCAAGTGGTTAGACCTTGGATATTTGAACGAAAAGTTCACAGTTCCTATAAAAGCCACGAAGTCAATTAATTTTCACATGCACTCCTTGGGATTCACTTATCTTAGATTGCCACCGTGTGTCCATTACGAATTCAAATTAATCCGTACGAAGTAAATTAGTTTCATTTTTTATTAAAAATCTGCATTCTTATTTGGACTTGTGAATTAAAATAGCTTGAAAATGCATCTCTACCTATTGCTATGATCTAAACCAGGATGAGACACCTCTAGACTTCCCAGCACTGGTTATTATACATCTACATAATACCCCGCAAGCCGCCTAAAAGGCGTGTGGCAGGGGGTGTTAGAACACTAGCCGTTTACAGCTAAAAAAATGAAGTGCTCTAACGAAGTTGGGACTAGCGTTTATTAAAGTCCTTTATGGTTCGGGGGAAAAACGAATTCCCATATCTATCCGTTCGGCAAAACATCTCTCTTAATTTATCGTTTCTTGTAATATTATTACTTCTGAGTCGCTCCTAAAGATATCAATTCTCAATTGTTCAAGCAATCTAAGCATTGCGCGCAGCCTCCGATTATAATGTAATATAGAGGAATCTGAGAATTAAAAAGTGGCAGACTTCATATATCAGTATAACTCTGAAGTTTCGAATATCTCTACAGAGATTCCACAGCTGAATTACATATTCATACTCAGCGTTGTTCACTAAACTGTATTTAGTACGGACTGATCTTTACCCACACCTACGCAAACCAACCTTCAATATAAATTACCAATTGAGTGACTGTTTGAACTCTCTCTCTCTCTAAATATATTTCTTTTTCTTAACCTCTATTATTTAATGATGAATAACGTCTTGCATTATAGGTCTGAGAATGGTATAAATTATTGTATGCCAACGTTTCGAAATAGTTCTTATATCTCCGTCCGGGCTATTAATCATGATGGTTACAATGAATTAATGCATGAAGGCATTAAGGATTGTGAGAATGTTTTTTTTTACAAAAACACTATAAAAATATAAAAAGAATTCAATTGTACATAAATTAAAAAGAAGAGACAGCATTTTTGACGTGTACACATACATTTATGTTAACCTACCGTTTGTAACTAAGTTAGCACAATTCCATATTTACCATCAATATTGAGTTATTAAAAAAAAAAGAATTACCTAGGTCGTCAATGTATGATCTTTTACTTCCGTCCTTTTTAGAGGTATGCATCGTTACTTAAAATACTGTTTAAAAAAATTACATTCATAATTTAAAATATCTGCATTATTTAAGTCTATTGTTTATATTATGCTTTGCAGGGGCACCTTTATTCTATTGTTTATGGATAATTTGTAATGGGAAATATTGATGTTAAATACTATGATGTCTGTCCCTAGTAGTAGCTGTTACCTAGAGCGGATCCAAGATTTTTTCTGGGGGGGTAGTGTCTGACAGGAAAGCGATCTACACATAATCGGAATTAAAAATTAAAAGCAACAATGCATGTACTAAATTTACTCTTGGCTTTATCATAAAATTTATTAATATGGACATATTTATAACTTTCATGATAAATTATAAAATTTCATAATATTTGTATTAAAAATCTCCTCTATTTTTTAAGCGTCTGGAGGGAGGGAGGTTACGTGCTCAGCCCCCCCCCCTAAATCCGCCAATGGCTATTACAATTGAGATATTTTATATTAATTTTTAGATTTTTATGGGTTTCTGATTTAGTTTTTGTATAAAGAAGCTTTTTTAGAGTGTTAAAGATGTAAGTGCTTCTGAGGATGTGGGTTTAGGTTACGTTCGAGGCTTCAGAGCCAAAAGTGAATGCTGAAATATCAGGCTACGTATCAGCGTGCTTTGAAACCGACACTGCGCAAATTGCGCCTCTTTGTGAATCGCAGATTAACTGAAGACTGCCGAAGCTCACTTGGCTCCGAAGCGTGCCACCGTTCCTATGGTGATAATTGTTGTCTTCCCCGCCGGCTTGCAGAATAAGCTCCCCAGCTGTGTCGCTGATGGGCCAGTATAGAATGTCTGCCAAGGCAAGGAAACTGCTCCTCGAACCAATATGACTCCCTAGCAACGGCCACGCGTAGCTACTAGAAACGCGAAAGATCGTAATTGCTGCGATAACAGCTTGTATCACGGTCGAGTTAACTTCCTGCTTGGAGCTTTAGCGCCGAGGTACATGCGGAGTTGTTGCTCAGTTTAAGTTAATTTCTCGCGTGAATGTTTATGGAATGCATTTATGAAATTTCTGGTGGTGAGACTGGTTTCATATTTGCTTACTGTAATGAAATGCTTAGGGGTGAGATACTGATGCAGGAATTTACTCCATGAGTTTATATCTTTACTAGTACTATTTTCAGTTTACGTTTACCGAGAGTTTCCTATGAAAATTTCAAGTGCCTGTGCCGTAGTTGGGAGTGAACTAGCACGTGGAAACTAAACTAAGGATTTAATCACTAATGGGTCAGTTATCGTTTAAATAAAATCGGTAATCCTGAATTATTTTTTCTCGTTTCTAGAATTTTGATGAGATACGTATAGATATTAATATTTAGTTTACATTTTACCTATGCTTATCCGTCTTTTTGGGAAATCTTATGTTTATCAATAGTAGTGATAATGGTTATTGTGCCTTCCATTTAGTTCTGAAGATGGCGATAAAAATTATTTATTCCTCGGCGATGACTATTTTTCCGATCGGGCTCAATATCAAATTCAGCATAGTAAAATTATATTTGATCTGAGTAAAAATATGATTCAATTCCTTATATTTTATGTATTTATTTTTTGCCGGCTTTTGAATCATATCCGTTCCTCGTTTGATAGCCTTCATAACTAAAGTATTAGATATTTTATTATGTTTTTTATTAATACATCAAAGCATTTTTTTGTTCCCAATGAAAATGAAATTGACATTTTTTAGTTTAAAGCCATGTTTTAATGTCGTTTGCCCATGTTTTAATGACTCATGCCTTGAAAATTTGAACGTTAAAGAATTCAAGTCGATTTCCACCGAAAGAAAGATGTACTAACAACGGGACATTTAGACATATCTATTATCAGAACTTATACCTGGAGTATGTTTCGCTACGGAAGTGAGGCATGGAAAATGACAGCAGCGTAGAAATCAAGGGTAGCTGCCAGCGATGAAATGGATAGACCGAGTTAGCGATGAGGACATCCTAATAAGAGGAGCCTCATGTAAACCTAGATAAGAAGGCGGAACAACCGTATCTTCATACATTATGACCTGTGGAAGGCAATCATCGAGGGAAAAGTAGATGACAAGAAGGCAAAAGAAGACCTCGAATAAACATGGAACAGATTAAGAATGATGTGAAAGAGAAGAAATACGTACATATGAAAAGATTAGCTGACAGTAGAATTGAGTTAAGAGCTGCGTCCAACTAATCATAGCATTTTTGACCTGTGGTGATAATGATGGCGATTGAAAGAAAATTTTCTTCATGTAAAATTGCTTTTAAATAATATGTTAAATGTTCTTATATATTTATGAATTGAGGAGGTGAGAAGCCAAGTGATACAAGTGATTTTTATCTCAACAGAGTCAGGAAAGGTTAATTGTTAGAAAAAAGACACAATAACTAGGTTGCCAAGGGATACGAGTAAGTCTCTGCTCTGTGCTGACATCGAGTGGAAAGTCAAATTCACTGATAATAAGTATCTAATTGATCTCTTTTGTTTTCTATACCTAATTTCTGTACATAACTCTGCATAGAAAGAAGAAATCACTTGTACCCCTTGGCTTCTCACCCATTCAATCATGATGAATCAGTGGAACGTGTTTTGCTAATTACCTTATCTGTCGACGCACCCAAATAAAATGAATGATTTTATAATACTACTACCTTAACAGGTAAAGAAGGATGCGAAAGAGAAGAAATACGTAGATGTGAAATGATAAGCTGATAATACATTTAGAGGAGAGCTGCGCCTAACCATTCCTAGGATTGTAGGCTGCATTTTCCTGGCTTCACGTGGTTGCGTTGGTGACCACAGTTTCTCCTGCATTCCAGCAGGCGTCTTCAGGTCGAAGAGTCCGGTCTGTTGTCACCAACGCAACCACGACGCGGTGAAACCCGGAAAATGCAGCCTACAGTGCCAGCGCACCGCGGAAGCCTTCGCACCAATTCCTAGGATTATTGAACAGTGATGATGATTAATAATGAAAGACACTTTGTTTCTTCCACAAGTTTATAAAAAAATTTCTATTTTATTGCCGGTTTCGGCTGTTACACCACTATCAAATACAGCTACTACATACTGTACGCATATAAATACATGTAATACTGTAAATGCATACATACTGTATTTGATAATGGTGTAACAGCCGAAACCGGTGATAAAATGGACATTTTAAAATACTTGTGGAAGAAACAAAGTGTCTTTCATTATTAATATGGAGCCCTTCCACCACGTACGTGCTTCAAGTTTCGATTTCATGTTGATGATGATTTTTTTCCGTTTGCAGATTTAGATTTTTGAGGATTTTTAAACTCATTCTCTTTCTTTGAAACTAATTTTGAGACTTAGTTCCAGTTTGCAGTCGTTGCGGTGGCTGGAAGTCATATCTGAGAGCATCGCAGCACCTGGGATTGCAATAATCATATCCACCGATTCTGCGCACGTGTGCCATCTTGAAACTTCGTGTGCGATCCTTATACATATCATCAGCACACGTGGATTTCTCATTTCGAACTTGAAATCCACGGAGAACCACTGCATTACTATTCTCGTCTCTAGTTGCATTAGATTTCTCTTAGATTGAGTCGGGAAAGATTTATTGCGGCAAGGAGTGGAATACCGGAAACTGTCATTTGTGGAAGGGATATCCATAATTTTACTCATCATCGCGTGCCAATAATCCTCGGATTTGTTATGAAGTAGCTCCCTACTCAACTGCCCTATTAACGGATCTGTTAATATTTACGTAGTTTCGAGATACTTTTCCACAAAATTCTCAGTAATTCGATTTAACTCTCCATCAATTATAACGGCGTGACCATTAGGTTTGTATGTTTGCATAAGTTTGAATGTATATTCAGGAAATTGTATCTAGTATTACGTTTTTAATCAAAGCTGCAGGAAGATTGTAATAAAGTCATCTCTGTAATAACCTCAGTGTGCTATATTTACGACTTCTGACATCTTTTAGTGAAATTCTATTTTATACCTAGGAAAGCTCCAAAATGGTATTTCATGCATAAAAACGTGAATAAGTCAGTATTGACGTTTGCAAAGCACTTTAACTTTAAGAAAGACGTGGAAAAAGTTCAAAATAAACGGTATCATTAAGAGCATGGATATTAGAATGTGAATTCTACATTCAGTGCACTGTGATCCCCAAACTTTGGTACACAAAATCAGCTTATACGAAGAGGAAAACTCCTTTGAAAATAAAAAGGTACAATTTTCTGATAATGAACGCAAATGAGGCGCGTAAACAAAAGAGTCATTTTCAGTGTTAATGAGTTTACGAGATTTCGGCTTCTAAATTCAGCTCTCTCCATTGTGATGTTTTGGTGCCGTGTCTCTCAGTTTCCGTTGCAATTTGATGTAGAAAGTTAATGAGAAATACAGATAATCACAGCTTTATTTCACGGTCATCAAGTTTTTAAACAGCTATAAAGCTTGTTGACCCGACTTTTTTCCCGAAATCCCACGAAATATGCTAACATTTGGAATAACGCTGAAATAATAAAGTCGATAGTGAAACTAATCCGTTTTATTCATTTTCTATGTGGCATTAATCGATTTACAGTACTGCTCAAGATAATTAAAGACTATATACCATGAAACTTTTTATTATTGGCAAAATTCTGCCCTTTGCATTCCCCAGGCTATGAAACAATCACCACGGCACGATTTATTCGATGATAACTCCATAACATCTGCTCGTGCTATAACCAGCAAGTTTTAAATTTATCTTTGATCTCTAATTACGATTATCTCCGTCGTGAGACTAAATGCTTATTTAAATAATATCTTGGTAAGTATCTGATTATTCGAAAACTGTAATTTACTAGATTTCTTTTATGTCTTTAGTAATTTATCCTAACACCTCACTCCAATTTTTATAAATTCATTAATAATAATTGTTTAATTCACTCATTCTAGATAGCCTTAAGCATATCGGAACTAGCCTCGGTGATAAATTTACGGGAGTCACCCGCAATGCACGAATTTATAGAATAATCCAGAGAGATAAAAACATTTGCCTTGACCCGGATACGAACCAGGTCAAGACGAATGATTTTTTTTCTCTGTGGATTATTCGCACATTCTACATAGTTAGATTGATAAAATATTGATAGTAAAAAGAATGTGAATGTACCCCCAGTGGCATAAAACGCTCATGACTAATTAGAATAGTATTTGGTGTAAGTTGTTTCATTAAATATTTGAAATAAAATTCGTTCCGTGTTTGCTCCTGGTCACTATGGTGATTTCTATGTTCTCTATATCTGGAAATGGAACAAAATCGATTAATATGGATTACTTACAATTAGTAATTAAATAGTGTTGAGGTGAAGATGTAAATTTTTTAGTCTGGAATTACTGTGTGCATTCAAATATGAAAAAGCTATATTGATCGATCCAATTAAAAAATTCTATGGTAATTATTCATTTTAAATTTATATCGATTTCGTTACCCTGAAGAAAAGGTTTATTAACCCTCATATGGATTTACAAAATTAGTTACGTCGTTGGATTCTCGGCGCCGCAGCGGCGCCGCGTCATTTTTTGCTATTATCTTTCAACGTTAGCCTGAATTTACAAGTTTTTTGATTGATAATGGTAAATACATCTATTATCTTTATTTCTTACCGTGTTTTGCTAGATTTAAACCCTTATTGTTGAAGTAATAACAAAAAAAATTGAACGCTGCATTCTTTTCCATTTCTTGCCGTAATGCTCTTTATTTCAGTTCCCTTTGTATGTTATTTTTGAGTGAAATTTTTAATTTCGTGAGTAATTGTTGTTTGAAATATTTTTATGATATGCAGAGCTCGGCAAACTCCGCTTTTTAATGTTTATATTGTTTATAATTTTATTTATTTAAATGCTAAAAATGATGACCAAATAAAATTCGTTCATGCCCATATGACATAATTTTGCTTCAATGCGTCCACCCATATGTTATATCTTTGCAGTGTATATAGAAGGATAAGTTATTAAACGTTAATAATGGAACAGATGTAGGTTAAGTGTGAAGAGACGAGTGTAACTTTCGTGATTTTTACAAGATTCTGGCGATCAAGACAAATCTTACGAATATTCTGGGAGCTTATGTCCTGAAATTAAAAAAATCAAGTCTTATGGCTTTTGAAATATAAATAATATGGGATGATAAGCGGCGTGTCAAAGAACTCAACGCTTCTTTGGAGATGGAGCTAGAAGAGTCGGTACTCTTTTCCTACCACGGAGCCCCTTTCCCCCACTGGGGACGTGTAGCCCAAGCGAAAGGTTTCCTTAGATATGGACGGGTAAATGTTTTGCGTGGGAGTGCATAAGATTAGGTTTTACTCCTGGATTGGTGGGAAGTCCAAAAAAAATAAATTCTTAGAAGTATGTGTTATTGGTGGTAGAGGAGAATGAGCAGCTGCCTTTTTTTCGTCCAAATCTGCGTGAGAAACTGATGATAATATGCTCTGGGGTGACAAAAATACCCTCACTTTGGAAGGACTTCCCTTACATTTTCTTTCCGTTTCCTTTCTTAGCGTTTCACTGACCCAAACATTGAGACTCTCCATACTTTCCCACTAAGCTCCCTTATTCGTCATTCACCACCTTCTTACCCCCTCCCACAAAACTTGATTGAACTTCTCACCACCCTAATGACCCACCGAGCTGGACCTTCTTGGAATGAAGGGAGGGCCACCGCGGGGCGTTTTGACAAGGCTTTTGTTCCCTGTCCTTCATGCAGCGTTAGAAGGATGAAGAAAAAGCAGGCTTTTGTATCTAATTGCCTCCTTGCACTCCCAACCTTTTTTGCGATAAGGATTTTCTATTCCTACCTGTCCTAACGATCTGGGTATTCCCCGATCCTTGGCAGTCTACACACTACCGCCCCTTCACCTCAAAACAACCTCCTGGCATTCCTTCTCCTTTCTCCTTCTCACTCATCCCTTTACGTTAGTAACACCCCCAATGCATAAAACATCTGTACATTTCAGTACACATAGAAACGAGATATATGTTTACAAATTTTCACCTCATGGTAAATTGTCTTTTCATTTATTCATAATGAAACGATTTTTACCATGTAAAGTCTAAACTCATCGTCAGGAAAGAGAAATTATTTTCTATCACGAAATTAGTTGGGTAGTTATCTTGATTTCACCTCAATGGTAAACTGTCACGTCATCAGTAGCTATATAAACGCCAGCAATTTTGTATAGACTATCGTAGCCGCAAAGGGATTTTTTTCGAATGAAAAGTACAAGACATATAACAATAACTGTGCGATGTGTTCTTCACGGTAGTCGGTGAAACTTCTGAATCTCTTGGTAAGTTACAGTTACTCATTCAGCGAGAAATATTCACACAACGGTGAGGAAGCATTATTCTACGAATTCGGATAATGCATTGTGTTAAATTTTTCTTAGAATTGCTGCTTGGAGTAATTCTAAACAGAGTCACTCTAGTATTTACCCAAAGCTGACTATCACCACGGCAGTAACGTGGACGCGGAGCGGAGAAGGTGCCCAAGCAAAACTAAGTCGGAAGCCATGGAAAAACAACTTTGAATAGCCATGAGTTTCTATGAATAATTCTCGCAAAAGATGAAGTTTTGTCAATGAACATTATAACGAAGCAAACGTAATGATTCTTAGCTAAAAGAGAAAGCACAATTGGTATTGTAATATTTTCCTTTTTTTAAACAATTTCACTTGTTTTATAAGTTAAAAATTAAATAATAGGATTAAAATAGATTATAGCATTTCATATGAAACATTATTGCTTTGACATTAGCGTTGAAAGTGCAGACCCTGACGTAACGATGAGGAAATTCTCGGTCCAAGCAAAACTAAGTCGGCGGCCCATGAGAAAACAACTTTCACTAGCCATAAGTTTTTATGAATAATTTTGTAAAAAGATGAAGTTTTGTCAATGAACATCATATTGAGGCAAATATTTTGATTTTTAGTTGTAATAGAAAGCAAAATAGGTATGGTAAAATTTTCCATTTGTTTAACAATTTCATTTTGTTTATAATGTTTAAAAATATAAATAATATGATAATAAATATATTAAAGCATTTCATACGAAATATAAATGATTTGACATTAACATTGGGAGTGCAGTCAATGACGTAGCGACGAGGAAATACTGAGCGCCGCAGCGGCGCCGAAAATCCAACGACGTAACTTTTTCAATTAGAGGCCAATAAAATGTAAACTATCGACACTATGCTAACAAAATTTTATACGTAAACGAATAAGGCAGAAAAAATAGACTACTGAAAATTTCAGAATGATCCATTGGAATGGAAAATTTTTACACCACTTTTAAAACCACGAGCGCCGCTAAGGCGCAGAGAATCCATATGAGGGTTAAATTTTGAACAGTTGGCAAGAAATGACTGTTAATCTCTCAAAATGACAAATCGCACTCGATTTTTTAAATGGATATAACGTGAGATATCCCCGAGTTGTTTTTAAATGGCGAATAAATCAAATTTTATAAATGGAAAGCTAGGGAAATTTCTCATTTTC
The DNA here is from genome assembly GCF_921293095.1 of Ischnura elegans. NCBI lineage: Eukaryota > Metazoa > Arthropoda > Insecta > Odonata > Coenagrionidae > Ischnura > Ischnura elegans. The sequence goes on from NC_060257.1 coordinate 79,904,197, forward strand.
CATGCCAATATTGGTAATTTTTGACGATGGAATATGATGATTCGTATTTTAACATTAGGCCTTCATTTTTCCATGGCAACCATGATCTATATTTATAGCATAAGACCCTTAATTTTCCTTTATCAACGAGATCAAATGAAAGCTTCAAATGAAAAAAACTGAAACTTTAAATCTGCCTCCTCCAGGATATTAGCTGAGTCTGAAATAATTTTGATAGCTAAAATGTAGTGCAATGAAGTTCGGCCTTAGATCAGTTGAACCCTTGATGCAATTCGATAAAATTTTCAGACGGAGACTTTGCATATTTATTTCCATCATTATTCGCACCCGAACTGGGGGGAATACTTTCGTGGAATCATATTTTCCTCCTCATTCTCTTCGGGTAAGTTTACGGGAAAAGTTTAGCTCCATTACTCCACTCAAGCCCTCATAAATACTCTCGCATTACTGAATGAAAAATTCAATTGTACGTAAGTAATGAACAGAAGTGGATCTTTGTTTTTTTTATAAGTGGATGCCAGACCGAAGCTCGTTTTGATTTCATTACGATATTGAGAGTAACTGTGCGATCAATTTCAATATTTTGGCAGTGATATTGATGTGGCGCAATAAAAGTTTTGGCTTTCATTTCATGCATTTAAATCGCGATCAAAATCGCATTCATCAGCCAAGTTGACATTGTAAAAAGATTTGAAAAGGGTAAAAAAAAGACGCATTGAAGTGAAAAATGATATCGAAAAATCGATAGTTTCCTCAATGACACTGCCGCATGACCAAAAGAAATTCAATTCTAAGTTAGTAATTAACAAAAATGGATATTTTTCATTAAAGTGGATACAAGCTAAAGTTAGTATTATTTTCTTTGCGTTATCGAGAGTAACTACGCGATGGATTTCAATAGTACAGGGCAGCGATATTGATGAGATTGAAAAAAAGTTCTTGACTTTCATTTCATATATACATATATATTCAAATCGCAATTAAAATCGCATTTATCACTGAAGTTGGAATGCCAGACCAAAGCTCGTTTTAGTTTCATAGCGTAATTGATAGTAACTACGCGATAAAATTCAACACTTCAGGGCAGTGGTATAGACGTAAATGAAAAATAAAGTTCTCGGCATTAATTTCATATAGCTATAGGTATAGGTATATAAAATTACTCTCGCATTTATCAAAAGATCTGTAATTTTAGAAGGACTAAAGGGGCATAAAAGACGTGTTGGGGTAAAAAATAGCACTGAAAAATCGATGGTTTTCTCGTAAACACTCTCGCATGACCGAATGAAAAATTCAATTCTACGTAGGTAGTGAACAGAAGTGGATCTTTTTTTTCTTGAAAGTGGATAACAGACCAAATCTCGTTTTGGTTTCATTACGTGATTGATAGTGAGTGCGCGATAAATTTAGATACTTTGGCCGTGATATTCATGTGATTGGTAAAAGTTCTTGGCATTAATTTCATGCATTTAAATCGCAATTAAACTCGCATTTATCAACCGAATTGAAACTGTAGTAAGATTATAAGGGTAAAGAAGACGTATTGGGGTGAAAAATGATACTGAAAAATCGGTGCTTTTCTCATAAACAGTCCCGCATGGCAGAATGAAAAATTCAATTCTACGAAGGGAATGAACAGAAGCGGATCTTTTTTCTTGAAAGTGGATAAGAGACCAAAGCTCTCATTGGTTTCATTACGTGGATGAGAGTATCTACGCCATAAATTTCAATACCTTGGCCGCGAAATTGATGCTAATAAAAAAAAAATCTTGACTTTCATTTCATGTGTATTTAAATCGCAATTATAATGGCATTTATCAACCGAGTTGGAAAGGGTAAAAAAATGACGCCATGTGGTGAAATATGATACTGAAAAATCGATTGTTTTGACGTTGATAGATTTGGAAACCGCGGCTCGAATTTGACTTCAAAAATGATCACTCACGCCCGTAAAATCTGGTTGGGTTTCCCGAGATACACGCTGCCGCCGCATCGAAAAAAATGGGAGTTGAGGTAATTACGCCCTCGCAATTATCCTGCTTCTTTCGTGAAATCATTCCGTCCATTAATGTCCGCTGCGGACTGTGACAAAGCACTTGTTAACTCTTTTTATTTCCTTCCCCGGCCTATTAAAATAGCATGACGTACGCCCGTTGACGTGAATGACTGCACGAGACAAAACACAGTCGACATGTATGATCAAATGAAACCTACAAGAATATCATTGCTGCTGCAGCGATTACTCTGCTCTTTGCTTTGTCAATTATCCACGTGAAACTGCGATTTTAGAAAGATATCATCATGATTAATTAAGCTGACATGAAGATACGCATTATAACTTGAGGTTATCACGTTATAGTAATGATAAAAATCATTTCCACCTCAGAAAGATAAAAATTCTCACTGGAATCATTATTTTTCCTAGCTTTGATGTGGAAGCAGGAGCCTCGATGCTCCCAGGAAGCGGCTTTTTTATTCCAAAGTTATGTGTGAATTTTTTTACGCGTGGTATACGAAGTGAAGCACCGTGATAAAAGGGAAGATATTATAATTTTACGGCTCTTTTACAAAGTATCGAATGCAAACCCTATGTCCAAACTTTGAAGGTTTCTATCAATTGCTCTAAAATTAGATTGCAAACGAATATGCCTTATTATAATTTGGAAATAATGCTTTAGACAATGTTATTATTTTTTATAATAGTACACAATTAATTTAGCGTGTTACGTGCATGAAAAATTGGGAATATATATATGATTCAACGATACCATATTTGCTCATAATTTTATTTATTTATTGAAATCACCGCGGTTTGTCCACTCTTCCACATTGAATCCCCCCTAAAATTCTCTAAAGGGCTCGCCCTATTGTTCTATCAATATATCCATTACTCTTTCTTCTCCTTCCCTTCTTTCATATATACTACTGTTTTTTCATTCCCTCCTCACTTAAAACTCACTCCATTCGAAAATTCTGTCCTTTCCGCATCTCCTTCAGGATTTTCCTATCCTCGCCCGCCATGTTACTTACGCTCTTGGTGTTTTATGTGAATTTTTGTGACAATCCAGTAGGAAGCAATAAATATACTTCAAGCTCATATACCTTCAAACGCATAGACTCAAAAATCTCGGTAAAAGTTACCCTGTAGAATAATAATGAACGGACATATCACCTTTTAACTAGGAATGAATAATAAGTCAAATATGAATGGAGTGGATCCTAAAAAACATTGAACTTCACAAATTAAATTTCTTGAAAAAACACGACATTCACTGCTCTTGCTAACGTCACAGGCCAGCTGTAAGGCAAAACATGAGTTCATGCACTGATTCAAATTGAAGGTTGGATAGCATAAGGGAGTGTTTTTATTTTATATTCGTTAATATTATTTTAATGCATTGCACCTGGACCTAATGATAGTGATGTAGGTAATTGCTGTCGTTTTTCCTTGTAATAATATTAATTCGTCATTCCTTCTCTCTCCGTCTATTTCATCTTCTCCTTTTTCATCTCTACACCTCAATCCTATTAGGAATGGGTTGAGTTAAATTCGGAAATCTACAGGGGTTTGAAGGATTTGAATCCGGTCGTGCCTCTTCAGTCGCCAACCTCTTGGGAACCTCTCTGCGTCTAGATCCGCCTTCTCTCGGCTTCGTCTCCTGTTAAACCAGTCCTTCTCAAGAGGAAAACCTACTCAACATTGCGTCCTCTCTCGACGGCGGCGCTGCGAACGGATGTGATCTGAGGAGGCTGCTTTGACACTAACTCCAAAATCTGCCTTCTTCTCGAAGTACTGTTTCTTTCGAATATTTTCTTCATACGCGCTTTTCGCAGCAAGCTCGTTTGAATGGTGATCGCTTTTCTCCGAAAGCCAATATTAATACATTTTTTCTCATCGTTTTCTAGGACCCACTCTATTATAATTTAACGTGCTATCCATTCCTCGATAGATGATGATATTTTCGCTCATTATTACTTTACAGGTTAATTTTTATCACGATTTAAGATACTGAGAGCGGAAACTGCATTTTATATACATTAATGAAATAACTTCGTGAAGCATATTTTTTTCCCCTTTTCACTGATGTATCACCTTAAACTCGCTCAGGAGCTGGAGATATAATTAAACGGTAGATAATGGAGATATTAACCGTGACCCAGAACTCTTTCAATTAAAATATCAATATTCGTATCGCAGCAATCGTCGTCATTGCTTGATAATTTTTATTTTTGCTTATCTATTCGTCTACATGTGCATATTCATAGTACCCAGCAAGCCGCTTAAAAAGGCGTGTGGCAGGGGGTAATAGGACACCAGCTGTTCTTACATAAAAAAGGAAATGCTGAAACGAAATTTCACCTGGCTTTAATGAAAGACTTTTATCGTGCGGGGGGAAAACGGATTCCGTTGCCTATCCGTTCGGCAAAATATTTATTTTAATTTGTAATTTATGTCGTGCCTGGTAATGTAGAGGGGCTCTTACATAATCTCTAGCATTCATAAGCTCAATCATTGGCAAACATAAGCTCTAACTGGAAGTAAGGAAATAAAACTTTGTAAGGTTCACTGTTATTTAATGGGGTGTTTGCATAAAAATTTTTTGCGCTTAAATATTTCTTCGTCGTATAGAGGAAAGGAAGTAGATGAAGAAAACATAGGTTTCAATGCAGTAAAATGGAGAAATATATTATTAAATGAATAATAAAATCGCTAAAATGTCAAGGAAATCAGCGGCAGAAGATACGGTTGGTGACGTCACTTGCCCGTAGTTACCGGTATAAGGCCTCATTGCGACTGGGAAAATGGTCGAAAACATGGTATTAGAGGTAAATTTTGATAAAGGAAATACAAATAATCTACCAAAAGTAGATGTATTAATGGTGGCGGAGTAATTGAAGGTAAATGACTGCTTCAGCATTCCGGAAGTTAGAGGAACGAAGGCACTTCGGTAAGTTACCTGATGATTTCATTTCCATAGTACAATGAAAGGTATGGGAAGCTGCCTTTTTTTAGGCACCCTATAAGGCAATAGATAGTTCCTTCAATATGTGTGCCAGGATTGGCACAGTTCTGTTAAAAATTTAACATGCATGGCCACATGATATGCAAAATTGATCCACGAGCCTTTCAAAAGAATCATTTACCTTGATTTTCATGAGAGTAAATACAATGTCTCTCTGGCCAAGTTTAGTGTATTTCATTATCAAAGACATTGGATGAGGAAACCACTCATCTGGCACGCCTATATACATTTTGGATTTCCTATTTACACAAGAGAGAATTGCATCAGGGTCCTGAAATTCATGAGCAGACTCATCACTCTCAGATGAGCATGGCTCATATTCACTCTCACTGCCATTTTCCACACCCTCAGTCGTTGTGACAGACTCCAATTCCTCTTCATCCACAGCCCCACCTATTCTCTTCAGTGGAGATGTCGACACATCTCTCTGTAACTTGATGGGTGATGTGGTAATGTTAAGTACTTCCTTTTTTGTCATATTGCAATTAAAGCCCTTACTCCTGTGAGGAACAGAAGTTTGGACACTAGCATCACTAAATGTCTTAGTAAGAGTCAATGGCTCATAGTTGGATGCAGCATTTCCACCCTCATGAGCTTCAGAGCAGTCTAGGTCTATGTCCACTGACTCCTCATCCAAATCATGACTGGTTACATGGGGAGGGATATGTTTATCAACCTAAAAGAAAAGCATATATTTTATGAGTTGTATAATTCAGGCAATAATTTGCAAGTAACTGACATACATTTAACGAGACCCTTATCTCCATAGTACCAAGTTGATTTTTTTTAATTTGAGTACCTGAGCAGCACCAAACTCTTCACTTCAAATTTTCAATAATCACTTGAGCTTATATGAAAATATTCAAACTCCTACTGGGCTTATAAGTATAGAATTAAATATATGATTAACAACATTTTATTTCATTTTCAAGCTTATTATTTTGCCCATTTTATTTCAGATATGATGGGGTTCGAAGCCAAGTATAGCCAATAGTTAGAAGCCAGGAGTATGGATGCCACATTTTAATATGAAATATTTTTCAGAAATATTAACTGTTCTGTTGCTATTAGGCTTCAATGTTGCACAGGGGCGGATCCAGGATTGTGTTCAGGGGGGGGGGACAAGGATACCTCGTCATACAAAACGAACGAAATGATAATGGGACCGTATTAAAAATCTAGCACATTTTTAAGGGTCTGGGGGGGCAGGTGCCCCCGTGCCCCCCCTGGATCCGCCTATGATGTGGCAGCATATCATATATTAGTCAATCTATACATGTAGAACACATTTATGTCTCTGTAACTGTTTCTATTTAGTGATTATCATTTATTTTATTCATTTATTAAAATATTAATTTATTTAAAGGGCAAATATAAACAATGCAGTCTACACTTAAAGTAGGTACCTATAAAGAGTTCCCATAATAAGACTGTAATATTCATCAATTCACATTGAGGCTACAAATATCTTTAGAGCCAGCCTAGGGAGGGATGCATATGTATAACTTACACTCAGTGCGTCTTCTATTAATCTCTGCTGAGTCCTCTTCATGGGTAATTTTCGGGTGGTTGACGCAAATGCTCTCTACCGATCTTCCTGGCAGCCAAATACGTGGGGAAAAGCACATTTTTTCAATAGCTTATGCCCTCTTACCATTTTGCACCTCATGAAATTTCCCATGTCGTCCTCCATCTATGAACAAAAGCATTAGGTATATATTTTTAACTGTACATACCAAAATCATAGCTCAAAATGTTTACTTCTGATCTACTAGATGCTTCTTCCAAGGTTTTCTTCGTCAACAATTTACATCCTTTAAATTGCAGTTTTTTGGAAACATCTATTTTCCATTTCATTACGTTGGCTATTTTGTACGATTAATGGATTCATTCAGCAGGTGTTAAAGGCTCTTCATCATGAATAGTTTACGTGTCATATACATACATTAGTATCTATTCAATAAGCGTCAGTAATAAATATTAAAATACCTCAAAATGGTCCTCGCAGCAATAAAGGGTTGATTCCAGAGAGACAGTGAAGTCCCTTCTTGCAGCTCTAAACCATTTCTTCCTCCGTTTCTCTTACTTCGGAACCGCGAAAAACACTTTGCTAGGGTTCCTGCTGCTTGTAATTGTACACTCTGATACAAAACATCATTTATATGCCGACATTGCGCACAGTTTATCTCTAACTTTCGTTCAAGAGAGCGCGTAACTATTAACTACAGCATACCCGTACGGCAAGTACTCGAAGTTACGGGCACATGACGTCACAGGCGGCCATGTTCATTTTTCTTGTTTTCGCGTACGTTCAAACCGGGTAATTTTTAACGCTGCCAGAAATGGCCAAAATTACCCTAAATTTAAGTTTAAATAGCATTTCTGTATCTAGGATGAAGTGAAGTTTCCGCATATATCGCTAAAAAAATCCATGCAAACACCCCATTATGGGCACGACCCGGGTTTCGTAACTTGGTTACATCGTCAGGTGACTGATCTTGCATGCATCATACATTTATACACAAAGTACATAAGTGACAGTGAGGACATCTATCTATTCTCACTATTCCATTCCGTGTTTAACCCTCACCCCCGCCCTTTCAACCAGTCCTTTTCCTTTCCAATAGATGTCCTCACTGTCACTTGTGTACTTGTGTATAAATGTATGGTGCATGCAAGATCAGTCACCTGACGATGTTACCAAGTTACGAAACCCGGGTCGTGACAATAATTAAATAACAGTGAACCTTACAAAGTTTTATTTCCTTACTTCCAATATGGAGAGGTTTCACAAAGTAAAGCCTGAAGTTATTAGTTATAAGCTCTAACATTCATCGTTTCGCTCTTAAAGATTTTTTCAATTGCTCTAACAATCTAAGCCTACCGCGCAGCCTCCGAGTCTCTAGCGGCTCCCAGCCTAATTCGTTTAACATTTGTGCATGACTTTTTGTATGTAAGTTCACCTTAGTTAGTTTTTACTTGAAGAACTAAGAGAATAAATTGAATGTTTTTGAAATGCATTCATTGTGTAAGTAAATTTTTTGTGTGTTGTTTTTAACGGGATGGTGTGGTTTTCTATCTGGTACATTCCCCTGCCCAAAGCGAAGTCATTGGTTGCGCAACTGGTTCCGACTTTTTACACAGAAATCGACATTTTTGAAGAAACGCTCCCCCTGTTATCGGTGTAATGCTTCCACGTCAATTTCCTGAGGAAAAAAACATTTGCCGTCAAGCATCCGTCCAAATTGCAGCGCAACCTTAAAGGGTTTTCCGTTGTCTTGTGCCTTTTCTCTTTGTGGACATATCGCAAAGGACTGAGAGTGGCGGAGAAATGCCTGTTGCTGACGGTGAAATTTTCGGGAATACGTTCTTTGAAAACCACTTATCTATGTATGCACGGTGTCACATTTTCAAAGCACTCTCAAGTCTTTCTTTGGAAACGTTCACGACGGTGACTTAAATAAAATATGCATCTAAAAAACCTGCCGAATTACTTTCCATCTTAAAAAAATGTATGAATTTGATTGAATACATAAGACATTGTCTCAGGTTTTATTCTATGGAAGTACTTGTGCTTTATAATTAAGCACAATTGAACTAACATTGCACTTAATTTTACGTTAATAGACCCCGGTTTCGACTGCTCAGAGACTTAGAAAATGGCAATTAGATGCCGGAAAACTGGCCAGTTACCAAGATACCATGAAAAAAGTGTGGATTATACAGTTGAGTTGGAATGAAAATAGCCTTGTGCTTTAAAAATGAATTTTTGCATTTGGTGCGTTCAGAAAATAAAGGTGAATTAATGTTTTAATTTATCGCTAATTTAGTGTGTCCAACCATCCAGTTTTTAAAAATCAAGTTGGTATGCATGCTCCTTAAGTAAGATAAAATTTTCAATTTTATTAATCGTTTGCTTTGTCTGTCGCAGCCACTAAGGTTAGACCTGTTATTTTACGAGTTTAGCGATATTCGACTCACACTTCATTGCTTGTTCGTGGATTATTACCTGAAACAATATTGTTACGACGCCCCAGCCTCCATATTTGCCAGATATGGCTCTGTGTGACTTTTTCATATTTTCAAAAATAAAGAGAACCTTAAAGGGCCTTCGTATTCCAAGCGTAGCTGACAATAAAAGAAACCTCTAACAGTACTAACGGCTATCCCAAGGATCGGCTTTGAGAAGCGTTTCTAGGATTGGAGGAAGCGCGGACATATGTGAAAAAAATCTAATGGGTACTATTTTGAGGCGAAAATATTGATATAGATGAATAAATATTTGTTTTTCAAGAATACTGAAATTCTTGTTATTTTCTAATCACACCTCGTATATCTGATTTCATAAACCAAGAAATGATTTAATCGAACAGCATACAGGCCGGCATACCCGTGTAATTTTTCTCAAGGAAAAGGTTTCATCCTATGTATTCTTTGATGTGACCTGCCTTCAGGGCCCTGTGAAGCCCTAAACTGGTTCTTAAGCTAATAATTGGCTTAGTGCAGTTGAAGTTTCAACTTTTGTTTTTTAAAGTGCTTGCGTTAACCAAGGAAAGGAATTCAGGATTTTGAGTTGTGATAGGTAGATAAATGAATTTTGAAATGCTTTTTATTCGCATTTTCTTGAATAACTTTTGCTGAAAAATTTCACATATTTCCTGAATTCATCTTTAGTATATCTTCAATGCAAACAGTGCCTATAGGATTACTATGAAAAGGTAATTCAGTCATTTTTCAGCTTGAATATGTTCAGAAGCAAATAAGACATGAAGATTTTGACTTTTCAGAAAATACATTCTAAATTATCTACCGAATCCTTCTCTTATTTTCATTTTAGCTCCCTCTCCTTCTTTTCCACTTTTCCTTTTCCTATTTCAATTCTCATTCTTTCTTGTGTGTTTCACTTCAATCAATTATTCAACAAACTTTAATATAAGCAAACTCGTCGTTATGGTTTTCTATCATTCTCCTCTCTCGGTGGCAGCGCTGCCCTGGGATGCTCGTGGCCACTTTTTGAACTAATCTCGATGTTTAGTTTTAAATTCAGCATAAAAATCGAGATACGGATTCAATCATAATAAAAGTGTTAGAATGTTGCATTATCATCTTGATCTGAGTTTTCTTAAAAAGTTCAGTTTGATCACTAATCGGAAAGTGGGTTAAAATTGATGTCAAGTTTCGACCCGGTCAAGATTACAAACAAAAAAGCGAGTTAATAAAAACTATTTAAAGTATAGTTTTATTTTTTAAATCGCGCTTAAGTACTATTAAATTCACAGCATAAAAATAGCGGGTCAAAAGGTAGGTTTTGGTGATGTAAAAATGAACTAAATAATGGAAGATTGTCGCCAATAGATATCGCACATAAGTCGTGTAGGTATGGTCTTTCACATGGATATAGATGATAGTCAACGTACTGTTAAGGTGAAATAAAAAATACGCAACTATAACATCCGAATGAGCTTTTTTCATCGGGGAAATAGGTATTCCACCTCATCACTACTAGGAATGCGATTCATATTTTCGGTAAAACAGCTGAGGCGCGCCAACCCGTAGGAGTGAATTTGGCGTGTCCTCTCGAGGGTATATGACCTAATTTTACGAAGTCTGAGTAGCCATATTGTCATCATAGCGAGGCAAGTCACCGTAACGTATTTCATTGAAACCCACAATTGGCTACGTGAGCATCTGAGTCGCTGGCCCATATTCGGAATCGTCCTTCCCAATACGAGAATGTGTCCCGCTTTTAATGATGGGTAGCGGGTTGTAATATGTAACATGGATACCAGGGGATGTTATACGGGGATGGGCGTTGGCCAGGGTCCAGAAAGCTAAAGCGACTACGAGCCATGTTGCTCGTTTGGTCTTGGCCCAAAATCGAAGTTTTCGGAAAAGAAGAATTTTTTAGAAGGAATTCAAGCGTTGTCTTTCCAAACTGGAACGGCGGAACAGGTGGCAGGCTCAACTAGCGGTCTATATCGGAGGGAAAGAGGAAGCTTGTCGTTGTCAAGGCCCGTTTCATTAAGAGGGAACTTCGCCCTTCCGCATTCTCCGTCGCAAAATTCTCTCATCCGTGTTTGAAGACCAATATCTGAAAATACTCCCTCGATTAAAAAAAAAGTCGAAACGCGTTGCAGATCTTTTTATTCTGCGTTGAATAATGGAATGAAAACTATGCTGATGTTTATAATAAAGTCATCGTATGCTCATAAAGGGTATTTCACCAAATTTGTCTGGTTGCCAATTGATTGTATCGCATTTACGGCTTCGCGGCAAAAATCTGGTTTTTGATATCATAATTTCCTTCGTATATAATGTAGCTTATGGTTTTTGCAACAATTAAATGGAATTTATTATTATTGCATTTGGCAACATTAAAGTTATTAATTGAAACGTAAAAACACGCCATTTTGCGATCCGCGCCTCCGACGAACTTGCTGTATGAATGAGCATACTTAACATTTATTGATTATTCTCGGGATTCTACCCCTTAAGGGAAAAAACAACATGCATCAATCACACAATATGGGCAATAAAATATTGGGAAATTAAGTATAGACACTTAGGATCACATCGAGTTCTCACATCCGTGGTGGAAGGTATCGCGGGAACATTTAGAATAAATATTCAGGGGATTTTTCTACAAACAAGCAGTGCCTGAAGAATCCGAGAAAGTATTTCCTTTAGGTCTTAAAATTGAGTCATCAAAGTTCATCATTCACCTGAGTACTGCCATAATTATTCTTACGCTTAAGGTGCAACGGTTCACTTTGTGTATGACACGCAAGAAACTTCGAAAATTTTTAAAAGATAAACACGGATAACGCGTGCTTTACACTTGAGAATTCTGGGTAGTAAGACTTTCGGAGTATTTAGAGTTGACACTAGTTATACTATTTAATCCTCCTTTCCTTTGGACATAGTGTGATTATTTTGGTCAAAAAACCCTTATATCTCCTCCCACAATCTCTACTTATTCATCGCAAAATTTAAACGTTATTTGGACTCAACACGATGACTTTGAATGAGTAGGAAAGGGTGGTGTACCGAGGGCCCAGTGTACCTAGGAACTATCGGCAAGTGCTTCGACCTAGGGGCTTTTAAGTAAGCTATTACGTAAGAGATGCGTTAGAGAGTAGTATAGGTCAATTTGAGTTAATATACAATTCTATCAATGTGATTCTTCATTTCTTTGGCTCGGTCGCACCAGCTGTTGTATATCGGCAGAGTCAGACACTATGATCTCCGTTGGTTGGTTCACACCCTCCCGCGTTAATTTGGGAACATATTGGTTCCGACGGGTGTAAGGACACTCGTCGTGATTTAAACGGGGCACCAGCGCAGATGCTTGAGGAACAAGTGACTGTGGCTATTGCACTCCCTTCCGGGGTACATTCTAAAGAGGAAATATGCACCGTGTTCGGCATTTCCTCTTGATAATATCTGGGAAGCGTTAAGACCGCTGGAGGTCGTACAAAATGAAGTGGTTGGAATGGATCAAGTTATCCTTATAATTCTTTATTTCATAGCGCCTTACACTGCCGCTTCAAAGTATCTGGTGCGGAAGTGCCAGATATTGTGAAGCGGCTGTGTCAGTCACTACGATATACGTTCGTTGGTTCGCGCGCTCCCATCTTATTTTGGTACTATATTGGTTCCGACGAATGTAAGGACGTTCGTCGTGATGTAAACGGGGCACCAGCGCAGATGTTCGAGGAACAAGTGACTGTTGCACTCTCCCTCTCCCGATTGCGAGGCCTGTCATATGGCAACAACAGGACGCGGAGTAAGTGGTTGCGAAGGGATGTGGGGGTTGGGGTGGTCGTTGGACTCGCGCAGAGGCGCCGTTCCCTTATCCGCTTATATTGCAGGAGTGGAGGGGGAGTGGAGGGTCCTTTTCGGAGAAGGAATGCAAGGAGAGAACCCCGTGCGCATCGATCCAAAAGAAAAGTGGCAAAGGGAAGTGACTGAGGAAGAGGGAAGAAGGAGGAGAAGGGTTTATCTCGATAGAGCGGGTGAATGAGGGGTCTTGTCGGTGGCAGAGGAGAGAGACATCTAAGTCTTGGCGTAAGAGGTGAGGGGTACTTCACGCCTGCCTGCACGGAGCGCTGTGATGCAGGCGTCTGTGATACATGATCAAAATCGAAAAAAATTATGTTAAATAATCTTACTGAAAAGGATAAATTTACGAATATAATTATTTTTGGGTTAGAAGCATCAAAAAGAGTAACGTTAATTAAATAGTAAAGAACAATAGTTCTGCTAAATAAGGAAATCGGACATAGCATCAAAACCAACTAATTAAAGTAATTTCATTTCAAGACCGTGCGACAGCTCAAAGCGTCATCGTTCGATAACCCTACATCTACATCAACATATCCCGCAAGCCGCCTAAAAGGCGTGTGGCAGGGGGGTGTTAGGACACCAGCCGTATACACATAAAAAATGAAGTGCTCTAAGGAAGTTGGGACTAGCGTTTATTAAAGTCCTTTATGGCTCGAGGGAAAAACAAATTCCCATATCTATCCGCTTGGCAAAACGTCTCACTCAATTTATCGCTTCTATCGGACCTGGAAATATGGTGTGGCTCTAATATTAAGTATGCTCTCTGTGTCGCTCTTATTATCCATTCTCAATTGTTCCAAACTCATGACTATCGTATTGCGTGAACTGTGAAACATCACTGATGAAATTCTTATAATTACGAGCCCTGTTTTCAGCAGTGCCCGTCACCAGCTGTTCAGTTCTCACAATCAGCCGTTCCGAAACAAATAAATATGTAGTTTTATGCGTACTAAAATACAGGATTATCATTAAAGAATGGTGCGGTTTCAGTTAATCATAAGAAGATAGTGGGGATAGGGTTGGCAGAGATTTTTCAGAGGCTGCCCGATTCTTGCTTGAGCGTGCTTTCAGGGGGGCACTTCGAGCGCAACACTCCGTCTGTCGGATGGGACGTTTATCCGTGGTCCCCTTGGAGCATTTCGTCAGGAATGGGCAAATGCCGACGCCGGGTTTCTCTCTCTTGTCCAACGACCGAGGGCGGACACGTTGCAATCAATCATTATGTTAAAAATAAACTGTTTGAGACGGCAAATCCGGAAAATAAAAAAATAAACTTTTAACACATTAACGCCTAGCGGTAACAAATGGTACCAGCTGGCACTGCAATACTAAACGTACCTTTTTTCTGTTATTTATTGTAATCTGTTTGGGCTTTTGAGAGTTTTAAACGTATAAGCAAATTTATAATTACGTTTTTCATAAAATTTTGCTTTTTTTAAGCAAGATTTTACATAGTTGAGTAACTCTGGATGAAAATTAATCTTTCCTTTTGAGAAAAACAGAAAATATTTGACGTTCTTGGCATCGAAACTAGAAATTCATAATTTTTTATTTAATTTCGATCTTTTGACCCCTGTTCATGCCATAGGGAATCCTATACTATAACCGCCACTCGCTAAGTTTTTTATTTGTTGTGCGCGAGGGTGTAATTGTTTAAATTTATTGTTTTCGTGGTTGTTTGCCGTGAACGTTGGAGTTGTGAATGTGTCGTCGTGTTGGAAGGGTCTCGAACCAACGCTGCCAGAGGAAGCCGTCGACGGGAGCCCAACTTTTGGGTGAGTGGTGGTTTAAATAGTGTGGGGCTCCCGGTGCATATACAAAATATATGTGTCCACTATTAATAATGTGGTAGCGCACACAACCCTTTATTGGCATAGCAGTTCCACATGGTACCACACTGTATCTTCAATACTATAAGAACTATAAGTATAAAATTTGCACTTAAATAATCAGAATTTCATTGATTTTAAAATTTAGTATTACTAAAAGGTTTGGATGAAATTTTTAATTCAGGCAACACCGGGTTAATAATACTTAATTCATTTAAACCATATGCAATAATAATTTCGATATGTTATTTTCGGCCCTGATGACGATAGAAAAGGATTCTATCGAAAATTCGGCAGCGATGGAGATGGAGCTCACCCGGATGGAAACCCGAGAAGAATTCACCGCCACACAAGCCTTTAGTTTCAATAGGACGGTGCCACGGCTCATACCACCCTTCGTTCACACCAAATCCTGCAAAGACAGTTTCTCAGCCGCCTGATCTCCTTACCAGGCGATGTTCCGTGGCCCCCTTGCTCCCCGGATTTGAGTCCATGCGATTTTTTTCTTTGGGGATATCTCAAAGCTGAGGTTTACAAAGTTCGACCAAGGACCTTGGAAGCTCTTAAGGAGGCAATTACAGATGTCATCGTTGGAATATCAGAAGATATGCTGGGAAGAGTTTTCGAAAACTTTTTTGAACGACGCAATATGTGCATCGCTCGCCAAGGTCGTCACCAGGATGAACAAATTTTCAAATCCAAATAAAAATAAAATAGCATTGAATGTAGTTTTGGGAAATATGAACGTTTTAAAACTATCTTTGTTTGTTTTTTCACAATTCACCCGTCAAACCAGGGAGTTCATTCTGCCCCACCCTGTATATTAACCCTGAATAATAAACGTTAATCTTGAGACAGTTTTTCCTCAATATCAAAGGCGTGACGTCGCCCTAATCAGGTGTAAAGTATCGATGTCAAGCCCCTCTGACGTAGAATGAGGGTTTGATGGCTCTTATATTGGCACCGTTTGCTTTTAAGTCGTGTAAATGAGGACGGTGAACTACGCCTGAAGTCAGCGGTTCAAATATTGCGCCCGAGGTAGGGTTTAATCAGAGGGAGGATGTGGGATATTTCCCAGGGATGCTGTCGTATCCATCCAGGTCTGTTTCCTCCATTCTTCACCTGCACCCCCACCGAAGTTCCACTTTGCAAAACAACATCATCTGGGGATGCGGGGAAATCGATAGAAAGCTCAGAAATCTCCGTCCCACTGCCGGCGGACGAAACTTTGAGACAGACTTTGCGACGTTGCGTGAAAACAAATGTGTTACGGAGAACTCTTGCATAAATCAGGGACATTCTCCGTGGAGTAGAACCTGAATCACGCGACCATTCTTTCCGTCCCTTTTGAGTCATAGTTCGAGCGATCGGAGGATTTAAGGGGCTATGAACTCAAGGCTGCCAATTATTATTTAGTAATTATAATTTAAATTGTGCGAGTTTGCCACTGCAAATTCTTAATTCCCCGTAAGTCGGAGTGCGTGAGATTTCCGCAGATATTTGTTCAAGAAAAGAAAATCTATGTATTTTCCTCCATATTATTGTTTCATTATTATCGTTGTATTTTACGCAGATAGCTTTGATTCACACGATCATTTTTTTCTATCCCTTTCGAGGGACAAATCCATCGATCATTTTAATGATAGCGGAAAAATGACCGTTTCAGGGATATAAATCCCACCTCTTTTCCCATCACTCAGAACGTCCCTTTTTCCGTCGCTGAATCTATCGCTGGTTCCGTTTTTCATCCAATCAGAACGCACTGACGCTAAAAGCGATTGTAACGCCACGCTTGGCTTTTAATTGAATGGCCGCTGTGAGTACGAAAATTGACGGAGTAAACAATGGAAAAAGTTACGGTGGGAATGTCCGTGTTTTTCAGAAAATGGTTGAAACCCCTCCCCACCTAGACGCTTAAAAAGTAGACAAAATTTTTAATACGGTCCCGTTATAATTACGTTCGTTTCGATTTGTATATTAAGAGTAAGTATCAATTATTATTTAAGTTATTGAGATATATATTGGCTGGTCATTGGTCTTTCGCTTGTCAGCGCTCTAAAAAAAAAAACTGGGAAGGGGATTTTGGGGGGGGGGGGGCGTGAATGGCCTTAACACCTGCGAGTACAAATCATCCCTTCCGAATCGGTGACATTTTATCCACCGCACGTTCTTTCCTTCACCTCCGTGTGTGCTTGTCTTTAATTACTTATTTATTTAATGCAGTCCATAAACAGCACTAGGCCAATCACAGAGGGTTCACAATAACAAGAGAATAGTTTACTAAAATCAAGCAACACGTAACTAACAACGAACAAAATAATATCAAACAGTATGTACAAATAAATTACAAAGAATGGTAGGCTTCATCGGGTGGTGCGAGGAATAGGGGGAACATTACGATAGAGACGGTGCAAAATGGATGAGGGATGAAGAAAAGGATAAAAATCTGGAACACATTTGGAATAGTAGTCTATGGAAATACATGTGTGAAAACAGCTGTACCCTCAGCTCTGCGATCTTTCTTCACCTTACGCCGATTTACAGCATATTTTCGTTCGAGAATGACACAAGTTCGTTTGAACGAACTGGCTTTAATGCATATCCATCGAGATATTGTGTCATAAATAAACATCAATGAAGTTCTGGATATCTTCTGTTGTAAACATGAAATAAAACTGCCGTTATTATATATGCGACTTATTAATATTTTCATATTGATAACTTTTGTAATAAAATGAAGAGTATATTTCGTACAGAAATCGTAGTAGGAGGGTAAACTTAAAAGTAAGGTCCCCAATTTTTTTTATCATTGAATATGGAATTTATTTAAATTGTTGGATGCATCGTTGGAAAGGTCATGGCTTCTGCTATTTTTCAATGTATTCATCCTGGCGCTCGATTACTTTCCTCATTCGCACGATGAACTTTTGAATCCCGTCGTCATACCAGCTTCCGTCCGCGTAGCAATGATGGGTGTCGATCTCCTCTTACACCTCGTTTCCCGTCGCTAACTTCATTCCTCTTAGGTTTTTCTCCAGGGCGATCATCATGAGTAAATCAGTGGGCGAGAGTGTTCAAAAAAATCATCACCTTTCTCTTCAAAATTGCGCACAACATCTTTCGCACATTCCACGCGTTGCCTCTGTTGATCTTCGGTGAGATGTTTGGGTAGTATCCACCTGGCAGGGGACGTTTTAGCGGTCGAAAAGGCCCTTTTGACACCACTAACGAATCCATGCATTTTTACACCGTAAACTTCAACCAATTGGAGATCAACCGAGGTAAACATCAACCAAGATAAATGTCGATAGGTGCCACCTTTTACCCGGTCGAATATCGTATGACGGACCGAACTTCATTCCTGGACGGAAACGTGGGGGGAAGCTCCATGGAGATGGCTACTATGCCAACGATGAGCGGTGAACAATGCTTAGGGGTGATCGAGAGTGGTTGTGGAGGAAATAAGGAACACGGTAGTGTTGGCGGATTACGCCTAGCGCTTCGTGCGGCGACGCAACGAGTTAGGAGCCGTTACTTTTAAGGTTTCCCTAGTATATTATTTTTAATCGCGAATGTGAGAAAACCGCGTCTGGCTTTATTGGCGAAAGTACTGGACCGGAAATCGAGGATCCGGGTTCGAATCTTGGTCCAGGCGAATCATTTTTTTTTCTCCGTGGATCTTTCGCACAATTTGTACAGTGCGGGTGACTCCCGCAAAAGTTATCACCGTGGCTAGTATACATAAGCCTGAATCATGCGATCATTTTTTTCGTCATTTCAGCGGTCACTTGAGTGATCACTTGCAAATGATCGTCGCCGGCAATTGTTTTTCGCGATCACTCCAATGATGAGGATTCCCGTCACTTTTTTCATCACTTGTCCGGTCGCTTTTTCCGTCGCTGAAATCGTCACTGAAACCCCATATCAGCCAATCAGAACGCATGCCCGTATGGAGCGGTTGCAGCGCAACGTTTGGCAATCGTGGGAACTACATCTAGATAAACAAATACACTGTGTATTTTCGTGATTCGGGTCCCATGACAACGAGCTGTGATATCGGAAATGATGCGAAAAGCGACGGCGGGAGGGACCGTGTGATTCAGGAAAATGATCACTCGAGCGATCACTTTTCCGGTCGCGAAAAGCGATCGCTCGAGTGATCACTTTTCGCGACGAAAGAAATTGATCGTGTGATTCCGGCTTTAAATAAGTATGGGAAGAACTCGCATACCATCTTAACGTGTGCCCTGTGACAAATGGTGCTTATATTGAACACCTCAAGGCTTTTAACTAAAAACTTTTTTGGTTTTTCTTTCATCTGATGCATGATTTACAGCGGTAACTTAAGTTTAGTGCAATAATTATTAGAAAGTGATAAAACACCGCTATTCATAAAAAAACGGTATAAAATATCATGGCCTAATTATCTGGAAGGAGGATGAGAAAGACCAGCCTCCCCCAACTACAAGATGAGGATATATATAAGCCACTGCTCTGGAAGAAGTATTGGAAATGGGCCAATGCAGAGGATTTTATCGTAAAAAAGCTACTCTAAGTTAATGGAAAATATACAGCGATTTACATTATTAATGCAGTTGCATCAGAAGATTCCCAAGCGTGATTCATTGTTGAAGTCCGTTTGCTGTTTTATTTATATATTTTTTTCAATTCGTCCATTGATGCCAACGCTCTTGCGGTCGGATCTTTCAAAGAAAAGTCTGCAGTAATCGTCAAATTTAATCAAAGGTATCCCAGGATATCTTTCAACGAGTTCTTCAGTTTTATAAGGGAAAATTTAATCATAGAGAGCTAGAGTTTGGTGTTGGTGATTTTAAAAATAAAAAAAATACCGCTGCGTTCGCCTTTATAGCTTTTTTCCCATTTTTTATTGCCTCAAAGGATTCAAATACAAAGTCCCAAGGTTTTCAAACCGGCAGAAGTCCATTTGGTAGGAATTTGGCTTTTCATCCTAATGCCTTATTCATAAATTACTATCGCATTAGCCGAGAGTTTTCCATTCCACAATGGAATGAATTCGTATAATCAGTACAGCAGCTTCGTAATTGCAGTAATGCATATTGTTTCGAAACAATTAGGAGAGAACCGTCGCTTCTATTTCTTATAGAGCATTACCTTATGTACTGACGTTGTAGTAATAACAGTCAAGAGTATGCACGGTTTTGATGAGCAGATTTTACGAATATCATTGGGTTCACGTAAACTGTCGTCTCGAGATTTTCTTTCTATAAATACACTTAATTAGTAGGGGCATATATTTTCATGGCTAAAACTTCGAAGTGATGACATTGGCAGTTGTGAAACAGAGGCGGCTAATGACCCTTCTTTTTGGGATGGGGCGGCCCATCACTTTCCGTGGCCCAGCTTGGTGTGGTGCAATAGCTCTCCATGACAATGCGTCTGAATGCAAGGCCTACTATGCGTACACAGCCACCTTTCAGTTATATTTATCAATTATTGACGTATTCTACAGTTTAAGTTTTGTTTCCATGGAGTACTTAAGAAACATTCTGGGAGCCTTCCATTCCTTCATGTACTTCCCTCTTCAATACAAACTAAGGCCTACTACATTTCATTCTATCTAAAAATCCCATTCTCTTTCTTCCTCTCCTTCGTTTACCCAACATTATAACATTCAACATCCCATACCCGCTAAGTCCCATCCCATACCTTACATTATTAGCTTCTATCTCCTCCGTATCTCATATAAAATCAGCCTCTCTTCACCCAACATGTCCAGCACTTCGTTGTTCCTCCTTCTCTCTGTCTACTTCACCCTCTCAATTCTTCGCTACACCCATATCTCGGACGCCTCCAGCCTTCTCTCGTCCTCCTACCTAAGTGTCCATATTTCTGCAACGTGAAGCGCTACACTCCAGATCAGACTCTCCACTAGCTTTTTCATTAAATTCTTACGTAACGATCTTCTCATAAATTCCTTCCTGTTCATGACCGCCTCCTTTGCTAACGCAATACTCTTTCTGATATCCTTACTGTTGTGTCCGTTTTCCACTGATGTGCTGCCCAAATTGTCGAATTGCTCCACCTGCTCAAGTTTTTCACCATCTACTTCTACCTTGATTCTCACATTCCTCGCTCACGATGCTTTACGAAACCGCATGACCTACGTCTTCTTGTGATTAAACCTCAGGCCACACTCTTCGCAACCTAGCAGCCTCATCGCTGACGAGGACCATCAATGCCTGATTACTCGCAAACCTCACTGATTTAAACATCATTTCCATTACTTTTACTCCAGCTTTCAACAAATTCCAATTTTTTTATGGATCAATGAAAAATTCTTTGAAGGCCGTCCTAAAGATTTCTATCCTTTCATTTTTTCCAGAACCTAAGTGGTGGTTTGGCTGTCACTCCGTCGCCCATTCCCTAAATCCTCCTTTGCTTCGAAGATGAGGGGAGAAAGTGGTTTTTATCAAAACTTTGCTACACTGCCTTGTGTTGTTGATGAATTCTTGGCTTCGGATTTCGCGGTTATTGTGGTTGATATCCAAGATGTTATGCCTGTTTATGTAACTTGAACTTGAAGTAGTTATCATTCAAACATTGCGTTATGAAATTAACAATTCTTGACCCTGACAATTCGCGTAATCACGCGCTATGGTCATAATGTAATACCTACGAGGATGGGGTTGGTGTGGTGGCTAGAGTGTTGGCTTCCCAACCCGTGGGCTCGGGTTCAAATCACGGCAGCGGCAGAGAATTTTCAGAGACTGCCCCGGTCCCCGCTTGAATACTGTGTGGAGTGCATTTCGAGCGCAACACTCCGTCCGTCAGATGGGACGTTAAGCCGTGGTCTCCTTAGCGCCTTTCTTTTAGAGCAGGCGAATGTCGACGCCGGGTTTCTCTCCACCCTTCCTTCCATACCCTTCCTTCATGATAGTGAAGGACCTCAGCTGTCGGTCGCCTCCTCTATATACCATACCATATACTAACGACACAAAACGTAGGAACGCACCAATAAAGAAATCGTTACAGATGATTACAATTTGGAGACGGATATCCCATTGTTTTAGTACTTACCCTGAAAAGAGTTTTCATAAATTTAGTGAAAAACTTTGAAACAGTTAAAACCTCTCGCTTTTCTGTGCTAAAAAATCTTTGCAGTATAAGGGTGCCTTCATAGCTCGGCGTTGCGTACTTGGGGGCGGAGCTAACTCATCGCAGCAATTTGGAGCCCTTCACAGGTCTGCGTTGCGAAAACAAATGAAAGGCAAAAAGCGTCGGCTCCTAAAAATCGGCCTGTGAGCATATCATCTTATGATTTCGAACCAAACGCACAATAAATATGTTGCTTTCTGCATGTTTTCCCAATTTCATTTCTTAAAATGTTCTTCTTAACTATAAATTGCATTTGAAGTTAATATGGCGACTATAAAGACGATAATAATGCATGTAGTGATGGCCCTTGCCTATGCATTATGACCTTTAAATTTTATTTCCTAACTCGGAATATTCGAAAAATAGGTAATTGCATACACTCAATGAACATGAGTAACGTGGAATGTTATCAGGAATATTTATTAATGATATCTGTTGTTCAAACAAATTGTCCTAGTCATGTTATCTAAAGAGCTCTAACTGAGTACATAATGAGGGCACAATTATTGGATATAAAATGGAATTTAAACGACCTTAGCTACCAACAAGCACCTCTCACGCTGTATTTAGCTTTTGATAACGGGTATGAGTTACGCTAATCTATGCTCCTTAGTGATTGTAATCTAATTTAGGGTTAACATTTGTCTTATGTTTACGAAAGATACGAAATATCTAAGCTGAACACTTCAAAATAATAGTAAATAAAGAAATAAATAGCATTTGCCACTCCCATTAGAGCTAATATTGCATATTTGTATACCCAGAAACAAACACCAATTCGAAATCGTCGGCGTACTGCCACCTTGACGCAGAGAAAATCCGAAAGGTTCAGTTTTTCTGCGACGACGCAGCGAGCTGGAGACGTGACGTCATCAATTCTCAAAGACGGGCTCTGATTGGCTCGCTAGCCGCGGCGTCAACGCAACGCCGAAATGTGAAGGCCCCCTAAATGTTTGGCAATCCCAATGAACTCTACTCAGGGCCTAAGATTAGGTTGGTGAGTTTAGTACTGGATACTTTTGTCGAAATATCCGTCAATACTTTAAAACTTTTATCTTTTCGAGCAAGGTTTGTTGGAATTTAATTACTACCGGGGCTCAAATGATTCCTTTCGTTATAATTGAATTTTTGGCGTATCCAGGGGGAATACCGGGGGTTCGGGCCGTCTTCCCCCAAAATATAAAAGTACAAAAGTACTTTGCTTCATAACAGAACACAAAATATTGAAAAATCATCAAATGACGAAAGATTTCTTTGAAAAATGAAGTTTTCTCGCTTATGAAGAGTGCTAAAATTATTTTAAAACCCTCTACTTAGTACCATGTTTTTCAAAAATTTTCCCCCCGATTTTGGACCCCTTCCCCCCGAACGAAATTCCAGGCTACTCCACTGAATTGAATCGTTTATTGCAGAAACCCCATGACATTTTTTTCGATTTTTACTTTTTAGTACATATTGCATCTACAATTTTAAATACATCGTTTCGTGTAGAAATGGTTTTTCGTGTACGTTTAATTGTTAAGTTAAAAATTTCGATGTTAAAGTTCAATGGTGCTTCTTCGGTTGTTCAGGAATAAATTAAATAAATAAAACACATTAGTGCCACTGTTACAAAGATTTTAGACTGAACTCAAAATTATTAGTTTAATGCCGAAATCTCTAACTTATAGAGTTGAGTAAAATTTTTCTTGATTTCCCTAAAATTCCTAAATTGTTGGCAATGGGGTTTCTTTAACATGTGATTCAATTATTAATGACTAATACACGTATAATGAATACGGAATTATTCTCCGTCAACGAATCCGCCTTCGCTCTGATTTTCAATGCTTCTCTGAACGAATGTTTTTTAGTAGCTAACGTCAGATTTGAACGAGAGACAATCTATTTCCGCTCCGTTAACCTTGTGTGATGGAAACTAACACGCGTTGCGTTGAATATTTGTTTGCGTTTCCGTGAGTGTCAGTTCAAATTAAACCATGATTAATCGGTTTGTGAGAGAAAGGAGAATGTTTACCGAATAATATTAATGAGAGGGAATTGTGGCTCACCGTTCGCCAGAGAAGAATTCAGTGGATAGGCCGCGATCGAAAACACAGTAACTATATGAGATATACCAGCGAGGGAAAATGGAAGTAGAAATCCCCTGTAGTGTATGGAGAATATACTACGACTTGAGGATCAGTGAAAATCCACTTCACGGCCTTTCGAGACGCTAGGTGAGAATTAAAAAGGCACAGAAATTCTACATTATGAAAGTAATTTGAAAGAAAGATTGTTCAAAGTAATGCTCTATGTATATAAAACCAATAACAGCTATAATAAAAGATCAGACATCGAGAACGTCAGTAAAATTGATGTCTATTTAATTAATCCAAATTGATGATAACTAATTTAGGTGGTAACTTTGTTACTATCAATTAACAACCCTGTGCAAAAATAAGGCGTGTCAAAGTTCTTGTGTCTTCCTGTTTTCGATTGCATTATTTAAAAAATTATTGTTAACGACCTTAAATTTTGTTTATGTATTAATGTTGTACACTCGTTTTTCATTTAAAGCCTTTAAGATGGTTTACAAATAAATTTAAACGTTGGCATAAATGTTTTGCAATCTATTGACCTAAACTCCGAGACACTCATGATCATTAAAAAAATAGAAGTCAAGACAAGGAAAAGGTTAATCACATTTTGACCATAATAATGGGATCGCAACTCCTTGGCTACTGAACTATGGCAATGAAAACATTAAGGGGGATGGAATTTGCAGTTACCATGAAAACGGTTCTCTGTTGGTATTTTTAAAAGGATATTTCACAATAAAGTTGGAAGAAAATATGCGATTTTAATATAATTGTCAGAATCAGTGAATTTTTGAGCTTGATTGAACGAGAGTTTGAAGGATTATCGACAATACGGTTGCGCAATCTCACCGATTTCGATATTAATCATTGTAAACATTAGGGTGGTTTACTATTTTTTAAATTGCCTAATTTGAAAGATTAGGTAATTTAAAATGTGAATAACGTTTTCCTTTTATTGACCTCATATTTTTTAATGATCATTATCTCGGAGTTTAGGTCAATAGATTCCAAAACGTTTATGCCAACGTTTAGGTTTATTTGTAAACCATCCTCAGGGCTGTAAGTGAAAAACGAGTGTACAATATTAATACATAATTACCCCTGGAGTATGTAATTTACGCCTTTCGATTTTTAAATGACAATATCTATTTTTCGCGATTAAATGAAAAGTGAAATTTTTCAAGCGCGCGAAAACGCGACGGCTAAGTATGAATACTGGGAAAAGCCCGTGTGACGTCATTCTGGTTCTGGCTTCCGCCGTGTGAGGCCACCTTGGTGCGAGGTCATGAGCGTCGCTACGATGCAGGCTGCTAGGAGATAGCAGAGTACCCTGCTAGCAGGTAGCGCTTGGCTTATAAAAGGATTATTAATACCCCATCAAACGAAGGAAACTTTCCGACCATAGGCAATTATAATATGTGATTATTAAGGGATATTTCCCTGAGCTCTGTGCATCATGCGTGCATTGGTAATCTCAGACGATGTAAAACTCCTGACTATTCGTGAGGTCAAAATTGACCATTAACATTCGTCTAAGCTGGGATTTCTAAGACCAAATCATTTTTATATTATGAATACATTATTGGTGGGTAACGAATCGCAATCAATGTCTTTCGTTTTATTTGATGAATGAAACGACCCTATTAAAGTTGGTCATTTTCGTCCAACCTTAATTCTTTAATGTCCTAGAAAATCCAGAGTATGAAATAAATTGTCTATAAGGCTGGATACCCATGAAATGTCGTTTCATTTTGACTGCAAAGTGCATCCAATGAATTTTTGCGTTGTCATAGCTCATGGAGGTGTTGTGACCTCACGTTAATGGACATGATTAAATATTTCTCCCCTACCATGCCTTAAATTATAGCAGATTTCCCCGCAACCACCCTGTTTAGCTATATGTACACAAACGTTTGAAGTTGACCCATACGCAGTAGCGGATCCAAAAAAAAAAACTCAAGGGGGACGTAAAAGATACCTTGAATTAACTTTAATTTTATGGTAATAAAAAATAATCAAGTCATAGTTTAAGAAGGTTTTAATTAAAGTGATTATGTAAAAATACAAGACAATGCCATCTCATGATATAAAAAAGTTACAATTGGTTTTCTGCAATGTTTGGCAATACGGGCGGCCCCACAAAGGTGGGGCGCGCGCCCCATTCGCCCCCATCTGTATCCGCCACTACACACACGAGCATTGTAAATAGAAACTCCTTAACTTCTTCTTCTATGGTGGGCACATATAAAAACCTATTTACCTCGTACACAGTAATAAATAAAATAATCAGGTAGAATTCCTAAGAAGAGTAGGAGAGAAGAGGAGCCTCATGAAAACCTTTAAAGAAGACGGGACAACCTTATAGGCCATATCGTGAGACATAATAAAGACAATCGTTGAGGGACAAGTAAATGGGCGAGAACGAAAAAGAAAAACCTGGAATGAAATATATGGAACAGGTAGAGAAGGATGTGAAAGAGAAGAAACACGTGGGTGTGAAAATATTAGTTGATGGGAGAGCTGAGTGGAAAGCTGCGTCAAACCAATATTATGATTGTTGTCCAGTGATGATGAATAAGATGGAGCTTATGCGGGAGGTATTGCTCTAATTTTCTCTTTTTCATGAGAAGAGAGGCACAGGAATGACTCGGGAAAAATAGTAATTTATCGCCTGAACCACCTTCAGCGTAACTCTCATTGTGGACACTGGAGAGTTTGTTTATTTCGTACTCTTTTTGAGGTCAAAGAGCCATCCTTTTCCCGTGTTTACGTCTCGGCACAGAAAATAAAATTCCCTCGGCGCGATGATTCTGTCGAGGATCGCCTCGACGCGGAGAGCACAGAAATCTGGGACGCGAGTTCCGGCCCGTGAAATCACTTCTCCCGATGCTCGTCTGTTTGGTGAAGGCACCGGAAGTCACCCGTTCCCTTCCCTTTCTCGGGCCAATGTGAGGTGTGATGGGAAGACACTTCGCCAGGGACATGCATATGAGCAAAGCCACCACATTACCTGCCAGGGTCATCTACATCTACATAATACCCTGCGAGCCATCTCTATGGTGTTTGGCAGGGGGTGATCAATCACCAGCATGCAGCATGCATTGGACTCCCACATGCACACCACACCGTCCGAGAAACGTCACGTATACTAACAAATTATACTACTATATGCTGTTAGACATTATAATAAAATTGAAAAGCATGCAATAAGTTTTACATAGGTTAGTTGGCTACACTACAAGTCATACAATCTATCTATGAGTTCCATCGTTGCCGTTATAATCTCTTATTGATCGTGGAAAAATGACATTCTGTACCTGTCTGTTCTACAATCTATTTCTCTTATTTTATTTATATGATCGGATCTTCCGTAGTATGTTGGCATCCGTAAGATATGGTTAACTTCGTTCGAAAAGACACTGCTCTTGAATTTATCTAAAAGGTTTAGTCATTAGGGAAGGCAGACCACCGCTGCATGATCTGCGGGTGAAGTGGATAACACATGATAGAGTCCTTTTCAACGAGATATGCTACAGCACTTGGGGAGAGCAACTGATAGCTAAGGTCATTTTCGCAATGAGGGGATGGTAGGGAAAATTCTTCTCAGGATTTCATCGAAGTAATCTCCTCGATCTCCATCGCTGCCGATGCACAGTGGGCTAGAATCGGAAAAAACTGGCCAGAACCTCAAAAACGATTTTTTGAGCTAGGAAGTTGAAACTTCGCACAAATAGTCTCAAGTAAATTTTGCATAATGTACCAGATTATTTATTTCCTGTACCTTCACGTTAACAATATATTTTAGGTCAAAGTTGAACGAATTTAGCGAAAATCAACCACCCTCTATTTTTTTCTGAAAGTAGCCAAATTTGACATTGTGCATTGATTTTATAAACAGTTTTATTGACAAAAATGTTATACTGTCTTAAAAACACTCCTTTTTATTCCATTAGGAGGGTTTTTTAAAGATTTATTTTCATCATTAACCATTAATATGTAACGAAATGGCGGAGACTGTTTTCAGCTAATTTTTTACAAAAAATGTAAAGAAAAAGTAGATATTTCAGCCGACTTTAGCCAAGTGACTTATACCACGTCGTTCTATGAAGCTTCCATATTGTGAATCGAAAGTAAAATCTTGCACCAACTTGGAACCCCGAAGTTTTCTTCGTTTTTTCGATCGTGCGTCAGACTCCGGTTCTGGCCGGCGGCGGCGCAGAGTACGGCGACGAGGCGAGCGTGTGGATACGATATGGCCGCATTCACTTTTATATCTGGAGAGTAGACATCGAATTAACAATGAGTGTATGAGATAAAACACATAACGTTTTCATTAGGTAAAATTTAGTCCTGTCTTTCATACGACAGACGCGTAATTGCATGAGATATGTACGTCAGACGTGCAATTACGCAAGATATATACAAGAAGCTTTAGTTGATGGTTTCCGGAGATACTTTATGGATTTTACTCATTTTAAATGAAAAATTAAACTTTGTTTTTCCACAGAATATTTTTATCAGTACATTACCATGGTATCGACGCTCCGCGTCATTCTCAGGCCTGACCATGGTAGTTTACTAATAAAACATTCTATGGAAAAACAAAGTTTAATTTTTCATAAAAAACACAAAAAGTGTTTTAGGAGGAAAATGAAATATTTCACGAGATGATAGTGGGAAAGATTTTTATCACTATTTGTCCATAAACATGGGGTCGTAACATTTATTAGTGAGTAAAGTTGCAAAACATGTTAATTATTGGTCTTTAACTGACAAAGAGTTTAGATATTGTTTCTTCAGATCTCCAGTATATCTTCACTACTTCCTTTATAAGTCGCTGTTATCTGAAACCAACATGGTACAAGCATTCTCTCTTGAATCCGCAAAGGAATTTGGTTCAATAAAAAAAAAACTTTGAGTAAACTTCTGTGCGTCTTTTAGGCGATTCAATTTTTCCTAGAAAGCGGTCGGCACTTTTGTAATGTATTTTGATTCCATACAACAAACCTGCCTCGAGATTACGCGGAAGAAATACTAGCTTTTATACTGTTAGTGGTTTTCGGTATCTCTTTGTTTCCATGAAGGGCTATCTTCTGGGAAAATTTTAGAGTGTTTTTGGTATTTTCGGATTAAACGCTATCTCGATGGCGCGATGTAGGTCACGAAGCTATCGCGTACAGTTTTTTTTCCCTTGAACCTTTCCAGTGACATTCTACAATTATGGAGCATCCCGAATATTTCCTCTTCGCACCTATGGCCTCCTTGTTCAGTAGGGATTCGCGTTTCGAAGCTTTTTCTTTATATGTGCCTCGATTCCCTTATACCTTGCTTCCAGTTTCACAGAAGAGTGCTCATATTGCTCAGCGGAAGTTGAGACGGGTCTTATACGCGATCCTTGCTGCCCCGACCCTTTTGTTGTTCAGCCAACTTTTCCCTTTCCATTCTAAAACACTAGTTCAGTTTAAAAAATTAAAACAAATACAATTGTGATATAAATTGCATATGATATATGAAGGATGCAGGAATATTACGAAAGAGGATCCTCAAGTCGGCCTCTAAATGCGTTGTCACCCACCTCGCATTTAAATGGGTTCATAAAAGTGGCCACTCGCGTCGCTGACGGACAAATGGATCCTATTTTCACGGGGAAATAAGGTGTGATTACGGTTGTCAATCGAAATTTATATTCACGGCGATGTGATTTCCCAAATTCATAACTTTTCGATGCTATTCCTCGTAATTACAAATATTATACTGCAAATTAATGGAAAAGTGGATCGCATTGCACTCATCACCGCGCCGTGGATAATTTTGAAAACCGATTAAAATGCGACCGAAGTGGAAACAGTAATCAACCTTCTATGGAATGGAATTGGGCCTCCTTGTTAGGGTGGTTCAGGAGGAATATCCAATACTTCAGGAGGTGGAAGGGTAGACAATTTTAAGCATGATGAAATATGACCATGATTGACTATGATCTACGACTAGTAATATCTACACATTAATATAAAACTCCACTGCCGACCATGTTGTGTCTATATCATTTTTAAAGTATTCCAAATTTGCTGATGCCTTGAAAATGGTATAGACAGTCGTAACCATGGTCGGTAGTGGAGTTTTATGTAAAAGTGTAGATATTACCATTTGTAGTTTATATTTTATCACGGATATGTCAAATTACTAAGTCAATCCTGAAACGATCTTATAAGATTTTAAGACTTTTTTGTCCTATGAACAAAGGGTCGAAACTCCTTAGTTATTGAGCGCAAACATTTTTATTCAGTTTGCGGTTGCTATGGAAACGATTTTGCTTGTGTTTCCAGCCTTTTCCATATTTTATTCAATACTCTAGATTTTTAAGGGCCTTAAATTTATAAGTTTGGACGAAAATGTGAGTTTATAATTGTCTGAAGCAATTACTGTTTGAGCTTAATTTAACAAGAGCATTGAGTATGAACAATGCGATTGCGCAATTTCACACACGTAGATATTAATTGATCTCATTATCTCACCCATTTTCTCCTGTTTGCCTGGGACCTACGCAGCGTGAAGCCGTATAGCGTGAAGCCGCCGTTGCATTCCATACCAAGACAATTTCCATTGGTACACATAATTTACGTAGGTAATGAGAAAAGGTGCACGAGATGATATTCTCCTGAAATAAAATGATGACTCCATCGTAATGGCAACGATATTAATTTTTCAAAATCGTCTCTCTCAAGGGGTATTTATGTTACGAGAGATTTTCTATGCTATCTTGTGGAAACAAAAGCATGAGTTTGGGCACACCCATTTTTCCCAGGAGCCTACCATTTCTGAATATTTTGGCAGCGCATTATGAATTGCGATTACCTTGTGAGCGATAAAGCTATGCATATTGGCATAATTTTTTATTAGTGTTCAAAAAACTTTTGTGTTCTGATGGAAATTTTATTGAATGCAAGAATAACAAGCCGCAGGCTTTATGGTACTAAATGTTTGCATTTAATTTCAATGCTTTGATAGTCAGGAGAGGCAGTATTCTGAATTCATATTGACTGCTAGTGGCGCCTTCTGTGCTAAAAAAGAAAATTACAACGCGTGTCATACTCGTTTGTTCATTTATTTTGGCCAGAAATGTCTCTGAAGTAGAGTTTTGGTTGTTTGAATAATATAATTAATATAGAATTTTTTATACAGAATTTTACATAATTTTCGATAAATGTAGTTATCCCTTTAATCACAAGAAATATCACTCTTGAGGAAAATAACCACAGTAACAAGTGGTAGGAGCTAATCTATATCACGCACTACAACCATACCTACTAAAACATACAGTCTTGAAAATTGCGACATAATAATGTGTTGCTTTGTTGATTGAGCCGGGTTTCAAAATCCTTCTGCCTTGAGAATTTGAATACGGTTGTGGCTCAGCCTAATGTGTTGAAGAATATCGGCGACGGATTACTATGGTGTACGAAGTTCTTAAAACTCAGCAATGTACCTATCTCTACACTCCCAAATTGTGTGAATTGATATCGAATCTGTGATATGCTTTGACTTAGCGTCTTGGAAGCCTTCGGTACTTAACTTATTAATATCTTCAACTGTATCAACCTCGAAATTCTGTATGAAATTGTATGCGGGCATGTATTATGTAGTATAATTAAACTTTTATCGAAATAAATGCTTTCAATTTTATTTCGTATGTTAGCTGGTCGCCGTAGAATAATGTAATGGATACAAGAAGTCGTAAATTTTATGTTACCTACTGAATATTGATGTCTCAGTGGTTTTCGTGTATAGCATGAAAAAATTACAGGCATGCAATTACAGCACCCAGTACAGTTACAGAATGACGTTTGAATCACTTCGGCATTTTAAATGTTTTTTATACGTGATTCCGAAGCCATTGTGTGGGCTTATAGATGCGCATGCTTTGGTAGTTAGACTGTGAAGTTTTAATTAATTATCGACTTCCTTTCGAAAGGAATTTTTGCCTCACATTTTATTTTACCTACAATTACTTTATCTTATTTTCCGGCAGCCCAAAAATTTACCTTGGACTCGCAAAGTACGGTTTGAAAGACCCACTTTTTAAAAGTTACTTAGTTTTTTTGAGTCCAGTTGAAAAGCGTTGCCCTGGAGATTCGGCCACGTGAGTTTGTGTTCAATGATGTTGGCTCGCCGGATGAATTCAATTGTTTGTACCTAGGTAACGTGTTTTAATCAAGTTGAGTTGGGAATCAGTTTTTTTGGGAGTTTAAAAAACTATCTTTTGTGCAGTTTCTTTTCTTTTATTTTTTCCATCACCAACTGTTTTATAGTAATTGTAATGTAAAATTTGTTAACAACTAATCAAAAATTGATTTCAGGGAAAAAATAATTTCTCAGAGTTTTTAGATGAAAGATAAAAATTAATGTATGGTTTACTCATTTACTTTAATGGGGACGGAAACAGAAAAAATTATTTTTTTCGTTCTTGGAGACAAAAGTGCTGTGAAAATATGTGTAAAGGTGCGTCAATATAACAGCACGGAAGTTGAATAATGACATTTTTCCATCACGATTACTTTGAGAGCCCTCTATTTACAATAAAAGAAACAGAAAATGAACGAAAAATAAATTCACACCCTCGAGAAAGACATAATTTCTCATCCGGAATCCAAGCTTTGTTATGCCTCTTCTTTTCGTTAATCGAAAAAAGTAGGAATACAATTTCAATGAGGATCGAAAAGGCTTTCTAATACGGTCGGAGATATCTCATTCTATTGTCAACGGTTTTCTTACACCGTGAGAGATTTTCATCCGGAATTTGAAAGATTTCTCATTTCGGAGAAACTATTTCCTCACAAGTCTCTCCATCTCAGAGGAAGAGGAGGCTATTAGCTCAGATCTATTCTCAGGGGAGGGACTTCCAGAGGTGCTGTTATGAAATCACTTCGCTGATATTCTGTGTTACTCAGTCCTGGCAAAATTGAGTTGGAACTCGAGCAAAACTATGAAAGTGAATATTTTTTGTGTGGAGATATTGTCTAAAGCAATTTGAGTAACCGCTACAAAGCCAAGCTTCCTTTTATTTGATTAAATTCAATCAACGAGACGATAGAAGAGAAGAGCTTTATCCTGTATGCTGGTATTCTGCGAACTGATATGTCATTTACCATGATGTGATACTTATCTTTGTTTGGTGGAGATATTGTCTATAGCAATTTAAGTAGCCGCTATCTAGCCTATTTTTCTACTCTTTTATTAGAGTTTCATCAACGTTGCAATGTAAAGAGATAATTTTATCCCATTAGGTGGTATTCTGCGAACTAGTTACTCATTTACCATGATGGGGTGTCCATATCTTTTTGGGATCTTAATCTACAGATAAATGTTTTCACGGGTTATACTCCGGATTAAAAGATCTATAATTCATACATTTAGATTATTCATCTAATATTCTCTGGACTGGGCTGAGAAAGTTGTCAAGTTCAAGTTATGAAATATTAATCCGTCCCCCTCCATCTTGCTGGTCGCTGATTGGGTGATCGCATAGCATAAGGTTCTAGGTTTTTATTTCAAATAATTCTTTTAAGTTTGCTGGATGATTAGAACTTTTTCACACATGTGTTTGCTCATGAAAATTGTCGAGCCTTGGTGATGAAAAAATATCATTTGCGAATTGTGATATATTTGAAACGATAATAATATTTAATTTAAAAATATTGATTTTAACCTATCTCAAATAAATTCCAGGCATACATTTACCATAAAAAATCAGAGTCTCATCCGATTATGGTGAAATTATGAATTGAGTTTTTTGTCTTCCCTTGACCGTAATTTTAACGTTGATTGATGTCATGGAGTATATGTCTTTTAGAATTAACAGCAATTTTTTTTGGCAACGTTTCAGTGTATTTTTAAAACTTATTCATGGATTTTTTTTTGCTATGAAACTGATTTATTTATGCAAGGAAATCATGAAATCAACTGATTGTGGCGTGACTTGGTGGAACGATGATATATTCATGGTGAAGCAAAAAACCCAGTACTGTTCCAAAAACTTTTACTTGCTGTCGACTAATTTCGACGGCAATAGCGTCATTTTGGAGACAAATAGTTTCGAGACAATCAGTCTCGAGAAAAATGGCCTCGAGACAAATGTATGTCTCGAGAATGATGCTTACATACATTTGTCTCGAGACCATTTTTCTCGAGACTGATTGTCTCGAAACTATTTGTCCCGAAAATGACGCTATTGCCGTCGAAGCTAGTCGACAGCATATAAAAGTTTGTGGAACAGTTTTTTTTCCTTCGCCATGAATAAGTAAATCATATTCATTGCATAAAAGCCTTAAAGAATGTGTAAAAATATGCCGAAACTTTGGGCAAAAAAGTTTGAGTTTCATTCTTAAAGACCTACACTCAATGACACTAATAAAAAGAGAAATTACATAAATACATTAAGTTTAAAAACTCCGACATTCAGTTTTGAAACACCCAGTATATCACGACATCATCGTAAACAGCAGTCAGTGAAGTGTTATCTCCAATTGCGTACTGGAACGTAGTGCAAATGATTGATGAGGGTATAAGGTGTAATTCACTCCCGGAGACTGAGCCATTGACATGTACGAGAGGGCAGTTTTCCCTTCCGTGAGCCACCTGCGAATTCCCACGGCGCTCTCGAGAATAAAAGAAAACTGCACATCCCCTTTTATTTTTTCGTCCTCCGATTACACTCGAAGTGCGGCGGACGGTGAAAGAATGTGGAGAGGAGGTTGTCCAGGTAATGGGCTCGCGTTGATTTGTTGGGTTCCTAAAGGGGAGAACTCGGGCAAGAACGGAATGAGTGGGTAGCGGACGGATTTGCAGCCGAAAAAGAAGAGAAAGAAAGTTAGTCGAAGTTGAAGATGGTGTCAGGATGAGTATTGAAGGAACAAAGGATCACATTGAGGAGTGTACGCCTTAACCTTCCACCTCATATTTAATAATAATAATAAAATAAAGCAAATACAGATAGAGCAAAAACTTTCGACTACATTCCAAAATGGAATCAAGAAACTTGTTCGCACGGAATTAAACAGCAAAAACCTCACTAATTCAGCTAATACCTTTTCCATCCCTCTCCTGACATACTCCTTTGGTATAATTAAATGGTCACAAACAGATCTAGGCGACCTACAAAGAAAAGTTCGGTCCCAAATGATAGAGAAAACATGCTCCATTAAAACTCGAATATAGAGAGGAGCACGTTGCCCAGAAAATTTGGTGGAAGGGGTATCGTAGACATCAAGAATCAGCACAACTCATAACTTTCTCAACTACGGAAATATTTTTTTAGCAAGAAATCTACCTCGGGTCTCCTGAGAACTATCTGCGACGCAGACAATAAATACACACCGTTTAACCTATCTGACGAAAGTACGCAAATCAGTGAAACCACGGTTGCTATAGGTATAATGTCAATATGGAAAGCTAAATTCCTTCACGGAAGACACCCTCATGCCCTGGAGGCCCCTAAAATCGATAAAAATGCATCGCACGCATGGCTCAGGCATGGGCAACTCTTCCCAGAAACAGAAGGATTTATGATCGCAATACAAGACCAGGTGGTGAAAACAAAAAATTATGAAAAATATATAATTAAAAACCCAAATTTGTTGGATGAGAGATGCAGAAAATGCCTCTGAGACGATACAGCACATCACAAGTGGATGCACTAACTTATCCCAAAAAGACCCTCTGCACTTTCGTATTTCATGGATTAAATTTAGTAATTATTTAATAATCAATTTAAAATAAAAAAAATTAAAGCGAACAGCAGTCACGTCGCTTGTGCTTCTGGTGACAAACAGAATAAATGCGCGGGGCACTCCCGGAGAAATATCACCTACAGCTCTTAACTCAATGCTACTTCTGAGCAACATCAAAAATGTTTACACTTTTAGCCTATTTAGAAAATATCTCAACCACGCATAATTCTGCGGTTTAAAGTCTGATGACAAAATATTTAGCTACCACGATAATTGCGATCGTGTGCAAAGTTTTCGAGTTTTAAAAATCAGAAATCTCGGAATTTGATCTCTCCCAGAAGCGGATCTGGCTTCGAAAGGGTCAATAGGTTCTATAAATTAATTCATGGAAGCGCGTGCAACAATGAAGATCCTGACCCGGCTGAAAACCCGACAATATTTTACAGGGATGTGCAAGTACTCGAAAATTCGAGTCGAGTCGAGCAGTTGGCACTCGACTCGAATGATTCGAGTAGCATTACGAATGCCGAGTCGAGTCGAGTAGTTTTGGTTACAGAGTTGCCGAAGTCAGTAGGTTCAGAAATCTTCCGACAGGGGGCACTATCATGGAACTCTGCGATAATATCGTTTTTAAAGTCGATAAGTCGTTCTAATGTCCAGCCGCAGAAGTGTGTAGCGAAAGAAAATTTTCTGCTGGCAGTGATACTGTAACTTGGGGAGTCATAACCTGCTACTTGTACTTGTAAAGCCATTGGTTTTCTGCATGTGATTTTGAGAGGATGAAATTACCCAATTAATATGCGTAAGTAATATTTATGAAAATTGTGCAAATGTATTTACTCGGGGCTATTCCCAACAGTTTGGATGCATTTATTAATTAAAATGACGGCATATTACTGGAGGTTAATTAATTTCAGTAATGCAACAGTTTAAGACGTATTTCTTTCATTCCTCTCCTAATTCTGACAGAATTACCATCAACGTTTCACATTATCTTTCGGAAAAATGATAATATGTTGGTGAATGCATTGTTGTATTGCCTGGTTCAGATATTACGATACTCGACTCGACTCGATACTCGCGATTAGTTTTCAACTCGACTCGATACTTGACTCGAGATCAAAAAGTACTACTCGCACATCCCTAATATTTTATCGACTTCGAACGCCGGGAAAACTTCCAATTTTTATTTCACACGCAACGCAGTGGTGACCGAGATGTTTATGATGCTAGTTCCTCTTTAATGTTGGCGAAAAAGGTGTAAGTTTGAGGAAAGGGGGGTAGTGAGACATAAGGTTGGATGGCGAAGGACGCCTACGCGCTCGTAAATCAGTGAAGGAGAGGTTTATCTAGGAAGAGGCTGTAATAAAAAGAACGTGCTTCATCCCTTCCAAAGGCATTCCACAATGCAATATTGAAGCTCTATTTCTCTCCACGATTCCTCGCGTCTTCCAAATCTTCGTCATTTGATACATTCGAACGCATCTGAGGATTTTTCCTTGTGGAAATAATGTCCCGGAGACTTCATGCATCTGCGAAGCAGGATTCCGTTGCATTATTCTCAGTATTTATTTTCCGAGAAGTAGATTTCGTAGAAAAATATGTGAAAAAAACTGCTGTCGAGTCAACAAGTATGAGTTAACAAGAACCATCAATACCAGGCTCAAAGAACATAAGAGACACCATAGGCTCTGCCAACCGGAAAAATCCGCGGTTGTAGAACACGCCATTGAATCCGATCATAGGGTGAAGTGGGACCACGAGAAAATTCTATGCCGCGAGACTGATTTCTGGAAAAGACTGGTAAAGGAATCCATCGAGATCCGGCTGACAACTAACACCCTCAACCGTGACACCGGGTATTCACTAAGTAATGTATGGAAAACGGCACTTAGACGGCACAAAGAGAATAAGGTTGGCTGCCTCCCGGCCAATCACGTTAGACCTCACAACCAATTGAAGAGTATATAAGCTGGCAAACCACATCCACTCACCATTAGCCCTGAGGATGGAACCCGACTCGTGTTCCGAAACGTCGGCAGAATGGAGGGAGACCACCCGGCTGGAAGCCCGAATAGCCTTTTTTGAACATATTCGCCGGGAAAGCATCAGATTTTACTTCAACAACTATGAGTCTTAAGGGTCTTACTCAAAGCAAAATGAAATTCTTAAGATCGGCTTTCATTGCGAGAGGTTGTCAACGCGAACGTAGTTTGTTATGATGAGGGTAGTATTCCGGGTACTCCAGCCGTTATCGTATATATGCTAGTGACAGAACTTTCGAAAGCGATTCTGCTTTCCTCTTCAGATCGAAGGAGTTCCCGGAAAACTGGACATGCATCGCCGTGGAAACCTTCGCAGAATTAGTTACGATTGAAAATTTTTTCTCTAAAAACATGATTGGTCCAAGTAGTGAGTCGTAAGGAAAGAAAAGTCAATCGCTTGTTCAACCTCTCGGAATCAGTCATTCGTAAAGAAACGTTCGAAATACATTGACATATCGGTAATCAAGCACATAATGCCGTGGAAGATTATCGGAAACGCCAGATTATTGGCAACATACAGGAAGCAAACACAATTCATAGAAAGCCTAACAATTTTGCAATTAAATACATTCAAATTATGACGCCAACGCTTCCTACTGCATTGGGCATTAGGCCGGCCCTTATTTTTCAGAATTGAGAAAAGTTATGTTTTCCTAGTCTCAAAATGATCCAAATGAGGTTCATATTCACGTGTTAAAATTTGGTTACCTTAAAATAACGGCAACCCGTGCCCCAAGGGCCCTAAGTACTAAGGACCCTCAATTGAGATTTTTGAGGCCGAAAAAGTGCTAATTCTATGTAAAACGTAAAAGTAAAGGACTTTAGGGCCGATTTTTTGTTTGTTTTGACCTATCTCTAAGCGTTTACGAGATATTGTCCGTCGTAATGCAATCCACCCCCAAGGGCGCTACCCCGCACCGCGGCGCCGCTGAGGTACGGCCCGCACCACTTACTAGAGACTTCCCCTCCACCCCCTCCCCTCCCTCGGCAAAGACTTTGCTCCTGATGGCAAGATGTAGTCTTTGAAGAAATGTGCTTGCGTTAAAAAGAATTTAATTGCCTTGACAATGCTTCCAATCAAAGTGATATATTTACTCGTATTTTCACTTGTCCATGAACTTCAGTACATATTAACCAAAACAAAATACATTTTCGTGTTTCTAATATTTCACTGACACCCCATATTTGGCATTTAAAGTGTATTTGCGCACGTTAGGGGCTGTGCCACGATGAAAATTCACATTTATCGTTAGTAATTTATTTTGAAAGCTCTCTTTCTTCTACGTGACTGACTTAAAATCTTGAATTAGTTTCACCCCTCTCTCTGCACAATCATCTACCGCTTGAAGGCCCCGAATAATTTGCAAATCGTTCTTGTAATCAGGATGTTCATACCATTCTTGCGTGGACACATCAAAGAATGCAGTTCATATTTTCAATGCATCAAATAGCCTTCTCGAATTAGTAGTGACAACATTTGATATAGATACCGTTTTCAGGTCTTTACGTTTATAGAATGTGGATCATATTTTCCCTCACGTGTCCTAATATGGCGTATCACATTTTCCTTTTCACACCCAGAAAAGAAAAATAAAGAGGGTATTACATTTTAAAAGAGCCATCTTTAGCCGACACAAACAAACTGGATGGTTTACCCACGCGAGAACATACCTCGTATAATTATCCGTGTCAAAAAACGGTACACCCAAATCTAAGCCACAAAATAGACATCGTTTGGCCTTGAGACTAGCATTGACTGTCATTGAGATGCCAATCTGATTGGAAATTGAACCCGTTTGAATAGGGTAGTTTACGTCATCAAAGTAAAGGAAAGGCATTGATTGCAATTCGTTACCCACCATTAGTGTATTCATAATATACAAATTATTTCGTTTTAGAAATACTGGTTAAGAAGAATGGCAATGGTCCATTTTTATCCTCATTTGAAAAAGGCCAGATTGGCGCCCATGCGATTCCACTCCACGTGACGTCACAGGGACCTAGTTTCTATACGAGTAGATAGGAGTTTTACATCGTCTGAGGTTACCAATGCATGCATGAGGCACAGAGCTCAGGGAAACATGTCTAAATAATCACCTATTAAAACTGCCTATGCTCGGAAAGTTTCCTTCGTTTGATAGGGTAATAATAATCCTAGCCAAGCGCTACCTGCTAGCAGGGTACTATGCTACCTGTTAGCAGCCTGCATCGTACCAGCGCTCAAAGCCTCGTCCCAAGGTCACCTCACACGGTGATAGCTGGAACCTGAAATACGTCACACGCGCTTTTCCCATCATTCCTACTTAGCCGTCGCGTTTTCGCGCGCTTGAAAATTTTCACTTTTCGTTTAATCGCGAAAAATAGATATCCTCATTTAAAAATCTAAGAGCGTGAAATGCGTACTCCAGGAGTAATAATCTTTCGATTTAGGCAATAAAAAATAATAGGAAACCACCCTATTCAAATGGCAAACCCGTGGCAGTAATACATCTTCTTCTTAGAACTTTCCATTGAAATTGCTGGCTTCGGCAACGTTTTTCGTCAATCATTTAAATGACTAATCGCGTACCATAGCATATCGGTGGTGGGTTCAAATTACGCAACAAATTAACAGGGGATCCAACCTTCAGCTGTAAACGGTGCGATGGCATACCCTGAAAATCTAATGAGTTCGAAAACTCTGTTGGATAATTTACAGCTTCGTTTGTATCGCAAACTGTATCGATAGAAGGGATGTCAAACTACACCAGCGATACTGACGGTTGTCAAAGAGGCATTAAGCCGAAAATGCTAAAATTTCAGCATTTTAATGAATGTTTTTTTTTCAAATTTTATCGTGTATCATATGGAAAACGAAAATCGAATAAAAAAATAATAAGGTGCATTTATTTTTCGTTCCAATGATTTATTTTTCAACCACGCGTCACCATAATTACCAATTAAAATATGCAAAAGAAAAAGGCCTGCAGGCATTAAAAACGAACTTTACATGTAATTCTAAATTCTCATAAACTTCTAAATTGTCATAAAACCTTATAAATTCTATTCCAGATCACATTGAACCGTTCTCTTTTCCAAACCACTCCTTTACAAATCGCGCTCTTTCCTACTCTTATGGTGAATACGTTTACTTTAAAGGCATTGTTATTTATTTACATTTATTATGCTTAACTGTGTTTGTACTTTTTGAGTTTGTTATACTGTGCCACTGTAAAATGGCAACTATGCTGGACAACTTGATAAATAAAGAAATAAATTTCTTTTATAATCGATTCAGGGCCCCTTCCGAGGCCTCTTTGACCGTGTGGAAGAATAAAAAATAGTTTACATCCTATTCTCAGAGCTACTGGATATAAACAAGAAATTCCATAGGACTCGGTAAAATCATTTCGGAGGTGTTTGGCTACAAAAAACTTTTACACGAGAAGTTTCTGTGTCAGAAGATACTCCTTCGTGATGGTGGCTGGAATGTTGTCATCCCTGCCTTGGATCATGGTTCAAATATCTGCGTTACTGTCTCCTACCTCCTTCAAATACCTTACCATACCAGGAAATGGAACTGTCCCGAAAATAATATATCTAGGCCGTATTATATAGTGATACTCCTTCGTGAAGGTCTGTGCACATCTGGTCTCGGAAGATCATATTTTGGCCCTTTTTCCTTTTTCTTCCTAGTAAAAAGGACGGTCACAGCTGTAGGAAAAATCCTCGCAAACCTGTATGGCTGCGTGCTCCAGACCGTCGCAAATATATTTTTTTTCGTGTGGAAAGTTTCTAATTTAGTGAGTAAGCGTGCGTGTGTGATTTTACTAGTTATTAGTAAAATAAAATGCAAAATAGTTATTGCAGCTTAGCCATTTTAATCTAATTTTAAAATAGAATGTTTTATTTGAAACTAAATTTATTCTAATTTTAAAAATATTCTCTATAGTAACAGGCTCAACTTTGTGGAGGTTCATTCTAATAAATAAAAGCGAACAAACTATGTATAAATCCACCAATTTATTTATGTGGTACTACTAGTTTCGACGCAGCGGCGTCATCATCAGGTGCAAAGGCTACAAAGAATCAAACATCCGTATATATCATGTGGTATCGGGAGGAAGAAGGTAGGTAAAAGGGGTGGCTGGGAAATCTGAGGTGGGTGATTTGGCGTTGTGGGTTAAAGCAGAGGATCCTTGTGGTTTTGAAACTCCAGGAGTCTATCAAATTCCTTGCGAGTGTGGGCAGGTGTATGTTGGGGAAACGGGAAGAACTATCAATACCAGGATCAAAGAACATAAGAGACACCATAGGCTCTGCCAACCGGAAAAATCCGCGGTTGTAGAACACGCCATTGAATCCGATCATAGCCTTTTTTTGAATATATTCGCCGGGAAAGCATCAGATTTT
The DNA here is from genome assembly GCF_921293095.1 of Ischnura elegans. Classification (NCBI taxonomy): domain Eukaryota; kingdom Metazoa; phylum Arthropoda; class Insecta; order Odonata; family Coenagrionidae; genus Ischnura; species Ischnura elegans. Next base: position 79,946,270 of record NC_060257.1, read on the forward strand.
ACTTTACCTAAGCGATGTTGCCAAATCGACCTGGAAGTAAACAACAAAATTAGCAGCGTGGGGATCTACCATCACCCCGCACCTGTTGTTAAGGGCCGTTTGCCGCTCTGCCATATTCTTCGATATGTAAGCCAACCTATATTTCATGTTATGGGCTATTATTAAATGGACTTTACCTAACTGGCTCATGATTGTTTTCTTTATGCTAACCACCTCTGTCGGTAAGAAAAGATCCCTAATCTGAGATTAACATCACAACCCAATCGTGAGTCGTCATCGGCACACGACAAAAACGGACCATACCAAGAATTTGAACTTGTACATTGCTGCAATGCAGTAAGAAGTCCGTCACAGAAACATTTTTCGTATCACGCCGCCTTTTCTATAAAATCTACATCTACATTCTACCCCGCAAGCCGGCTGTATAGGCATGATTGTTAGGGGTGTTAGGACACCAGCCGTTTACTCATTAAAAGAAATTGCTCCCACGAAATAACGATTAGCATTAATTGAAGTCATTTATGGTTCGAGGGGAAAACGAATTCCCAGCCCCATCCGTTCACCAAAACATCTGTCTTAATTTATTGCTTGTTTGGACCTGGAGAATGTTACAGCTGTACCGGGTGCGAACTAATATCTTTTGTTGAAGTTAATGAATTAATCAAATGCTAATATAAATTAAAAGAAATGAGCAAAAGTGTTGCCGAGGGCGATGAGTTGTTGATTAGTTACAGGATAAGATGAATCAGTCAAAGAGACAAAAACGGCGTGTATAATTAAAGATTAATTAGATCATTATTTACGTTAATACTGAGTCCAATAGTTATTTATGGAGCAAGAGAGGAACTAAATTCAATATCTTTAACAAGGTTTTTACCCTAAGAGCTCCTCATCATCATGAGTCAGTCCCCGGGCGAAATAATTTAGATCTGCGAAGACGGAAGAAGTCTCACATATACGCCTAAATCAAACTCAGTGTCATTAGTCTTTCATTAGGGCACTCATCATTTGGACACCAAATCTTAGCGGCTTCTGATTTTCCTTCAACTCATCGTCATAAATATTGTACATACACAAAATACTTGTGGAGCCTATTGTTGATAATAACATAAAATTTCACTTCTAATTAGGAATGATAAACCTATTTCACGTGATAATTAATGTTTATTCAGTATTTTTTCACCAATAGTTCACCGAAATATATAAAAGAAGTGCCGAGAGAGTTAGCTATTAAGTACTATGACGCTACCATATTGCATTTACATTGCATTCGTTCCGTCTTCTTGTTAAGATTTTCATGAGACTTCTCTTCTCTCCAACTCTTCTTAGGACTTCCTCGTTACTAACTCGGTCGATGCATTGGACCTTTATCATTCTTCTGTAGCACCACATTTCGAAGGCCTCTATCCTTGCTTTTTCCGCTGCTGTCATTGTCCATGCGTCACTTCCGTATAGGAGCATACTCCGAATGGAGGTTCTGATAAATTGTTTCCTTACTTCCATGTTTAAGTTTCCCGCTGTAAGCAGGTCTTTCTTTTGGTGGAATGCTCTCTTCGCCTGGGCAATTCTGCTGATAATTTCTTTCTTACTTCTCCCGTCACTAGTTACCTTGCTTCCCAAACAACCGAATTCATCCACCTCCATCAGTTTTTGCTTCCCTATTTTAATGTTAGTCTTGACTTCTTCTCTTCTTATGCCACATGATGTGGCCAACTAAGTTATCCCGCCTTCTGCTTAAGGTTTTTGGAAGACTTCTCTTTTCTCCCACTCCTCTTAGCTTTTCCTCGTTACTTCCTCGATCGACCTATTTTATCTCCATTATTCTTCGGTATCACCACATTTCGAATTCTTCCACTCTTAACTTCTCTGCTGCTGTCAACGTCCATGCCTCGCTTCCTTAGAGAAACATCCTCCATATGTAGCACCTGATAAATGGTTTCCTTACTTCTTTGCTTGTATTCTCAACTGTAAGATGACTCTTCTTTTTGTAGAAATTCCTCTTCGCCTGCGCCGTTCTACTATTTCTTCCTTGCTTTGTCCAACGTTGGTAATTCGGCTTCCCGGGTAAGAAAATTCTTTTACCTCTTCAAGATTATGCTTTCCTAGTTTGATGCTTGTCGTAGCCTCCTCTATTTTGCTACATACTAATATCTTAGTCTTCTTTTTGTTGATTTTTAGCTGATATCTGGCCATTATCTTTTTGCACTTTTGCCAAAGTATTCTTCAAATCCTCTGTCTCGGCTAAGAGAGCTATGTCGTCAGCAAATCGCAACATACCTACTAATTTATTCTCCGAGGATATCGGCAACCAAAGCTTTAGCCTTGATTTCATTGATGGCTTTCTCTATGTAAACATTAAAAATTATGGGGGAAAGTGCACACCCTTGTCTCACCCCTTTTTCTATTCTTGCTTCTACACCGTTGTGCCCATTTATAACCTGAGGGATGAAAAATGTCTTTTACATAATGCAGTCAGCACGCGATCCTGTATCGAATGGGGTAGATCACCCTCAAAGTTTTTCTCTCCCGCCAAGTGATCGTGTTCCCGGAGATATGTGTCGATTCCATCGCGAGCCCATCCAATGAGAGATTTCCTTCCGCGCAAAACTTTCGTTCAAGTCGTGAGTTGGAGAAAATGAAGACGAGAAATAGACACAGCGCGAGCATGGGGTCGAAGAGGCGGATGAGTTTGGGAGGAAAAGGATAGAGGAAAAAAAACAAAAGAACGAGCACAGGTATCGGAAATGTTTCCGAAGTCCGCCCGCAGCGCCGATAGCGGCGGGGCAGGGAACCACTCTTGGAGGCGTTACCAAGCAACGGTTTCCTTCCGGACTTAGAAAACTTGATAACTTTGGACGAGTTAGAAAAAGAGTCATTCCTCCCGGAGGGTATGGAGAGCCGTCCAATCCGGACGCAGGGTTGCAGATGCCAAATTTAATTACCCATCGTCCCCTCGGGAGCCTTGACTTACTCGCCTTAACTCTGGGCTGGACCCAATAATAAAAAAAAGAAACACCCTCTCGTTTAAAATTGAGACGACATCGGACGAAATCCGATGAGGAAAAACAACCATTTTATATCGTACCTATCGATTTTCCTACGTATCTTCTCCATTCCAACATCCCTCATCCCCTGCGAATCGGCCATCGGTGAACTTTCACCAAAGTTACAACTGCCCATTAATTCAACGTTTAGCTTCCGCTGACCTCTCAAATCCTCCTTCTACCCTTCCATGCGTCTATTCTCGCCGATATCCCCCCTTTTAGACCTATCCTTTTCTCTTAAAACCTTCTCCACTTTATGGCTCAGGACATGAAGAGGCCGCATTTCTCTCGCTGGACCGTTGCGATTTATTGACGTATTACTTGCTGAACTCTGGACTGCCCAAGGGCGTATTTCAATCCATAAAAGCCTTGCTAATTGATTTCGATCAAGGTTAGAGACGATGAGAACGATTATGGATAGTCCTCAAACATCTGAGGGGGTGAAGAAGCCAAAGGGTGCAAGTGAATGTTTTTTAAACAGAGTCAGGTACAGAAATTAGTAAAATAAATGTACAAAAACGTGGTTGCCAAGGGATACGAGTGAGTCTCTTTTCTGTGCTGATGACTGGAAAATCAGATGCACTACTAAATATGTAGTCGATCTCGTTTGTTTCCTCTACCTAATTTCTGTACGTAACTCTGTGTAGAAAAAAATCATTTGTACCCCTTCACTTCTCACCCCAAGGATGTTGTAAATATCTGAAGGCGCTGTTTCCTTGTTTTGCCGCTGTTTGTTTAGCGTGTTCAAAGTTCGGCCATCTTGGTTTGAAAATTTTTGGACTTTGTCTCCGACTGATATTTTGTGGTGGCTAAATTTGTTCGACAAATGAACTAAATGAAGTGAAAATGGTACCATAATCTTTAGTATTTCTCCGGTGATTGTCATAGGATTCTTCTCATCATTCGCAATACCTCAATTAATGCATAAACTGTTTCTGTTAGCCACTTTACCGGTGGGAATATCCTTGAAAATGTACTTTATGACTGTAATAGTTAATTTCAGTTGGCTATAATAAAATTAAATACCAGTGTAAGTGCAGGTAAATGATTAGTTTACTCTCGTAAAATTTTATTTTCAGCTGAGCTAATTGTAGAACGTAACTGTGGTGATTGATAATAATTTTCTCTGGGAAAAGATGTTTGAGGCATAACTTCGTGAAGCCTACCAATGAAGTAAAAAAAAAGGTTTACAATGCGCGTTCCATAGGTTATTTTAATGTATTAACGAGTAATGAGTAGTAAGCATAGACCCTTATGGGATTGACGATGTTATGGTAAAAGTGGGCGTGGCTTGTCCTACCCAAGCACCCCCATTCCGGCCACACTTTGCTCCACGCTCGAAACCAGTGGTGCCCCCTCCAGACAGTGATGTCGACTTACAAAAAATTTTGGGGGGGCTAAAACCTGGGATCTTTCCCCGGGAAATTTTATAAGTAGTGAGTTTTAAGTTTTTTAAGCATTTAAGAAGAGTCATACGATCAACATTAGAACCCTGATAACTCAAACCTTGCTACCTGGGCACTCCGGGGAAAATCGACAGGCCTGACACAATTTTTTCACTCACCCATAACGAATTTTTGAGGGGGCTTAGGCCCCCTCAAGCCCCATGGTGTCGGCGCCAATGCCTCCAGATATTTACAACCTCCTTGTTATCATCCCTTTAATTCTATTCACGTTGATTCCTTCTCGAATTAAAGTTAAGCCGAAAGCTCGACCCATTACGTGTTCGCCATAAACCGTCATTTTGAAAATACCTGTTGTTAAAAATGATGTCGGGTTGGTATGGTGGCTAGAGTGTTTGCTTTCTACCCAAGGGGGCCACGCTCAAATCTCGGCGGTGGCAGAGGCATTTCGGAAACGGCCCGAACCCTGCATGGATGGGAGTCACTTAAAGTACAGAACTCCTTCCGTCGGATGGGACGTTAAGCAGTGGTCTCTTTGACGCCTTTTATTAGGAGTAGGCTAATGCCGACGCCGGGTTTCTCTCTACCCTTCTCTCCCCACCCTCTTTTATGGCGCAAATGATCTCAGTTTCCGGTCGTTTCCTCCAAATATCATTAATCCCGTTGTTCAAATATCATTAATCTATTAATTGATGTTCCCAAATAGCTTTAAGTGTTATATTTAAATGGGAAAGCTAATATTTAAACCGATTTTCATTGAAATATGAGAGGTCAAGGGTCAACTTATAGTCTTCGTTGGCGTGGAAGGCCATAAAGTTTTCATACAGTTTATTTTTTAGCCTGGAAGTGTGAATAAACGAGTAAAAGGTTGATAATTAAAGGCCAAGGTGTAAATCAATGCTCTAACACTTGTTTTTTAATGTTTTTCTTGAAGAGATGATAATTATGGCGCGGGATGACTTTGAGGCAAAAGATAAAATTGAAATATTTATACCAATTTTCACTAACATCTGAAAGGCCAAGGTTCAAGGCTTAGTCTTATTTGGCGTGAAATAACAAAATAATATATGGGCATGTGCATATTTTTTTTAGTTCAGAAGTGAAGTAAACCGGGTAATAATTTAGGTAGGCTAGCAAAGGGCGAGGTGTGAAAAAAAAATACTCGGGCACCCTTGATATATAATGCATATCCTGAGGATATGGTTAGACCCTTCCTTTTTATGCGTATCCTGGTGAGATGGTAAGGAAGGCGCGGGATGAGTTTGAGACCCGAGATTTGAGGAGAAATATTTACACCAAAATTTCGTTTAAATCTGAGAGGTCAAGGGTCAAGTATATTCATCATTTTCAATGTTATCATGGCGTTCTCGCGCTCATACCGATAGAGGGAGTTGCATTCGCACGCATTCCGCGAGTTCATAAACAAAATTAGAGCAAGCTGCAATCTCAATCCCGTAAATTCTCGCGTAAGTGCCAGCAATTCACCGCTTTGCACGACGCACTTTCGATTGTCTCCATCAGGCTATCATGCCTCGAAATATGGGCAATGAAGCTGTTCCGCCTTCTTTTTATTGTTTTCATGGACCTCCCCTTCTAATGCAAGTAAGAATGTAATTCTCATATAAAATGTATTTCAGTTTTGGTTTTATTGTTTTTTTTTAAATCAAACTTCCTCGGAGAAAATTAAGAGTCGATATGATTAACCGATTTGCAAATATACGGCCCACATCTACTACATTGTATAGTTTGTACGTGAAAGCTTGCAGGAACATCAATTTTATTCATAAGAAATGGTGAAAAATACACTCCAATTGTATATTTCTAGACTTTCGGACTGTATATTTTGAAAGGGCTTTAGTTAATAATTTAAAGAATCAGTGGAACTTGAAATGTTTTATCTATTTCTTATAAATGCCGTTGCAATCGACGACATTTAGTTCACACTATCTGCTTTACAACCCACTTCCATGCAGTTAATGACTGAATGACTGATTCATACAAATTTTTGGGGTGAGCTAAAAGTGATTCGAAAAGGTAGTCTCGTGATCGACTCGTCTAAAATCGTCTGACAAGGGAAGTCTCTGAAAATTCACCACCAGATGTCTTTTAAATTTGGCTAGGTAATAGAAAATGGATACTCATGAGGGAGAGTTTTTGTTTCAGCCATCAACACTCAATACTTTTCTACATATTAGCTACACAAATTACTAGTAAAAATCCTGAAATTATGCAACCCGCACAGAAATAACTGTCATCCGTTGCTAGGACGAAGTGCACCGAGGAGGTATTGCTGTGATTCGGGTAGCATAGATTTAGGCGTTTTAATGTTATTTTCCGTCGCTAATATCTCGGAAAGAATTTATCGTTGACGTCTGAAGCAAAAAATACTCCTCATGAGTATCCATTTTCTATCACCTATCAAAATTTGAACTAGATTTGTTTGTGAACCTTCTGGGATTTTGCTTGTGAAACCCAAGGAAACGCTAAATTTTCAATCTATTTTCAATCAAGCTTAGCATAGATACTACTGAAATAAAAAACGAATCGTATGGAAAAACGGTAGATATAAATAGTAGGAGCGAGGAAAAGCGAGTAAGAGACTTAACGCTGCTATTGAAAGATCCCACATTTGAATCACTAACTGCAAAAAGGCATCATGTCCAAGTTGAACGATTTTTCTTTTTTCTCCTTTAAATTGTTGCCAGGTGCAAGACTCAACGTTTCCTGCAAAAAGGAAACATGTTATGAAAACATATGCTCGGTGTTATTAGCATGAAATGTTTCCGTTTGGTAGGAAGCGTTTAGTCCTGCACCTAGCAGCAACTTAAAGAAGAAAAAAGAAAAAAATCGTCCAACTTGAACATGATACCTTTCTGAAGCTAGTGATTCATTTGCATGCGTAAAAAAATACAAACGTGCGCCGAATATTCTGCGATTGATGAAATTATGCAAAGTAAACAGATGACTGGGTGTTCGGAATCTCGGTCCTAATTCGCTGAACGTGAAATCGCTGCTTCAAGACCGCCAAAACTCGACATTCCATCGCTTGTACACGTTGCTGTAAAGGAAATAATTCTCGCCGGAGCGCTCGGCCCATTTGGGCGCTGAATGGCCGCGTCTGAATCCGGCATGCCTTCCTGGAGGATATTTGAATTAGCCCACGCGTGAGTGACTATGAAACACAATTCCAATGAAGCAGTGAGTTTATGAAGAGAAATTGAGGAGAAATGGGAGCGAGAGCCCCTCCAAACGTATTGATGCCGGGTAGAAAGATATCCGCGTCTTCATCGACATTTTCGCACTAACCTCTAATTCCTCATTTTTAAATTATATTTAATGCTGGGTAGTGTTTATCAATGAGGTAAGAGGAAATAATTCATCAATCATCATTTATATTCGACAATAATAAGACTGGTTTAACGTAGCCCTACACTTTATTCTCCAATCAGCTAATCTTTTCACACCTACGTATCTATTCTCTTCCACATCCTTTTTTACCTGTTCCATAAATTTCAATCGAGGTATTCCCTTTCTGTTCATGCCATCCAGTGACGGAACTACGGAGGGGGAGGGGGGTTAAGGGGGCTATACCCCGACATAGGGTCGAAACCCCCAATTGGGTCGAAACACAAACTACGTAAAATGTAAGTATTTGGGGGTTACCACTTTGCGATAAGTGTTTAGCTATATTTTCCTAGTTATTTACCTTCTTGAACGGATGGAAATACAAATTATCTCTAAACTTAGGGCCTATCTTACATTAGGTAAATTAAAATCCGGAGGTAGATCTAGATAGGGGCTAGGAGGGACTATAGCCCCCACCCCTTGTATATTCAATTTACACTGAATAGAATCCTAATCGTATCCCACCTTGTCCCTATACTGGATCCGTCGCTGAGGCCATCTAGTTTTCCCTCTACGGTTGTATTCATTAGGCCATCATTTATCTGCATATGGCTTTTATGGCTATTTCGTCCTCTCATCAAGGTTTTTATGAGGCTTATCTTCTCTTCCGAATATTCTTAGGACTTCCTCATTACCTAATAATATTTTACACTTTAAGAAATAATGAGAGAGAAGAGATGCCTCGTGAAACTAATTATATAATTAGCGGAACAGCATTATAGACCATATCTTAAGACATAATGTTCTGATGAAGACAATCGCCGAGGGAGAAGTAGAAGGAAAGAACGGAAAAGGAAGTATGAAATATGTAGAAAAGGTGAAAGAGGATGAGGTAGGTGTGAAAAGATTAGCTGTTTCAGAGTAGAGCTGCGTCAAATCAACCTTAGGATTGTTGACCCGTGATGATGAGAATTCCTATGCTTTACATCGCCGTTGCCTTCATCATTTCACTGATTACAACAATAACTAGTATCTTAAAATATCATGAACAGAGTTCAAAACAATTGAAAAAATAGGTCAACGCTTTCTTTTGTATTGAAGAGAGAAGGCTAGAACTCTGTGAATTCAAAAAGTTGTCAGCCTAATATGCTAATTTCACATATTTTATCAACAGTATAGCGTTTATTCATTTTATTTCTTTATCTATACATTTATTAAGGTAAATACCAGGTGTCAGCGATTTGCCACGGAACATTAATTTGAGCTGCTTAATATTAAATAATTCATCATTGTCTCGCTCTAAATAGTGGCGTTATTTTTGAATAAGTTAGATGTCCGTTATGGCACGAAAGCAAGGCATTGATATAAAATTGTGAAAAATGAAATATTTTTAAGCATGAATATGAATTGTTGCAAATACCTCGTTCTTTATTTATGGCTTGAATATCGTACAATGCTGTGTACTAGCTATTTGTAATTGAATATTTATCATGCTCTGTAATATTAATTGATTCATCATTTACACACTATTTTCGCGGAAAATATAGGATCATTTTGGCATGGAACCAAGGAATTGATTAAAAAATTTCAAAAATGAAATATTATACAGCATGAACATGAATGTGTAGCAAATAACTCGTTCATAATCTTTTTCTTGAATATCGTGCAATGCCAGATACCGGCAATTTGTAATCCAATATTCTTCGTGCTCTATATTATTAATTGATTCATCGTTTTCTCTTATGTCCTTCCCAAAAGTAATAGTCCACTTTGGCGCGGAGCCAAAAATAATAGATTTAAAAATTTCAGGAATGACATATTTTCGTGGATGAATTTGAGTTGTAGGAAAGGAAATATTTTTTTAATGTTCGTGCTCTGCATAGGTTTCCCGGTGGCGGCGCCTCGGTTGCATCCTTCGCACACGTGAATGAATAAAAGAAGCGGTAAGCGCATAAAACAAACTCGCGGTTCGGCATCCGGAAACATCATTAATTCTTCAACCTAAAAAGCCCATAATTCTACAAAAGTATTCAAACTACATAAATTAGTAATAAGCTACAGAAACAAATACTTATACCCCCACCAATGGCTCCATGGAAACCGCCGCATAGTTCAATATATCTATTGATAATGTTACCCTTAATAACAAGCAGCTGTATCTTTCCAGGTATTTATATGTTTAGAAAAGTTCTTATGTTGAAAGTCTACTTGAATCTCAATTCATGAAATACGTATGCTATCCCGATATTTTATTTTACTCTATGGTGATAAGTATTTCACATTTTTTTTTATGGCGTCCGAAACATATAATAGTTTGTTTTGGCACGTAACGAAAAAAATTATTTTAGGATATTTTCACAAATTAAATATTCTCGATCAGTAATGAATATCACATAAGTGCCAGATAAGAGCGATTTGCAATGGAAATTTAATAGTTCTCTAATATATTTATATATTATTCATCATTTTGTCGATATCATCCCAAACGATAATGCCTCGTTTTGCCATGGAGCCAAAAAATTGATAAAAAGTGTTTAGAAAAGTAAATTTTTCAGCAGGAATATGAGATATAAACAATTGATAAAAGAATTTCAGGAATAAATATACTTGAAAAATAACAAGTATCTTATTGTGCCAGTTACGAGTAATTTGTAATGGGATATTTTATTTTTCTCTGGAATACAATAATCATAATGGATCATTTTGTCGATGTCCTCCTAAATAATGCCTCGCTTTGGCGTGGAGCCAAAATTTTTATTTCAAATTTCAAGAAAATAAATACTTTCTGGGATGAATATGAGGTAATATAAAAAAATTAATAAATGATTTTCGGAAATGAACATTATCGAGCAATAATAAGTATCGTAATTTGCTAGTTACGAGAAATTCGTAATAGGATATTTAATTGTTCTCTGGAATATAATAATTGATCATTTTATCGATGCATTCCCAAAAAAATAATGCTTTGTTTGGCGTGGAGCCAAAAAAAAATTAAGATTTTCATCAAACTAATATGTTCAAGCACGAATATGAGATAGAGGTTTTACACTTTATTGCATTCGCGTTCTGCATACTAGGTTTACCATTGGCGGCATCGCGCTCGCATTCCTCACATTCCTGTACTGGGTATAAGACGTGCTGAGGGCAAAAAAGAAACGTGCGTCTCGGAGTTCGGATGCTATTGCAACAATAATGCCTCCAAAAACCATATATCTTTGAAAAAAATAAGTGTATTTGATAAAATAGTGTAGGTTTGGATGGAGGGAGTACTTAGCGGGGAGGGGATGTTGAAAACGGTGTTAGAGGGTAGAATTTTAGGTAAACGAGGGAGGGAAAGGAAGAGAATAGGATTTTTTTGATGAAATTAAAGGCAGTGAATTGAAGAGGGAAGTACATGGAGGAAGAAGGGACTGCCAGAATGCTTCTTAAGTACTCAATGGAACCTACCTTAATCGGTAGAATAATATAATAAATAAATCCGAATAGATGTTCCACCCATGCTGGGTCGTCATTAAGGGTAACGGTTTCCTGTAAAAGCAAAAATCGGGGCCTTTTTTACCTTCTTCGTACATTTTCTTGCTGACGTGTTTTTGCTTTCGTATTTTTTATATTTCTGCATGCCCCAAAAACAGCTCGAAATTTCCTTTAAAACCAGGATTAACTGGTAGAATAACTGAGCGATACACGGTTTTGAATACCGGCAAAGCAAAATGATGTGTTCGCATTTCCACATTGATTTAAATATTCTATTCCGAATTGCTGGTTACTGGCATCATAACATACTCTAGCCAATGTATTTGAACGGAGTGTTCGCATTTTTATCCGCAAATATATAGAGGAAATGGTAAAAAAGATACTCGATAAAAAAGATTTATAGAATTTTTTGCCTACCTCTGTACTTAAATACTTGGTTGCGTACAAAGTTACTTTTCACATTCAGGGCTTCGGAATTTAATATATAGAGTAAATGGTAAAGTGGGCATGATATGCACAATTTTCATGAGATACTTTATGCAGATTTGCATATCCAAGACTCGATAAAAAAGATTTATAGAATTTTTTGCCTACCTCTGTACTTATACACTTGGCTGCGTACAAAGGTACTTTTCACATTCAGGGCTTCGGAATTTAATATTCAACTCCGTTCTATAGCATTAAATTAAATTTTCTCGATATTCTCCGACAAAATAATGGCTTATGAGGAACGGTAATCCAGGTGAAATGTTTTATCATCAGTCGATGAAAACGTTTATCGCGCGTCTTGGTTGCAATTCTCTCTATGAAGAATAGATAAATTAGGATAGATTCTTATAGTAGTAGAAATTTTCTCTTATCTCGTGAATGTTCTAACAACCTCTTCAGTATGCCAACAAAAATTAACTAGTGTTACCTTAACAATGTAACATAGCAGCAAAAACATTACTTAACGAAATTTGAATTAAGGTAATACTCAAATAATACTCAAAATTTTAAAGTAATACTCATCGTCGTTGGTAAACAATCCTAAGATTGATTCGACGCAGCTCTTCATTCAATTCTCCTATCATCTGATGCATGTATCATGAGATGTAACTACGTATTTCTTCTCTTTCACATCCTCCTTTACTTGTTCCATATATTTCATTCTAGTTCTTCCATTTCCGGTCTTTCGATATATATTCTTGACCCTCGACGACTGTCTTCATCAGGCCATCATGTCTTAAGTTATAGTCTATAAGCTTGTTTCGTCTTTTTGGCAATGTTTTTATGGGGCTTCTCTTCTCTCATACGTTTCTTAGGACATTCTCATTACTTAATCATCATTCTTCTTTAGCATCTCATTTCGTTGGACTTTACCTTAGATTTCTCCGCGGCTGCCATTATCCATTCCTCACTCCCATAGGAAAGCATACTCCAAATGCAAGTTCTGATAAATTTTATCCTTACCCCTATGTTTAAATATCCCGCTGTAAGTAGTAGAATGCTCTCTTCGCTGGGGCTATTCTACTTATTGCTTCTTTCTCCCGTCGCTAGTTGCCAATTATTCCAAATAATAGAATTGAAATAAATATGTGAACAGTATTATTTTAACATTTTGAGTGATCCATGATAAAAAGAAACACAATGATAATTTCCACACTTCTAATGTCACAACTCAGCAACCGACAATGGTTTCAACACGTAAGTGTCATTTTCAACGTGAAAAACCCAGTACTCTCTCGGTATATATACCCAGGCCAAGGTAGAAGGTGGGGGCATATGGAATTAGGTGTGGGGGAGTGGGAGGGGAAACAGTTTTGGTGAGCAAGTGAGTGAAGGACGAAAACATACATCGAGTGGATCGGAGTGAAGGTCAGGGTTTTGACGTCATGGGGATGCATTTTAACAAAGGAGAGTCAGTACAAAATAAAACGTCATTACAAAGTCTATCCGGGCTATTGGCAATTTCGAATTTTTCCATAAAATCGTTTGAGTGATACCTAAATTTTAATACGTTTTAATTTTGAAAAAACAGCGACTTTTTGATATTACTTAGATTGATTGTTCGCTAAAATTCTTTTATCATCTTCCATTATTCAATGTGTAACAATAAGATGGCATTTTGTGTAAAAAATTAATTGACAAAGTGAAACACTTTCGTGCTTGAATATGAGAGGAGAAGCTGGGCCAACGTATCCAACGGTATTGGTATCCAATGGCGCAGCGAAGGCGGGGTTTTGGGGGATAATGAGATTAGAGCTCAGAAAAATTATTAAGTTTAATCCATTTTACCTAATTGGATTGATATTACTAGTAGAATAGTGTAAGGATTAACACAATATCCCTCAGAAAGCCGTAAAACACACCATTTTGAACCATTTATCTTAATTCTGACAAATATTTCTCGGGTTTGCATCCAGGTTAAAGCTTTTATGCAAGCCGACGTTTCGGAAGACGACTTGTCTTCGATCTTCAAGGCTGTGTTACTTTATCGAAGTTCATTTTCACACTGAACCCCTATGTTTAAATATCCCGCTCAGTATGCTTTTTATGTTCAGTGTGAAATTGAACTTCGATAAAGTAACACAGCCTTGAGGATGGAAGACAAGTCGTCTTCCGAAACGTCGGCTTGCATAAAAGCTTTAACTTGGATGCAAACCCGAGAAATATTTGTCAGAATTATTCACCAGGAAAAACTTAAATCGTTCATTTATCTTAAAATTCCGCAATTTATTAATATCTCGCACCTACCGCTTATCCTGGTGGGTATTCCATACCCCCACACACCTGGGTGTTAGTTGCACCCAAACCCCCCCCCCCCAGCCTAAATTCCTAGCTGCGCCCCTGGATGCATCAACATTCCTCAAACACACGTGAACGAAACAAAGAACAGCTGAGGGCGATAAAAATGCACGCCTTTTGGATGCGGAAGCCCTGGCATCAATAATTCCTCCTCCAATAACCTCCCGTGCCTCCGAAAAAAATACTTATACTACTGAGGTCAAAATTTGTGTTTCCGCTACGTAGGCAATCGATAATATTTATCTGGGTCGAAATTGCATTAAAAACTCGATCGCTACGCCAGTCGTTCGATTTCCGTTGTCTGAGGCATGACCTCGTGGAATGTGGTTATCATTGGTATTGAAAAGCTATAACTTAGAAATTCCATATAAATTTGTTTTTAATGATCACAATTTATAGGTTTCACGTTGTCATTTGGAAAAAATCACTCCTGTAAAAATTTGGCGATACGCATTCAAATCTTTGGTAATTCATAATGTAAGCCCAGACGCAGGGAATTCCATTCATTATTCACTGATCAGGTGAGCGAAAAACTCCACCAAAGCAAGAATAATAACCAGCGAGAGAAACGATTGTATCAAAATTACATGTTATGTTCATTCAACGAGCCTTTAAAGGTATAAATATTCAAAGTAAGAAGTATTTCAATAATAACTATTACTAACTAATTATCTCAAAAAGAACCTTAACCAATAAGAAAAACTAGTTAAAAGGTGAGTGTTTCAGCAGGGATGGTAAGTTAAACGAAAGTCAAAATCGGTTAAATTTCAATAGTTTCGTTCCCGAGGGCGAAATGAAGAAACGAAACAAATTGGATTTACACCCGGTGAGCTAAACTCAGGGACGAAACGAAATCGGAGTCAAAACTAGTTCGTGTCGAAACTAAACTAAACCTCTCGGACGAAACGAAACACAGATAATGTTTCACACTGGAGGGACCACGTGATTCACCTTCAAACAATTTAGTTTCGACCCACACACCGAGTACGAAGTATGGTTGAATGAAGTAGAGGTTCGGCCTACCGCCATTAGATGCACGGGGCTTTAATATTTTGAACATAAATAGCAGAACGGTGAAGGCCAATTGGCCATTCGATTTCTAAGCTCAATGTTTTAACCTCTCTACACGTATGTCACACATAATGGGTCGAAACTATTTCCTCTTTTCCCCTGCACTTAGCTTATGGAATCGAAACTTAACCATGAGCAGCAAAGTTTCGATTAATTTAGTTTCGTTCCCGAGAGTAAAGTTCCGTCTCGGGTCGAAACTAAACTTCTTGGTGATTTTAATTTCGTGCGGGAACGAAACTCAACCCGGGCCTCGTATTTTCGTTTCGCTTCGGGTAGAAACGAAACATTTTCGTTGCGTGTCACTTACCATCACTGTGTTTCAGCACCAAAAATGACGTTGAGAATCGCTGTGACTACCACCGTTCAGGCTATTTAGGTCTTGATCTCCTGGTATGGCTGGTTCGAGTGGCAGGTTCGAATGGCAGAGTCCTCGGGCCGATATGAGAGAGAGGGGGGAAGTCAGATAAGGCGAGAGTGTGAGAATGGAGGGGAAATTATTACCAACGGAGGGGAGGTCACTTCGAAGCTGATGAAAAGCCACCCCCAAAAAATGCCGGTCTGCGCCAACAATGCAATCTTCCCAGCAGCGTCCGTGTTGACAGGAAACTCCTCAGCAGTTCTCCAAGAAGCAGGGGCTGTGGGGAACAGTGTACCGCCGAGCGTCTTCTCCTCTCGATGGAGATCCAGCCAAGTGGGATGATTGACAGGTCAGGCAAGCCATTGGATGTCAAGACATGGAAGGGAAAGACATGGTAGGATGAGATCTTGGAGGAAGGGAGAGTTTTGATAGGTGAAAAGTGGAGTACTTCTCACTCCAAACTGCAGATTATGCCTCAGCACCAACTTCTCCTTGGATTTCCAGATCCAGGTATTCGTCCACCGTTCAGGCTATTTAGGTCTTGATCTCCTGGTATGGCAGGTTCGTTTGGCAGGTTCGAGTGGTAGAGTTCGTAACAGAGTTCGGAGAGCAGAGTTCGTAGACAAAGTTCGAAACTTGAAGTCCTTGAGGCTTTGAGACGAAGGCTTTTGCGCGAAAATCCTTAGCGCGAAAAGTCCTTAGCGGGTGAAAAGTTCTTAGGGAGAGACTTTCTTCATTTTTCTTCCTCAAATCTTTTACTTACACATTGTATGCAAGATGAAAAGTTAATTTTAGTGAGTGATATCGCAAAATTAGAATTTACATAAATATGGAAACAGTATTTTTTTAGTATTTTGAGTAATACATACCCATAATTTATTTATCATGCCTTGGATTACTAACAATAATCGCTTTAGCAAAGTATTCACCTAGAGCCGGAATCGAGTCAAGGACCTTTGGCTTTGCGGACCACGGAGCAAACCACCACACTATCCTAGTTCCTTTATTCTGTGGCAGTTTATTAACATAACCTGGCAATTCGTGGCAGTTTACGTATATTGAAAGATGTTAGTCCCGTGCTGTCCATCATAGATGTCAACGCTTGGGGAAATGTGCTTAAAAGAAGCGTCTACCTAAGTCTCGATGTCCGATTCGGCCATGAGTGTCGAGTGAGAATATTTCAAAATCAAAAAGTTTTCTTTCCATACTGAAGTTTTATGTGTATATATATGAGGGCTTTTTTTCTCAACCTCCGATGGGTCGTGAACAGAAGACGAATTGATTGATTGCAAATTATGTCGTTGTTAAATATTGATCACACTAGAGTCCAGGGGTCCTGTCGGCATAGCGGCCTCGGCAATTGAGGAATTGGTCTTGCGTGTGGATAAGCTTTACTATACATTCCTCATGTAATGTTACCACCAATGACTACCAATGAATTTTGCCTTTGTCCTGAAGCTCATCGACCCTTTGAAAACGCTTCCCTCCGGGTCATATCTTCATTTCATCGTAAAGATGGAAGTGACACGGCACTAGTTTGGCATTGCACGGAAGGTGATCGATAATGTCCCACAGAAATTGCTCAAGGAGCAGTTGGGCTGCATCAGCTCTTAGATGACGGTCGTTGTCATGGATCAGAACACTTCCAGAGGTCAGCATGTCTCTTCTTTTGTTTTGAATGGGAATGGACGTAATGCTTCACACTGTTTAACACTGTAGTCACTGTGCATCAAAAAAGTCTCCGTTATCGGCATAAAGGCCACGAAATTTCAATGTTGAAGCCATTCGGCGAGTTCTCTGGCGTTTTCTTCGCAGTGCACACTTGGCGGGAGAATCAATTGAGTCAGTGTTGTAAATGAGATTGCTACTAGCCTTAAACTAATAACTTACGCTAACAAATGACTTGAGCGTGTGGTGTGGAGGACGCATAGTTGCCCTACCTGCGCAGTACCCGCCTGTTGCTTGTATTATGTTTTTGCTGGGCGTTTGGAGGTTGAAAAAATACCTCCCTCGTATATTGTGAGGTAGGCTTGATATTAATATGGTGTAAGGTCCCCGTTATAGGAAAATGTTTCCTCTTCAGGGCATGTCACAATTTTTTATTATTCATACATTTTTTGCGAGCTTGTAGCAGATGTGGTAAAAATCAAAAGGCTGGAACTCTATTTCTCCGAAATGGCTATTGGTCCGACATCGTCCGAGACGTTAGGTGAATCGGCAAAACCCCACGCAGACCGCCTTTTAACAAATATGTAGCTGTTGTTGAAGATGAAGGTGGTGATGTCATTCCCTATTATCTCGGTGTCCTTGCTTATCTGGTGTATTCGGTCTTGTTTTGAAGCTTGTTTGAATAGCTGCAATGTTAGAAATAAAAATTAATTTACATCATGCATACAATATTTGTAGACCTGTGAATTGAAGGAGGTTAAGACAAAGTAAAGATTCATAGGAGAGTGATTTGGTGAGGCAGTGTGTTTGTAGTACGAACGAGAACATATTTAAACTACAGTTACTTTGAGCCAAGCGCTCCGATTAGCCGCGAGTTTGCCATGCTGCGGTGTGCTGTGGACAACTCATGACTTTGAATGCTTTCCCTACTGTGGACCGCGATGTATCCAAGGTGGCTTGCTAGCTTACTGGTAGCACGGCAAAGGGAAATACTCGCGGCCAATCAAAGCGCTTTGCACAGTCTCAGTTTAAACATAGTACGTTCTTCACCTAAACATAATCAGTAATTTAGATTCCCCGTAGCATCAGTTATCTTGAGTTAAAATTTCGGTGCGTTTTCGACCGTAATGTCATTGGTAATTTTTTTCCTCTTGGCATCAGATATACAGGGTTATAATTTCGTGACACAGTATTTATCTACGCTGTATAAGCAGGTAAAAAAGCAATCTCACTCGACACTCATAGCCCTGTAGACAAAACTTCGGAAGAAATGTAGTTCTTGGCCTGCTGGACCTGCGTTCCCGAGAACTCTTCACACCAAATCTTTCTTCAAAGTACTGATTCCTGGAAAAATTAATGTAGAATTTAAGAAATGGAAAGATGTGGAATTCTAAAGCGATGAAGTATAACTCTTTAGCCTCATTCTAGTAAGGATATATTAAATAAATTTTTATTGTCATAAATATAATTTTACTGTGCGATTTGGGTTTCGATGTGGCACGTCATGATTACCTATGACACGATGTCAACATTGCATCGAAGACACTGAATTAATAGTCACGGACCCCTAAGACCTTATTGTTTTGGAATAAAAAAAACGAATTTGTGACTACCTATTTATTATGAGTCTTCTATATAAATGTACCATATGATTACGTCAAAACTTTTGTCGTAACACGTTGATATCTTAAATAAATGTTTAATTTCAATTATTTTATATTTTATAAAGTCGATTCCATAATGCCACGACCGAGGCAATGAAGTTATTCTGGTGCTAGGAGCAGTCAACTCTAATACTATGTCGAACATTCTCCGTCATCTCTGTGTATTCTCAAGTTTTCACAAGGTTGACTGCTTGATTTTTATATGTTTTGGAAGGTTACCTCAACCACATTAGCCTTTTCTAATGACCATTATCTCGTCATATCTTTCCGTTTCCAATTTTTCACGCTGTTAATTTTAGGATTTTTTGCACATAATGATAAGGTATCCTCTCCCGTATTTTTCATCAGCCCTTTTGTTCTAAATGTATCGGTTTTTTCTCTAAAGCTGTCCCTCGTCCCGTCAATAAATTCCCTCGAGAGTGTGCTTTCTCATTCTGCTTCTTGCAGCTTTCCGTCTTCGATGAAGATCATTATTCGATCGATCCGTTCGGCAGACCATCCTTCTCATTGGACCAATATTTCAAACGTCTCCAACATTTCCTCTCCTCCGTATTTATCGCTCATGTCTTCGCCCCATTATGAGAGGGGGAGGGTAATCCAAGTGAAATGATTTATCAGCAGGCGATAGAAACGTTTCATTCGCCTCCGGACCGCAATTCACTCCACGAAGAATCGATAAACTAAGATAGATTTTCCCATTAGCAGAGCACACACTTCAGTACGCCAACCAAAATGAATTACTAACAATGTAACAATATGGCATAGAAACAAAAAACAAATAAGTCAAAGGTATTTGAAATATTATATAATTTACTTTTTTTCTCCCTTAGTCTCTATATTAAATAGTAATTCACTGCCTTGAAAAATTGTTAAAAGCAAATTTTAGTTTAGGTCTTGAAAAAACTAAAATGTCTGAGTTCAGTAAAGTCTTTTACTTTATACTTATAAAAGTTTAGTTCGCTTTATCAATTAGAAAACTTTAATAAATAAAAATACATACTTATATATAATTTCTTGAAAACCATTCTTTGATGCGATTAATATGCGTTTGGTAACACAATGAAGAAATAATTTTTCTTTGGTTATTTTCATTTCTTTATTTTGAGGCGTAAGAAATAAATTGTAAGTAGAATAGCACAGGCGAATAGGGCTTTCTACCAGAAGAAAAATCTTCTTACAGTTGAGAATACAAGCATAGAAGTAAGGAAACAATTCATCAGATGCTACGTAGGGAGTATATTTCTCTATGGAAGCGAGACTTGGGCGTGGACAGCAGCGGAGATGTCAAGAGTGGCAGCATTCGAAATGTGGTTCTACCGAAGAATGGTGAAGATAAAATGGATTGACCATGTAAGTAACAAGGAAGTGCTGACAAGAGTGGGAGAGAAGAGAAGCCTCCTAAAAATCTTACGCAGAGGACGATATTTTGAGGCATGATGGCCTGATGAAGACAATCGTTGAAGGACAGGTGAAAGGGAATAAGGGCAAGGAACAGCCCTGAATGAGTTACATAGGACAGGTTATCAAGGATGTGAAAGAGAAGAAATACGTCGTTATAAAAGGTTAGGAGAGAGGAATGGAGAGCTGCGTCAAACCAATCTTAGGATTGCTGACTAATGATGATGATGATGATGAGTACCACGTTGTTTAAAGTTTGCAAACTACGATTTTTTTCAAAATATGGATGCCGTATTATTACGCCCATGGCACGCATAGTGATAATCTAACATTTAATTAGTATCCAGCCAATTAGATTAACAGACAAAACCATATTATTAATTGCCTTCCGAGCCTAGGGTGGTCCTTATTTTTCGATCCAAGCATACATCCTGGTCTGCCCTCTTCTCGTTTACTGAGAAGGAACAGTCCGTCTTATTCTGGAGGTATCTTCTCTTAACCGAGGACATGGGCGATATTGAGTGGACCGTCGAGGGCTGGCACGAATTTTATTTTTTTCCCTCTTATAACTGAGTTCTTCGTCCTGACATTTGCAATAACCGCCACTAATGGTAAAGAATATCCAACTTTCCGATGCTGTGCTGAAATTATCGCATTTTCTTCCAAAAACTTCCTTTTCTTTCAATGGAAGCCTAGAACAAGATCGCAAATTTAAAATTACATTTAGAAAGTTATAGATAAGAAACCTTAGCACCTGTCCATTACATGGCAACTCATAGCCAACAATATGTTCTCATAATGAACAATTTAGAATATTTGATCGGCGTTTATAGTTTCCCTTTCCATATTCTACCATTTCCACTACACATACAAGCTGGTTTTAGAAAGTGCCTTCTACGCGAAGATCGGGAAGTCTTCGGGCACTTATGTTCCACTGTTTTAAATATTTCAAAACCTATACATATAACTGATAAATTCAGGCTTTACTTTGTGAAACCTGTCCATGTTGGAAATGAAGGAAAAAAGTTTGTAAGGTTTACCATTATTTTAATATGGGCACGACCCGGGTTTCGTAACGTAGTTGAACCTGAAGAAGAATTTCAAAACCTATGGAGAATAAATCACTAAGCCTAATAAAATACTAGCCCGTTTTGGCAATAAAAAGTGATAAATATAGCATTCAAGGCTATATTTTCGAAGTTTTAAGTTTCAATAAAGAATTTTATGGTTTTACGATGAGTGAGAATGATCAACAAATTTTGAGAGTATGCAACCGGCCGTCCACCAAAAAGGGGTGTGCCTGGGGTGGCGCGCGCTCTCTCTTGGGGCCTTAGGTATCTCGGGAACCACTGGTCACAATTGGAAAATATTTTAGGTGCAGCATGCCAATGTCCAGTGTATTGTTAGTTACCATAGAAAATCAGTTGAAAAATTCCAGCACCTTCTTATCGCCATTCATATCCGAAAAACAGCCGAATATACCAAAATTTCTCAACTTTCAGTGCTAAGTGGCACGTTTTCAAGTAATCCAATTATTTTAAAGGTTATGCTTTTATACTAATTGGCACAAAATGAGGGAGCATCCCTAAAGATATTCGAAAAATTGAAAAACCTGGACATATATATTTTTATTATCTAAATATAAATTCAGATGTAAGGAATTAAGTTAGGATCATATATTAGAAAAAGGATATATTTTATGAATATTTTATACATATCATACCATTAAGTCACCTCTTTTATTCCTAACTATTGCACTTTAATTTATTTGAGTCTCCATCTGAGTCGGTATACAGTAACAAGTAATTAATGCTATGCCTTACGTTATTTTAAATACTGTCGTATCCTACTGTTGAGATGTAAAATCCCTTTTGGTATCATCATTGCGAAAAACGATAGACGTCTAAACCAGTATCGCAATTGTGCCTCGTATTTTGCCCGTTTAATCCCAAAGTCTCTCCCTCTCTTTTTTTATTTCAATTTGGTTGCCTGGGGAACGAAATGAGTTCTTTCTCGTTCGTTCCATTTATCAAAGTGCGGTGCTTCCATCTGACGGCTCGCGTCGCAATAAAAACAGTCGCTCCAAGTGCTTGTCGTCCAGTGGGTGTCGCTCTTTCGACTAAGTGTTCACGTGAGGAAGAAGAAATTGAGAGCCCAGCGCCATTCGACCGCTTATTTTCCGCGAATGTTCATTCGATGGGCAAACTCGAGATTATTATCGCCGCCGAACGCCGTGTTTATCTTGAAGGGTTCGCAACCATCTGCCAAGGTCGTAACGAGCGGGGAAGTTTCAGAAGTGTTGTTTAAGAAGTTCTCCAGGTCTCAATCGGGGCCGCAACCCGCCAATATTACCGGGAGGGTCTCGTAGTGAGACATG
Source organism: Ischnura elegans (assembly GCF_921293095.1). Taxonomy (NCBI): domain Eukaryota; kingdom Metazoa; phylum Arthropoda; class Insecta; order Odonata; family Coenagrionidae; genus Ischnura; species Ischnura elegans. The sequence goes on from NC_060257.1 coordinate 79,968,859, forward strand.
GGTGCAGCTATTAAGGGTTTAATGATGAGGATAGCATGGTAGCGGAAAATTTACTGCCTATGAGCAAATAGCCATCTTGTGGAAATGCGCTGGATAATGTCGTTGGGGAAAATATCATTCCATGAAACTACATATTGTTAGCATTTAGTCACATAATGTTCAGGGATAACGTCACTTGCTGAAATTGTTTCATCCACATCTTCATTCTACCCCGCAAGCCGCCTCAATAGGCGTGTGGCAGGGGATGCTAGGACACCAGCCGTTTACTCATAAGAAGGAAGTGCTGCAATGAAATTAAGTTGATCATTTATCGTAGTCCTTTATCGTGCGGGGGAAAACGTATTCCTATACATATTAGTTTAACAAAATATATCTCTTAATTTATCGTTTCTGTCGGACCTGAAAATGCTGTGGGATTCTAGCTGACGAGTGTGATATGGTACCTCTCTTTTATTTTCTATTTCGAAAGTTTTCCCACGACACACTTGACGATTCATTGCTTTTCTGGGTTCTGCCACAAATATTTCTCATGCAAGTTCCCCATGATATGTTCCAAGCTATCGTAACTCCTTGATTATTTACTTCATGTGTCGCCTTTATGTTCACACCATCCACAGTATAAGTGGGGATAATTGAACGATATCCGGGGGAAATATAACGCCGTGCATTTCCTCAGATTTAGTTCGAGTCCCCGCTTTTTGCTCCACACAAAAACGCAATTCAAATCCGTTGATTGAATTTCAAATTCAAAGATCACTCATTTCGCGATAGATGGCAGCGTTGTCAGCAAATAAATATGTTTTACTGCTAATTCGAGAGAATATATCATTTATGTACCACATGAAAAACAAAAGGTGGCCGATTACCATTTCTTGTGGGACACCTGATGTCAATGAAACTACATCAAAGCTCATTCCGTCAAGACCACTTTTTGCTTACGATCACTCAAAAGTCAATTATTCTGTTTACTACTGTTTTGTTTATCTCGCAGAACTGTAATTGGTATAAAGGTTTTATAACAGTATTTCTGTCTTCACTTCAAATATAAGCGCACGAATTCACAATTATTTTTGCGCGAAAATGGTTGCAGGCACGAGAATGAAGTTTACTAGCTCCTTTGATGACTGCTGGTTGCCGTAAAAGTTAGGCGACCAACGTGTTTTCATTTTATTATACGCTATTCGTTCCTTGACATTTCGGCCGCGGAACTCCAAAAATAATAATTTTTTGAAGGGCGAGGTGGGCCAGCGAAATGCACAGCCCTAAACGCATGACTATTCACACGCCTGCGCCTTACTCAGGGATGAGCCTTAACCTCACCTATGCCCACCAATAGTCAGGCTGTGGAGAGATAAGGGAATGATAGAGAATCGTCTTTAGGAGATGGAGGCGGGCGAAGAGGGTACTGAAGAGCGAAATTGGAGGATAAAGGGTACGCCTGAAAAGGGAACGAAAACACAATGTTTGTGGGTGGGACAACTATTTGAAGACAAGAGAAATGTCCGAGTACAACTAAGGAAATCATGGGAGAGGATAGGAATTCATCACCGCCAAATAAAGGGACGAACTCAACAATGCCTTGGACTTCGAGTGGTCAATTATTGCCTTCGCTGGCGACGCGACGGGAGAACGTCCCTACATTCCTTCTGAAAGTGTTGGAATCCACCGTGGGTGGGATTTCGATGGCATGGATGCATGTGTTTGCGAAACAAGTAAATTTATAGAGATGACTTCTCAGTCCTACATCCACTTGTGAAGAAAAACATTATTATTGAAATTTCTTATAAACGAAACTGTCTTAAACATAGGCTTTAAATCTACTAAGTCGATCCACGGTTTAACGTGATCATCATGTGGGTGACAACTTTCTTATGTTGCTTAATAAATTCAATTATTACGGTGGATAGGGCAGAATGGGGGTGTTTTAACACTGAAGGTTGCGTCCTTAAGTAGGTATTGAGTTTTAAAGAGAGGACCAGTGAGTTACTAATGGGAGAGAGACTTTGCAAATGGATAAAGCTGTTAAATATACCAACGGATGGAGTTCGTCATGAAAAAATATTTGACTTAGCCGGGATCCGAACTCGGATCTCCCAATTGCCGGTCAGGTGTGTTAACCAGTTACACCACCAAGCTATTTTCTTAGAGCGAACTTCGGAATGGGTTTTACCGAAAAAGATGTTGGCGTCACAAGTCCACACCGTGGCACATGTGGCGAGGGTCGTGCTTACTAAGCCACTGTCGGGGTGAAAAACTTTTTTTTGGTTCAGTCAGGCTTATCTTAGGGTGATGGCAATGAGTGTGGAGCAAATGATCTTTGTTCAAAACATGCGTGCTATTGGAAATTTATCGTTATTATCAAAATTTCAGTTTAGTATCCTTGTCATCTACGTCTAAAGTTTCAAAGAAGTGGTCAAAACTCAACGACAAAGTGAAAGGGGCTGTAGGCTTATACGTAAACGGAGAGGGAAATCAAATTTTGTGACAACTTGAGAATTTAGATAAATATTATGGACCTCAATGTCGTGTCATTATCGGAATATTAATCAGGAAATAATAATTTTTCATTTCAGAACAATACATAAGCTTCGGTCAATTGATTCACCTCAATCAGATCTTATTCCATGTTTTTTCATTATGAAAAACTCATTGAATTTTTGTAAAAAATCCAACTTTGAAGAATTCAATCCTTTTTAAAACGGTGATTATGGAAGACAGTCAATTTTTTACGATGATTTCATAAATTTATCATAAAACATTTTTATAGCATAAATTATCATCAGAAAAAATTTTTTTATAAGAAAAACGTTTTGCTCGTGAACCTAAAAGAATAAAGTATATTTTGCCGTAAGTCTCAAAATAAATTGTTTAGTATACATTGGGCTCATGTTCCAATATCATATTCTTATAATACTTAGCAGCAATTAAAAAGTTACAACGTGTAGTTCATTGTATTTCGTAGTTTCATTATTTTATGATATGAACTATAAATTGAGTGTTATAGAGGGAAGAAAATAGCGTCGTTCTTCATAAAAATTCATTTTTATAATGTAATATAATTTTTCTTCTTTTCAGATTTAGGCAAAAACTTGAAATCGTACATTACTTATATTCGGTGCGACGTAGGTTATTAAAGTCAACAAAAATTAGGCATTATCTTAGCCTTAAATCATATTTTCCTGACCAAAACTCCAGAAAGGTCACATATATAAGAAAAAATGGATAAATTATAAAAAGTTTTGAAGACAGTAAAGACGACATAATTCAGAAAAACATTGGAAAACAATATATTCTCCAATGGTAAAACTTTTCACAGTAATTTAATGAATTTATCATAAAAAACTGCGTGCAAAAACATAGTGAAGGCTAATTAATCAGCAAAACGTTGGCATTATTCTTACCTTCAATAATATTTTCCTCACCAAAACATAATAAGGTTCGCATATGTAAAAAAGTGGTTGCTAAATACATTTTATATGGTGGTTAAAAACATTGAATAATTTCTTTGACCTGAAGACGCCTGCTGCAATGCAGGAGAAACTGTTATCTCAATCACAACAACGACGCGGTGAAACCCGGAGAATGCGGCCTTCATTAGCATCGCACCACGGAAGCCTTCAAAACCAAATAATAAATATTGTGGACGATATTTAATTCAGTATGAAATTGGAAAAACATGACGTTCTCCTAAGGAAAGGGCCTACAACCCACGGTCCCGTGCCGCATGCAGCCTGCCGGCTAATTTCTTGCGGTCCCTAGAGGCTGAAGGAAATATCGCGCCACAAAATATAAAATATATATCAACACACTGGTCAAAGATGAGCAATGTGAAAAATTGTATTGATTGATTTAAATTTTAGAAAAATAATCGTTATTTTAAGACACGGTCTCCGGCGTTACTTTGTGGAACTGCTTCATCATGAAATAAAAAATACTTTGCCCTATTCCACACTTTATTTTAAATAGTACGGCTCGGATTTCTGCATACCATGCTATCATCAGGAAATGCCTGCTTGATGATAGCATGACATGCAGAAACCTGGGTCGTACTATTAAAAATAAAGTATGAAATAGAGAAAAGTGTTTTAATTTTATAATGGCTATTGATCTTTGAAATTTTTTAAAATTTTATTAAATGTTGGTTGGACGATGTGAAATCGATTTTTGGCCCTTGAATTAGAAAAGGGTGAAGGTCCCTGTCCTGAAGTATTCATAAATTCATGAAAAATCATTTCTTTACATAGTTTATCAATAGATTTTTGAACGCACAACTTCCTTTGTTCGCTATATTCAATGCCATGGGGCCAGAATCGTGTGGAAGGGGTGGTAGGTGAATGTGAGATGGGCAGGTATAAAAAGCAGCTTCGCTCCAGTATTTCCGCAGGCGGTGGGGCCGGTAGTAAAAAAAAAGAAAACAAAAACGCCTCTCGGACGTGGAGTTGGGGGTGAAACACACATCTTCTTTTTTTCACTCCTCCTGAGTTTTATTGCTCGTGTTGGCTCTTGTCGAATCACCTTCTTTTATTAAGTTTGTTTTTTTTTACCTTCGGCCGTCACTTTTTTACGCTGTTTATCGCTTTGTTGCGGTGGATGTTCGCATTGGCTCTTTCCTTGTTCTCATGGTTACGACCGATAAATTATCACCGTGGAAATGCATTATTTTATGCATAGTTACCTATATATTTGCAGTCAAATAGCTGCCCCTCCACGATAATGGATGTATTTTACAGAGCATTAAGTCTTTTTCGACTCTTCAATTGCAAGTCATCAACTGAATAGTCGCTAATACGTTCATGAATATGTTAGCTACTCTTAGTACATTGTTAATGTTGCTTACATGAAGATATATGAATAAATACTAAATTACAATTTATAATTTATTTAATGTTTTTAACCACCGTTTTGGACAACGGTGAAATTATTTATCAGATAAATGCATGTATGAGAAGCATAGTTCATTTCGGCCCTTTTAAAAAGCTTCTCTAAGAATCATTTCCTTACGTTATGATATCTCTCAAAACTTTTGGAGCCATTCATACGCGTGAATTTACTAGCGAGGTGACATTATTGTTCCAAAAAATCTATTCTGGTGCATTATTGTATCGGTTTTTGTTGCTTCCATGTATTTTTACACTACTTTTATTATTCGTTACCATTTCATTCCATTTATTCTGTCTTTCGAATATTTATTTTTTAATTAAATAGATATGATTACTGATCTTATTGGTATTTTTAGCACTCTGTCAATTTTTTCCCCCGAGTCTTCAAATATTTTCTTCTTTCAATCCGAGAGATGGTTTTCATTGGTTAGGGGAGGGTTGAGCTCACTCTTTACTAATCCTAAGGTATGTGAATATCACTAATTTAGGGTAGGAGTGCCAGTTCCTTTTCTTGGATCATCTCGATTTTCGAGGATTTATGTGGGAAATATCCAAAGGCCTCACCCGGTATCTGAACCCGGTGCCGTTCTGGTACTGGCTAAGGCAAGAGGTAGTAATGACACTTTAAGTATGGTAAATGAGGTAGTAACACTTTAATCAATTTTGGTGTCTAAAAATTTCTAATATATATCCACATTAGTAACCAAAACAAAAATTTATATTAAAATATGCAGACGTAACTTGTTTAAAAAAAACACAGAGTAAGACCTCACTTGTAAAAAAGTAAAGGAAAGCGTTCCGCCAATTTTTCCACGATACCAATGCTACCAAGATCCGTTTTTATATCGTAATGTGATTGGTATTAAGCTTATCTAGTTAATTCTTTTCCCTTTCTACGCATAGAATTTTCAAAATCAACTTTTTTTAACATCTCGACGATTATCACTGCCATGATGTTCCAATTTTAACCCTGTCATTTAAATTTTCATCAGATTAGTTTTTCTGCCCACCAGAGGTTTTTATACAAGGTTTTTTTGTAGGGATCTGCAATACTTTAGGAGGTGTTAGGGAAAACAAGTTTTAGGACTTTTTGTCACATAAACATAGGGTCGCAACTCCTTAGTTACAGAGCTATGGCGACGCAAACGTTATTTGGATGTTGTTAATATGAAGCTGCTGAGTAAGGCGAAGTACAGTGGTGGAAGCGATCTAAAATTTGTTTATTTGAGTTATGTTTTGCTCAATTTATACTACCCACAAAGAGAATTGTAGCTTCTTATTACAATGGACTCCGAATAATCGTAGACAAATCACTTCCAAAGGCGTCTTTTGTAACTTAATATTTTTATTTTCAGAGGTAACAGGGAAATCTATTTTATTAATTCCAGTAAACATTATTCCTCCATCATAAATTGCACACATGATATGGAAACTTAAGGGATGTCATGATATGCATTATTTCTCAGGTGGGGGGAGAGTTTTTATTTTCCCCAGTTACCAAGGCGATTAGTTATGACAATGGCAGCTTGACACAGAGTGAGGAACATAAGATGGATGAATTCACCGTAAGGCTCGGATTTCATTCAGTAAAAGCGTCAATCTCAGTATGGAAACGAGTGCTTTTATATGTATCATTAAGGCTTAAGAGGACGCAAATATCCTACTGGAAAGGTCCTTTTTAGTGACAAATCGTCGGCATTTGCCCGTCTCAATAGGATTATGTTAAATTTTTTTCTGAAATGTATTTTTTAAAGTTGGGTTTTGAAAATAATCTTCTTACCTACCCTTAAAATTTCAAGATTGTATCGTAAATTTCCGTAAGAAAACCGGAGAAATACATATATAAATACTATAGGTATATTTAGTGCTTGTTTCAAATTGGAGAATTATATTTATACTTCGATATACTTCGTGTATTAAATGAAGGTTTTTAAGTCGAACCTTTAAAGAATCTGTATATCTATGCATAAGAACAAATACCACATATTTTTGGTAGTGCAAATGCAATGATCTCATTTTGCGATCGGCTATTTTGGTTTTCGTATGTAAATTCGGGGTATTACAGAACATGCATGAATCGGATTATGGAATGCTGAACGAAATTGTTTGAGAATATTTTGCATTTTTTTCTGGGATGAACTTTTTTGAACTAAAGGTAGGTATAGTATAATTTTGAAAGTTTTCTCTTCACCCTGAAAATTTCAAAGATGATACTGCAACTTTTGCTTGAGTAATCCGTCACCAAGGAAGCCGTTTGAGAGGGAGGTATGACTCGTCTCTTAAGAATTTGTGCCAACAACCATTACCCGAAACCGGCCATTACCACGGTTTAGAATGCCATGATGGTGTCCATGATTCATTACTTCAATTTCCCACCTTCGTTTTTTGATGGGGAATGATGGCTTCCACGGTATCCCACATCAATTACGGCCGTATTTTTTAACGTGAGAGACACCTTTAGTGGAGGAGGTTGAGAATTGCTTCTCGCCTGACTCTAAAAAGTCTCCGACCTATTTGGCATGGACGGCCTTCTCCAAAGCAATTACCAACGTCTCGGCCATTACGGCTCTTAAAGGTGGACGGATTGACCAATATATATCCCGTGGCAACTAGAGTGTAGGTATCTCTCTAGGGTTAAAGCCCACTCGACCAACATTTGACATTAAGGCTGTGTATTGCTACAAATTGCTCACTCCAATCACGGTTATCTTAGAAAATGTAAAAAATATACTGTTCATTTTAAAGAACTTGTTAAAGCACTACGTTTTTTTTTAAATAAACACAGCAATAATCATTTTTGAAAGCATCTAAAATCTGGTAGAACCATTCCATCATTAATAAAAGATAACTTGCATTTTCTACGAAAAGACTCTACCAAAAACACGAGGCTTTTTATATGCATACAGTTTTACTAGTTCATCTACAACTAAAAAATACTTTATTGTTTACTTTAAAGATTTTTACAAAAATTACGCTTGTAATTAAGGGATGCACGGGCTGATTCTGGTGGACTTGGAATGACCATTCAGCTCCAAAATGATGTTCTCCTCTTTGACAGAAGTTCTTCTCTTTCACTTTTTCATACGAGAATCTTCCCACAACATGCTTTAAAACCCTTATTTTATTCAGAGAGAAAATCCATAAACATTTCCGCAATAAGTTACCTGCGTTAGCTATGGGCATTCACCACTTTAACGAATATGTATACAAGCACTATTATTTTTTGTTGGTACCGCATTGGTGAATGAAGGGTAAACTTTGATATACTTGGTGTATTTAAAGTAGTTTTCGAAGTGGTACCTTCTAAGGATATTTTATTCATGTAGAAGAACGCATATCACTTATTTTTGCTAATGCAAGTCTGCGATCTCATTTTAAATTTTTTGTTTTCCAATGCAATTTCGGTATATTACTGAACATATGGTTTGATGGATGGCTTTAATTATGGAACGATGAACGAAATTGTAAGAGAATATTTTTACTAATGTATTTTAGGACTAGTGAAGTGTACGTAAGTGAAATTCTGAGACGAGTGATAGAATTATGTTAATATTATATATAAGTCCATATAATACGTTGCTCTACAGTTTATTCCAGTTTGCGTAGATGAACACTATCCGGTTTATTATTATTTTCAATTTATTCCTCATATATTTCTATCTAGTTAAAGTATTCATGAAGGAGTTCCAAAATTCAGAACCGAGCATGATCTTTTTTACTAAGAAATTGATCTAAATTCATTCAATAAAAAACTTAAAGTTTCTGAGTCTTTTTCTGCAAATATGACCCAAAATTGAAAAAAACGTTTTCTTCTCCCGAGCTTTCATCGTTTTTATCAATGTTCCCCTGCGGAAATGAAGTTTTTTTCTACGCCTTTAGCTAACCTCGTAATCCAATCCTCATTTTTTTCTCCATAATTGCAGGCAATAACCTATTTATTAACCTACTTTGTGGAATATTTAAGATTACAGTTTGACTTAATGAAATGGTTTCTTGACATTTTGCGAATTTTGATCACTTTTATCCCAACTGCACACCCAGTCAGTGAGGTGGAGGCAAAGGACAATTCTATAGCAGCCTCTCACCTCATTCTAGTAGTTAGGTACTATCGTTTCCAATATTATGTTGGCACCCAATTCTCAGTTTCACCACGAAGGAACAATCAATGATGGAAATCGTTATTCGTTTTTATCGAAATCTCAATGCACCAATAATATGAAAATATTTCAGCCAGTTATTCTTCTACATCAGGTCCTTTTTCGAACTGCCCGAATGTTCCATTGTTTTCAATGATATGTATACACCTCTGACTCCCACTTAACTGATGTGGTCGGGTCGCTAAAAACATGGAAGGATGGCACATGAAGTAACCTGCATCCCTCAACCGCACGCCACCAATAGATGAAGAGGACGGACGCGGGGGCGACCGGACTAGCGAGGCAGGAGTCAAACTCCAGGCGCAATAGCCCAAGCGGATGGAATGCACTGAGGAAACCCACGGTCACGCACACGTTTTGGCCGTCGGTGTGTTTTCATTCGGGCCCCCCGGCGAAGTTGTTCCTCACATTACATTCATATTTGAACTCAACGTTTGCATGTGAGATAGACGTGGCTCCGTAGCTGAGCAGGTTTGTTTTACGCGCATTTGTTGCGCTTAAGTTTTGGGAGGGTCCGCATCGGAAGTAATTATGTTACTTTGGTATGGTATTGGAGGAGGCGACCGACAACTGAGGTCATTTGCGCCATGAGGGATGGGGTAGGTAAGGAAGGGTGGAGAGAAACCCGGCGTCGGCATTAGCCTGCTCTTAACGAAAGGAGCCAAGGGGTCCACGGCTTAACGTCCCATCCGACGGACGGAGTGCTTCACTAGAAATGTCCTCCACACAACACTCAGGCAGGGATCGGGCAGTCTCTGAAAATCTCTGCCACCGCCGGAATTTGAACCCGAGCCCGTCGGGTGGGAAGACAACACTATAATCACCACACCAACCCGATCCCCATTATATTACTTTCATTATGTAAAACAATCATTCTTAACATCAACATAATATAGGTACGTATTTTATTCAATAAATATTCACTACCGAATTTTTTGAACGACTAAATTTGATAAAATAATGACTATCTACGTTAACACATTAATTCTAAGCAGATTTATTCACTGAGAGAAAATAAGCAGACGAAGTGGCAGAGGTTTTATCTTCGTGTCCTTTCGGTTAACTGCAGTCCAATCTCAGTTGAGAACTCATTCTCAAATTAACTACAATTCTCTCTAAATAACCAGATACATGCGCAGCTAAAATCGTTTTAGTAACCTTGGAGTAAGAAAAAAATTGTAATTCGATCGATAATTATGTTTTTTTTTAATTTTTAGTACTTCTTTACGAAAAAATGTGGGAATTTACGTGAACGAAAGCACGAACGCTTTCGAAACAGTGGATGTGCGAAACACGATTAGCTGTAAGGGCCAGAAGAAAATTTTACCATTTTTACCCCGAAAAAAATTTCACAGTAAAATCACGGAAGAGCTAGAATAAAAATTTTGAAGACAAGGGTGACTTTTATTTCGGTCATAAATGTGTGAATATTTATAGCCGTAGGATTAAGTACTGTTAAGAGTTGATTTACCAATTTATTTATGCTTATTTCTACTCTGTGAATGAATCTTTTTAGAAATGAATGTGTTAACGCAGATAAGGCCATGATTTTAATGATTAAGTCGCTTAAAAAATTCGATATTACCCATAAGTGAATAAAAACGAACAAAATTTGTATTAATTCACCAATTTATTTTCGTTAATCTTCATTGCTTTTAACCTTTGTACCTGAGGATGACGCCGCTGCGTCGAAACTAGTCGTACCGCGTAAATAAAATGGTGGATTAATGCAAAGTTTGTTCGTTTTTATTTATTGAAATGAACTTTCACAAAGTTGAGCCTGTGGCTATAGAGATTATCGATATTAACTATTTCTTGAGACATCTACCTAGAGTATGTTGACGTTAAGCATTACTCTTTTAAGAAGTGAATAAATTATGATCTAAGTATTAATCATAAGGGAGGAAAAAACCTCGCCACGGAGCCAGACAGAAAATACTCCAACGGGTCGTGGACGTGAGTTACCTCTGTGCATTCCATCCCATTATGGTGCCGTGAAGGCAAAAGATGTTGGTTCCTTTAAGTGCCAACCTTCCAAATTTTCACCAACCCGACCGTATCAGTTAAAAGGGAGTCACGGGCTTCTACATATTATTGAAAACGATGGAAAATTCGGGCAGTACGAAAAAGGACTTGGTTGGGAAGAATACCTGGCTGAAATATTTTCCATATTATCCGTGCATTGAGATTTGGATAAAAACGAATAACGATATCCGTCATTTATTGTTCCTTCGTGGTCAAACTGAGAATCTTTCACTCCACTTCCTTGCATGGAAAATTCTTCGTTTTCCTTCGTCGAGTTGTAGGAACTCACTTGTTCATTGACAAAATTAAATTATATATGCTTATGTATAAAAATGACTGTCTTGGGTAACATATTTGGAAAATGTTTATAGATTTTCTCTCTGAATAAAATAAGGATCTTTAAGCTTAATCGTGGGAAGAAATTCTTCGAAAGAGGAGAATATAATTATCCCAGGTGAGGGAGCGCGGCGAAGTCTAACATTAGAAGGCACGTGGGGTGTCATCGATACCCCGATGGAAATATTTTATTCTTATTATTATTTTTTCTCCTTTTTCTTGACCTTATTTTAATATTTAAAATGATGTTTCCTGGAGTTTAGGTCAATAAATTAAAAGTTAGCAGCCAACGTTTCGTTTTATTTTAAAAACATCTTCAGGGCTATGATAGAAAAAAAAATGTGAAACAATATAAAATGCAGAGAATTAGGCAATATACAATATATATACATAAAAAAGGAGCAATCGGTTTTTTTTATAAACAATATAATTTATAGAAATATATATATAAACATATATATATTAACAGAATGGATTATACAAAAAGAATTCAAAGTTTCAAAGTTTAGAGGTATGTCAAAATTTTTTGTATAATCCATTCTTATATATATATTTCTATAAATTATATTCTTAAAAAAAAAACCGATTGCTCTTTTTTTATGTATATATATTGTATATTGCCTAATTCTCTGCATTTTATATTGTTTCACATTTTTTTTTCTAACATAGCCCTGAAGATGTTTTTAAAATAAAACGAAACGTTGGCTGCTAACTTTTAATTTATTGACCTAAACTCCAGGAAACATCATTTTAAATATTTTATTCTCTATCCTTGGAATGATATAGTTATGCCGTGTTCTTTTTTGAATAGGTCCACCGATTTAAATTGATACTAATAATAATTCTTATCAACCCTCGAGCCTGATATTTTTACACGACCGGGCGCGCGGCGTACTTTGTCCACGGTATATGTATTTATATGATAACACTCGATTTTTGTTAAAATGTATCTGTATTTATAGAAATTAGTTCAACCATGTAAATTTATAGGTGATGCCGACACAAAGGGACACAGGTGGTACACGGCCGGTCGTGCGGCGTAATTTATACGCCACGGGCATCGGGTTCCTCTTGCCGATCTAATAATAAATTAGCCACAATATTTGAGATTTGAAAACTGGCACTATAGACAGCCAAGGTACATTGTTAGAACACATGAGGAAATTATATGCCAGAATGTATGTACAACGTTTGAATCCTTGGTTTTCGAAGATTGGCGTACTTTATACACCAGCGCGCTCGCTCGAGGGTAAAATAAAGGAGAAAGTTGGGGTAACATACACACCGCGTGCCCTCTCCCGAGTTATGGAGCTGCCCGATTTTTCCAAGTTCATCAGAAACGATCAATTAAAAGAAATTAGAGAGATATTTTTCTGAAGCAATAGGTGCACGAATTATTTTTCCCCGTTATAATGTTGGGCTAAAAATGCTAAGTCGTAGGGTAGGTAGTATTTAGATGTATATCTTGCACTAGATTTACCCACGTAAATATTGAAGTTTGCGATAAATTGACAGAATTAGCTCCGGTGCAGTTAAAATGAAATCCCACAAGGAAGCGCAATTGGTCCAATTTTATTCATTATTTTTTATGAATGAATTATATTAACTGAAATTGGTGTGGCTTGATGGAACGAGGAGGTATTTATGTTAAAAAAATCAAAGTACAATTCCACAGACATTAGAGTTCGGTCCACTAGTTTCGACAGCTATAGCATCATCCTCAAGATAAACAGGAAATTCTGTAAGAATCACGCTTTAGCCGTCGAATATTATCAACAGTACCATAAAGTCTGTGGAACCATGCTGTGTTTTTGTACTACCATGTATTTTATAAATGACCGCCGCTATCGAAATAAAAGCCAGGCGTAGTAAGAGTAGCGCCGTGTTCCACTCCACCGTAAATGCACTCTTTCGCTCATACCAGCACTTTTCGATCGACACATATCGGAAGTGACGTAACGTAGTGCGATTTCAATCCACTACAGTCCTGCTCCTAAGAGCGCATAGTCGAAGAGCACGAGAGAGCGCGAGGATTCACCCTTACTCGGTCTTCAACCCTTCGGCTACGACGCTAGAGGTAGAAATTTACGTTCGTTATGTGAATTCGGGTGGGATTTGATTCGAGGAAATGATTCGGCTCTGTAACACGTTCATAATGAATCGAGTGTATCTTGAATATATATGAGTCAGGGTGTCCAGCGACCGGGAAAATCGGGAATTGTGCGTGCATTATTCGTGAATTTTTTCTCCAACCTGGAATTTCAAAATCATTTTTTTTTTTCAAATTTATTTCAAGTATAATTTTTCAAGTTCAACGCCCATTTTCTGGCGTAAACTGATTTCGCCGTAATTTAAAATGCAGTGACTGAGTAGAATTTTTACCACCGCATCGAAACGTGGAATATCAAACAATACAATAGCACTCTTGACGCATATAAGATTCAAAAACACGAAGAAAAGAATGCCAGATGAAGTCAACATGTACTTATGAGGTCGAAGCAGCTTCTTGGCTTGCATTAAATAAACTATAACACAATGTGTGTTTCAGCGAGGAAGTTTTCGGGGTTACTACCGCGTAGACTCATCTCAGCAGACGACAGTTTCGCCGGCATTGCATCAGGCTTCTTCAGGTTAATGGAGTGGAGATCCGTCAGTTCAGTTCAGTTCAACATCTTCATTCACGAGGAGAAACAATTACATAGAATTTGAAATAACAACAATAACAATAACAAAGTTCGTGAAGCTGTTATAGGCTTGCGCCTCTTCAGCATTACGGGGGTTGAATCACTGGTACGGGAGTGGTATTGGCCCGGCATTTGCACTAAGGAGGTTGGAAACCCGTAAAACCACTGTCAGGCCACCACGGTACAAGAAAATATATACAATAAACTCAATAGTCACCAACGTACCAGGGTAAATTACGGCTTTAACTTAACAATGTATATATAGACTGAATAAATCTCTTCAGCAATAGCATATACTCTGAATAAATACATAAATATATAAATAAATAAATATCACTGGATTGGGTGTGATACCCGTCACTGGATGGGGTTACATATCACTGGCAGTGCTTTCTCATAGTAGTTCATATTGTCTGTGCTCTATCTGCCATTTTAGGGGACACTTTGGGGGGGTCACTTAGTTCGTCGATCTTTGGCTTCCTCTTCCTTTTCTTCTTCCGTACCAGCGGGAGCGTGGGGATGATGGTAAACGGCTCGGGGGCTGGGATATCTGGGCGGTTCGTCGGTGTGTGCGGCAGTATGACGTCCCGGTGGTAGAGGTGCATGTGGTCGTTGATGAACCGGGGGGCAGAGTAGAGCTTTTTCCGCTTTCGTTTCACGATGACCCCCTTAGTCGGAAGCATGATGTCCTCCAAGAGCCTAGGGTTGTGCACGGAGATTCTCTGTGCCGCGTTGCTCCTTAGTCGGCACAGCCTGTGGAGGAGAGGTTCGGTGTTAGTAATTTAACCCCTTGCGCCGTAGTGACGAGTCTAGCTCGTCATGAACTTGCGATTCCAAACCGTGCAATGACGAGTGTATCTCGTCATTGGATTTTCATAGGTTTAGCACTATTTTGTGGAACAATATAATTATTTTGAAAGCTTGTCAATGTCAAAACATTCATAGCTTACATAAATAATTCATATTTAATGAAAAATTATGCATTGAAAGGATTAAAATGATTTTATTCGAGTAGCGATAGCTGTTTTCTCCATTTTTTAATAATCACATTTTATTTCACGGTTCTACGTTGATTACAAGTTACAAAATTATCATTTCATTACCTACCGTCTGAAAAAGAAACACAGAAAAAATAAATAGAGAATAGGAGTACGTTATTCGGAAATAGTATTATAGTAGTTTACAATTGATTTTATTGTGAAATGTAATGGCTACAATTGCAGCCACTCTCCGTCGCCTTTCCCGTATTTTACTCGTTATCACTTCTACAATTCCATTTATTGCAATAAAATATTTCAACACTAACTGCACCACGGCAACAACATTGAACTTTTCTCTTACCCTCACAATTCGTTATTCAACTTTTTCTTAGTTTCGAAATCTACCACTCGACAGAGGTGGCACTATTTGCAATCAGAGCAGGAAAGAGCGAAAGAGCCGATTAGAGCGTTAGAGCAAAAGAGGTTAGGGTGCACCGTATGAATTGCAACACGGCCAAATAGTTAATGCTAATTTTTTTTTCTTTTTAAAAAATTCAGTGCGTTGTTCCAGAAGGCGAACAGAATGAATTTGGAGAAGTCCTCAACATGGGATGTGGCTTTGGTCGTTCGGATTAATGGAATGATCGCTGTTTTCCAACGGTTTTAAGCACACGTGCTGCGCAGCGTCCGTTAATTTGACGATTTTGCCGCATCTCCCTAAACCGCTTCTGCCCGCAAACAGTCTTTTGTTTGCGTATGGTTTTTCCGGAGACGTTTCCATCCATTTTTTTTCCTTCTCCCGAGCAGCGCTCGTTGATTAGAGTTTAAGCCGCTTTATCGATTGGCCGTGTTGCGCGCGTGAGGGCCTGGATGCTACTGGTTGCCTTTTGCAGCACCACCTCTTTCCTTCCTAGGAGGAGGAGCCGGCGCCTACAAAAGCGCCGGGCGCCCCGGGCCCTCTCCACTTGCCTTGAAACAGATCCTTCCGCTACGTCCTCGGATTTTCCTCCTCTCTCCCAAGAGGTCGTTGCCGCGAGTGGCCTCTTAGTTTATTACCTTGTACTAGCTGAAAAGTGGATTCATCCGGAGTGCCGCCATCAAGTATAGCCTTAGGTTAGGGAAAATAACAAACTTTGCTTTCTACAACTTAACCTTTAATCGTCGACTAGTTTCGATACGGCATTGTTCTCAAGACTATTTTTTTAAAGAGTGTATCATTTTTAAGAGTTTGATCTGGAGTGTAGCTCTCTACGGTGCGGAAACGTGGGCACTGAGGAAAGAAGACGAGAGAAGATTGGAGGCATTCGAGATGTGGGTATGGAGAAGAATGGAGAGGGTGAAATGGACGGAGAGGAAAAGGAATGACGAAGTGCTGGATATGGTTGGCGAGGGGAGGCAGCTTTCAGATGAGATACGGAGGAGACTAACTTAAAATGGAATGCTACAGTGTTAATGACTCAAAAATATATTGCTTCTACATCTAAATCTACATAGTACCCTGTGAGTCACCTCTAGGGTGTTTGGTAGGAGCATCAAGTATTAGCCTTAGTATAGCCTTAGCCGGAAAATAAAACAATTGAGCAGTGGACTTGAAACGAATATACTGGAGTGCCTTTTTTTGCCATTATTTCGTTTATAAAACAGCTGCTATATAAAAAATGAAGTTCATTGAATCAAATAGAGTCTTGTTCAGAATGAATTAACCAGATTTAGGTATAAGAAGAAATTAGATTATTACTATTAGAGTTAATTTATTTCATTCTCTGGCAAGTGAAGTGTAATTTGTTAAATCCCGCCTCTTTTTCTTGGAATTTTATCTTCTTTGGACAGTCCTCCCTCCGCAGACAGTTCAAGCTCCTTAGTCAACTGGAGGACTTTAGGCCCGTCCAAAACAAGTTAACTTACGTAAATGAATTCGCACCTGAAAATGAAGTGTAATTTGTCAAACCCCACACCTTTTTCTTGGAATTTTACCTTCTTTGGACAGTCCTCCCTCTGCAGACAGTTTAATCTCCTGATATAATTACAGAACTTAAGCTCCATCCAAAACAAGTTCACTTGACGGAACTGGGCTCGTACTCAAGCTAATTAATGAAATTTTCATTGTGTCCACAAAAACCGCGCAACAATGGTGAAATTTTTATTTTTTTAGGAACAGTTTTTATATATTCCGATTGACAAAGCTATCTTCCTCGCTGCAGGTTAACTTTCAAAGAAGTTAGAACTTATCTAAACTAAAGGCTATAGCAAGTCAATTATAGCTATTTTAAGTTGTTTTGAACCGACAGACGCTTCGTTTAAATTTTCAATTCCAACGTTATACCAAGTTAAGTATAATGCAGTTTTTGTAAGCACAGCTCTAAAAAAACTGAAAATCCGATTCATCTATTTTACAATTCGATTTATTAGTTTTTATATCATATCCCTCGAAGAAAAATCTTGTTTTCTTGGGGTAATATGTAAGTGAGCTTTGAAGGCCACTTGGGTTTCCCACCAGGTCAACATTAAAATTGCTGCCGATATTTGAGCCCTGGGTGGACTTAGATCCGCAGCAGTCAAAATGATATTGGTGTCCCACAAGAGAGCGTAATTGGCCCACTTTATTTCCATTTTCAGGGCTTAGTCCAGATGGAACACTTCACTTTTTAATACTCATCTCGGGTTTTTATTAGATTCACTGCTCCATTTCTCACTTGGAAATAAACATGCCTTGAAGTATAAACCTTGCATCAAACTTTTGCGGCCTAGAGCTTAAGTTTTGAGAGTCCCAGGAGAGTGTATTTTTTTAGAGCGTTCTGCAATTTCAGCACAAATTTCAAGGCCTTACGGCTATCATAGATTTTGGCCAAGCTTTTTCGAATCAATCGGTTGCCATTTATCATTTGCATTTTTAAGTGTTGGTTTCCTATTCTTAGCTACTGACCTCGATTATTATTCAATGGGATAACTGTAATCTATAACGGAATACAAAATGGTTACTGGCAATTTTGCATTGGCTATCGGCCGGTTTCAATCCGTTTTGTATCATATCTTCACTTTTTTCCACAGGAAGAATTTTGTGGAAGAAAAACTTTTGCGAAAAAACAACCCTCAGTTATTCTAGGGTCAACGTTACCGGTTACTACCAATGTAATTTTTTTACCATCTGACCACCATTTGTGGGGCCCTCCGAAAAATAACCTATCATTGATTTTTTTGTGACTAACAAATTGCAAACACTTCTCTCTGAAATCCCTTCTCGTTGCACTCGGAAAGTAAAGGTGGCTGAAGTGTTTTCTTGCTAATACGCAGAGTTGTGTGAAAGTTTACACTTAGTTATATTTTGTGATTTCCCAGAATAAGATGGAAATAAATTCTCCTTAATGGAAATATTATAAAGAGTTTTATTCCAGAATGAGGAAATCAAGCGATTCGGCCCTCAATTGCTGGCAATACATGTTGAATGAAGGTACGCAACCTTAGTAAAGTTTTAACAATTTTTTTTTAAATCTGGTACGACGCTAAGGCATCAACCTTTGTTTTTTTCCGGTTTCTACACGCAAGCTTATGGAACATAAAATAAAACAACCCAGTTAATCGTGAAATTCTAAGGAATATAAAATACAAAGAAAGATATTGAAATGAATCCAAAGAAGGATTGTCACCGATTAAATGGATTGAAAAAATCGTTTTCTTATAATTTTTGCTAACACCAAGTGCCAATAAATTCTAACCATACTTTGAAGAATAGAAATTCAAGATATATATATTTTTTTTGCAGTTTCTACTTCTCCGATATCTATGCGTTACGAATTCTACTTCTTTGTCCTTCCATGTAACATGGACCTCGTATTTCATGGCCGTTGTTATAAATATGGGCTCTCTGAAGACCTGCGATTACCGCTTCAGCCCCCATAAGGCCATAAAGTCACCCAACGCTTAAAGGTGGCTTATAACGCGTTTCCTCATTAAATAATACCAGCTGCAATATATATTCGCCAAGTCCAAGGAGGAAATCCTGAGTCTTCGGAGCAATTAGGGAGCGATTTCCCCAAGGAAGGTCCCCACAACAGCGATAGCAGTGTCGCACTACGGTTGCACCCGGAAGTTTTATGGTCAACAATGGCGGTCGTCGCTAGCATTCCTGCGGCTCGCTTTAAAAAGCGGAAGTATGCAAGCATGTAGTAAGAATTCCTGCCACTGCGGCGTTCGTGCAAAGCCTCTGCAATATTTGTGGAAAACCCTCGAAGGTGTAAAAGCTTTGACCTTAGTCTGACCCGGAAACGCTTGGTGCATAAGCGCGTGGTAGTCAGAGGTATGTGGGTCACTGGGTTAAAAATTATGCTAATGAGAAGTACCTAAGGAGAAGAGGCATTATCAGGTCGCTTATCGCGCGCACTGGGCGATTTCCCAGGTACTTTGTGGCATCTGCGGTGCGATTATAAATGAAAATGAATATATGCGATGAGGTCATAGGAAACTAGAAAGTCCAGATGTGCATATGGAGCGGAAAACGATTTTCGAGTCACCCTGCGTCTGCGACGAACGGAAAGGAAGTAGGGGTTGCAGTATGAGCAATATATTTTGAGGAATAGGAGTTGAAGTTGTGCAATTTTGATTCTTTATAGTATTCACCTGATGTATTTCAAGGTCAACGCCACTTGCTAAGAACCCCGTGGTTCTCTTGACCCAGCTGTCCATTTACTAAATGATATTTTACCTGTCAAAGTTAACTTGCATGAGATATTATTGACAATGGTGCTACAGCGAAGGTGGTGGTAGAGTTTTAATTATTTTTAGTGATAACCTGAGGTAATTCAAGGTCATGGTCACTAGATATAAACTGTGTGAAACCCTGTGGTTCTCATGAGTCAGCTCTCCATTAACTAAATAATATTTATCAGTCAAAGTTAATTTGCATGAGTTTTTATTGACAATGGTGCTACAGCAAAGGTGGTAGTGGAGTTTTGATTCTTTTTAGTTGTTAACTGAGGTAATTCAAGGTCATGGTCACTAGCTATAAACCCTGTGGTTCTTTTGAGTCAGCTCACCATTCACTAAATGATATTTTTTCAGTCGAATTTAATTTGCGTGATATATTGTTGAAATGGCGCTACAGCAAAGGTGGTAGTGGAGTTTTGATTCTTTTTAGTGGTCACGTGAGGTAATTCAAGGTCATCATCATTTGTAAACCCTGTGGTTCATTTGATGCAGCCCTGCATTCATCAAGCGATATTTTTCTAGTCAAAGTTTATTGGTATTAGATTTGGCTGAAAATTTTTTTCTGTATATAATGAAGTTAAATTGTGGAATTTTAATTCTTTTTATTCCTCTATTGAGGTTATTCAACACCGTCGTTTGTTGCTAGCAACTCTGCGGTTTTTATGACACATCTCTCAATTTATCAAATTATATTTTAATTGTTAAAGTTAATTTTGATTCAATATTTTATTGAATTTCTACAAAAAATTTATTGAGGTTCTACAAAAATAGTGAAGATGTGGAATTTTTTAATTCTTTTTAGTAATCACTAGAGGTTACTCAGGTCATCATCACCTGCTTACAACCTTGTGATTCATTTGACGCAGCTCTCCATTCACTGAGTGATCTGTTTCCAGTCAGAGTTTATTTGCATTAGACCTGGTTATAAATGGTGCTACGAATGGATATTTTGAGATTATTTTTGTACACACAACGTAAATAAATGAAGGTAAATTTAAAACGTGACAAATATGTAATAATGCAATACAAATAAAAAAATTGCTCTGCCGTAGGATTATTCTTTTTCTCGGCCATGGTTTCGCCGAACAGTCGGCGTCGTCAGGACGACGATGTCGCTAACTTCAACCTGAAGATGTCCTCTGTTCAACGAAACAATGGTCGTGAAATAGATTAATCCCATTGAACTGTATAAAAATCTGAAGTGGGTTCAATATAAATCATATATACCACGAAATTACGCTAAAGCCCGTTCTATTAGTGATTTTATGATTGCGTCATTCCGGGTAAGATAAGTTTGAATGGAGAATGTTTTACTAGCTATCCAAGAATCGTCCCAAGTTTAAAATTCCCTCGTCAAGTTTCAATAGGGCATGCATTCCTTTATCCTATCCGCTCTATCCGATGTCTATTTTTTCTATGTCGATCTATTTCCTTCCTCGTCCTTTCTCCACTTATAAAATTCTTACTAAACGTCGGAAGTTCGAATGGGACGATAGTGATTTTCGAAATGCTCAGATGGTCGTGATTTCAGTTATCCCACATCCAAATCGGAATCCAATCCGAATCATGCAGTCGGAAGGAAAAACTTCCGACTTTGCAACCATTTGAATTCAGCACGGCGCTCGTAGGTACTTTCCATGATGGTGAGCTGCGCAATATTTTTTTTTGTTTCTCTCTAGAGAGGGCTTACTAATCGTTATCTCATCTACTTTTGGATTCAAAGTTTGAAGTTAAGTTGGCTCATCAAGCTTAATAGCCTTATCACTTGACGTCTAACAGTTATTTTTTATGACTCGTGCGTGTCGATAATTACTGATATGGGGGTACAAAACAATTAGAGGGGAATTATGATACGATTTATTTGCGAGGTTGAAGCAGTTAAACTTTGAGCGTTGGGGAAATCGATAGTTGTAGATGCATTGTGAGCGATATCGTTGACTTAACGACGAAGGAAAGGAATTTAGCTGCAGCTTGTCACTTTCTTTAATTGGTTACTAGTAATAGATCAATCTTATGCCAAGAGTTATTTGTATATTTTCTCAAAAACTTGTGGAGATGAGAGTATTTATCTTTCGTAACTCTCCGTTACTTTGCTTTTCAAAATATGTCATCACGAAGCATATTATCACTTCAGAGACACGTCTGTTCTGTATTGAGATTTATTTTTTGAGCTTATACAATGGTATTCAGCTTGGACGTATGAACCGCGAGATATCTAGAATCGAGAAATCGACGTGTTGCATCCATCCATCGCTGGTGCTTTCATTGCTGGCGTGTCGTATGCCTCTTCTGCTTGGGGCTATCGAAGAGAGGTCATTCAAATGGAGTGTTTCTCTCTGCGCGCTGTTTTCGTCGCCATGGGAAAGGGGAGGTATTATTGCGTCAGTATTATTCCTCTCTTTAGACTCCGCGCGATCCTTACACCACCCAGTTTGTTCTAAAGGAGCGCTTTTACGTCATTATGTGTAATAGCGATGTGCATGTTTTCTTAAGACTCACTCGCGCCCGAGATTTTCTTTTTTTATTTAGCGCTCGTCTTGCTGCGATAACATTTGCGTTTCTCTCTTTCTCCGTTACAGAATCGCTGCTATACCGGCGCTGAATTCGGGTTTGCTAGTTTTCTTTCTCCTTATTTTTTTTAATTCTCCCTGTAGGGTGCGCAGTTTGTTTACCTTCACTTCCGTGAGGATACCAAGACAAAAAAGAGGAAACTTCAGTTTGTCCAGTAGGAGCTTGATTTATGTTGCCCTGTCGAGCAAGGTCTGATCCAGTATTTTTTCTGGGGGGGGGGGGGGGGGACAAGGGTCTGACAAGCAAACCGTCTTCTCATATTTGAGATTAAGAACAACATACCGATACCTGCACTTCACAAACGCTCAACAACCGCCCACCGAATCAAATCCGCTCATCTATGAGCCCAGCAATATGAACCCGCTCAGTTGGTAGTAGCCGTATCGTAAGCGCTCTCCTCCGAAGCTTGGAGAATTGAATGTGAGCGGTTGTGCTTCGGCTACTGCCAGCTGAGCGTATTCGTATTGTTGGACTCCTAGATAAGCGGATTTGAATTGCTGGGACATTGTTGAGTGTTTGTGCAGTGGAGGTATCGATGCAACAATTAAAGTAGGAAATATACTCTTTATTTCACTGTAAAGTTATCAATGTGAAAAATAATAATAAGCTTCGTTTATAATAATAAGGTCAGTTTTCTAATATGTTTCCTTCATACCTTATATTTTTTTAGTTAACCCCTGATCAATAGGGGATAAATCAGTACGGATTAATTTAATATTTGCATGGAATGCTCTCTGTCGCCTTAGTGACTTTCTGCCTTTCTCGTCATACCATCTCGGTTCGCTACCTTCTTTTTCATTTTACGAGGGATATAACTTTTGATACCTGAAAGTTGCGAAAGGAAAGCTTTTCAAATATCCTCTACATTTAACACTATAACGGATTACGTAAGTAAAACGAACGTAGGTAATGATAAGGGATGACCGTCTGGGGGATGGGGTCCCTCGTAAATCCGTCTATGATGTGGAGTTTATTTATATCGGATATCAAAAATGTCCGCAAGTGGGCGATCAATTTATTCTTAATATATGAAATATGTTGAGGTTAAACTTGCAGACGTACGTCTTTTGTCTCGTATTAGTGTTGTGTTTTCTTTTTTTCAACCTTCTACTAATGTGTGTGAGACCCTTTTTTCAACCGGTCTTGATTTTTCGATCTATTACGGTGTGTGGAAATGTATTTGGTTCACTTCTTCAAAGGTTGTACTTTATTTTATGTTAACCTAAATTTTTAACTCAATCCCGCAATACAATTTAATGTGTGCACTCTTGTGCACTGGATTAGCAGGGAATATTTATTAATTTGATGTGCTATATTCTAACAAATATAGATTTCGCGTAATAGCCGTAATTGATTTTTTGTTTTCTCATGATCTCAATTTTTTAACGCTGATTAGTGTCTTGGAATTTAGATCTCTATGAATGAAATGCAAATTTTTTGGCGAACCTTTCGGCGTATTTTTATACCTTAATCAGGTCTTTTATTGCAATGAATTGTTAATAAACTTTGTTAGCCTTATTTTTATTTTATTTTCCCGCGAAAATCCGGAGATTCTGCCATTAGTGACATAAGTATCGACTTTAAAAAACATATCTATACATTGCGCGTTTGGTGACAGTACAGCTACTGGTTTACAGGTGAAACATTTATTGCAGTATTCCGGTTCGTTAGTTTTTTTTCCTCTCCCTTTGTTTATGCCTCTTTATCTCCTGTGTCATTTATTTTCTTCCGTGGGATGTTAGAGCAGATCGAAATACAACGACAAATTCGGCTCTCACGTTATTCAAGGCAGTAACACAGTCTGGAATGAATTGGTATTCTAAATATTTGAAGACAGAAATGCGCCATATTCTTAACCTTTTTCCCACCTGCCCAATGACGCCAAGAAAGACTAGTTTGCTTATTCCTCCGTGAACAAATATACAGCCTAAGTTGCCGACTAATGACAGTGTTAGTCCTGTGATTTCCGTACAAATGGGTAGTAGATATCCATTGGTAAAACTTATTTCTGTCACTTTTGCAAAATTTTACAAAAGCATCTATTTATCATTACTTTTATTTGGCGGATGAGACCGTAGGTTTTTCTGAATTACTATGAATGTAGGCATTATTAAAATCTCAAAATGCGGTGCAGATGCTCGGATTTAAGGGTTGATTAAGAGAATTGGTAAGTCAAAGAAATGCCTGCTTCAGGGATTAAACTTACCCACGCCGCCTTCGAGGACACCATTTTAGTGTAATGCGTTATGACAAAAAGAAAAGCATATCGATAGCTAAGTTATAACAATACGTATCTCAAAAATAGCAATTTTTCAGGAGAGCAACAAAACGATTTATTTTTCGTAATTGTACACTAGAATTAAAAACCAAAAATTCATAAAACTTAAAAATAAGCATATATTTGCCAAAAATAGCTGTTTTTGCTTTAATTTTATTTGTTAAAGTTATTAAACTTTGTTTAAGATACCTGTGTTAAACTGGACAAATTTGGAGATACGTGCTGCTAGAACTTAGCCATCGATATGCAAAATATTATCAAGAAGGTATTACTTAAACACATAAATGTCGACTGACTCAGTAATCGAATCATTCTCCGTATAGAACTTAAAGCAATTACATAATATTTTCTCATTCAGTCTGCGAGATCTAGGTGACCCTTTAGTTCTGACCATGTACGAAGAGAATGTAAAAGTTCTAACTCATTCCATTCAGAAGATTCTCTAAAAATTAGGTTCTCGTCGTAGATGTCAGCGTTAGAGATGTTTTACCGAATATACGTAGATAGATATTTTATTTGCTCTAGGATTGTCCTTTGGAGCATAAGTACATACACACATCTTGTGTTATTTTCAGTGGGATACTGAGCATTGTTATTAAGTGGTGATTACAATATATTAACATAAAAATCAGGGGAATTATTACACTCGTACAGATTTCACTATCAATATAATAACATAGTCATAAAATTTCATAATAAATAAAGAAAAATACAGTCACCAGAGCAATTTTCATAATAAATAGACAAAATACAGTATTTCATGCTCATTAAATACGATAACTTTCAATATTTTAACATTAAAATATTAATTTAAAAATTATGAATATTTTTTTTCTAATTATCTACTGCTATAATATTTTTCAGATGTTTAGGAATGTTATTCCATGAATAACATAAATTTACATTAAAGGTATTTTGGTTCATGGTGGTCCGGTGACACAGTACTATTAATTTATTTTTGCTTCTAGTAGTCCTTGTTTTTTTGGCTAAATTTTTCAGATAAGGTTTAAAAATATATGAAGGGGTTTCCTTTTTTAATGTATATTATAATTATGTAACATAAACACACCAATATATAAATAATTTAACCTTCGTTCACCTATTTGGACTGGCATTAGTTAGAAATGCCAAAGCAATGACAAAACGCAAGTCTAGTGTAACATCTTCGCAAAAAAAATCAATTATATAATTTTTTGGTGCATAAACATCCTTTTTTCAATTTTACTGCTATTTATTAATTTTAAACGGGGTAATTAGTCCTGATTTTTTTATTCAAGAGTCTTATTGCTACATAATTATTGCTTTAAACAATTGACTACATCAAAGCCGATATTTTTGCTCTCGTCACTTTCCAGTAAAGAAGCAATAGCCGATATATCAACCCTATGCACTAATAGGGTTAAGAAAAATTATTTAATGGGATGTACGGAAACTAACGCACTTTTTTGAATGGCTTCAGGACACCACGGACATTCGCAATCAGAAATATTCTGCCTTCCGCTGATGACGTCATCTTTGACGTCAGCTGGACGTTTGAAGGATGATATTTGAAATTGAACCAACGCAGAGAAGCCACTTTGGTCATAGGTTTGAGAGAGGGACGACTCAAGTTAATCATTGAAGAATAAGAAGAAGATAATTTTTGCCTTATATGAAATTCGAATGCGATTTCTCGAGTGATCCAGTTTAGCCAATTCCATTTGATGGGAAGTTCTCTCAAACCCTATGATTCAAGTGTCTTCTCCTCTACGTTCAATTTCACCGCCATCTCTTTAGCCTTTTCGATGGAAGGATGGGAAGAAATCTCTTTCCAGCATTTCAAATCCCCGATCACGTCATCTCATGTCGCTGGAATTCAATCTAGGGGTGCGCGGGGGAGGAAGCGCACCTATTTTCTCTCTAACCATGCGCAATACCTTTTTTTCTTCTTTCTTCATATATTTTTTCTGTACATCCCTCAATCAGTTGCGGATAACGGAATCTCCCCTCTGATTCCCCAGCATCCATTTACTCCTTATCTCCTCCGCTGAAAGTTTCCTCCGTTTTTCTGCATTGTCGAGGAATTCTTTTTCGCATATTTCTTTTGTTGTGTAGGTTACCTGGGAGTAACCGTTGATGAATACTTAAAGTACCTAACAACACATTCATAGACCAGTAAATACTATGCAAATGTAACCTCAACACATTGCATGTATGGAGAATAAATTGTTCGACTATTTGTGGACACTTTTGAAATCCGATAAAAATACACTCTACATCATAGGCGATTTTAAGCATCCCCTTCCCCAGACGGTCTCCTGCTTTGTCGAGGAATTCTTTTTCGCATATTTCTTTTGCTATGGAGGGTTTCCGTTTTAAATTACCTGGGAGTAACCGTTGATGAATACTTAAAGTAACAACAACATATTCATAGACCAGCAAATATTATACGGCACACCCCAGCAAATTAAAAGAAATAATTGGTCTGTAAATTTTCTTGGAATAATTCATAACGCGTTCGTACATGGGTCTTCAACCTTTTTTAATGCAATGGTCAAAAAATCGATTGCACTTCGCCCGGAGGGCCATAATACTCCACCTTACTTTGCCACCACATCAATAAATTTTAAAAAAACGTATAAATTCAAAGTATAATAATCTTTATTGTTTAAAAATTTCAATCAATCAATGCGATTTTTGGCATTGATTTATTTTCTACAAGTGTGTCGATATACGAGTGCGCTACTACGTTTGTTTTCAAGATGATTTTAGCAAGTTTTTGCAGAATTTTCTTTTTAAAGGGGAAAAATGAAGTCAGTGCCGTGAGTCATATGTTTCGCGGTGCAATGCGGTGACATTAACACCTTGCTAAAAAAATTGGCTATATTTAAGGAAGTAAATTTTATGGTTGGCGTCATTAATTATGGAGAATTATTCACATTGGGAGGTTGATATCCCCTACAATTCTTGTTCATTATAATGAACACTATGATTGAAAGGGAAAAGTGGCTTCTATACCTCCGATTCCATTCCTATTTTTTTATCACCGATAAATGATGAATTTGAGGTAAACTAATTGGTAAATACTTGACGGACCGAAACAATTTTTTTTGTGGGTCGCATACGACAGGGATGCCGGAAAATTTTTACTTCATCAGAAACAAATGCCCTTTAAATTTCCATAGAATAGTTTATAACGCGTTAGTAAAAGGGTCTTCAACCATTTTTAATGCTAGGAAGAAAAATCGACTGCACATCGTCGGAAGGACCACATTGTTCCACGCCAATTTACCACCACATTCATTAAAAAAAAGAAACAAATAATAACAAAGTACAAAGTACAATAATATCGGTTCCTTAAAAAGTTTCTTTAATATAATTAATTGTGAAAAAAATACCTTTGAGAGGAAAGACATCGTTGAATCTAATACATTTTGTAGTTTCATTTGGCCATGACACTACATAACTCTGCAACAGGTCAAATGTGCAAAATAATCAATTAACAGGGAAAAAATGTTTGATAAAATAAATAATTATTCATTATTAACAAAGTAAGAAATCACCTAAATACGTCAACCATAATGTAGTTACCAAATTGATCGAGGAGGTAACCGCAAATCAAACGGTAGCAAATCGTTATAGAGTCACACGAGTGGGCTAAAATTCCACTGAGAAAAATCAATTGCCTGTACCGTGATCAAACGCTCCACTTCCTCTTATAGGCAATAGCGCTTGAGTCCCAAAGGCATATTTTGTTTATAATTACCACATTAAATTACCATAAAAAGTCTTAAATTTGTTGTAAAAAGGGTAGATAGGCCGTTATCCAAATTTCAGAGTTGGACTTCAATATACGGTTGCCATGACGTACATGCCGGGAAAATAAACAGAATGAAGAAAATAATTTAGATTTCGTTTCCACAGTTACGGCCTTATCATCCTTAATACTCGAAAATGCTTTTTTCTCTCCCTGCATACTATGTCGTTCAGTCCTTTTTACGCCACTTTTTCTCTGGTCAAGGTTTTGGCCACGAAACAATTTTTCTCATGAATTTTTATGAGCCTGGGATTTTGCAGTTTGGCTATCGTCCTTATGTCTATCAGCAAATTCAAATGAACGACAAAATAAGACAAACACGGCACTTTTTCCACATGAAAAACATAAAAGAAATCTTGAATCAAAGATGTACTGACAAGTTCCTAGCCCCTTTTGGAAATAGCATGAAATAAAATACCTAAGGCTGTTTCGCGAAGCAGTCTATAAATAACTTAATATCCGCATTCAAAATCTTTGAATGCACGTAATATTACCCAAGAAACGGTATATGCGCAAAATGTTTTGCTGTTTTTTAAGGGAGATTGAAGTACATGTAAAGTGTGTTACTCTATGTGTTCCAGGGATGCCGACTTACAAAAAATATTGCGGGGGCCCAAACCGGGGATCTTGCACCGGGAAATTTTATAATTAATGAGTTTTAAGTTTTTTTTGAGCATTTTAGAAGAGTCATATTATCAACATTAGAAATCCGATAACTCGAATCTCGATATCTGGACACTCCGGGGAAAATCGACAAGCCTGACACATTTTTTACCACGCCCATAACGAATTTTTGAGGGGGCTCGGGCCCCCTTCAGACCCCATGGAGTCGGTGCCACTGATGTGTTCTTTTTATTTATTTGAATAATTTTCCATGCACAGCTGTGACACCAAATTACAGAGAAAATTTTTTAAAAACATGAATGAGACAAAAAAAAATAACGGAGAATAAACCAGAGGATAGAGTGAAATATTTAATTCGGTGACATATGGCTCTAAGCTTCTACGATGAAATTCTTTCACGACAACTAAAACGGATCAATGGAGGGTGTGTTTAAAAGGAAGGAGAGGCGATATATAAGGGTAAGCGCTTAGTTTGAAAACTTCATTCTCAGATGGTTGCACTTGCAAGCCAATCGTATTCATACCACTTAGTAGTATATCCTGATCTACGGTACGCTGCAAACGGTGGCGAAAAAAGTTTCTACTTTGGATCATAACGACCGAAGCTATGTGAAGAGAATGGGCACGGTAATTATGACCGAAGCGGCGAGGAGCGTTTTTAAATAGCTGAGCTTTCAATAAAATACATACAAGAGAGGGGAAAATAATAAATAAATTTGCATGAAAATCTGAGGAAAATAAAGATATATATGGAAATACGACAAGGGGCAATTGGAATGCAACCCACAAGGTGGTGACAGAGCTAGAAGAGGCATAGCTGCATAAAAAATGTCTGAAGTATCATCTACCGGGCATAAAGTGATCTCAATGGAGACATATACGAGTTGCAGTAGGTGTATGACAGAATATCACAGCATATCCATTGCAGATGAACATTAAATCGGCGCGGCGAATATATACGGCATACCCACTGAGGGTTAATCCCCTCATGACGAATACATACGGCGTACCCAGATGAGTGGTTAACACTTTGCGTGCCATGGGCGTAATATTACGTCCTACTAATCCTTCTGAGGATTGCCATGGACGTAATATTACGTTTATCTATTTTATTTGCTTTGTTTGCGTGAAGCTGTAATATTTCGCCCATGGTACTTTTCCAGCTTACTGCTTGGTGGTTCTGTTATTTCAAAAATCAACTGCTCGATGGAAAAAGGGTTCTTTTAATGGCTTGAGGACGAAAAGTCCTCTGTGGCTACCGGCATCCTTATTCAGCCTATTTTGTGTGAAAATTCTTTGGAGGAAAGAACCGTTCGTTGAAGGTGCAGTGACCCTTTTTGTCATCCAGGATTTTGAATGATTTGCTTGGAACAATGCTTTTGTATGATTTCCAGGGTTTACATACTTTAAATTGAGCGTAATAAAAATATTATGCATTTTATCGCGGTACATCATTTGTTGCAACTTTTTTATTTTTCAAAAACAGTAGGTTTTCATTATTAAAATATATATTTAAAAGTCAGTAGTAAATTATATTCAACTCATTCATAAAGAGCAAAGTCCATTTTTATTGAAATACACATCGATATAAATATATTTTTGATGTTAATGTTTTAAAAAAATTTGCAAATTTAGTAAAAAATGGCTGGATTTTTCAGTAGAGCTTTGAAATTAGAGGCTGGCACTCAAAGTGTTAAGGAGATATCCTGGGTGGAATCGGCAGATGGAGTAGGGAGAGAAAATGGGTAGATCCGCGTAGGTACTCTAAAATTCAACAGAGAGAGGAGTTCAGAACAGTCAGCACATTCCACAAGGCCTCGAAATCAGGGATGGCCAGTAAAACGTAACGAAAATGTTTCGTTTCGACCCGGAGTGAAACGAAAATACGAGGTCTAGGTTCAGTTTCGTACCCGCATGACATTAAAATCGATGAGGAGTATATTTTCGACCCGGGTCGAAACTTCACTCCCAGGAACGAAACTAAATTCATTGAAAATCTGCTGCTCATAGATAAGTTTCGATCCCATAAGTTGAGTGGATGGAGATAAAATGGAATAGTTTCGACCCATTACGCTTGAAATACGTGTAGAGAAGTGAAAAACATTGAGCTTAAAAATTGAATGGCCAGTTAGTGCTCACCATTCTACCGTTAGTGGGAAAATATGAGTGCTCCATGCATCTAATGGCGGTATGCCGAACCTCTACTTCATTCAATTATTCTTCGTATTCGGCGTGTGGGTATGGACGCAGTGTGGGCGGGAATAAACACTTTGTTTGTAAAACAACAGAAGGTAGAAATCCCAAAAACGTAATGGAGAATCCAACAACTTATCACTAGATTACCAAACGCAATATGCTCTAAGTGTCAGAAAATTTCTGCGTAAAAGGTAAGTTGCATTATTAAAGTGGTGATTGGCAAGTATAAAGACTTGAAAATAATTATTGATGGCCGTTGCTAGCGATCTTATTGGAAATCTTCCTCGTTAGGATACGGCTCCTGTGTTGTGTCCCGAAAGACAGAACGCAACAAAGAATAACAAATAGAGATCTCCGACCCGAGTGGCTAGGCCGAAGTCTCGAAGTTTGGGTATAGGCTCAAAAAGAGTAGAAACTCAAGCGTTGGCTTTGGAAGATGTCTATTAAGCCCTGGCCGGAGCGTAGCAGGGCCTCCGGCTGCACCTTGGAGATTTTTCCCAGAGTACCCAAATTCTGGGGTATTTATACGATTTTCTGGACCAGAAGGTGCAGTGGGTGGGGTGAGAAGGTTCCTTTGCGAAGAATTCCCACGGAAACGGTTTCCCAGGGAGAGCAACTGCAATAATCGGCCAGTGTGCTGGTGGAAAACTAAGTAAAAACCCCTTATTTCACATTTAAATCCCAACACGGTTTGGGAGGACGTCTTTCAAAATTATGACGCCTGACGAGTGGACCAGACCACCTATAAATGAGCAGCTGGACCTCAAAAAAAAACTCCCCTTCACTCTATGCGTGACCCTTGGCTGGCGCCAGCAGGAACCAAAATTATGAATGATGTTTAGGTCGAAAACGCACTATTTTTAAACCACAGAAACTTTGAGCCAGGCGCTCCGATTGGCTGTGAGTTTGCCCTGTTGCCGGATGCCTTTAATGCATCGCGATCTCCGGCAGGCAAAGCATTCGAAGCCATGAGTTGTCCAGAGCATCCGGCAACAGGGCATACTCGCGGCCAATCGGGGCGCTTGGCTCAAAGTTGCTTGATTTCAAAAATGGTGTGCTTTCGACGGTAATCTCACATATAATTTTGGTTACTACTAGCATTGGAAAAAACGTGTGTATAAAACAAATAAATCACTATCGATTTTAGTACCATAAATTTTATTGTAAATTTTTGTTTTAAACCAGATGCTATTGCAATTCATTGCAGCTCCCGAATCCTTCAAAGAAAATGAGACTGATTTTCACAAATTTGTGGAAATAAGTTTCCCATAATTGCTCAGGAATTGTTGAAAAATTAATTTTTTTGTTTTTCGTCACACTAAATTTCCACA
The DNA here is from genome assembly GCF_921293095.1 of Ischnura elegans. Lineage (NCBI taxonomy): Eukaryota > Metazoa > Arthropoda > Insecta > Odonata > Coenagrionidae > Ischnura > Ischnura elegans. The sequence continues at coordinate 80,001,418 of NC_060257.1, forward strand.
CTCCTTCCCAATTATTTTCTAAACAAAAATCTAGGAAGGAATTGCAGGTTTTGAGTTAAATATGTAACCCTAGTCATATTGGGTCAAATTGACCCACTTGGGCATTATAGATTGTAATGTTTGGTCAGGCATGCTAGGGTTAAGGGCTTAAACAAGTGATAGGTCGAACTTAGTATGCAAATCTCCTCTTTTTCTATTATTTTAGGGAACTCAACATCTCCAACTTTCGGATTCTTTTCTTTTTTGACGGTAGGTGTTCTAGCACCCCACAACTCACACCTATTGGGGTAGTACATAGATGATATTAGTTATTGGTACCGTATTCAAAATGAAGGATTGACTCGGGGAAAAAAACCTCCTCAACCCTTCACCAAAAATGAAGGCATTTTTTTGGAATTATATTTCTTGTGGTTTAATTTCCGCGTTTGTTTTAAAATTTGAAATCACGGTCTGTTTGCTCCAACTCCGTTGTATTGGATGGCTTCCATGAATATGAAATTTTCTCTGTCCGATAGGGTGGGCCGAAAAAAAACACTTTTTTTCGTAATCAAATATTCCCTGTGCGGAGAAGTTGTGGACTGATATCAAGGTCTCGGACTCGATTTTTTTTCAAAATTGGATTTTGTCAACCACTGCTACCTGAGCCTTAAAGTTTGAAATTCATCAGATGTTCAGGTGGACTTCTGAAGCAAACGCCTATTAGTAGGAAATCATTTTAATTACAACTAGTTCAGAATTATTTCAGTGATGACAGGAACCTTTAGCATTTTCTCGACGGCCTAAAGTGTTGATTTAATGAAAACCATGGTTTTAAGTGCCGTGCGGATCGACAGAACTTTTTTAGTGAGGGCCACTCTTATATCAGCCGAAATTTCTGGTGAGAGGTCCCTTTAATTTATTTTCCCAAATCCATTTTGTGGCAGCAGCAATTTCCATTTTATTCTCGTTTCCATAGCTTATTTTTTCGAGTTCACTCCGCTATTTCTTTTTTACGAGTCCCTTCTGATTTCTCCATTGCTTCTTTGTATCTAAAATTTCCTTCTTATAGCTGCTGCTGTAATCTAGTTTTCGCTTCCCTTAAAATTTGTACGCTTCAACACAATTGTTCGCCTCCCGGGTACTCTCATCTATTGGAAAAATCTATCTCAGACGAGTTGCTGGAGTTGTTATGCCTTCCAGCAAACCTTGTACCTGGCATAAAATAATCTATTTTGCACCTAAAGTATCTGTATAGTTGTAAAATTTAGAGCGTGTTACAAAAAGGCGTGACGCATGATAATAATGTTCCAATTGTAATGGTGAAAAGATAATATGGGCAAAGATAAAAGGATAATAAGATAGGTAGAGAAATATTTCTTGTTCAAGAAAAATCCTCCAGAACAAAGATAATAATAATACAATTCGTGTATGTAAATCGTAATCGCTAAGCAAATTCAAAGGTAAAAGTTCTTAATAAGGCGGGAAAGGTATTTGATGATATACGTAAAATAGAAAAGAGAAGGTTACTGGGTATTCAAAGAGCTTACCTCCTTTTTATTTAAACTTTTCAATTGTAAACTGCCTGAATACATCATGCAATTCTTTCAGACTAAAGAGGAAAATCGAAATGTTGCAATTGTTGTCACCAGATTTTTTAATAGTTCCACAACATCGAACTACTACATTTAATAAATCCTTTTCTGTTGTTGGGGCAAGGACTTAGAATAGTTCTTAATAACTAATTAAAAACTCCAAATCGTTTCTTTCTTTCAAAAATGTACTTTTCAATAAAATTCTGTTATATGATAAAAATTAATTTTACCAATATGTTAGTATTTCTGTTACCATTATAACATCATTTATTGCATATATCCAATTTTTCTGTGCACTCGAGCTCTGATACTAAAGTATGCCCTTGTATGTTCTTAGTGTACCAAGAGTCCAAGAACAATTCTTTATCTTTATCTCTCCATTCACCGGGTTTTCGCCGCGTTCTGTGCCCAGAACTGACGCAATTTTTGCCAGGATTCCACAAGGCCTCTTCAGGTCTAACTGATGATTTCCGTGTTTTTGCCGCGTGTATATAGTTCTCCCTCGCGGCCGCGGTGTAGTTGGCCGGTTACCCTTGCTGCTGTGTCGTGATTAGCCAATTTCTGAACACTCTCTTCCAGGCGTTGGTTATGTTGTATCCGTCTTCTCTATTGAAATCGTTGGGCGTTTTTAATGATCTCTATTGCCTCTCTTACCAGCCTGGGTAATATCTCTTTTCCTTTCCGATGATTTTCGCTTCGTTCTAATGCTATCTTGTGACCAGGCTCGTTCCAAGCATGCTCGGCAACTGCTGAAAGGTTTTCTTGTTCTGTGCGGCGGCCAACTTCAGACATGATTATCATGTTCTTGACTGAAAAACATCTTTATTTCGTGTCATTTATCGCATGCATAGCGTAAAATGAGGCGGCGTGTTGCGTGTTGCTTACCACACAAAACTGCTTTAGGGGACACGATAAAAGGTCATTTTCTCGATAATTATAAGCAATAGAGCTGACGTATTTGGTCTAAAATATCGAGGAAAGACCAATGTTATACCCCATTGGAAAAAAATGAATGCTCGCTAAAACCAAATTTAAATTACTTACATTTTTGACGTTTTTCGTTAAAAATTTCGAAATTTCGAGACAGAATGGGGAGCAGAAGATATTAACCGGTTTTGAAAAAAAATTATATCTGTAATACGCACCTGTGTATGCAACTTCTGACGGGTATTACGATTCGCTAAAATAATGGCAAAACGAGGTACCCTAGACTGTGGCCCTTTCGTGATCCTGCAGGCGGATCTACATGTCTTACCGATGATCACTTCGACGTAAAGACGCCTAGTGGAATCCTGGTGAACCTGTCGTCCCCTCCGACAACAAAACGCGGCGAAGACAATGGGGAGATCCACGAATTCTGAATGTCACGGAAGACTAAGGGACAGCATTAACACTTTGAGTTCCGGCTGCTGATTTTAAAGCCCTACTGAAAAATGCAGCCATTTTTACTAAATTTGTACATTTTTTAACACATTAGCATCAAAAATATATTTATATCGGTGTGTATTTCAGTAAAAATGAGACTTTCCTCTTCTTTATGAATGAGTTGAATAGCATTTATTGCTAATTTTTAAATATATAATTTATCAATGAAAACCTACTGTTTTTGGAAAATAAATAAGTTGCAACATATGATTTACCGCCATAACATGCATAACAATTTTTTATTACACTCAATTTGAACTAATTTAAGCACGAAAATCATAAAAAAAACATTGTTCCAAGCAAGGCATTATAAATCCTGGATGACAAAAAGGGTCACTGCACCCTCAACGAGAGGTTCTTTCCGCAAAAGAATTTTCACACCAAGTGGCCTAAGATAAGGATACCGGTAGCTGCAGAGGAATTTTCGTCCTCAAGACATTAAAAGAACTCTTTTTCCATCGAGGATTTGATTTTTGAAATAACAGAACACCTAAGTAGTATAGTGGAAAAGTACCACGGGCGAAATATTACGGCTTCACGCGTACAAAGCCAATTAAATAGAAAGACGTAATATTACGTCCATGGAAATCTTCAGAAAGATTAACAGGACGTAATATTACGTCCATGGCACGCAAAGTGTTAATTATTATACAGTTTTCTGGCGCATCAAAACAACAGACGAACTATGAGCACACACATCTTCAAGTTACTGACTGCGCTGTTATACGTGGAATACAGTGATTTCGTAAGACTTTGCGGAGAAGAGGTTGCGTGGCAGCTAGGACCTACTCACCCGTGAGAACCTTACAGGACTGAGCCATTAAATCCAGGAATCATCGCTATATATTTGAGTACTGTTATTTTAACCCGTTAACGCCTAGCGGTACCAAATGGTACCATGTGGTAGTGCAGTGCTAAACGTAATTTTTTTGCCATTTTTCGTAATTTTTTAGGGTTTTTGAGAGTTGAAAATTGAAAAAAATATTTTAAATTACATTTTCCCGAAAAGTTTGCTATTTTAAAGTTGTAATTAACATTTTTAGACCCGTATTTAAATTGAGAATTATCAAATAGCCCATAAAAACGGAAGTTTTGGAGCAAGAATTTCGATTTTCTTTACTTACGTCTTATGTACTGCTAATACTAAGGTTTTTTTAAGTAATTATGATTGCTATAACATGTATATCTCATATGAAGCATGGTTATTTGATGTGAGCCTAATATTTGGGATGTTATGATGCAAAACATTTTTGTGGTAGCATATGGTACCGATAGGCTTTATTTTTAGTGGTAACAGGATACATTTTGCACCTAATACTCAGAATTTCATTGATATTTAGATACATGATTACCAAAAAATCGCAGAAACTTTTTAACTCAGGCGTTACCGGGTTAAAAAAATGTTTGTGAGAGTTCTGAGTGAGTGGGAATTAACCTCTGACCTTTGGGAACAAAGAGTTTGAATCGTTATGCAAATTCAAAGCTAACAGTTCTTGATAAGGCGGAAAAGGTATTTTATGATATCTGTAAAATAGAACAGAGAGGGTTACTGGGTATTCAAAGAGCAAGATGGGAATATTAAGAGGCCTATTCTTCCATGTCTGCACGAAAGGTTATAAAACTCACGGTCAACATGCAATAGGTCCCGAAAGAAACATTGAACTGATGTTAATGTGTTGTAAAAGGTAAATTACGGAACCTAATGTATATTTTCGGAAGTGGATTAATAATTTTAGCTCCATTTTTCACTCTGAGGGAGTAATAATTTTTTATCTTCGGAAAATTTGTATTAATACTCCTGAGTAAATTCCATTCTTTAGTTGGTTGTTGGATATTTCACTTTTGTTTCATAAAAGTTTTATACGAAATCGTTTATCATTGTGATAGGGGTAGCGTGGTTTATTGGAGGGTTGGGCTTTTGGCTAATGAACAGTCGCGGAACCAGAGAAGGAAAAAGGGTGCACTAGCCCCCCTCCAATGGGTATCCAATTTACACCAGATAAAATGATGATTTTATCCAGTTGTACATATGTGTATATGTATATACTTAAGTTTTTTTTAAGTTAACTTAACTTAATTTTATATAAGTAAATGTAAAAATTGGAGAAAATTACTATGAAATCATATTTGTTTAAAAAACTTGATTCTTTGGAAAATTAGTTATGCGACAACCTTAAGGCGTTGTTAAAAGCATCGAAATTCTGGTTTCCTCCGGACCCTATTTCTACTGGGATGTTACCTCCATGATCCACTTAATTAACTCCCTCCAGGTACACCGCAGTTAGTGATGGGACCCTGAATCGAATGCCAGTGGAAAACCTCTGATAACTAAAACAAAATGGACGAATTGCACGGGGAGAGAAACTATCTCTCCCACGCTATTTTGTGTAATATACTGTGGAACTTGGTTATAACGGCATCGGCTGTAACGTCAACTCGGGTTTAACGTCACATTTTATACAGACCAGCCAAAATTGAACATTTAATGTTGTACGATTACCTGTTCATATTGTCAACAAATATTGTGATGCTCGAGTATAGCCTCAAAAATTTTGCGATTCATAGGTTGCAAAAGTGGTAGGGTGATTGTATTATGTCCTAAAGTTCATAGAAACCATGTGTAGAAACATCAAAAGCAAAAACAGGTCACAAGCTGGACGTTGAGCTGATGACGGGATGCAACTCTTTTTTTTAATTGGTGTCTGGAGGGAGCGGGGGCTGTCCCGCATACCTGGATCTTATCCCTTCCCACCCCTGCATTCTACTAGGTCACTGACACAGGCACACTGTATTGTATTGTTTGTTTCGTTAGTTACGGTAGATCATCAGCCACATCACTACCTACCTCCGTGTGAGCATCGCGTATGTTGACAGTTGTTTTATACGCCGTTAGTTGTGTTTTGTTTGTGCAATGTCAAGTTGTGGTGTCACTCAGATTTAAGGCTGCTTTTTTTATATCGTCACTCGGATATAACGTTAAAAATCTTCTGGTCCCTTTGATGACGTTATAACCAAGTTCCACTGTATATGTATATGTTTGAGAATTCGGAGTGAAATTTAGTCTCGTGCATTCAAAACAACCTTCGCTGAGTGAGATTCCACTTCCTGTGTAGAGTGCACAAAATAGTACTCGATTTCGGAAATAAATCAGAAGTATTGTTTTAAAAGTCTGCGGTACTTTCGTGAATATGCACTCAATTCAAGTTTTCTGTATAAAAAAGACCTCAAATACGTGAATTCATTCCTTCTCTGAGTATTATTTGGAATTTTATAAGAACTTTATACGTTCCGTTTTTTGATACCAAATGATCCGGGGAAAACAGTGCTGGGATTAATTTGGGGATGCTGAAGCCATTAAATTTGCTTGCCTAACTTTAAAGCCAAGTAAGAAGGGATATTATGGATATATTTCCGAGGAAATGTAGCGAAACCTATTTTCAGCCGGCAACGAACGCAGAAATGGAAAAAGCGAGTAAGAGTAGGGAAGTTGGATGGGAAGAAGGAATCGATAGGCTGAGAACAGTCTTTCCACATCCAAATAAGGGTAATGCAAAGATTGAAAGCTCCCCAACAAACAAACATAGTCATTGGTGGATAAAAAATGCATTTTCCTTACGTTTCACCACCAGATCTCGTTATAATTTTGCAAGATGATAGAAAATGGATACCCATGAGGTGTAGTTCATGTTTCAGCCTCCAACGCTTAATAATTTTCGAAATATTAATGACGGAAAAAAAAACGCCTAATGTCATGCAACCCGCAGCACGAAATAGGGCCTGGTACTGCGTTGCTAGGACAAAGCTCACGGACGGTGTATTGTTGTTATGTAGTTTGCATGAATTTTGGCGTTTTCCTGGTACTTTCCGTAGCTCATATCTCGAAAAGTATTAAGCGTTGGCGGCTAAAACAAGAACTATATCTCTGAGAAATCCTTTTCCTATCACCTAGCAACATTTTAACGAGATTTGGTGGTAACACTTGAGGAAATTTCCTTGTAAAATATCTCAGGCAACATCAAGCTGATCATATTGAGGTATTTATTAGGTCTACACAAGACACAGCACGTGGAGACAATTGGAAAGAACCCTTTTCATGGTAAAAAAAACGATCACTGCCATAAAATTATACTACAGCAGCCAAAAACAAATACAAATAAATTTTCATTCATTAATAAGGATATTTTGGAATGGAACAGACAGCCAAAGAAAGGCTTAAATCATTGCCTAAGAAAGGTTTAAATTATTGCCTAAAAACTGCAAAGAGGATTAAAAAAGGAGTTCAAAACACTTAATGCTGTTGCAAGTTAAAGGTCTTTACATTTCAGCTGCTAATTACTATCTATGTGGCGATTTTTCTATTTGCAATGTGTAATTTAAGAAATAAATAATACGCTACTCAAATAGCAAAATTACTATTAAAATTTTCTCTCCGAATCTGTTTATAGTCGTCATTTTGGAAGTTTAAAAAATTAAAGTTAAAAATCTAAAACTTGGGTAAACACACATTCCCAAGAGCATTCCTTTTCCCGCATAAGATTAAAAAGCACACAATAATCTTAGCTGTTAAATCAAGGTATATTTTACCTCATTGTTATTTTTCTGAACGTCACTGTAGGAATTGAGGTGAATGTAAAATTCAACTGTGACTGTTCAAATATTAATGGATACAGTAATTCCAAGATCGTACTGTGAATTTTGTATTTACTGGAAACATTTTACCAAAAATCCTTCATTTTTGCTACTCTTTCCTTCACTATCGAATGAAAGAGGAAATTTGTCTGCCTGATACAAACTAGAAGCACATCAACTGGAAGAAAGCCCTCACTTTTATCAAAGAGCACATACAAATAGCAGGTTTCACGACCTAATTTCTTCCACGTGTAGCATTACATTTTAATACTCAATTATCAGATGAACAGCAACGTGTAATCCTACGTTTTAGATTGTTACTGCATGTAACTGTTCTGGAAAAAAATGCCTGTGCAGTGACCACGGGAGTTGCATATTACTTTTACCAATTTTAGTAAAAAAAATTCCTCGTATGCTTTATATATATTTTTTTCTGCACGTAAAATATCATGGTCGTCGAGTGATCTGGGAAAGACTAATAGGCATTATTTAGTAAAACTCAAATGCTGAAAAAAGGTCGAGCAATGAAATATCTTCCATTCGTGAAATTTTTGACCGATGAATTGGAAATCGTGCGCGGATGAACAATTACTTCATGGCGACAATAAAAATATGCATTTTCTGACTTGAGTAAAGCCGCGTTTACACCGGAGTTTCAAACAAAATGTTTCACACTTTTGTTTGAAAGAGTTGTTCCTTACAAAATCTCTGCATTTCTCCAGGGTTTTCTTCCGCGTCAGCTTGTTTGTAGACAACAGTTTTGCTGGCTATCCTGCCAGCGTCTTCAGGTATTAGGATTTATAATGTGTATTTTATCTTACCCGCGGAAAAGCCATTTTATTTCATTCATTACGGCACCATGAAAAAGTCACGCAAGCTCTTCATCTCGATGGAAAGTTAAATTGGCCCAGATTATATTATATATATTTCGCAAGAACAGTCATTTGCCTGATAAAAAAGTAGTATTTATATAATTCTAAATTTGAATATACTTTGTGTAAAGAATCATATAGAGACGAATTGGAATGCCTATGGATATAAATTGGTTGATCCATATAAAAGCATTTATTGTGGAAACCGTTACCCAGCAAACCCATGGCCGTGACGGAGAGCTAGACTAAGTATGATGTAGTCGGCCTTTTTCTTCGGGGTCTCTTTTTGAATATGTTACCGTTGTCATGTGCGTATTAATCTATTATTTTTTTTTAAATGCGTGCATTCTTGAAATTCCACGGCAATGTCCTAGAAGTCATCTCTTAAGCCGCGTTTACATCGGAGTTTGAAACACCACAGCGTCTTCAGGTCGAAGGCCTTCGAACTGAAGACGTTGGCAGGATAGCCAGCGAAATGTTGTCTACAAACAAACTGACGCGGAAGAAAACCCTGAAGAAATGCAGAGATCAAACCATCGCCGCGGAAACCTACGTTCTAACGTTTCTTCCAAAAGTTTGAAATTTTTGTTTCAAGGTTTTTATTCCCATGTTTCATGAAAATGTTTGAAACGCTTTCGACCTTGATCACTACTCGCCGATGCCCTTTCTGGTTCTTGGGGCCAGTACTTCTGGGGGTGTCTTGTGCAGAGGATGTTGTTCTAGGCGCGGCGGCGTGTGTCATCTTATCAAAGCAGCGCAGACCAAGATTTTAATGGGTGAGACCGTCTCTGCAATCTAGTGAGGTACGCTGATGATCTGTTGTGCGATTTAAATAGAGACGATATCGACCCTCTATCAGCTGAATTGCGGAGGGACGGAAGTTTCAAAAACTTAATAAGAATGTCCAGTGAGGATTTTTTAAATACATGATTTTAATGATTGGTCATAAAATATACGAAGGGGTAGCGGGGGAAATGTTTCTGTTTCATGTTTCAACGGCACATAGTTACCGAAACAAGCGTTTCAACCAAAAGTTTGCAACACCCTCTGATCATTAACGACTTCAGGTGAAAACAAAACTTTCTGTTTCAAACACTAAAAAACTCTTTTTAACAGCAAAATGTTTCGTCTACTAATGCGCGCTTTTTGAGATGTTTGCAATTGTTGTTTGAAACATGTGTTTCAAACTTCAATTGCAATTGAATTATATAAATACTACTTTTATATCAGGCTAATGACTGTTCTTGCGAAATATATATTATAATCTGGGCCAATTTAACTTTCCATCGAGATGAAGAGCTTGCGTGACTTTTTCATAGTGCCGTAATGAATGAAATAAAATGGCTTTTCCGCGGGCAAGATAAAACGAATGTTTGAGAGAGTTTCTCACCGTGTCTACATATTTTTAGTCATCTATATTTAGACCGCATTTAATTCGGAGGCTGTTAAAATGATGCCATCTCGTAGCATAACAACAAAGGTTGATTTATGGGAAAACAATTTTAAGTGAATATAAATTAGGATTTAGTAGCACGTGCGATAAATCGAAAATTCCGTAGTAGGTACTCGACTCGAGTGTTTTGAGTAGTATCACGAATGTCGAGTTGAGTAAAGTCGAGTAGTTTCGGTTGCAAAGTTGTCGAGGCTAATAAGCCAGTGATTAACTTACGAATATAATCTTTCTAACTATAGTGCAAATTCCTTTACTCAGGGCTCTTCCAAACCATTTAAATACAAATAATAATTAAAATTTTGACTAATTACTTGGGTTTAAAATATTAAAACTATGCTTCAACTATTTAAGATAAATTAATTTCTATTCATCTCCTAACGCTGAGACAATTATCATCAACGTTCCTTGTTATTTTTTCCTTTTTACATCAGGATAAGTATTCAGAATGGAAAATGTACTTGAGGGTTGAAAAAAAGAGAATATGGTGGAAAATGTATTGTTGTTTTAAAAATTTGTAAAAATTTGTCTTCACTGCTTAATAAAAAAAGCAATGACTGGACGCCATTTGTTATTCTATTCCAGAAATTTAACACAAAAATTCTTCGCTGTTTCACAAAATAAAATATATTTGCGACCGGTTTCGATACAGCGTATCATCATCTGGCAATTACAAGTATCAGTACATAGAATTTATACCCTTGAAGGCGTTATAGGGGCGGTCTATGCACTGATACTTGTAATTGCCAGATGATGATACGCTGTATCGAAAGCGGTCGCAAATATATTTTATTTTGTGAAACAGCGAAGTCTTCTCTTAACCTTTGTGCATCATGAAGGAGTTTCACCATGTTACGCCAACCACCATCGCATTTCACAAAAATTCTGCTCACTAGGCATTGGAACTGAATTGATAAGTGTCTTTGCCGCATCTATTTCTGAATACCATCATCTGAATCCCATCTGAGTACATCTGAATCCCATTCTATGTCCGCGTTATTTTTCATTCCATGTTTCATTCTGTCGTGAGTCACGGTTAAAACTACGCAAGTTCGCTTGAAAAAATTGAATACGGCATCGTGGGTTCTTAAGTTTTACGATAATTTTCCCGTGGGAGTTGAAGGAATAAATTTTTTTCCACATGGTGATTTGAACATTTTTTCGTCGCAGCGTAACATTTTCAAGGCTGAGAATTGAGCTTAATAAATTTTCAATGGCTTTGAAATTGTCCAGCTGTGACGAAACTGTTTGGACAAAATAAATCACCACGTGGCAAAAGAAAGTTTTTATTCCTTCGATTCCTAAAATAACGGATTTCGACTTAGTCACACCCTCTACTTTTACTTATGTTACCGTACTTACGCTAATGTTATCGTTAATTCAAAATCATACGATCTCCACGCTAATTTTTAGCGCTAATTTAACTCATTGTCAGTTACTCTCTAATTTTTCTCTGTGGACGTCATTATTGACGTATCGATACAAGAATTCACGCTAAATACACCACCCAAATGATTTATTGCTTAATTATTTCTGTAAAGAGAATAAGCGTCGGCCTTAAAAGGGAAAAAATTCAATTTTGAAGCATATGGTCGAAACTAAAGTGAAGATCTCAATTCATTAAAGAATTCGGTAAATTAATGGAAAATACAGTTTACGGCAGAAAGAAATTCATTTAATATAAAAGTCATCGAAAAATTCTCTCATAATTTTTGCTGTAAAAACGCGAAAATGAAATCAATACCGTAATTAGACTACAGATAACAATAAATAATCTACCCGAATCAACAAATTGCTGGAATTTTAAATAAAAAATTATCGAGGTAAAATTATTTCGTTATAAATTTAATTTCCTACGTTAATGTGTGAGTCCCCAGCCGTTTCACTCGTTCCTATTTTTTTTACTCCACTAATCTATCCCCAGACTTTTTCTGATCAAACGTTCCCTGTACTACCCCCTCTCATCATTTCTGAGCTCTCTACCAGATAATTTTGATTATTTCCTGCTCTCATCCGACTCCTTCTTCAACCTTGCTATGTCCCATATATCTGTTAAAAAGCTAAGCTCCCTCTCCCTTGATATTTTAAATTTTTTTTCGTTTATACTTTAGTTTCTGATGTTTTTTTTTTGTAGTTTATATTTTAAAATTCTTATCAATCCGCAGCGTCATATCCAGAATTTTTTCCTGGGGGCACAAGGGTCTTATTTAGGCAAACGATCTTCTCATACTTTAGATTAACAAAAGAACAGGGTACAACAGTTAATGTACGAAATACTCTCTTTATTTGAACGTGAAAGTTATTAATGTGAAATTAAATGATTGAGGCAATCTAATACACAAAACAAACTAACGTAATGATGACAGTATTAAAAATTTTGTCTATATTTTAACACTTTTACTGCAAAACTTTATAAAAAAATTTCAGCTACTTAATTTTATTTAATGCTTCTAGATTTTTTTCCTATTCTTGAGATACATTTACATCTTATAACCATAGATAGATTATGGGGGTTTACATAAATACAGCCGTTGAAAAGGCTGAAAAAAAAGTTAAATAATTCACGTCACGAAGTCACGAAAAAAAAGTTAAATAATTTGGGCCGATAAATCGGCGCCTGGCAGTTTTCGCTCAACCAGCGAGGGCCGGTATATCAGCCCGGTGGCAGTAAAAGGGTGAAGAGTGCATTAAATGTGCCTAGATCCGCCAATGAATATCCATTATTATCATGTTACGGTTTCACGTTAAATTGGCAGAAATGCCTTTTGTGAAACATATACATAAATGCAATAAAATTTCTTCGATTCGGGTACGCTCGAAACATGCCTGGGTTATGGGCCTCGAGTAATTATCTCAAATCAAATCGAGAGTGACCTTGTGGCACTCATTTCGGCTCACTATTTATTTATTTTTTCGCTCTCGGTAAGTTTCATTTTTATTTGTATCGGACCTTTAAGCGTCGTTTCCCATAAACTTGCTTTATTCGTCGGCCACGCAATGTCCGTAATGGAGAAGTGACCCATAAAAGACTCTGTGGGACGCAAAGTGTTGGGTGGGCGAGCGGCTAGTAAAAATGTATTTACACGTGCGCCTAAAAAACATCTGCCGCACGTCGAGCGCAGTTCAACGAGAGAAGGAGGAAGTTTAGACCAAATTTACAGCTTCGAAGAAGGTTTGGTCGAGCGGACAAATCGATATTTGTGTCACGTAAAAGAGCACACTCGTATTGGTGGGTAGGTACTCCTCTTTAATACGATAGCGAAAAGGAATGCGACTCACGAATTACGCCGTTGTAAGTTTGATTAAGCGCACTCAATAAAATGTAACCCTAACGAACGGCATCTCAGGAAACAAGTTGGACACTAAGGGACTTCTTTTTGCGGGAGATGGAAGCCTTTTGCAAGCAAATATACACGAATGAAAGCATAAAAAGGCGATTCATTTTGACAGCTGTTAATGTCGCGTCGGCCTAATGTTATTATGGAGGTGACATTTAAGAACCAGAAAATATAATGAATGATCGAAATGAAACATTTATGGAGCGGGAAAAGTCTTTTTTTATTAAAAAAAGGAGTTTTGTGCTGTAAACGTTCGCCGATTTCGTAAAACAGAACGTATTTTGAACGTAACTTTTTGTACCAATTTCATTAAATACTATTAACCTATTTAATTTCCGATTACTTGTCAAGAAAAAAATTAATTTTTCCTATCATTTTTGGCATGGCATAATTCTACAGTTTGCTGTTGAGGTAACTCATTTTCAACTCAATGTACGCTAGTTGAGTGTTTTTCAACTGGTACTCCATGGAGCATAAAATGAGGAATTTTTGAGACACTTTGAATCTCTCATTCCACCGCCTTTTTAGTGTCCTGAAAAGAACTGTTTCCACATTCAGGTCAAAAGCGTAAGGTCACCAGACACCAAGAAACGCTATGTAAATCTATAAAACATAATGACCTAACTTCTCATCGCTTGAGCATAAGTAAGAACTATATCAACAAATTTTACAACACAGGCAAGAGAAATTATACGATGTATTAATTATGGTAATAAAAAACAATAGTAACATTTATTCCATTTTAGCTTGAAGTGTATACATTCAATAAATGGAAACAGTACACTGGAATATAGACAGCATACATGCTAACCGGAATTGGGGTTACCATCGTATTTTAGCACCGGCTTGTGCAGAATCATGAACATTTAAAAAAATGTAATATCAGAAAAATGTAGATATTCAAATATATGTATATATTGTCCACTGTATCATATTGGAATAAAGAAAAATAAGAATTATTAATTACAGCGATGCTAATACAAATGAATCATGAATTCGAATAAGAAAGGAAAAAATCAGGAAAACTTGTGACAATAATAACTTTAAACAGTGCAAATTTAATAGAAATGGCCAATTTAAAATCATCACGATTTTAAAAATCAAACAAACGAACACATTTTTCAACATTATCACTGTTTTGGGCAGCAGCAGCCATTGTTTTGATTTAGCCAGAAACAAAGTCGTAGGGTTTTGTCTTAAAAGTTTAGCAGGGGAGGAACAGAACAATTATGGTGCTAGGAAAGTAATATGTATGTCTGAAGGCTTCAATTTTGGGCTTAGGTATAAATGGTGGTTTAAAAATTCATCATTTCATGAAAGAAAAGCAACTGATCAGTGGCGCCGACTCCATGGAGCCTGAGGGGGCCCGAGCCCCCTTGAAAATTCGTTATGGGTGTGAGGAAAAAAAGTGTCAGGCTTGTCGATTTTCCCCGGAGTGTCCAGATATCGAGATTCGAGTAGAGATTTTTTGTAACTCGGCATCCCTGCAAGTGATAGCTGATATCTTAGCAGATCCCGCATAGCTTGTTTTGAATAAGTACGTTATTTGTTTAGGCAGTGATTTGGCGTTCCTGTACGTTTCACGGCCGAGTAATCATGCATTTTCCCGTGAGGGTGCGCGACTTGGGGACGCAAAGTAAATAAATAGGTGTGATGTTTGCCAGAAGGGAATAGTAGAGTAAACGAGGGAATGGGAATACAAGCGAGTTTTCACTCAATCGCTTAACCGCAACGGCTTGTTCTAGCCCACAGCATAGGATATTTACCTCGGTGGGGAAACATCCACTCAGGGTTTACGGAGATTTCCCGTGCGGTAACGACCTTACAATTCGCGCATCCAAATGGAGTGTCTGACACCTTGCGGCCAAAACTCGAAGCTTTGAAAAGGTGTTCGCGTAAATACAGCTGCTTGAGAGCGCGTGTGGTTTTCGTAAAATTTTGAAGGTATCCGGCAAGATTTCTATTGATATCATCAATATTTAATGAGGTGACTTTCAATGAATATTATTACTAAATAAATGTTGGTTTTATTAATGAATTTTGGATGAAATAAATTTTTAACGATTCAACTTTAAAGACGCTTGCACCTAAAGGGTGTATTCCGGGGACATGATAAACATGCATACATCTTCCAAATTAAATTTTTTCTCTCATATTTTTGCACCTGTAAACCATGTTCACCCCAACCAGCCACTTTACAATATAATATTTATGAAGCGCCTTTGTTTTTGTTGAGTGGGTAGTATGTTTTTTGTGATGGCAGACACTTTTATTCTTTATTACGAACGATGATTAGAAAACATTGGTAATAAAATGTGTTTTTTCACCCGTTAATAATGTATATTCATCATTCCATTGTTACCATGTTAGCGATAGCGATGGTAATTGGAGTCCATGAGCTTGTCAAAAATAATGATGCTGTCAATGTTTTCTGATATTGTATCCATGTTTTGTTGCCCTCGTTTCAGCCTTTTATCATTAATAATTTATTAAATACATAATACTAGAAGTAGACTATCGCATGCTGAATTCTTTCGAAGAAATAAGATTTCAAGTCTGATTGAACGGCCTTCATCTACATCTACATAATACCCTGCGAGCCACCTCTAGGGTGTTTGGCAGGGGGTGATCAACCACCAGCATGCAGCATGCAATTGGACTCCCACCTGCACACCACACGGTCCAAAAAACGTCACGTATACTAAAAAATTAACCTACCATATGCTGTTAGAAATAAAAATAAAGTTAAGAAACATGCATTAAGCCTTGTTGGGAAGTAAATTGTATTAAAATTAAGTATCGGCGAATTAGCTTGGTTGCATTGCATTGTTATCGCTGCCGTAGCGAATAATTACCTCATTAGACCACAAGTACCCGGGAGCGAAGATTTAATGGGCAGTTACCCGATACACAAGTATAGAGTAGTATGACCGGAGGCTGTCGACAATCCCCCAGAGAAAATATTGCCCCTATTTTGCAGGAAAATAAAGCGCGCTCCAAGAGTAAAGCCTTGTTATCATTTTTGCTCTGTCTTATTAGCCATGTGCCTGGCACAAAGCACTCTTAATGGAGGGCTCTTTTCATTTTTCAGGCTAAAAAAAAAATGTTGAAAGAAAAATAATGCCCTGCTTCGGGGTATATGTGGAAGATATTTTTCTTGTCGTAACTTATATTTTTCCCTCTATCTATGGATGTGCGATTATTTAATGCTAATAATGATGGAACCAGAATCAATTTGTTCGACCCACAGCCGTGAAGAGACCATTGCTCGTATTAATAAATGTATATTCATTGAACCCATTGATCAGCCTTTGTTGTGAACTTCGTATCGGTTTTGTTACCGGCATTGCAGACTAATATTTTTATTTAATGAATATTGTCACATGAAATTTATTTGTGACAATGGCGGATCTATGGGGGGTGGAAGGTTTAGGTCCCCCCGCCCATTGAGTAGAAACACGCACTAGATAAAATCGAATGTTTTGGAGGTTGCCACATTGTTATACAATTATTTAGTTATATTTTCCTACATATTTACCCACTTTAGCAGTGGCTGCTCCAGAGAGGAGACTTCTGTAGGCCTGAATATCCAATTTAAACTAGATATAATTCTAATTTTGTTCCCCCCATGTCCCTATCCTGGATACGCCACTGACTCCAATTTAACAATGCTGCACGTATTGAATATTATACATCTACACTAAGGAAGAGCTTTCAATTAATATTATTACTAAATAAATATTGGTAATATTAATGAATTTTGGCTGAAATAATTTTTTTACGACTCAGCTTTAAAGACGCTTGCACTTTAAGGGTGTCATGAATTACCTGTCAGGGTTGATCTACATTTTGGACAAGATGAATGGTTCATTTTGCTACGGGATATTTTCCCTTTCTCTCTTTGAATTCCCACTTTTAATCAGGCATAAGGCCTTTCATCTATATTTGTCACTCTCTGCATTTACAATCTTCTGTACAAGTGCTGGATATGTTGGATGAGGGGAAGCAGATTCTAGATTAGATACGGAGGAGACAGAATGTATAGATGGAGCAGTGGCGGCGACTCCATGGGGCCTGAGGGGGCCCGAGCCCCCCCAAAAATTCGTTATGGGTGTGATGAAAAAATGTGCCAAGCTTGTCGATTTTCTCCGGAGTGCCCAGATCTCGATATTCGAGTCAACAGGGTTCTAATGTTGATCATATGACTCTTCTAAAATTCTTAAAAAACTTAAAACTCACTACTTATAAAATTTCCCGGGGCATGATCCCCGGTTTGGGCCCCCCCAATATTTTTTGTAAGTCGGCGCCCCTGAGATGGAGCGAGTACTTGGCGGAAAGGGGATACTGGAAACAGTGTTGGAGGGTAGAATGTTGGGTAAAAGAGGGAAGGAATATAATAGGATTTTAGATAAAATGAAAGGGAGTGGGGACAATTGTGGATTGAAGTTCATGAAGAGAGTGTAGACTGACAGAATACTTCCTAAAATATTCCATACAAACCTACATTAATTGGTACTTTGGTAATAATGGCTATAAGTGGGCTATCGCCCTATGAATTCTTTTAAATAAATGAGATTTTTGTGCTGCACAAGCGAAAAAGTCTGAAATAGTTTTACCGAGCGAGAACTCATAGTTCAAACTAAAGATACTGTATAGAGGAGGCCCAATTCTATCCCATACATGGCTGATTTCTCCTGCCACTTCGGTCGCATTTTAATCTGTTTTCAAAAATGTCCACGGCGCGGTGATGAGTGCAATGCGATCCACTTTTTTTAACCAATATTTTGCATTGCAATGTTTGTAATTGCGAGGAATAGCATGGAAGAGTTATGAATTTGATAGGTCACGTCGTTTTGTATTACATATTACGGTTAAAAGCTCCTAATTTAGCCCCATTATTTTCCCGTGAACCCCGGATCATTCTGTCCGTCAGCGACGCAAGTGTAAAACACATTTAAATGCGCGGTGGGTGACAACACATTTAGAGGCAAACTCGAGGGTCCTCTTTTGTAATATTCGTGGTTTACCCTCGAGCGGGCGCGCTGGCGTATAAAGTAAGGCTGGCGATCTTCGAAAACTAAGGATTTCAACATTGTACGTACATTCTGGTATAACATGGACTCATCTACATCTACATAATACCCTGCGAGCCACCTCTAGGGTGTTTGGCAGGGGGTGATCAATCACCAGCATGCATCATGCATTGGACTCCCACATGCACACCACACCGTCCAAAAAACGTCACGTATACTAACAAATTATACTACTATATGCTGTTAGAAATAATAATAAAATTAAGAAACATGCAATAAGTTTTACATAGGTTAGTTGGCTACACTACAAGTCATGCAATATATCTATGAGTTCCATCGCTGCCGTTATAATCTCTTATTGATCGTGGAAAAAATGACATTCTGTACCTGTCTGTTCTACAATCTATCTCTCTTATTTTATTTACATGATCTGATATTCCGTAGTATGTTGGCGTCATGGTTAACTTCGTCAGAAAAGGCACTGCTCTTGTATTTATCTAAAAGGTTTAGTCTATTTTTCAATCTACGGTCCGACAGAGATTCCCATCCGAGTTTATCTAAGAGGTCAGTTACACTAACAAGACTATCGTAACGACCTTTCACATACCTGGCAGCTCTTCTTTGCACGCGTTCTAATTCTGTTATTAAGCCTTTTTCATGAGGGTCCCAAACACTGGCAGCGTATTCCAAATGTGGTCTAACGAGGGAAAAGTAGCTAATTTCTCTCACTTTGTCGTCACACTTTCCTAATATTCTTTTAACAAAACCCATTTTACGATTAGCTTGACCGGTTATTTCTTGGATATGTTTATTCCACGATAGATCATTATTGAGTCTAACTCCTAGATATTTCACGGATTCAACAGTCTCTAATTGGGTACCCCGAATTATATAGCTACGTTGTAGTGAGTTCTTCTTCTTCCAGAAATTCATTACGACGCATTTTTTCAAATTTAATTCTTACATCTAAACTCGTGTATTCTTACAATGTACTTTGACTGTCAATTATGCGAGTTTTCAAAGCTCGAAGTATTATAACTAATTAATTTTTGGATCGGCAAGAGGAACCGACATCCGTGGCGTACAAAGTACGACGCGCGACAAGCCCAGTACCTCGTGCTTCGCTTTTATTGAATGGCCTCGCGTATTCTTACGATGTAATATTTATTGTCTATTTCGTGAGTTTTTGAAGCAAAAGGTATTGTAACGAATTTTTTTTTGATCGACAGGAGGAACCCAACCCCCGTGGCGTATGAATTACGCCGCGCGACCGGCCCTGTACCACCAGTGTACCTTTATATCTGTATCACCCATAAATGTTCAAGCTTGAGCTATTTCTACTCATAAACATAAATTTTAACAAAAATCGAGTGTTATCATATGAATGCATATGCATATCGTGGAAAAAGTACGCCATGTGCCCTGTTGTGTAAAAATATCAGGCGCGCCCGCTCGAGGGTTAAAAAAAATGACTTTTTTTCGCTTCACCAGTAGGCTTGGTGGTCGAGTGACGCGAGGAAAATGTCTTCGAGCGAGAACAAACGCTTTCTGAGCGCTGAGAAAGCGTTTGCGCTCAGATGTCGAGTTCTTGGGACCTGACCTTATTCCAAGGATTTCTATTTGTCGAGGTTGGTCCCGTGTGCTCTTGTGTATGAGCACACGCCACTTCAAGCCTAATTATCTCATTTATTAGCTTTCTAATGTCAACAGTCGACCATAGCGCGAGATGGGCCTTTTCACGTTGTTTAGTAGGTATCCCTCCGCACGAGCTCATATGTACCGAGGGACGTCAGATATGGATGGCCCACATTAATTACAGCCAGCGAAACAAGAAGCTAAGCAAAGACTGGTGCTTTTAGCGAGTAAATCAGACTCGTAATTAGATTCCGCACAGCATAAAAGAGAACTTTCCTAGATTTTGGAAGTGTTTCAACGTGTTCCAATGAGGTACTTGGGATATATTACATGCTTACTTCCCATATAAATGTCAGAGATAATTTTAATTTAAATAAAGAGGATCTACCAATAGGGCAATGAAAAAAATGCTCTGAGGAGTGGGAGAAAAGAGGAAAATTCTAAAAACCTTAATGAGAAGACGGAAGAACATAGTTGGCCACGTTATGAGGTATGATGGCCAGATGAAAACAATCGTAGAAGGACAGGTGGAAGGGAAGAAAGGCATGGGACGGCCTTACAGAAGAGTTACATAGGACAGGTTATAAAGGATGTAAAAGGGAATCAATACGTCGTTTTGAAAAGGCAAGCGGATAGGGGAGAGGAATGAATAGCTGCATCAAACCAATCTTATAGGATTGCTGACAAATGATGATGATGATGATGATAATGAACATAAAGTAAATATTAGTCCATTCCCAGTGGCATGCTCAGTATATTGCGAAGTCCGTTGAAAATTTCCAAAAATCGACGCAAATAAATCCTTGATATCAGTATGTATTCGACGAACTGAACTGAAATGATGAAATAATTCCGGGGGTATAGGTCATATGTAATGCAAAAAAGATTTTAGCCAACGTTTCAGTTTATTTTAAAACCTTCATCAGGGCTATGACTTTGATAATGCCGAAATTTTAGATCATGAGTTTAATTTGAGAAAAAGACTACCTATTCAAAGAAATTGTTCACATATCTAAATCAATTGACATCTGTAATAAAAAACAGACAGAAAACCTTAGCAGAATTTACTTTTATTTAATTAATCGAAGGGCATTTCCATAAAAATGTCAACTTTTTCTCTCAAATTAAAATTTAGGCTGGAAATATTTTATCTTGATAAATCAACAGCTAAATGATTGAATTTTATGACATTAGTATTTGAAAAATTATTCAGAGCCTTATCGAAAGTTTTCAAATTGTACTTTGAATCACAGAGTTTTGAAGATGTTTGAAATCATTGCATTTAGGAGGTTTACTTGGCAGTAATTCCGTCACATTTTACTTTTGGGCACATTCCGAAGGTATTTAAATAATTAATTTTGTTTATGTATATGAACATCATCTTCATAAATTTTTTTTGATCATGCACAGTTAGAAGTTTTACAGTTGTTTTGTACTTTAAAATTTTATAGAAATATCCCATGGCATAGTTCTCTCTAAAGGTAATTCCACAAATGGAATTGCCCCGAAATTAATGGTAACTAGGCCTGGTAATAGCCTAGTTACCTACAATCAATAAACAAATATGTGCAAAACAAAGGTATGTCAAAATTCTTGAGTATTTCCTTCCCATTTATTTAAAAAATTATATTATTGAAAAAATCACTTTTGTATCCATAATTTATGTATCAATATTGTATATTATTGTATTTTATTGTACTCTTTTTTTCATTAATAGCCCTGATGAAGGTTTTAAAATAAACTAAAACCTTGGCTAACAATTTCTTGGCATTATACATGACCCATACTCCTGGAATGATTTAATCATTAATTAAATTAGGTCGAGATAAGAGAAAAAAGAAAAAAATTAAATGGAAATGAAATCTTGACATTTCTATGGTCAGAATATGCATTATTTTTTCGTCACTGCTGCTCTCTCGCAAAGATGAAATGAAAAGAGTATAGGTGGATGAGTGAGCTGGCACATTTTTGTGTATTATCGTTTTTTCAGCTTAAATTGTTGTTTTTCACTACATTGACATCCTTCCTCTCTTCCCAAACCACGCCTTTCATCCTTCCTGTATCCCTTTTTCGATCAACATAAAGTGTAGGCCTTGCGGAATTTATTTTCTTTAATCCATTCCATATTTCAAAGCCTTAGCTAAAATAATTCTAATGATTTTTAAGTCATAATTATAAATTCCCTCATTGAGATGTAGCGTGGTAACCAGGTGATTACATTTTTGGGCGACTGATCCACGTGTCCGGGCCTTAAGGCCTTCTCTTTCGGTCACCTCAAGTAGAAAAAATATATCGTGAAATAAATGCATTTTTTAAAGCCTGAGATGAGCTCTACCCTCATCTTTTTACAACAACCTTCGGTTAAATATTATGGGTAGTTCGGCAGCCGACTGGTACGAAGGAGGTAGCGAACAGGAAATTGGTACCAATCCGCATTCAGAGAAATTTTGATCATGTCATTTTATTGATAGATTTCGTCAGTGACGTGAAATATCACACTTTTTAGCAACTCATTATGTATTGGGGATAAATGACCATCTATATTTTTTTTTGTTTCCGTAAATGTTTTGTCTAAGGGTAGCTGATAGAAGCGCGTCGGATTCAAATACTGGGTTAAGGCTTCGAATGTCGGTATTTGGAGGAGATGACCGGCAGCTGAGGTCACTTGCGCCATGGCAGGAGGGAAGGGAGGGGAGGGTGGAGAGAAACGCGGCGCCGGCATTAGCCTGCTCTAAGCGGAAGGCGCCAAGGGGACCACGGCTTAACGTCCCATCCGACGGACGGAGTGTTGCGCTTGAAATGTCCTCCACACAGCACTCAAGCAGGGGTCGGGGTCTCTGAAAATTCTCTGCTACCGCCGGGATTTGAACCCGAGCCCGCCGGATGGGAAGCCATCGTTAAGCCTTCGAATAGCAAAATTTAAAAAAATATCATTTATATGTACTCATGGAAAGATTCAGAATCCCCCAGTGGGAATGTGTGACGTTTGGGTGAGTTCTATCCACGCCATTCCTAGCCAACCTTAGCGCCACATCGCTGAGAGATGGAATTTAGACTCTGGTAATGTTTGTGAGTCCTCTCATGGGATATGTTTACCTAGCGTCCCGGACTGCTTTCATTGGTAGACATGCCGACGGGAAGAGGCTCAAAGGTCTACGCCTCACCCTACACGCAATTAATGAAAACGGAAGGTCAGATTGAGTGCCCATGCAAACATCTCCGATGAACCATTCCTCTTACTTATATCCTCATCTTTAATTTCCTTCCAATCCACCATTCCCTTCTCCCTTTTCAGCCATGTATTCCATATATAATGGAGATATTTCGACCGTTCATAGCCGCAAAGTAGTATCTCAAAAATAAGGCCCGTATTCATAGTCGACCATTTAGGGCCAACCAACCCTGAATACGTCATCAGCCCCTACATAAACCGATCTCGCCCTACATACGCCACATCAAGCCCTACGTATGGCCGTTTTTGGCACTAAACGGGCCCTACTTGATTTAGGGTACTCGAACCAGCCCTACACCATACAAAAACATGGAGGCCAAATTTCTTCCGCTGATCACTTCGATTAAAGAATCTACGTTTCAATGGATATGAAGGGAGACGAGCTCACACGAACCATTTTAAATTGTACAGTAACACAGCAGTAAGGTAATAATACTACCACATTATATCCATCAAGTGAAATAAATAATAAAATTGGCTGAAGTATAATAAGTACAATATAGTGGTATACATCACCTTGTTTCTGCGGATATATATTAATTTTTTCACCTTTGGCACTTGGTACGCTTTTGAGAGACCATTATAGTTTACGTAAAATCATACAATATATATTTTCATGCCGCTATTTGCCACACAATAAACTTAACTACGGAAGGTAAAACATTGGCGATGGAACATAAGTTCTCATGCCAATGATCATCATTGCCCCCTACTTATCACTATGTTGTACATACCGCTTTTGAAGTAATTTAAATACAATATGATTCTACTTTCGGCTCGATATGAGAGTATTTGTAGCGATAGTTAATGTTCCGACACTGCCTGGTGGACGACACCCATTGTTTATTTACCTTGAGCCGTTGCCCTAACAATACGCCCGAAAATTATCGGACGTCTTTTCTTAGCTTCAAGGTAAGGTCTCATTATACTACGATTTGATCGATGGATTTTTATCTTCAATAGGAAAATCCTCCAAAATCTTTGGCACATTAATGGCTGATGCCTGGTTTCGCTAATAAGTGGGCCCTTTCCGCCTCTATAGCGGTGAGGTGTTTACCCCGTCCCTCCCTTCCTTCCCTATCCCTAACCCGGAGGCGTCGTCGGACTCCTATCGCGGCGGCGACTCTTTCCTGGTTCTTTCCCATCCAAAGTCCTCCCCGGGAGCGCGGGCGTATAAGTCTCGCACTTGGTTCGCGGCCTCGGTGTGTTGTATCCTTCAGAGGACCCGCCTAGGAGTAAGGTCTCATTCCGCAACCAGAGTAAAAAACTGGCGCTGTGCCACCATCTACATCATTTCTAAGAATTTGACGACGGATTTCCCCACCACCACTTATGTAGGGTCGACTGAGAAACGGGGCCTCTTGTTATGTAGGGACGGATGTGTAGGGTCGACTAAGAATACTGGCCTAATTCTATTCAGGTTTACCTTGAGTTTCTTGTCCAGAAAATGGTATGCACAAAAATCATCTAAATGTTATTAAAATTATCAGTCATAAACCCAAAGGACATGCATTTTCATCAGTCCTTCCAGCGAGAGAAAGTCATAATTAAAATTATAGTAATTTAATGTTAAAGCATCTTCGAAAGTTTCCAAAATGGTGTGCCAATATCCTCTTCTTTATTCACATTCAGAGAAGTGAGTAAGGAGCTATTTTTGGAGGAAATATATATTGGTGAGAAAAGCAAGAGCTAAAAAACTTAAATCAAAATTTGAAATTTGAACTGTCCCATACCACCCACTATCCCATACCTCCCTCGTTTCCCTATATGGTAAAATCAGTCCAGATAGCCGTACCACAACCAATTACTTAAATTCGTTTTGGGATATTAATTTCCATTATTTAATTTCCATGTTTAATTCAAAAACTTCCTTTTTTATTAAAAATACCTTTTCTTAAAAAGCGGTCAATTTTCATTTGCAAAACTTATCTTCAGTAAATTTTTATAATATTGAGATAAAACACCAAAAAAATTTCATGTAATATTAATAATATTTTTTGTCAAAATCGAGTACAAAAAAATGGCATTATTAGCCTAGTAGCGTCTTCGTGGACTGGTATACGTATGGCATATTATTTATGGACGAAATTTCAAATACGTTTACATTGCTCAGGTTTACACACACGATTTTATGGACTGGGAAGGTTGATGCTTACTGCTGGAATATTAAATATTTTTGCTAATACAACGTAGTTATATAAGAATCACTGTAATTATTTTCTCTTTGTTTTGCGTATACTTTATTATGCCGTAAAATCTATTCCTGAATATACATAGTATTCTGAGAAGAGTCTATAATGAAATGGAAACCTATTTCGTTTTCCATATTTTAAAAATATGTTTTACCGTAGAAAAATAATTTTTTAATGTTATCGTTCGTTTAATATGCTCAGTATTTAAGCTTTTTTGTGATCGGTGATGGTGATGACGTCAACGCTACAACGCTGGGTGCTTTACTGCTTCGGCAGCTTTTAGTGGATCGCGTGATTCAAGGCTCTATCCTTGCACCTAGCCATTGATTATAGTGGATTAAGCTTGGCGATCTAGACAAAAGGTACGGAGGGTACAACAGGTTTTGATGGGCCATTAGTTCCCTGCTCTATTCAAGAGCAGAATGTTGCCGGCAATTAAGCCCTCAATTAGGCTGGCACATTTATCGGATTTTACATTTTAGGTAGAAGTGCTTAGGGTCAAAAATTAATTATAATCCTTCATCTTTCTCGCATATTACTAATGGTAGTTATAAGCCACTTTAACATCTTTGTATCTTTACAACACCTTCTTTGCCTCTTCATAATCCTAGGAAGAAGATTAGCGATAAGGGAGTACCTTCCAATATTTTAGCTACACGTGCAATTCAGTAGCAGACGCCACTTCTCCTATTTTGCTTCTTCAGTTAATTTTAGAATTACCACATTTCTCCATGCAGCTAATCTTAACCCGTTTACGCCTAGCGATACCAAATGGTACCATCTGGTAGTGCAGCGCTAAACGTAACTTTTTTGTCACTTCCGTTATTTATTAGGTGTTTTGAGAGGTTTAATTTGATAAGAATATTTTAAATAACATTTTACCGGAAAGCTTGCTATTTTAAAGTTGTAATTAACGTTTTTAGAGCCGTTTGAAAATTGAGAATTATCAACTAGCCCATAAAAACGGAAGTTTTGGAGCAAGGATTTCGATTTTCTTTACTTGCGTCTTATGAAGTGTTAATACTAAGGTTTTTTTTTAAGTAATTATGATTGCTATAACATGTATATCTCATATGAAGCATGGTTATTTGATGTGAGCCTAATATTTGGGATGTTATGATGCAAAACATTTTTGTGGTAGCATATGGTACCGATAGGCGTAATTATTAGTGGTAACAGAAAAAATTTAGCACCTAATGACTCAGAATTTCATTGATATTTAGGTACATAATTACCAAAAAATCACAGAAACTTTTTAATTCAGGCGTTACCGGGTTAACACTTTATTGCATCCTTGTAACCGTTTATAGCATTATCAAAGACGTAATATTACATTTAAAACAAATTATTTTATTTCTTTGGATCAAATTATTAAAATTTTACGGATTAAAAAAATCAACAATGCATTTGATGGCTGTGGAACCATTATTTCGACTTTTTTATTTTTCAAAATTAGTAGTTTTCCATAGTTACACGACGTATTTTAAAGTCATAAAAAAATTTAATTCAATTAATTTACAAATAAGAGGAATTTTGTCATTTTTTAAATACTTTTGGGAATAAATATATTTTTGCTGATAATGTCTGAATGCATGCATTTAGTAAAAAAAAATGGCCGGATTTTTCAGATGGTATTTTAAATTAGCGACCGACACAGAAAGTTTTAAGTATTTAGGAAATGTAATGTATGTTTGGCCACGGCCGTCTTTAAACAGGCCGGAGGGATGATATTTGGCAACAACGCGGAGGAGGCCTATTTATTATTTGTTTATCATTCTACAACAGTGGACTCGTGGTGAATAAGATACTCGACATGACTCGTTTGAAGTTAATTTTCTTCCTCTAAACCCTATTTTTGCAGGAGATGACGTTAGAAGATTCATTTTTAACCTATCATATTAGCTGTAGTCGAAGGTAAGTTATTTATTTGTAAGTTGAAGCGTTGGAAGATGATGAGCTCATACTCAATCAGTTCGACCTCCTGGAAACTATGAGCAAACCAATATTAATCACTGCCGAGGAATATTCGGGTCTCAATTACGTTTGTGGGTATGCTGTCAGGAAGGGATTGCAGCACTTAACCATTGATATATGTGCATGTTCATTTATTTCAAATGAGGGTAGTGAAGATGCCTATTTCATAGACTTTACACGGCACACGGAATTGCGCAATCTGATGTACGTGCGAAGGCGCAATCAAAATTGCGTCGTGTAAAGCGGTGAATTGCTAGAACAGATGCGAGAATGCGTGGACGCGAGACGGCAAAATAGCCCATGTTCTATTTTCGTTAGAACAGGGGCTATTTTGCCGTCTCTACTACAGCCCGGTATGGGCTTTGGCCTCCGTCAAGACGCCTGTCCATTCTCTCCTGTTCTGCACTTCCTCCCACCATCTGACAATCCTCATAGCCTTTATGTCTTCTTCCACATCCTGCATCCATCTTTTCCTCGGTCTTCCTCTTTTTCTCTTTCCATCCATATTTCCATGTAGAATCTTCTTAGGCATCCTTTCTTCACTCATTCTTTT
The DNA here is from genome assembly GCF_921293095.1 of Ischnura elegans. NCBI lineage: Eukaryota > Metazoa > Arthropoda > Insecta > Odonata > Coenagrionidae > Ischnura > Ischnura elegans. Next base: position 80,029,322 of record NC_060257.1, read on the forward strand.
TACATGACCTAACCAAGCTAGCCGCTGGGTCTTCACAAATCTCACTATGTCTTCGTGTCGCATAATATTTTCTATTTCCTTGTTTGTTCTTATCCTCCAAGTTACCCCATCTGTCACGGGACCATATATCTTTCGCAAAATCTTCCGTTCAAATATCCGCAGAGCTTGCTCGTTTCCAGCGGAGATGCTCCACGTTTCTGCTCCATATGTCACGACCGGTCTGATAAGTGTCTTATAGATCTTGAATTTCATCTCCTTAGATAGAAGAGTTGACTTCAGGAGCTTAATATTAGCAAAGTAAGCCCTATTTCCAGCCATTATCCTCTTGTTGATCCCTTCTGTCATTGAGTTCTTACAGTTTAAATTAGTACCGAGGTAGCTGAAATATTTTACATTTTTAAAGTTGTACTGCCCAAATGTAACGTTTTGAGTCTATCTTCTGTCTTCCGTGGTCGACATTTTCATGTATTTCGTTTTTCTCTCATTGATTCTGAGCCCTATAGTCTTACTCTTCTGTTCTAAGATGTTGAATACTTCTTTCAGAGAATCCATATTCCGTGCCATTAGAACTATGTCGTCGGCATGGGCACATGCCTGAGTAGATTTATGCACAATTGTCCCCTCTAACCCCAGTTCTTTCATGGCTTCATGTAGACACAGATTTAATAGTACTGCTGATAGAGAATCTCCTTTTCTTACTCCAGTTGTTATCTAAAGGCTTCACTAGTCTTGCCCCCGATATAGTCCTTAGCTTGAGATCCTTCCATAGTCATATTTACCAACTTAGTTTTTTTGGTATTCCAAATCCCTCCAATGCCTTCAACATTTTTCTTCTATTGACACTATCAAAAGCTTGCTGGAAATCAATGAAAAATATATGTAGGTCAATGTTGTACTCATAACATTTCTCCATGCATGCATGTCTCATTACAAAGATTTGATCGGTTGTTCCTCTTCCCGGCCTGAAGCCACATTGGTATTCACCAAGGATAACTTCAGCATACGTGTTAAGTCTCCTCTGCAGTATACAAGAAAGTATCTTATAAGTGACATTTAGTAATGTGATTCCCCTATAGTTGCTGCATTGAAATTTATCTCCCTTCTTGAATATAGGGCAAATTAAACCAATCTTCCATTTCTCAGGCATCTCTTCTTTCTCCCATATTTCACATATCAGTCTACGTAGGTTCTTTGTTTAATTTTTTCCTCCATACTTGATTAACTCCGGCACAATTTGATCTTCCCCGGGAGCTCTCCCATTCCGCTGCCGTTTCAACGACTCCTCCGCCTCCTCAATTGATAGCCTACTAATACTGGTGTCCACCCTCATGTCCAACATTTCTCCATCCTTCTCATCTATCTCATTGACATTCAGCAATTCCTTAAAGTACTCGGCCCATCTTCCCATTACTTCTTCCTCTGTTCCAACCTACCTCCTATTCTTTGGAAGAGGGGACTTTCCAGTCTCAACCTCGCCCGAATAAAGGCATTTTATTATTATTATTATTATTCTTATCCTTACATGCGTTTGTTCTTGGTTGAAATTTATTTGTCATCCGTTTGATTGCCTGGTATAACTTTCTACTTTCATTTTGTGCGTTCAGTTCCTCAATCTTTTCTACATACCCTTTTAAGTGCTGTTTTTTTCTTTTTTCGTAGTATTTTATTTGCTTGTCTTCTGCTTTCTTCATATCTTTCGACATTTTGTCTTGTCTCTTTCTGGATGGTGTTTCTTCGATTCATATTCTTCCTTTCTATAGCTTTTCTGCACTCATTATCAAACGATTCTTCATTCCTTGTTCTCTTTCTTTCTCCTATGGTCTCCTTTGCAGCCTCTTCCATAGTCTTCTTTATATTAAGCCATTTTCTCTCTATCGAGTCATTTACACTCAGGTTCTCTGCTCCTTCTTCTAGTTTCTTACCCAGGATTTCCTGATATTGGGCTACAATTTTGCCGTCTCGCATCTGTTCTAGTAATTCACCGCTTTACACGACGCAATTTTGATTGCGCCTTCGCACGTACGTCAGATTGCGCAATTCCGTGTACCGTGTAAAACGGACTTATTTCTCCTTGTATGTCTGTAATAAGTGTTGGTCTTCATGCATTGGCCATTATGATGACTCTAGCAGAACCAAAGTATGAGGCTACATTTCTTAAAATTATCCTTCTTGACGATAATTTAAGAGGAATTTATGAAGACAGCTGTTTTCAGTGCAATGTACCGAACAGTTATTTTTTTGTAAAACTTATTAAAACTCTGGCAAATGTATTTCTAAATAATTATACTAAAGTGAGGAATAACAGATTGGATGTCGCTAGACACACTTCCAATAAGAGAAAATACTCGACAATTATGTGACTGCTTTCAATTCGGTGACTACATATTTCAATAAAATCATCTGTTTTATACATAACTAATTTGTATCATTCCTGTCTGCTCCTGCTTCACAATCAGCAATGGATGCACGATTATGCCGAGGTAAGTAAAACAGCAGTTTTTTAGTGGATTTCCTTGCCGCAAAGCGATTTCTTTTGCCGATATTCTACGCCGAAACAATAGACTTGATCGCAGGTGAGAGCAATCCCGCAGGCCTCCTAGATGACGGGCGCGCGACGTTGCCACATCGGTCACTCCGGCCTGTTTAAAGACGGCCGTGGTTTGGCCCACCATACTTGCTGAGAAATTGTTGACAAGCCATCACTGCCATAGACTGTGGGGAAACTTATAAATAATACGATGATAAAGTGCTTTTGTGAGATTATTATTTTGACTCCGTTCGCCGCCCTGACTCTTCGGCCCCAAACACGTTTAGAATAAACAAACGAAGAACCTGCCAAGCGACGCAAATATATACAACTCGCGCGCCACTCAAAATGCCGTAAATAACGGGATTTCCTGGACATATTGGCCGTGAACTTAGTCCGAAGGTTTTATGCTGTTAATCCGAAGCGATAAATAATTGCATCACTCCCGAGGAGAGGATGAAGAGATTGCAATGTTTTCCTTGAACGAGGTCGCCGCTGCGTCCACCTGGAGAAAAGAGATTCCCACTTCAGATAGTGTAAATAGGCAACGCGGAGGAGATTTTACGGCAGAGGAAATCGCGATTGTAGTGGCGCGGATTTCTCGGAAGCTATCACTGCTAAACAATAGTCTTTTCTGATACACTGGTTGGTTGAAAAGTAAACACTAGAAGGACCAGACACGTCATTTTGTCGGGCATCCATTAACCTGTTAAAAATATTGCATGGAATTATTTTGCCGTTTTCATTTTTCTGATTTTTATATTTTTTATGGTACGTATTCTGTGAAAATATAATTTAAAATCTTCTCATATAAAAGGAGTTTAACGGCAGGTCTACCTTAAAAGGTCGCTATGATTAAATCATAAAAATAAATCATAAAAAATAAATCAAATTGACTGGTCAAGAGTTTCTATTTTATTTGTAACGGTAACCCTTGTTTTATTCCGGAAATCATTAGTAATCAAAAGTAAATCATTCACTACACTATATTGACAATTTTGATGTTTCATTTTGCACATTTATGCATTTAACGAGCGTGCTGCGCCCGTTCCCAGTGGGCTCCCCCCGCTCTTTTCAATGCAGGTCCACAGAGGGATAGGCGCGTTTCTAATTTTAAAATGCAGAAAAAAAGGCAGGGTCTTATGTACAAATTAAATAGGAATGTTCATGTGCCAATTGAGGTCAGAGGACCTCTTTAAACACAACATTGGAAGTAATTACTCTATCCTCTGTTAAACGCACATGATGACTCAAAATTACGTATCAACAGGAGACTTGAATGTGGAGGAAGCCGCATTTTGATAAAAGTTATTTAAAGAATGCGAGGTATTGTTGCAAATGAACAAATGTATCAGTTTGTGCGCCGTTAACGTCAGGAATATTTACCGGTTTGTGTGTTTTTTGTTTTTTTTATTAGTTAAAAACCAATTTTAGGAAACAATAGCAATATTTAGGAAGTAAGATATGCCGTCGCATGTTCTCTGATAAATTCTGTGCATTTTGGTACCTCATTTATAGAGGTTGCGTATAAGTAGAGAAAAAGGTATCTATACAGTAGAAATAATATAGAAAATAGTCTTTATTACATTTTGAATTGGAAATTGGCAGCATATTTTCTATACCGAGCGGCGTGTGGTTAGCTAGGGCAGGAGCCGCGTGACCGCTGTTCATTTTAATATTTTATATTTTAAAACGATTACAAAAAAAATACTCAGTTGCATTGATAAATAACTGAAAAGATTATATTTAATGAAGTTATTGTTTCATTTCAGCATAAAAGAAGGAGTATTTAAGATAATGACTACTAACTAAAATGCCGGGTTGGTACTTTAAGGTAGCCATTCGGACTTAGTCCATCTAGTTTTAAAGATTCAGGAAAAGCAGATTTAAAGTAGCCTTGCATCGGATGTAGACTTCCAGTAAACGGGGGAAAAATGACTAGGATATTGACCCACTATCGCCACAAATGCGGTAGAAGGCTGAGCTTGTATGGAATTCTGCCGAAGCTCTATTCTGGTAGCATTTTGCGTGCGGTGTGGTTGCGTGTCTACAGCATTCATTATTATTACTACAGGGTGAAAGTTAGGTGAGTCGAGTCATATATCGTTTTACTCATTGTTTATTTTAATACAACAATGAATCATTAAACATTTTTTAAACATAAACTGTTAGCTTCTATGGTCGAAAGCGGAAAGAGGAACACGCGAAAAACTATGAGAACGGCGGCACGGTCGTCTTATTAATATCGTCACGGGAAAAGTATTTGATTGGAGCATGTCGTTGTATTTTTTATAGAGAGAACGATATTTTTCATTACAGAAAGCTTTTTAAAATTATGTATTTTTATCATTTTTTTGCTTTTTTTCAATGGCCGAAAGGTAGATTTGCGGCGATAGTCAGTGGAGCTGGCTTGAAAGGTTATTTTGAGGCAACACTCAAGTGCCCGTAATTCCAGTGAAGGTGGTGATTTAATACAGCATTCATTATTATTTTTACAGCACAGGGTGAAAGTTATCATCTCGATATTATTTATCTTGTTTTACAATTACGGATATGATCCTTTGCCAAACATTACCCTTCATCTTAAACTCTTCTTAATGTCTAAATTTTTCTTTCTAAATCCTTAATTTTTTTCTCCGTAATATTTTTCAAGTAGATGCTACATTTTATTTATTTTGCTGTTGTTAATGTTATAGAGACGCGTGTTCTCGTAAGTTATTACTAAACCAAAATAACCTCCGCTGATATACCAGTCGGCTGAAAAGTTAAAGAATCAGGAAAATCGGTGTTACCGCAGCCGTCTATCGGATTTGCACTTCCATTTAAGAGGGAAGGAAGTCACTGCGGACAAGGAAATTTGACCATAGTGTAATTTGAGCTGACTTCAATGTTGTGTTTAGAACAACACACAAGTGATTACAATTCCAATGAGAGTGATGATTTATTACTTTATTAATCGTGGCCGATATGGCGATAGTTATCATCCCGATATTAGTTATTGTGTTCTCGCACTACGGATCTATATCTATATACCTACTACCCCGCAATATGCCTAAGATGCTTGTGGCAGGGGGTGTTAGGACACTATCCGTTTACACATAAAAGGAAATGCTCTAACGAAATTACGATTAGCGTTTATTAAAGTCCTTTACGGTTCGGGGAAAAACGAATTCCCTTATTTATCTGTTAGGAAAAATATAACTCTTGATTTATCGCTTTTGTCGGACCTGGAAAAATAGTGGTGCTGTAATATTATGTCCTCCGTATCGCTCCTTAAGCTATCGATTTTTAATTATTCAAGCAATCTTAGCCTAGTGTGCAGCCTCCAAATCTCCAGCGGCTCCCAGCCTAATTCGCTTAACATCTGGATAGCCTTGTATGTACGCCCGTAGCAGTTTTTGATGAACCGCGCAGACTTCCTTTGTATTTTATTCAGTTCGCGGATTAAGTATTTCTGCACCGAATCCCATATACTCGCTGCATAAGGTCGGATGAGGGCGAAGTAGCACCTTTATTTTACTTTCTCATCCGAAATTATTCCCACAATACCCTTGACGACTCCTAATTTCTTCACGGCCATGCCTCAAATATTCCTTATATATATTACCCACGAGAGTTCGAGGTTATCGTAACTCCCAGGTACTTCACTTCGTCTGTTGCCTTTATGCCCACAACATCAACAGCATCAATTTGGTTATAGTTGGACGAACTCGGCAAAAAATATACCTACATGCATTTTCTCCGGTTAAGATCGAGTGGAGAGTTTGAGCCCAGATAACACCCTTTTAAAAACATTACGCTATCTAAAACAATTCTTGATATTTATTTTTGTCTTTCTAAATCCTTATTTTTTTCTGCACTAATATTCTTCAGCGAGATTCGACACCGTTTGTTTCAGATCTGGAGTAATCTGCAATACTTCATGAGGTGGTAAGGGAGACAATTTTAAGCATTTTTGCCTACAAACATGGGGTCACAACTCCTTAGTTACTGAGCTATAGAAAGTAGAAATTTTATTTGATTGCCTTTGCAGTTACCGTGAAAACGGTGTTTATATAATTTCCAGTCTTGTCGACATTTTATTTAATGTTCTCAATTATTAAGGACATTAAATAATCAAGGATGGATGAAAAAGAAATGTGATCTTTAATGCCTGAAGCAATTAAAGTGTGTGTACCGTAAGTTGGCGCACGGGCCTGCGAAGGGGCCCGCGAAGTAAAGCGGGCATTTCGAAATGGTCGAAAGTTATTTTTTAGCCGTTATTCTGTATGTTTTGTTTAATTTTCGATCATTTCGTTATTTATGATCGGAGCACTTCGTGTTTTATATCATTCTTCTTAGCTTTTTTAGTACTTTACAAATATGCTATTTAGATTGAGATATTATGAGAAAGTATAAGACGTTAATTATTCAATTACAGGTGCTAGTTGCCTTCGTCGAGGGGACGGGCGAACGGACCCGCCAGCTACCTGTGTCTGTCGGTCCCATACAGTTTTTTTCGGTCCTTTCCTCCCCTCCTTTGCTCGAGGCTCAGGTACTTCGCGGGTCCGTGCGGAAAGTTACGGTATACACACTATAATCTTCGATTTCAAATAAATTGTGTGATTGAGGTTGTACGAAAATGTGCGGTTGTGATTGTGAAAATGGGTGAGAAATTCGCAATCGTATTGTTGATACTTGCTCAAAGCTCTTGTTAAATGAAGGTCAAAGATTCGCAGTTGGCGCGAAAGGCAAATAGAGATGGTGATTTAATACTTGTTTGGTCCAATTTGACCATGTTCTCTTGTGATAAATTGTTTTACAATCGCAAAACCAGCGTACTGATTGTCATTACCTTCACCATTGATGTGTGAAAAAAAATTAAATGTTATTAGAAAGGCACCGTAAATGAATCAGATATTACTCTTAAAAAACATAATAGCTGAAAATTATTGATGAATTTTCGTGATTTGTGGGGGTAAATCAATTCTCTTTGTTGAGCCTCAAACCAAGGATCATTGCATTGGCATTTTAGGAAGTTAAGTCTAAAAATAATCGTCTAGCAATACGAGGGAGCATTGTCCATACGGAGGCTGATTTTAAGAGTAAAAAGTGAAATGATCAAAAAGTGAAAATCAATTCAATGAAAAAAGGACAATTTGGACCCGCAAACGACTAAAGTACCATCTCTTTTTGCAATCCATACCATGCAAAAAATTCAGCATTCCAATCACGTAGTAACCGTTCGTACCCTCTCCTTTTTTTAGCGAAAATCCTTACCAACCCCAATCAAGAGGTAGAAATAAAATTGCACTTCATTATGGTTTCATCAATTCGTTATTTTCTTGAGTCCCGTCTTTCATCTCAATGTGGCGTATTTATGGCTGATTATAATTCCTTAAATGGAAAAGTGCCATGTCGTTAACGTGATGTAATGACTGGAAAATTAAGCAAGTAAATTACGCCTTACATTCTATTTCGGTGTCGTGATTGCGTCCGTGGTCTAGTATCTGGTGCTCAAGCCCCTAGGGCCAATTCCATGCTTCGCGTTTGGCCTCAACAATGTTTCCAACGTTGTTACCTTAATCCAATCTCGTTGAACTAATTTTTTCAGTAAAGCTATTAGAACCGAAAAAGCTCCAAGGTTATTAATTACGATGCAAATTTAGAGTCGAAATGACAGTTAACGGAGTAATTGACAAAAATTAAACGGTCGCCATACTACGGAAAAGATAAAATATGAAGTTCCCCTTCGCCATCTCAATATTTGTAAGGTACTGAAAATACTTTGGCTAAGAAATGGAGCTAAAACCTAGGACGAAACTCATGTAAGGATGCAAATTAAGGTCTGCAGCAATCTTTAATATGACACTATTCCAGCGATATTTTATCTAAAGTTGTTTAAAATTGTTTTCAAAAATATTGGGATCATAAAATATTACAATGTGATTGTTTATCATCATTTCTCCACTAGGTAAAAACATGACTTCTCGATGCAGAAAATCTATGTATGCTTTTTTTCAACACCAACTATTTCATATTTCAATCATAAAATTTGGTTGTGTAGTACAGGCCTCCAAATTAATCATTCACACGGACATCAACTATTTGCAGTAATTGGAAAAAAGTCGAAAATATGACGATTATCAAAGTTTGATTGAAATCGGTGACCCTAGGGAAAAGAACCTGGTCGAATTTGGTTGGATTGTTCCATATATTTGTATACAAACATATATTTTAAATAAAAACATGTATTTGCTGTCTATCTTCCTATTTGTATTGATAATATTATATTTTTTTTAATACCAATTATTCTCAATCAACCAGTCTGATGGCTGTCTAGTTAGTGATAATCGAGTGGGGTTATGGTTTTATAAGTGGTTAACCATTTAATTCTGAAGGAACAAATGTTTTTCAATTAATGAAAATAAATATTCCTTTTGTATATCGTTACTTTTATAAGGGCGAAGTTTCTATCGTGTTGGGTCTGTCGTGTTGAGTCTGACTTGACGTATATAAATGCGCAGGGATTTCTGAGTATGCCGTATCTACATCAATCCGAATCGTACTCAACTGTGGCTACATGCGGAAGCTCTTTGTCCCATTGAAAATATGACAGTGACATACTCTGCCTGCTTCAGTAAATTCAGTAAAATAACTCGGAAATGTAGTGCTTTCATTAGTTTTACACGTCACGACCTCGCCAATTTCAAGCGATGCAATTTGTGCAATAGTTTTTGACATGTCGCAGATGTGATATCATCGAAACAGCTTAGTCTAAATGCGTAAATGTGAGGAGTACCTTGAATAAGTCATCGGAATGACACTTTCAATGTGTGAATGAATTCAGTCTTGTTCCTCTAAGGTTCTGTTAACTGATTTTAAAATAATCATAGTGGGTGTTGGCCGATAAATTGAGAGACGGCTCTCAAAGCTAACTGATTTCGACTTATGTCCTTGCTGTGCGTGTTTTTTGGTGAGCCGTTTATGTCACATATGAATTTAGTATTGTTCCTATAAGGTCCTGTGAACTGATTTTAAGATAATCATAGTGAGTTTTAGCCGATAATTTGAGAGACGGCTCTCAACGCTAACTGATTTCGACTTATGTTCTTCCTGTGAATGTTTATGGCAAGCTGTTTATGTGACATTCTCCAAGCCCAAAGCCGCCATGTGCACTCATATCGTCAACTTTTTAAACCAGGAAACCCTCTACACAAAATCATAGAGATATCCACTTACATTTCTTACCAGACGTGGAAAGGACCTTGAGATCTGTGACACTCATACTGCTTGCATGAGTTGTCATAGTTCATGTACTTAAATTCCTTCATACTTACCCTCCCCACTTTTTTCAATACTTTTCTGTATATTTTTTCTTAAATTTTCGGTACATACCGAGCGTAGATGAGAAAATAGCGAAATATACCCCATCAGGTCTACAACTCAATTAGTGTGAGGATCTTTTTTGCCTTGTAATTTCTTAAATGATTTTTTAAACATACCAATCTCTGGGTAGATGGTACTGCAGGTTGATAATGCCTTAAAAAACGGAATTTTTCTCCTTTTAGGTTGTCTGAATGACTTATTCTAGCATTTCTTGGCATTTTTCCGCGAATTGTCTGTATCTGAAGAAATCACATGATAAAATAGTAAAATATTCTTCGCAAGGTTTACATTTCAATTAATGTGAAGATTTTTTTTAACTTCGTAATTATAAAGATGAATTATTAACGTATGATCATGAATTCATGTTAATTTAAGATGAGGTGGACCTAAAATACGGCTTTTTCACCTTTTGAGTTATTTAACGAATGAATTGTTACTGTAAGCGAGTGACTGTACCAGCTAATAAAGGACAATATATATTTTTTAATATTTTAATGGTTTATGTTAAAGATGTTTCCTTGAGACAATTTTGCAGAAGTTTCTCTGGCTTTTCTTATCAAAATTACTGCGGCTTCCAAATTTCGATCATAAAGTTTGGTTGTGTAGTACAGGCCTCCAAATTAATCATTCACACGGATATCAATTTATGGTTTCGGTAATTCTTAGATAAAAATCAGAGCGATATCTTAATTGAATATATGGGACGACCTCCACATAAGAAGAGTGGTTTATTAGCGTTTTTTATTCTCCGATTACCACGGCTTCAGTTACAAAAGAGACATTTGAGAAAATAGCTAAATATTCTCCGTATGGTCTACAATTAAATTGCTGTGAAGATATGTTTACCGTCGTAATTATTTATATGGATTTTTGACGTACCGATCTATGAATATATGGTATTCAAAATAGCAATGCCTCTAACTACGGCATTTTTTACCTTTTGGGTTGTTTAGCGAAGGAATTAGGGTCACACAATATTACTGTGTGTGAGTGACTGTCCCTATCAGTCATGCACAGGATTTTTTTCTAATTTATTTTGTGTGGGTTCCCTGTTATTAAATTATTCCAGTTCCATGTGCGTTAGAGGTGTTTTCTACAGACAATTTAGCCAAAGTTTCTCTTTTTTTCTTCCACAAGCTCAATGTGGCTTCCATATTTCAATGGCATAAGTTGGTTGTGTAGTTTAAGTCTTCCTATAAATTCATAATCCAGTTGATGGTGTACGTAATTCTTAGAAAAAGAGTAGGGCGAAGTAGGAGAGTATATGGAGATGGTACAACCTAGGCATAATAGATGTGGTTTGTTTGCGTTTTTTATTCTTCCATTATCGCGGCCTCAGTGGGATAAGAGACATTTCTCTAAAAAGTGCATGACTTTGCGCCGCATGAAATAATAATGAATGTTGTAGCCGCACTCTACCACCTTTGCACTTAGGATGAGAGATGACAGCTCTAGCGTAATTCTGTGTCTCTGGCACCGACATCAATTCTACGTCACGAAGCCGAGTCTGCTCGGTTTAAGTCATGGATGTTCCGAAATTAACCGTGTCCTGTTTTTATTGAAATGAAAAGTATTTGCAGTTGTTCACTATTCTTTAACCTTCCGTCAGTTGCAATGAATTTTATAGGAAAATTAATTCTTTTATTCCTCCGTTTCCTTAATTATTTTATTTAATCAGAGCCACCATCTGAAAAAAGACAAAGTCATACACTTTTCAGGGAAATGCGTATTTGCCCTCTGAATATATTTTAGGGATTGGGGATTATCATTCATATCGATGCCTAAGTTCTAACAACACGTATCTCAAATTCGGCCGTTTTTGAGACAGGTACCTTAAACAAAGCGCAATAAAATTAAAAAAAGAATATACAAGCAAAAACAACTCTTTGTTGGCAAATGAATGCTTCTTTTTCAATTTTATGAACTTTTGGTTTTTAATTTCAGTGTGCAAGTAACAAATATTAATCGTTTTTTTGCTTTCCTGAAAATATGATATTTTTGAGATACATGTTGTTAGAAATTAGCCATCGACATGCCGTTTACGACGAAAAAAGGATGGACTGAGACCTTTTTCAGATGAGTTGATGACGTCGCAAACTCCCGCCAAGCGTATCTCCGCTTTTCAGCTACCCTTCGGTCTTGTGCGTGAGCCTCGCTATTCATTACACTCTCGCTCACCCGCTCGGTAGCGATTTCTTTCCTCAGTGAAGGTGAAGTCATTTCTTCGCCGGATCCCATGTGCTACCCACGTATTGAAGGTAAAGCTTGTATTATGCGACTCTCACCACTTTTTCTTCTTAAAATCTTTCCCCTGCACGCCGGATGAATGCTAGAGGGGCTTTCTTAAGACAATTTTTCATAATTTTCTGTGGTTTTCCTTAATAAGCTTTTTAATTATATTATTTGGTCGTGTAGTTCAGGCTCGTTCTAATTAACTAATAACTGCATGACGTCCGAAAAATAGGGCGCGCGTATTTTAATTTTTTCCTGGAGCTCCAGTTGGTATGCACTACGTTGTGATACTATAGCAAGTTCAAATGGATGTCTGTTTTCACCGCTTTCTTATATCTTAGTTTCTTTCCGTGAATTTATCGTGTTAAGAAGCATTTATTTGAGACAATGCATTGAAAGAATTTTCAGTCACCCGTACGAGGTAAATAAATCATTTTTCATTGGAGTATTTGCAAAATATGTTGATAATTTCTCTCAAATTTTTGTTCTATATATGTTGAAAATTTTCTTTGTTCTTTTTTCTAAATTTTTTCCAGACTATTTTATATGTCACTAAAAACTGAACGTCCGATCTATGCCTGTCATTCACAAGGGGTCAGGCCACGTAGCGAATCTGATAATGGCTGCTTTTATGCCTGCACTATAATCCTTTATTTTAGTAATGTATATTTTAATTATAAAATAATATATATTTTACTAAGCGGTGGAATTTTTGAATACTTTATGCTCTAATGGGGTGATTCATAATTCAATTTATGGTGTCCGCAATTCTTAAAGAAAAAATAGGGCTATGTTCTTATGCCACAAAGTTTCTTGTTCGTATTCCCCGCAATGGGATCCACAAAATAATCATGGGAAGAGTTGGTTGTCCAGTTCAATATATATGTATGGCCGTGAATTTATTCAGATTTTGTCTTAGTAGCAGCTCTTGTCTCCACGCATGAACGTTTTTTGGATCCAATGAGAGGATTTTTTGATTCATATTCTTTACTGCTGTAACAAAAATATCATTTTAAACGTTTAAATACCATGTTAAAGGATAACTTATTTGAATGGGTGTAAGTGGGTATTGGGTAAAGTGCTAAGAAAAGTTTTAGTTTATGGCGTTACTCTATTTGTAACTAAGGCAAATAATTTTAAGAAACGCTGAAGAACACTCTGTTTTACTTCAAGTTACTTTTAATTGGTATAACCCACGTTGTGTACAAATGAAAATTTTATAAAACAGAATAAATTCCAACATTATTTTTAAAAATTTCCATGCAGTAACACCTGATATGCCATAAAATATTTTTAATGTGTAATATATTTGAAGAAATAATTGGCAGCAAATCGGTAAAAATCATTTTCAATCCACAACATTGTATAATATGACAAGGGTCATCTGTTATTTGGGGAGAAGAGGTATCATGAGCGTTAAATACATCCGTAAACTTCCGCCTATTATGCCAGAACATTAAAATACTTATATTTGAAAAGTTAACCTGCGAAGAAAAGAATTCATTGAGATTAAAATTTATTTACAACCAAATTTATTTTTGTATATAATGGCAATGAATGTTTACATTCAGCGTCAAAAACTTACGCTTATCATCAGTGGCGTAGACTGGTCCGGGGTATCCGGACCCCCACCCCCAAATATAAAAATACAATAATTTTCCTTCACAAAAGAAAACAAAATATCGAAAAAACCATGAATTTACAGAATATTTCTTTAACAAATTAAGTTTTTTCGAATACGAAAAGTGTTGAAATTAGTTAAAAACCCATTTCTTAGTATCCTGTTTTTAAAATATTTTCCCCCATGGTTTTGGAACCCCCCCGAACGAAATTCCTGGCTAGACGACTGCCTATTATGTTAGAACATTGAGATATATATTGATTTGATACATTGAGATATATATTTGGAGAATTAATCTTGGAAGAATAAAATTCATGGTGGGGAGAAGTTTTTTTCACTCAATGGCATTTTGTGGAATGACGAGGGCATTCTGCTCACCAAGGGACGAAAAATGTTCCTTCGTCTCCAGGATATCGCTGGGCCCTGGTTGGCAGCCTGGATAGGTGGGTGCCACCCGGAGCCTCATTTGAGGCAGTTTGCATTCGCATCGCTGCCAAATCTCATCTGGGGAAGAGCCGATCCATGCCACTGGCTCTCTCTCACTTATCGGATCGAGTCTTCTTCTTCTCCTCGGCAATGGCCTTCCCTTTGCCACGTGAAGGGTTCATCTTTAGAATCACCTAGGCGATTCACCCAAGGCATTACTATTTCCTCTTGATGGATGTCAGACAGCTTCTCAGGGAACCTATATTACCTGTGCGTAATGACATGAATAATGATGAAGAGATGGAAGTCGTGGAGTCGGTAAATTTCGGAAATGTAGAGAATTGGGAGAGAGTAATAATGGTGAAAGTGACTAATACTCAGCAGTTAACTTTCTGTGAAAAAAAAATGTAATCATGTGTTTTCGAGTATACTTTTAACATCATAAGTTTAAAGATTAAATTAAGGAAAAGCGCTTTACTATATAATTTTTGATGATTTTCTGCATATTTTCCTAAGTGTTGTGTAACATGAAAATTAATTTGTGATAATTTCATTTCCTGTTTTACATAAATAACACCTTGATAAAACCTATGATAGTGTTATTTTATGTTTATGTCTATAATTTGTCAATTCTGAATGTTTACACGACAAAAGCTCGAAGTTTTTTGGGAGAAAATATTTTGTCCCGCTAGATTCGCAATTGGAACCGCTCTGCACCTGAGGAGAAAAATGTGTTAAAGTGGAAACTGAGAGTAACATTATTAGTAACGATAGAACTTTGTAACTTAGGAAACAACGTAGCACTTTATAATTAATTAAGGAAACAACGTAACACTTTGGACAAAGGAAACAACCCAACACTAGGTAACTAAGACAACCATAAAATGAAGGCTTAATATTCAGGTTTCCATAACATGGTGCCCTCACACCACGTTGAAGCTTATAGTTTCGATTTTCGAACATTCTCAAGGTGGCCACATTTCTGAAAAACCTGTAGAGACAGAGAATTTGATTTTGTCGGGAAAGTCAATGAAAATGACAAAAAAATCTGGAAAATATCATATTCGCAGCAAAATTCATGTGATGCTTTTTCTTCGCTTACTCAGAAGCGAGTGTTAAATATATGAACCTTCCAATACCAACTTGTCCTTACTGCCTTCCTATTACCCAGTGAATGGTTCATCTTTTCAATACCTAACCTCTCCCTTTTCAAGTATTCGTAACCAGAGGAAAAAAATATGTTCAGTGGAAAGTGAAAGTAGCATTGATGAAACATGATTTTATCAGGGATGGCAAGTGAAACAAGACGAAAATGTTTCGTCCCGGCAGGAAACGAAAATACCTGGGTTTAGTTTTGTTCCCGCGGGAAATTAAAATCAGCAAGGAGTTTACTTTCGGGACGAAAATTCACTCCCGGGAACATAACTAAATTAATCGAAACTCCTCTGTTCTTAGTTAAGTTTCGATCCCAGAAGTTTAGTGGAGGGGGATAATAGGGTATAGTTTCGACCCATAATATTTGACATACGTTTAGAGAGGTTAAAACATTGAGCTTTAAATTCGAATGGCCAGTTTCTGTTCACCATTCTCCTGTGTGTGGTAAAAAATATGAGAGCCCATGCATCTAGCGGCGGTAGGCCGAACCTCTACTTCATTCAACCACACTTCGTACTATGTGTGTGGGTCGAAACTAAACTATTCGAAGGCGAAGCACGTGGTCCGTCCGGTGCGAAACATTACCTGTGTTTCGTTTCGTCCCTGAGTTTTGGTTTCGTTTCGACCCGAAGTAGTCTTTACTCCGATTTCGTGTCGATCCTGAGTTTAGCTCCCCGGGTTTGATTCTTTTTCGTTTCGTTTCTACATTTCGCTCCCGGGAACGAAACTATTGAAATTTTACTGGTTTTGACTATCATTTACTTTCCATTGCCTTCCCTGGATTTGATGCTTTGCTGTCGAATGATGTGGGTAAACTCTTCTTGGGATTCCCACCGGGTTAAATTATTCATATTAGCCAACGTTTCGAGCTCCGACTCGGAGCTCATCTTCAGGGCTGCTAAATGTCGTTTTATTTTAAATGGTTGCTAAGTCTCATTGTAAGAAAAATTAGTTCATAAAACTATTTAAAAAAAAATTATGATGCCAGTTACTTCATCGCAGCTAGGTAGGTGTATTTTTTAAATAATCTATTTCCCATATGCGACCTTTTCTAAAATTATATTCTTCAAAAGGAATAACGAGGAAATTTGGTCAAGTGCATCATGATTGCTCTTTGACGCAAGATGCTGTTAGTTCCGGATTTTCGACTTAGCGAACTTTCCCCCACTTCTGATATTTTATGCAGAACGGGTTTCCAGGTATTGCCGATGGAGTACCCAAAATCTCGATTGATGTTTTTTTTTCAAGAGTGTTCTTAGAGTAACATTATTAGGATGGTCGCACTTCGTAACACTTGCTAACTAAGGTAACTACCCTGGCCCTTCCACCGCGTTCATACTTCTAGTTTAGATTTTCGAACATTATTAGAGTGGCCACAATTCTGGTAAACCTTGGAAGTTAGGAAACTTAATTTTGTCGGGATAGTCAATGAAAATGAAAAAAAATCTGGAAAAAAGTCATATTTGTATTAGCATTCAGGTGATACTTTTTTTCGCTTACTTAGAAGTGAATGCACAAAGGGTTGGAAAAAAAGGACTTGGATGTTCCACAACATAAAATATATAAATATATATTTGCGACCGGTTTCGATAAGGCGTATCAGGCTAGATGATGATACGCTGTATGGCAACCGGTTGCAAATATATATTTTATTTTGTCGAACAGCATAGTTTTTTTTCTTACCCTTTGTGCATCATGAAGGAGTTTCACCATCTTACGCCACCCACCATCGCATTTGTTTCAGAAGTGTATGTTTAATAAGTGAATATTCCATTCCTAAATTTTCCTCTCTGGAAAATAGCCTTTCCTTTGCCTCCCAAGTGAAAGGTTCACCTTTAGAACCCTCTCTACCTTTTCAAGCATCTGTAACCTTGAGGAGCGAAGTATCTGTTTAAGTGGAAAGTGAGAGTAACACACGAGGGTCGTTCAATAAGTCCTTAGAATTTCCAAGAAATTTCCCTCTTAGTATCAAATATTAGTGCAAACCAGAAAGTAGCACTTGTTACTAGTCAGTTTTTAAAGTTTCAGCTGTATCCATCCCATACTTTGATAGTTGTTACTAATTGTAGTGAACAACTTCCATTTGTTTAGAAAAATGGACTAAAGGGAGTTTCGTGCAATGATCAAACACTTTTTTTTTTGAAAGAGTTAACACAGATGGAAATCAAAGCTGAGTTGCGTAAATTTCATCTGCTTTTGTGTTTGCAACTATTCACAATTGGGTACAAGAATTTTGACCCATTATTACATGAAAACCTATTATTACATAAGAAATGAGCATCGTACTGGACGTCTTTTCCCGAAATGATTGGCAAATTCCGCGATAAGGTTTGAAGTGCCAGACGAATCAGAGTGCGCTATAAAGGTCAAGCCACGAGCATGCCGTAATGAGATATTACTTTAATTTGGCAAGAAAAAATGGATGTGCAAAAAATCTTGGCGTTTGCTCGGAGTGAAGAATAAACGCAATCGCGTGGTCAACTCAGAGCCTGTTTTGGCGGTTTTCCTTTGCAATACTGAGGATTTTTCGCGTCGATACATAACTTTTGATAAAATATGGATTCATCACTACACGTAAGAGACAAAATAACAGGTAAAACTATGGAATTTGAAGATGAACGTTCTCCAAAGCAGTCGACGAAGGTGAAATGGGCCGGTCTCGTCATGGCAACGGTATATTGGGATGTATGCGGAATCTTCTTCATCAATTACTTGGAAAAGGGAAAAATAATAACAGGAGAGTGTTATGCATCGTTATTGGACTAGTTGTTGCGAGAAATCAAGAATGGTGGCCTTATTTGAAACAGTAACTGGTTTTCCTTCAAAAAGATAATACACGGTTGCACGCCAATTCAGTTGCAATAGCAAAACTAAAATAGAAAAGTTGCTATAGCAAAGTTTAAGTTTCGGATATGAAATTGCTCATCGTATTCACCATATTTAGCCTCCAGTGGCTCTTTCTTCTTTCAAAACTTAAATAAATGGCTTGAAGGTCAAAAATTATCGTCTAAGGAGTTGGTCATCACCCAAAGTAATGCATATTTTGAGGATATCCCGGAATTCTACGTTTTGGACAGCTTAAGATGCTTGGATAAAGGCTTACAATTTTTAAGTGCTGAAAGGAGACTATACTGAAAAAAATTAAAGAATGACCCTATATAATCGAGCTTAAAAATCAAATTGCCAGTTTGTTTTCACCGCTCTCCTGTTAGTGGTAAAAATATGAGTGTCCCATTGAAATTTTACTGGTTTTGCCTTCGTTTAGTTTCCATCCTAGCTTCCATCCTTGCTTTTAATAATTGGAATAAAAGGAATCCAAAAAAGTTTACTTTTTAATCTACTTAAATAATATCATAATTTCTATCATTCACGTATTATTACGTTTCTTACTCAGTAATATAGTTACTAAACCTCATGCTGCATTTTTTAAATTAATAGTTTCCTTTAGCCACTCTTGAAAACCACTGTATTTGTGCTTTTAACTCCTGCCACCAGCATTTTGGGCACTGATGCGGTTGCTCCTAAAATTCTAGACAGCGAGGATGCTCATAAAGAAAAAGTCGTTAGCGGAAAGCGAGAGTGGAGCCATCTTGCCGCGTGAGTTAAGGTAGAGCGTGTAGGGTGACAGTCATTTCGATGCGGGCGCCGGGGCAATTAATTTAAGCGCATGTGATGCTACTTTGTTACGGCTGTTGTTATGCTGGCGGAAGAATGAGGCCGCAACATAATAATGAAATAGAGCTATCGCTCCCCGACTATTGCCTTTTTTCTGCGTATTTTAACTGAAAAAAAGAAAGCTAGATTCTCTCCCTAGAAATATTTTAATTGGATAGAAAGGAAAGTTATCTCTCTCTTTCTCTCTCTCTCTCTCCCTCTCTCTCACTCTCTCACTTCCTCTCTCTCTCTCTCGGATTACGTATATTACGAATGCAATTTTTCGTCTAAATTGGTTTTCTAGGCAAAGGACTATCCGAATTAATTTCACCGGGCAAGTGTGGAAGGTAATATTTAAATTTTCACGTGAAATACAAATTCACTATGCATATACAAGGGAGGAAAATTGCCAATGTTAGTTCCTTATTGTTATTCTGGGAGTTGGCCAGCGACAGGAAGTATTACAAAGTGGAGTCCATTAGCGTCGGATGCGTAATACGATACGCCCTGAATACATATATTAGTTTAAACTAAGGAATATTAGGGAAGTTTATCTGGCAGTGTAAACCTTCGTTCGCTTTAAAACCACCAAAATTCCATGTTGGGAAGTGATACTTCAGCAGGTAGAAAGTGTTTATAGTTCCTCGTATGCCGTTACAAAGCAAATTGACTTCATTTTAAGGTCAGCGGGAACGAGTTTTCCTTGTAAGTGGAATATTTCAGCTTGGAGGAAAAGTAATGAGGAATCGCGGAATAAAGTATATTTGAACAGCCTTCTACGGAATGATGGAACGGATATCATGGCCATTTTTGTATGTTGCTTAATTTTTCTGTGGAACATGACTGCAGAACTCGATTTCGCAGTGTGGAAGCTGTTAGTCCCAACTTTAGTGGATGTAGACGAAGCATTGTTAATCCAGTTATTCTGGCTGCAATAATATTCCTGAAATATTGATAATGATGATATTACTAACTACAATATAAATAATAATAATTACAGTATAAATGTATTTATTAGAAGCGAATTTAGAACTAGAAAGCGCTTTCATTGATTTACTTGTTTGATAATAACATCTTCCTGGACGGGCCTTAATCAACCCAGGTGAAAATGAGTGGCATATCCACCCAGGAATTCGAACCCGCGATCTCTAGGTTGGTAGACAGGGTTGTTACATCGCCGCCACTGAGGCAGGCAAAACGTTTCCATGCCGGGAATCGAACCTGGGCCTTCTGGGTGAAAGCCAAATATCCTTGCCCAAAGAGACTGCATAGAGGAGGCCCGACTTGAGGATCTTCTTCATTGATATTCGTGTCCTAGTCACTAGACCACATGGGAAGTTATAAGATAATGATATGAGTTGGCTAAAAAAATTACCTTTCTTAAGACATATTTTCCTCAGTCAGTTAGAAAAATTGTGGATCCACGCAAAAAAGGTGAGAAAGAACACTGAAATTTAAGCATTTGTATAAAATCTTGCCGAAGTTTCACAGAGTCGTATTATGTATCGTTTTACTCATTTTTTATTCAACCACAACAATGAATCATTAAAAGTTGTTTAAACGTAAATTTTAGCTCATACGGTTGAGAGAGTGAAAAAGAACACGCGAAAATTTATGAAAACGACGAAACTTATCCTATTCTTATTCTTATTCACCGCGGGAAGGGCAAAATATACAATTGATACATTTAATTATGTTTTTTATAGAGAGAACAATATATTCGCATTATGAGCTTTTTAAAATTAAATTTTACCCA
This sequence comes from Ischnura elegans, assembly GCF_921293095.1. Taxonomy (NCBI): domain Eukaryota; kingdom Metazoa; phylum Arthropoda; class Insecta; order Odonata; family Coenagrionidae; genus Ischnura; species Ischnura elegans. The sequence goes on from NC_060257.1 coordinate 80,050,061, forward strand.
TTCTTTGTTTTTTTTTAATGGCCGAAAGAAAGATTTCAATTTTCGAGGTCCAGAAAAATATGTGAATATCTAAATTACGCATGCTTTATGATATAAATATTTCAAAACTTTTCTTGCAAGGAAATGTTTATATTGTTCCTCTTACTTAAAATAAACCACAAAAACGAAAATTTCCCCGTGTTAATGCACCCTAACAAAATGACGATTTTCGTAAAAACTATTATGTATTTTAGAAAATATTGTGTATTTATACCACCTTATTAACTGGCTAATTATAAAGATTACTGCACGCAAAAACCTTAGTTATAATTCAATATTATATTAAAATGGAATTATTTACAGAGTATGAGCTAATTTTCTTTAAAATTACTTAACAATCAAAATAAAAGGCTAAAAGTAAGACTGTTGGGTGCACTGACTTACGTTGAAGGTTCGCGATTTTCAAACTTCTTGAGTTACTGCTGTTTGGACTATAACGTTATAATTAAATTATTGTGAAAAAAGTATTCGAGTGAAATTTCACTCCTATATTTTCACGAAAGCATTTTTAATGTCTTATAGATACTCTTTACAATTAATATTATGACGGACCACTATGCGACACAAAGCTCGACATGTATGAGGGTAACTAATGTCTGTTATCTAAACGTTGTTTTTACAGGAGGGACTTCGAGAAATTCGGTAATGTATTTATTTCAAAAGCCCGCATGCAGCAATTATTGCCAATTTACAGTGGCGCTATGACAAGATAATAAATAATATATAAAAAGAAACAAAATACGTATAATGTTACGGGAATCAGATCAACCTGAAATATGCCGAGAATAACGTACATAAAATATAACGAGAATCAAAACCTCGAAATTAAGGAACACAAGTATATCAAGCTAAGGAAAATTGTACCAGTGGTAAGAAATGAGAAGTGTTGCAATTGATGTCCAGATGGGAAGATAGAGCCAGATTAGTAAGGACTTTCGGGTATAGGGAAAAGGGATCAATACTCGGAGGAAGGGAATTAAGAAGTGAGGGAAGGCGGAAAAAAGTGAGCGTTGAATGAGTGATAATCTGGGACCTGGGCATTATATGGAGCAGTGAGTGGGTGCGCGTAGGGCGGGAGGGCACTCGAAAATTAGGAAAAGAAAGGAGATCAGGACAGTCTGTGATTGAGTTGAGGATATTGTAGATAAAATTTAAGGTCACTTTTAAGGCGTAGAAAAGGAATATTGTGAATGGAGAGAGAATAGATCTTCATGAAGTAATCTTCATGATTGACATTATTAGAAATCGCCTAGCCTTTTGTCCGGTCACGTATATCTGTATCTGTCTCAGACCTCTGCGCAGAGCTAGGGTCACCACTATTTATCGACACGATCTACTTTCCATCGCTCTTTCTCCTTCAAGTTCAAATGCGATACGTGCTACGCATGCGCACTGTCGCACATGCGCACATCGACACCTTAACATTCTAACTCATTTTTGCACACCGTAGACATATGGCTACATCCTACCATTCTTAGCATATGGGGATCTTTAAGCGAACTCACGCTGATTTTTGCTGTCGAATTGTTACAATGATGAAATCGAAACTTTAAGTACGTACGTGGTAGAAGGGCTCCATGTTAATAATGAAAGACACTTTGTTTCTTTCACAAGTTTATAAAAAAATATATTTTATGACCGGGGTCGGCTAGTACACCATTTGATGATAAAGAGGTACTTGATAATGTTGTAATAGCCGAAACCGGTCATAAAATATATATATATTTTTAAATTTGAGGAAGAAAAAAAATTTCTTTCAATATTAATATGATAAAAGGTGTTGCTGAAGCTTGCAATAGTTCAATCCACTTTCTAGTTTATTTTTGAAGCTGGTCGAAGTAATCCCACCGACGCGACGGACAGAGACGCATGTGAAACTGGAATCCAATAGGGACGCTTAACATCTGTGAAATACGCAAGTATCATTAAAGTGAGCAGGAAATGACATAGTATTGATTATTTTAACTTTCCTTCATCGTAAAATGTGCTTGCTCTGAAGATTCATCCTTTTTTATGAAGCCCACTGGTGGAAATTGAACAACATTAGATTCTGACCTCGTTACCACTCTATGTTGCTATATGACTACGGGTCAGTATGAAAAATAAAATAAGATGTATCGCCAAACCATTTCACTGAATTACTATAGACAACCATACGAGCAGCGTACCAAAATATCTTCATAGCCGCAAGCAGAATTTTTCTTGGAGGAAATGCGTTAATCAGTTTCCTCCTTATCATGCTCGTACGCACTGTTTCTTCCGGCCAATTTCATGCTTCATACAGTTTTATAATGGGTATTGCTGAGTTTATGCGATTTAGACCGCATTTTTTAGAATCTACGGCAGGAAAATCCTTCTCCATTGTTTACCGTGACGTCGAGATCCCTCAATGTACATATAAAACTTCCTTGAACTCGTTCAATTTGACCCTGCCCTCTTCATTCGTCTTATCTCTCAAAATTTTTATATAGCAATCCCTTTCTTTTTATCAGCAACAGCAAAGAAACCTCTTTTTAAACAAGCAATAAACAATCTGAAACATTAATCAAGGAAAAGATGCATTAACATATAAGTTAATAAAATCAAATCCGAAATAAAAAACAAAATAAATAAGTAAACTGACTTAAAATAAATATAAATGAAGTTTAACTAGTAGGCACGATGTTACACATACTTTCCTTCGTCGGCAATTTCTGTTTTTTTCACTCTATGTCTGCGGGAAAGACGAAATTTTTACATTATAATTGCCTTCAATTTTTTGGAGCAGGTCAGCAAGAGAAAGTAATCCAAACAGAAGACCATTAGCGTCGTATGTGTAATATGACACGCGCTGAATAAGTGTATGCAAAGAAACATTTTGGTTGTGTATCTAGCTGTGCACACCCTCTTGTCCTCCAAGCCAAAAAATAACAACGGTAGTTAAAAGCGCCTTATCAGGTAAAAAGTGCTTACATCTCTCGGTATGCCTTTGCAAAAAATTCGGATTTGATTTCAAGTCAATGAGATTGATTTTCCTTATTAATTACCTTTTCTTCATAGCAGAGCTTTTGATCTTGGATATTTTTAGCTGTGTTAGCATTGTCTCCACAAAGATTCGTCAAAAAGTTTGGGTGTTTACTAGCCAGAATTATTAAATCATACGAGTTTTGTTAAAAAATACGTAGACTGCATTAACTGTGCCGACCCATTTGATTGTTGATAAATGCACTTGTTTTTTACTTAACCGTGAAAATCATTTGATCACAAGGCAGTTCGTTGTCCTGAATATGGAAAAATGTATTTGCCACAACGTGAGACGGGTAGTATCAATTTTTCATAGCATTTTTATTGATAGGAAATTTCACGATCGGTTATTGTATAGAAGGTGATAAAGTTTTCTTCAAATTCCGCAGCTGTTACTCTCCCCAATAGTACTAAATTGTTTCGGGAAATCATTATTATAGAATGCAATAAAAATCAATCTAGAAAAAAAATGTTTGTTCCATCGAGTTTTTATTGGTTAAAAATTCCACGAATGGCCTTAGAGAAAAAAAGGTGAAAAAGTTTTCTCCAAATTTCGCTACCGGTACTTTCCCGACGGTTTGGTGAGAGATTGACATGTTGTCTCTTCATTTCCTGCAGTCCCATTTGTCGTTTTGCGATCGACTTGCCCCTGTAAGTAGGTATCGCTTTAAGGTACTCAACTCTGTTTCTGCGTATGCGAAAAAGGGTCATCTAAGCCGTTTCCTGAACGTCACGCGGGAGCGAGCAAGTAACTGAGTGGTTGCATTTTCATTTTTTTTCTGCATTTTCTTTTTCGTTTTAGTGCTGTGTGCCCTATCAGAGTGAACATCAGCACATACTCTTGCCACTTTATGTCGTTCCGAGCCAACTTTTATCGCGGGCCGCACTTTCTTCCCTAGCACCGGCGTCGCGCGTAGATAAAGATGCCTCTCCCTTCTTAAAGGTGCTTCCAAAGCAACGACGACGCTTTGGAATACGAAACACTTGATGCTCCAACTTTTAGTCTTTGTTGTTCTAAACTACCTTCATGCACAGCATATTAATGCAGCTAAAAGTTTGGGCACAAACTATTTATATTTTATCCAACAATTAATGTTGAAATCACCTTTTTTCGTGGGCAATTATGGTAACATTTTAATTTAGTCAAACTATATATTTTATCCTAGAATTAATGACGAAATTACCATTTATTTTTTTGTGGGCAAATATGGTAACATTTTAATTTGGCCGACTTGTTTTTACTTTAATGACTCTAGTAAAATGCCAAATAAAATCCGATGATGTAGGCGTGATTGAGTGAAATGTTTCGAAACAATAGATTCGTAATAAATTATATATTCGTGAAAAATTTTCAAGTATTTTTTTCAATCCTAAAATGCCTAACTTAAAAAATGGCGTGAATATTATTTTTATGTTATGGCTAACCTTGAGGTTTTTCCAAATAAATTTCGCAAATTTTCTACAATACGTAAAATGCATCTGAATGAACAGAATACAAAATAACTAATACTTAAACTTTTAGCGTTTGTTGTTCAAAAATTACCTTTATGCGCGGCAGATTAATGATGCTGAAAGTTAGGGCACAAATTACATATTTTGCTCAGTAAATGATGTTGAAATTTCCAATTCAAATTTCCAAATACTTTTTTGGCAGGCAATTATGGTAACATTTTATTTAGTGGACTCGTTATTGCTGTAATGACTCTGCTAAAATACCAAATAAAACCGATGATTCAAGCGCTATAGAGTGCAATTTTCCATAAAATAAATTCGTAGCAAATTTTATAGCCGTGGAAAATTGCAAGTATTTATTTCAACACTAAAATACCTCCAAAGAAAAAAATGGCGTAAATAATATTTTTACGTTAAGGCAAACCTTGAGTTTTTTTCCAAATAAATTTTATAAATTTTCTTGAATACGAGGTGGATCCAAAGCCACAGAATAAAAAAATAGCTAATACTCCAAGTTTAAGCGGTTGATGTTCAAAACTACCTTCATGCACACATTTAAATGCAGCTAAAAATCATGACACACACGGTATATTTTGTTTAATAAATTATGATAAATTTTCATTTAGTTTTGTAGGCAATTATGGTAACATTTTAATTTAGTCCTGCAAAATTTGGGTCACTAATTACTTATTGTATTCAATAAATAATTATGAAACTACTGTTCATTTTTTAGGCATGATTGTAACATTTTAATTTATTCAACTTGTTTTCACCCCAATAAATCAAAAAAAGTGCCCTAAACTCAAAAATCGACGTAAATATGATTTTGATGTTGCGGCAAACAAATTGTTTGTCGTATTGTCAAATGAATTTGATAACTTTTTTTAGTAGTACAAAGGTGGATCCCCATCGACAAAATAAAAATACCAAATAATTTAACTTTTAGCTATCGATTTTCAAAACCACTTTATTGCGTAGTATATTTACATAATAATAGGTTGAGTAGGGGCATTAGCTATTGACTTAATTAAATGTATTATTAATGAATTTAATTTCTTCATGTAGGTTGAACAAATATTGGTGAGGTTTTCATTTAGTTTAAATTACTTTTTTGACTTCGATGGTTCTACTAAAGTGCTTATAATTAAAAAATCAGAGTGTTTAGAGCATGACTTTATTTGGATTTTCATTAAATTCCTTTCCAAATAACTTCAAGTATCAACTTGTAACATCTGGTTCTTAGAACCCGTACGTGAAAAGATTCAGTGAAAAATGAAGAAAATTTAACAATAATAATGATAAAAGTAATAATAAAAATAGAAATAAAAGCTCCTTGCCAACCCCCTCTATCTTGAACCCTCGAGGAAGTGACAGTTCTCTCCTAGTTTTCCTTCCTTTCATGACTCATTGAGAACAGATTTTACACGGCGCTAAAGTCGCGGCGCTAGCAGTCATCCATGTCCACTTTTTACGGGGAAATACACGGCAGTAATATTTGACTTCGCCAATAAAATCCATATAAACCACACATTTGACGCATGTGCGGAGATTTTCAACTAAAAAAGACCACTTCCACTACTGTTAATGGCGAAAGTCATACTGAACTAGTGGCGCCGCCGAATAAAATACGCGGGAAACGGCAACGGCTTAACCACCATGTTCTTGGACCTCCTTTAGGGGAGTCCCCTCGGTTCAAACCTTGCCCACAATCGCCGCACCCTGCCTACCGGAGTTCTACTATTTTTCAAGGGCATGGATCGTCACTTTAGAATTTTTTTCTACTCATTGTTGGCCTTTTTTGGAAAAATATTGCCAGTTGATTTATCTATTTCGTTCTGCCTGCCTTGTGCAGAGTTTTCCCTCAATTTTGTCACCGACAACTTGAGAGGGATCGGGTTTTAATAGTGGCGAGAATGCCCTCCCCCTCCAGATTGCCCGAAATGAAACCCCGGCTGTGACAGTTGTCTATGAGTCTCAATATCTATTTTTTTTGTCCCAGCGTTTGAATGAATCTAATATTTTATAGAAGTAGCAGTGGAAACCACATTTCTGACGTCGAGGTAAGATGCTACGCATTGATGGGGGATATGGTGGTAACCTGCACTCCTTTTTGTTGTCCAATAGTCAGAAACCTGTGGTTAGAACTCGGCTAAAGATGATGGTGAAGTGGAATTGAGAGTTTTAAGTTATTGTAAGCTTCAAAAGCGTTTGCATCGGGTTGGTGTGGTGGCTAGAATGTTGGCTTCCAACCCCGTGGGCTCACGTTCTAACCCCGGTGGTGGCAAAGATTGTTTGGAGACTGCCCGATCCCTACTTGAATATTGTGTGGAGGACATGAAAAGCGTAATACTCTGTCCGTCGGATGGGACGTTAAGCCGTGATCCCCTTGCCGCCTCTCGTAAAGAAGAGGCTAATGCCGACGCCGGGTTTCTCTCCACCCTTCCTTCCATACCTTTCCCTCATGGCGCAAATGACCTCAGCTGTCGGTTGCCTCCTCCAAATACCAGGAAAAAAGAGTACTTGTTCTCGCCTAGGCGAACTTTATAAATCTCCGGTTTAAAGCGTTACACATCAGGTTGCAATGCAATTAGGAGAGAAATTTTGAAATTTATTCAGCACTAATTATTCATTATCTCTCAATCCGATTCTCTTAGGCAGTTATTTTGAACGTCAGTAATCTCCGGTTTGAAAACGTTACACAACAGGATGTAATGCAATTAGGAGAGAAATTTTGAAATTTATGAATAGTTAGTGGTGAATAATCTCTCAAAGCGATTCTCTTCAGCGCTTATTTTTGAACGTCAGTAATCTCCGGTTTGACAACGTTACACAACAGGATGTAATGCAATTCGGAGAGGAATTTTGGAAATTTATGAATAATCTCTGGTTAGAAAATGTTACGCCACACGTTGAAGTGCAATCAGCAGGGAAAATTTTGAAATTTTACGAGTAATTTTAGGTGAATAATTTCTAAACCGACTCTCCTAAACACTATTCTTTTAACGCTAGTTATATTCTGCTTGAAAACGTCACGCCAAACAAGGAGGTGCAATTAGATGAAGGAAAATTCTGAAATATTATGAGTAGTTTGAGGGGAATAGTTTATCGAACCAACTCCTTCAAGCACTTGTTTTGAATCGCACTTTTCTTGCGATTTTATCTCAAAAATCCTCACTTCAATCGTATTTCTTTCGGCTTGGAATAAGATCTACTTAAGGATTCTTCTCGTCTCTGCCAAAGAATGCGCAGATTTCCTTCCCCACTAGCGTAGATTATTATGTATCTCACACACACACACTCTCTCCCTCTCCCCGGCAGCTTATTGCTTAGTACCGGCTGCGACCGCCTGAGGCGCTCTCGCAGCGGTGAAAGTTGTCCCTCGATTAAGCGATTCCGAGACGCATGACGTCACACGCTGTTGGGCCTTCTCCTGAAATGAAAGGATCACATTTTTCCCCTTTTCATAACCAGCTTTCTTGCTCGGGAGAATCTTTTTATTTGCGGAATAAGGGGTTGATTAATAAAAAAAGAGCACAGCTAACAGATGAAATCAGCATAATGACGTGAAAGGAGGTGAAAAAAGTGCACCTTATCTCATTTCGAGGAAATGTAATCATTTCAGGTGGAAACTTAAAATTTTCGTATACTTAAAATATATATCCTTAAAAATATCCTGAAACTTTGAGTGATTGTTCGGATTCATCTCCATCCATTCAAGTCCGAATCCATTGAAGTCCAAAACCGCGTATGTCCCGTTCTAACACTTAATATTACGCCGTGTGACGTAATATTACGCCACGTAAAATCCTTCGATTTTTGGTACCTACGTAATTTTACGCTATCCGTATTTTGAAAAATCGTAGCCTGCCATCTTTCAACTAAGTGTTACTAACCTCTAAATAAACAAATGAAAAAAAACGATAGGAAAATTAATTTTTTGTGAAACCCTTAGATTTTGGCAACGGGCGTCATATTACGCCATCCGTCTTTTGAAAAATCGTAGTTTGCTATTTTTAACAAAGTGGTACTAGCCTCTAAATAAATAAATGAAAAAAAAGGAAAAATTCATTCATTAAAGGGATACCAAACACCTATTTCTCACATCAATGGTTAGTTCTTAAGAGATAACACAAAATTATTAGAAACGGCCAGCACTGAGAGAATGATCTACAGTGCTAAGGTCAGCACGGTAAGTGTTAAAAAAATAGTCCCTCCGTTTTTATAAATCTGAATTATCTTCATGTACGTACGCGATAATTTTTTATAAGAGGTCAGTTAGGTACGTGTTGCTATGGCGTGCATTGAGGCCATAAGAACCGCAATTGTCACTGCTCATGATATTTTGAAAAAAAGGACACTGAAGAAACGAATGAGTGAATCCATTGACATGTACTAGTAAACTCTCAGATATGCATGAATGCTGTATTATCCTTAGCGAGACTATATTTGAAGAGCTTCTGGTTAATGTGGGTCATTTTTAGGCGTCGGCATTCCGATATCCGACTCGGCCATCGTCCTCAGGGATATAATAAGAAGAAAATTTGTCATAAGAACGCCGACAGAAATGCAGTTCCCGACCTGGTGGCAAACCCGAGAACTATTCATGCAGTCTAGTCGCCTGGAAAGCACCAAATGTTTCTTCATTTTTCGTCGTTGTTTTCATGCATTCGTAGATTTCCATATCTTAGCCAGAAAAGTCGTGCATCATCACTAGTCGGCAGTAAGAAGATTGGTTTGAGTTAGGTTTGAACTCGCATCTCCTTTCGTCTGATCCTTTAGCCCTTATATTATTATTCTGTCTCACTTGCCACAAATGTCTCATCTTAAGCCTCCTGTTTTCGCTTTTCCCTTCAAATAATCCTTCGGCGATTATTTCCATCGTGTCTTATAATATTTCCATTTAAGATGTCTCTTCGTCTTCTCAACGTTTTCAAAAGACTTCTCTCCTAATCTTAATACTTCCGTATTACTCACGCGATTTAACAATTTCATCCTCGTCATTCATGTTTAAAAGCACACTTCTAACGTTCGACTGCTATCATCGCCCATTCCCCGGTACCACGAGAAGCAAGCACGCTCTGAAACTAATTCAGATTAATTTCTTCATGGATTCAACGCTTAAAATCCCATCCGTTTAGAGACTCTTTTTTATGAGGAATTCTCTCTTCGCTTGGGAGATCCTACTACTTCCTTTATGCATCGTGAATCATTTGTCAGTCTGCTATCGGATAACAAATCTCTTTCACCTCCTTCTCTACTGCTCTAGACAAGCAATTTAGTAGTTTGCGCCCTGATTTTCAGCCATTACCTGACTGTTATCCTTTTCACATCCATTAGACATTTCTATAGATCCCTATTTACCTCTGCTTTGAATGCTTTGCCACCGGATCATCGCTACAAACCTTGTATGTCATAACGATAAAAAAATACTATTTCGTACATATCCTAATTTTCGAAGAAATTGATTTTAAAACACAAAAGTTCCTCACTCATCAACAGTGATATCCTTTCTGTATGCAAGGATAAAACTTCATATTTTATTCATTTTGAATAATATTATGATTATTATATTATGAGGATATATTATTATTAGAATAGGATATATTATGAGGAATAAAACTACACATTTTATTTATAGTGAATTTATTTAGGTCGCAAAACTTGTGCCGCTGCTCTTCAACTGACGAAGTGTCTCTTTGCTACTGAAAGTACTTTCTCTTTCTAAGCAATTTTAATTTAATATTATCGTATTATCGTCAAGTACTAGGCAAGTGTTCCGTGCTGCAAGTCAGTCTTGTATATGTTTCTAAAAATAACTTTCTCGAGTTAATACTTGGGTATTGCTGAAGGAAGGCATTGCAGGTAGTTTTAAATACGCCATGATACGTTTGCGCTGTGATAGCTACGTTATTAAGTAAAATTTTCCCTCATCTCCTCTGGTGAAAGTTCCTTAGTTGTACACGCCAAACTTATCTGTCTTTGTTAAGGTGTACCATTTAATGAAGACACGTGAGATCAGAGATGCTCTCATTTATAGTAATGCAGATGAAACAAGAAAATGTACCTTGATAATTTAACAAATACACGTGGAAATGTGGAAGGCAATTTCACCTCGAACACACTAGGGTTTTTACCTGTCATGGTTAATTTCAACGTGATTTGTCAATGCCCAGGAAACAGCGGTAATTTGTCATTGTTAACATTGCCTTGAATATGGGTGTTTGTCAAGATTTATGTGCATCTTCATTTTGCAAACCTACTTTGTGGAACCTCGTAAAATGAAACTATTAAAACTTCGTTAAATCCGTTCTCGTTTCATTTCGTATTCCCCGACCATTTTCAACACCCATATATATTTCAAGTATGTTTTTTCTCCAGAATTGCAAATGACTACTTTAGCGGTCGGTGTTGAACAAACGTTATCGCATGCATTGGGTTTTTATTTTTGTGGAATAATAGCAATGTTTTTATCTATTTATGCAGTCCTTGACATCGCGGTCGGAACAAATAAATCAGTGTGGATTGTCGAAGAAAAATTTCCTTTCATCGATTCAGCTTAGAAAAGTCGGTAACAAAATTTGAGAACATGACCTTCTTTCAAAGAATTGCGATTATTTCACCACATTACCCTTGAAATTATGCATTGTATTCGATGTTAATTTATTTAAAAGTCAAGTCTCCCTCGTTGTAAAACATCCATTTCTTCGTAGGAGAGGATTTTCATAAATCACCGATTGTTCAAGTAATGAGATGAAACGTCTCATTGCCACTGAATGTCTTTGTTCTCTTACTGGTACCTTTTAATTATACATGACTTTGGACGTGCTTGTGCTAAAAGATGCCTGACGCTGAGTAAGCCTTGTACCCGTAAGTGAAAACACTTCCTTGGGGATATTGTTCAAGAAAGAAATCGCAGACAACGTAGCAGGTAGTTCGACATAGCAGGATGTGTTTCGTTGTCACAGTAGCATTATCAAACGCACCTTTTCATTCATTGCTCAAAGCAAAAGTTTCTACGCAGTGCGTACCAACCTTTCTCTCTTTATATGGATGCTCATGAAACAACAATCTTCACAGCACAAGCCAACAGATATATATATATATGCGATAGATACTATCGGCGCAAAAAAGGTAAAACACAGAACTTAAAGCATATGTATAAAATCCTGCCGGAGCTCCATAACGTCCTTCATATGCCGTTTTACTCATTGTTTATTCAACTACAACATTGAATCATTAAACATTATTTAAACGTATACTTTTAGCTTCTACGGTTGAAAGAGTGAACACGAGAAAAACTATGAGAAAGACGAAACGGTAGTATTCTCCATCTCGTCAGGGGCAAAATATTTGATTAGTGTATTTCTTTGTATTTTTATGGAAATAACCACATCTTCGCATCACAGATATCTTGTAAAACTAATTTTACCCGTTCTTTTATTTTTTAAATCGCCGAATTTTTTTTTGATTTAAATTTCCGAGAAGTAGAAAATAAAATGAATATCGAAGTTAAGTATGATGTGCGTAAAAAAAATGTCCAAACTTTACATGTAAGGAAATGGTGATATTGTTCTTCTTACTTAATTTAAAACAAAAAAATAATAAAATCACCCCGCGGCAATGCACTCAACCAAAACGACGATTTTCGTGTTTTTTGGTGTACATGGATATTCATTTTATTTTCTACTCCTAGGTACTTTCCGTGATTTTCTTTTATTTTCCTGACATAATTATTTGTCATAACTAAGATATTGTGAAGTAATATCGTATCATATGCCATTACACCTCATATTGCCACGTTGTGTTGATACCTTCATCTTAAAAATAATATTTCAAAAATTGAGAGTTCGAAGTCAAATCTCTTATCGAATTCATCGATTCCACGAAATGATGATTAATTATGGGAGAAAATTAACAATATTTTTTTCCTAAAAATATATTAATTCTTTTACAAATATACTTCTTGTTTTAGCAAATTTCGCGTAGATAAATTTGTCACTCTTACTGGCTATTCCCCTACACAATTTAACATTTATAAATTTAACTTACGCTTATTCATTCAATTGTTGTGATATGGAGAACGGATATTTAGGGGTCTCTACCTTAAAAATAAGATCTTTGATGTGATTCTGAGTCACACGGACAGGTCTGGGTTTCATTTATTCAGGATGTTTCTGGTTTCAATGGCAATTTGGATTTCAACTGATCTGACAAGTGTAGAAAATAAACTAAAATTTCACACCTGTCTGCTCAGGTAGGCAACTGAAATCCGAAAAAACCGGGATAATGTAGACCTACCCCAGGGTCTGTTGTTCAGCGAAGTAGGGAGATCCTTGATTTAAAACATGCGTGAAATTTATCCTAATAAGTTTCTTTGTAATCATTGATGCTCATTATGAGGGCTTCCGCGGGTCGATTTAACGGAATATCTGTCTCATCCGGGTGTTACTCCGCGTATATTCATATTTCTTCCGGACGGAAGTGTAAACTTCTGTGACTTGAAGAAGCCGGTTGCAATATCTGCGAAACTTTCGTCCGGAAGAAAAATTGGCCAATGCGGACTAAATCCCGGAAAAGCTACATCTTCAGTCGGTCCGCGTAAGCGTCAGTCATTTGTTCATTGCTTGTAAAATGTATTTTCTTAAACTGACGCCAATGTGAACTATATATTTATTACGTGTAAAGTATTACACGCTCACGGTGTCCCGCCGATGTTAATTTTATTTTAATAGAATGCCAAAATATCGAAATAAATATGGTGAACACTCGTATTAATATTTTAACCTTCTGTTTCTTTTTATACAAAATTGATATTTTGACTTTCGATATGCAAATTCGCATTTGAACACTTACTACAACTAAATAATAGTGGTGAGTTTACATTTAACTTTCGAAAGCATTGCTGCCTCTGAGAACAATAGGAACGTGCTGAAACGTTATTTTTTTGTACGTTTATAATTGTCTGATTTAAATTACAAATTAGTTCCATTAGATTCCCCGAATTTCGTTCAACACGGCCCATGAGGATAATACTAAAACACTTGTGAACGATTATTTAACCCTCATTAAGGGAACTATAGCTCTCGATGGGGTTAGCTATGAACTGGAATAGCACGTTGGTAACGTATTTCAATGATGCATTGCCAAAGTTTAACTGTGAAATGATCGACTCATGTCTTTTTTTCCTGTTATCAATACGTAGTGTCTATTTACTATTGAAAAAGTAAAATAGAACCATAATCTTCAGCGAGACAAGATAGGCCAACCTGCCCCATCGGCATGTTTACAAAAAATTCTATTCGTTACAAAACTCACTGAAGCAATTTAGATTGTACACCACACAGAAGTTATCCTTAAACTATGATATTTAATTATAGTAGTCAACTATTGGGCCCAAATTGATCAAAACTTAAATAACACACATTTAACCTGGGAGTCGAATTTTACAGAAACACGCGCAAATACAATTAATCGCTACAACTTGTCAAAAACTGCTCCGCCAGTCATAATGGTGTTGTGGAGAAAGGGGAAGTGTGCTACCAACCTTCTGATAGATTCCTAGCACGATTCAGTGTCTATTGTATGAATTAACTCGATTGGGCCATCCTGCCCCTATGGCCAACGTGCCACGGTCTCCCCTACTCAGCGAAGCATGGAGAGTCTTCATTTAATTCACACACGGAAATAACCCAGAAAAGAATTTATTTGTAATCATTGATCAGCTTAATCCTTATGAAAGCTTCCGTGGTTCGGTATAATGGAAGAACTACCTCTTCCAGGCTTTACTCCGCGTCGGTTCACATTTCTTCCAGGCGACAATGTAGATATCAGCGGCCTGAAGGAGCTGGATCCATTGTCGGCGAAATGTCGTCCGAAAGAAACATTGGTCTGCGCGGCGTAATCCCTGGAAGAGCTAAATCTTCAGTCGTTCCTATTAAATTTCAATCATTTATTCATTGATTATAATAATAATATTAACTGTCGCGGGATCAAAGAGGAACGATGTTCATACAACTGTAACCCGAAGGACCAGAGAAATACAACGCACTTTAAACATTAAAACAAAAAATATTTTCTATATATTTTCAATAATATGCTACTTCATTCATTCACACGGTGCCTTAAGCGCAAACATACATATAAATTCAGAGGTAAGGAAAGAAAGGGATAGTAACATGGAATAGAAAAAGGACGAGGACAATGGTGCTGTGGTAGATGGAAAAAGCCAGAAATCAGAGGGTAAAAATGCGGTCTGACTGATTTATTTAGAGAATTTCACTTATCAGTATAATAATGGGGGAAATTTCACTTATCAGTCAGTCTTCAGTCAGTAAGCCTCCTTGTATGCAGTTCCGCCGACACTTAAGCTCACTTGGGGGGCGGGGGAGGAGCTGGGGCCGCTGAGGCACCACACATTCTCACTATGAGTTCCACACACTGACTGACTGCAAGATTGACGACGACTGGTCGCACGCACATACACAAAAAATTGAATATCGGAATAAAACTACGCCCTCTCGTGGCAGTTACGACAACTAAAATATACTTCTGTTTACGGAACATTCACAATAAATTTATTACTCCAAAATGTCTCAAACTCAAGACTTTGGTTACAAACAAGAGCTTGAAGTAGCTTCAGTGGTAAACATCAGTGTGGAAGCTTCCATCGTCAAATTTAAATGCACTGATAGTCTCAGAAACTATAAATTTTATAATGCATTATAAATATCTCATTAAATATAACACATGGTAAAAAAACACATCATGTGAAGTAAATGTAAGTGCAAATAGAGAAAAAATAAGGTCATACATGAAAATACAGAAGTGTAACTTTTTAGCAAAACTTTCACGACGGGGATCGGGTTGATGTGGCGGCTAGATTGTTGTCTTCCCACCCGGTGGATTCCGCTTCAAATCCCGGCGGTTGCGGAGAATTTTAATGGATTACCCGATCCCTGCTTGAATGTTGTGAGGAGGATAGGTACTTCAAGCGCAATACTCCGTCCGTCGGAAGGGACGTTAAGCCGTGGTCCCCTTGGCGCCTTTCGTTAAGAGCCTGCTAATTCCGACGCCGGGTTTCTCTCCAGCCTTCCCTCCCTTCCATTCGCTCAAGGTGCAAACAACTGCAGATGTAAGTCGTCTCCTACAAATACCGTACAACCATACTTTCACCACAATACGCTTGTAATAATGTAGGTATTGTCTTATATGGAGGTTTAAACGTGAAATGATCGACTCTAGTCTTTTTTTCCGATTTTCTATGCGTGGTGTCTATTTTCCACGTTGGATCCTTCCGATGTGAAAGCCCCGTTGGGAAATGGCTCTAGTGGCGCATATCGAATCCCATTCGGGCCCTCTCATTTGCATGGAAATGCACAAACTCCGGTGGAGCTTTTTACACCAACTGGCCCACGAATCGTTTTATTTAAGATCACATGATCAATTCTTTTCTTTTTTTCCTTCTACGTCGCCAAACTTTGTGTCACGTGAACTGTGACGACGAACTCCATCTCAGGAAACGGTCGTTGAGAACTCATTGTTGCGCTGGCAGAAGTTTCATTGTGTTTTTTATTATGATAGAAGCGGTTGTTTCTACGAGTTTCTTTGCATTTCTTGGGAAGCGCTGGAGTAAGCGACGTTCTGCGTGTGGTTGAATTTGACTTGAAATGATATTTCAAACAAAAAGTTTTCGCTCCATCAGGTCGCGAACTTTTTTCCTTTCGCTTAAGTGGCATTTGTGTTTGCTATGATAAGATTCCGTAACAGTAGTGAGGAATGTTCAACGTTTTTTATTTCTTCCATATTCTAAAGTACCTATCAATAAAAATATTTTGGAATAAAATGCGATAAATTTAATGAAATATATTTGCTTCAAGGTGTTTATTTCCTAGTTATTTGACAGTGCTGAAGTAAACTTCGTCCTATGTGATAGAATTTGACTTGGATCTGGAGCAAAGGGCTCCATCAGATGGGGAACATGTTTTGTTTTCCCTAAAATGAGATCTGTTTATTATGATGAGATTCCACTGATATGAAAATGTGGTGAAGATAATTTTATGGTCCATGAATTATTATTTCAAACTATCGACCGAATTATTTTGAGTTGAAATGCAAGTTATTTATTTTATTACGTATTCACGTATTCCCTCGTTTCTATTTCCTCAAACAGAATCGATAGGCAGGTATGTTTTAATTTTTGTGTGGTGGCTTGAGTTTTGGATTTCCACCCTACGTGCCTGGGTTCAAATCCCGGTACTTGATGGAATTTTTCAGAGACTGTCCTATCCCTGCTTTACTGCATTTAGGAGGGCCTAGCAAAGTGCAGTTCTCCGTCCGTCGGATGGAACGTTAAGCTCTGGTCCTTTTGGTACCTTTCTTTAAGAGAAGGCTTTCGATGCTGATATCAGGTTTCTCTCCACATTATGCTGAATGCTCAAATGAAGTCAGCTGTCGATCAAAATTCGCTAAATCATTATTAACTTTATGGTATTCCATTATAAGTTATCTTGGATATTACACTAATACTTATACTACTTGTTTTTTACGCTAAGCGATCCGGGTTTCGATGAGTAATCATCATCTTCAGGTGTAAATTGTGATGTATTTATCTTGTTATTGTTACCTAATTAATTTATTTATTTATTCCTCCATTGGGTAACTAGGTAACAATAATAAGAAAAATGCATCATAATTTACACCTGATAATGATGATAACTCATGCAAACCCAGTCGTGTAATGTAAAAAAGTAGTGGTATAAGTAAAAGTGAAATATCCAAGAAAAGTTTTTATGATTTTTGGAAAATACGTGAGGATTTTTTCTTTATTTAAAAAAATATATACTAAGTAATTCATCTAAAATGTAAGTTGAACAATTCAACTATTTGCCCGCTAGTTAGAAGAAAACGGATGCAGCAGTAAGAGTATCAGAGTTGCGTTAGCATAGGAGGCGTCAATGAACAGGAAGGAGTTTATGAGACGATCGCTATGTAAAAGTTTAAAGAAAAGGTTAGTGAAGAGTATTATCTGGAGTGTAAGGCTTTACGGTGGAAACGTGGACACTTAGGAAGCAGGGCGACAGAAGATTGGAGGCGTTCGAGATGTGGGTGTGGAGAAATACACAAGGAATGTCATTAGAAAAAATTTAGGTGGGTTTAGAGAAGAAAGGAGAAGGTGGAGTGGATGGAGAGGAGGAGGAACGACGAAGTTGTGGACATAGCGGGTGAGGAGTGGCAGCTTTTAGATGAGATACGGAGAAGACAGAAGCTATTGACGGAGCGAGTACTTAGTGGTTACGGGATGTTGGAAACAGTGTTAGAGGTTAAAATGTTAGGTAAACGAGGGAGAGGAAGGAAGAGAATGTAATTTTTAGATAGAATGAAAGGGAGTAGCCCTTATTTTGAATTGACGAGGAAATTACATGAAGGAAGGGGAGGCTGCCACAATACTTTTTCAATGATCCATGAAAACCTACGTTGTTGGAGTACTTTAATAATAACATTTCATTAAATTGCCGTGGAGGAAAGCAGCTTTTCATACTTCTGCCAGCTCAACACGTCACATTTCATAAAAACAACGGCCACTTTAATAATTATTTATTTTAAATATTCCGCTAATCTACTCTGTTTTCTCTTTAATTAATCATAAGTTGGATATGTATTTCGTAGCTGTCGTATGTTTGAAGATGATCTAAAATGTTGGCCTGAATTTCATCGTTAATAAATAGACTGTAGATTACAGCCAGACTCTGAACAGAAAGACTGCTGCTTTTTAAAATCTTGAATTTTTATTTATACTTAGGAGTTGTCCTTTTTTCAATCTATGCATACGCTTTAAGCACAATTTTACTCGAACCGAAATTACTGGAACGTTAATGCATTTGAAAAATGTCTTAATCACAATTCTATAACCTATTCTAAATACGGTGGAGTTCAATTAATTGTATTTCCCCCTGTTTTCAATTAATTTATCGTCAATTAAAACTTCATCGTTGCCTATATGTTGTCCTGCACTATTTCATTACATACTTGAAAGAATTCAACTTTGATACACCAAAACTTTTTATTTGCTCATTATTAAAGCACTGTAGTAATAATTTCCTTTGAAGCTACTATTTCTCATTGAATAGTGAATATTTTTGCCCTAAGCGGCATAAAAATTGTTCTAGGTCGCGTTTTTCAACTGTGCATAATAGTTACGATGCGTTTTCGAAGCTTTTTGACACAGGTATCCCATTTCCATTATTTCACCTAGATTCGAAAACAATTTCAGCATTAAAACCGCAAATAGTTCATTAAAAAGCAACTGAACCGTGAGGAATATAATTAACTTTTTCGATATTTAAACAATATATATCTATACATCATTTTGATAGCCGAACATTTTCAATTAAACCAACAGATTGAATTTTTCAGAATTGTGGGAAAACTAAATTCCTACGTAAAGCAATGCGTGATTATGTAATTAGCTTCAAAACGAATGCTTAAAATCGATTAAGCGCGCATTTATTTTTCTGCTTTTCAATTAGTGAGCTCTACTTGTACAATTGAATGATATATATATATACATAAATGTATTAATATTTCATGTTAAAACGATATCTGCCTATAAAAATATGCTCAAATAACGTAATGCAGTGAAATATTGCTGCCGATTTTATGCCTAATAGGAGAGTAAACCTAATATCATTATCATAATATTTAATTGCCATTATTGTATGCGCTTTTAATGAGATGTAACGAATGCCAGTCATTAGCGATAAACTTCCCATCATTCCTCGCGGTAATGGCCTCGCCGAAGGCTCGTTTACAATTAGCTGTACCGGCGAGTAAAACTCAGCCCAACCAGCCAGTTGAGAAAGGCACTGAAAAATCGGCGCATATGTTTCCGTTGTCGGTGTAATGAGGTGGTTTCTAACCATTTATTTTCCTCCCGTACCCCTTCATATGCATATAACTAATATTGTACCCCCAAAAATCTAACGTGCACATTTTATTGCATAATTTTACTACTGTTAGGTGAAACTATTAGTTATAAATAATTGTATAAATAGAAAATTAGTTTTTAATACACCACATAATATGTAATAATATCTATTTCCTGGTTAAGAGATACATAATTCCTGACGTCCGCCGCTAGCGATTTATTTCGGCGTACCCCCGACTGGTTCGTTGCGTACCCGCAGTTGGGAACCGTTGGTGTAATATGACGTTTTTGTGAAAAGGAAACTTAAAATAAAAAAAATTACATGAAATAATTGCACAATTCGCAACACAATGCAATTATTAATAGGTGTTATTTATCATTTTATCACAAAAATCGTAAATAATTTGGAATTTTTTACTTCTCTACTTGAAATCACAAATGCAAATTTCTTTTATTTTTGAAAATTTTTTGTCATTTTAGTATGATCATTTCGTATTCACACAAATTTTAAAAATGCTCTAAGTGCATTGCAATTGTGTCATCCTGTTATTATAGTGAGAAGAGATTTGTTGTAACGGAGAGTGTTTCATTTAATGTCGTGTATTTTTTCTTTTCCGCAATTAGCTGCAACGTTCATTCCGGTCGAAATGCCAGCGCCGTTTTAAAGTGGACACTTCACAGTCGTGACCGAGTTGCTAGACGACACCGTGAGAGTCTGCACTCATGTGACGCGTATGTAGTCGCTCGTTTGTACCCGCGCGCCTCGCCTCGGGGATTTTGTGAACCACTCCATTTTCAGCGTGGAGTATGAGACGGAAGAATTAGGTCCATTCCAATGTATTCTGTATTCGTCTCACCTTGGAATTACATTGCGTCAACAGGTCTCCCAGCCTATTCGCAGCGAGGCGAGCTTTTTTTTCTCCTTGCCACCATGCAATAGGTTGTTTAAAAAATAACAAAATTTCTTCAAATGTTTCATGCCTCCCCAGTATTCGATGAAAAATGACGAGCAGACAATTTCTAAAAAAAAAATGTCTACGGGAAAATACTCGTTAGATTCCGTGCGCCGCACAGTTTTATGTAATGTAGCTGTTCTCATTCGCTTTGTGGTCTTGGAAACGCGAATTTTATTTGTTTTGCCATTTTCTTTTTCGGAAGCACATTTTGTGGGTTAGATCAAAAAGGTGCACATTTTTAAAGCACTTGATACGATTACTTGCCTGAAAAAAATGAAATGTAGCCCATTTCTGATACATTTTTAATTCATCTTAAAATTGGAAATACAAATAAATTTCTAAGTGCTAATATACCCAGGAGGAAGTACTAAATCATTAATGAGCTCCAGTAATGGACATGGTCACTGATGTTTCTTATAAATTTAACGGATAAATAAATGGATATACATCCCTTATGGGTAAAACATTTCTTTTTTAAGCAGTTAAACACGTCAATCTGTCTGCTAACGTACTTCATTCAGTTTTAGTCCGCTGAATGAACCTCCTAAGAAGAGAAGAAAGCCCTCTCATTAGTGATGGCTACCACTGTATTTAAAAGAGAATAATGACATAACGTAAGCTATGTGGGTAACGGCCTCTAGTCGATAAAATTGACTTATATTTACGAACGTATTCCACAGGGAATTTATAATCAATTTAGGGAAGTATAAAAAGTTTGCCAGCTTTATTTTTTGAATACCCCTACCGTTCAGTCACGAGAAGAGTATACTTCGCCTCATTGAAGTTCATTTGGGCGAACTGTTGACGTGAATTTCATCCCAAGTAGAGGGGAAAAGGGAAATTTTTAAAAGGGGTAATTTAATCAGTTTCATATTATTTTCATTGGGGAATAAATAAAAAAATTCTTGTATTTTGGATTGCTCTTCTGTACAAGGTGCATTTGGTGAGAAAAACGACTTGCGGTACGCTAAATCACATCGGCATTGGATCGCAAAAGTTCACCTTTGCGATCCAATTTTTATTAAATTTAGGTGGTCTGGTCCAAATTAATGCTTACGGAAAAAATGATAATCAGGACTTTTAACTTTTTAAATGATCTTATTTTATTGTTAGTCAGTAAAAGTCCACTAGTTTGATTATAGTATTTACCATTTTTAACCAAAGAGTTTATTCTTATAAATATTTCTGAGTGTCATATATCTTCAAAAATTGCCCTTGTAATATATATAATCGCAGCTTCTTGTGATGTCGAGCTCAGCTTGATATTAGCCCTGGTGCTCTGGGCCTGTTGGGCCAGCCTCAACTTTGGACCGCAAAGGGTGAAAAGAAACCAAGGGCGGATTCAGGATTATTTTCTGGGGGAGAGAGGCACTAGGGTCTGAAAGGCAAACGGTCTTCTTGTATTTGAGATTAAAAACAACACGCAGCACAAAAACTATATTTTGCACACTAAATGTGCAAAATATACTTTTTATTTTAAAATAAAAGTCTTAAATATGAGAATATTGATATTTTAAATTTAAAAGAAAGTTTTGTTTTATGTTTACTTCAGACAGCTTATTTTTTTTATTAACAACTCGTGATCAATAACGGATACATTTAGTACTGATTACTTTCATCTTTATATGGCATGATCTCTGTGGCCTTCATGATTTTCTGAGTTTCGCATCTTACCATCTCGGTTTGCTACCTTCTTTTTTTATTTTACTTGGCGTATAACTTTTGATACCTGAATTTACGTGCGAAATAAAAGCTTTTCAAGAACCCTCTACATTGAACTCCACCGCTGATTACACAAAATAAAACGAACATAATGTTAACGGAATCGTATTAAAAAAATCTTGTCTATTTTTAAGCGTCTGGAGGGGCGGCAGGAGTTCCCCCCCTTAATCCGCATATGAAAGTTACCGAAACACTGTTTATTTTTGTGTAAAAGAGGAGAGAGATGAAAAAATTGAATGATAGGACAACATATCTACGCAAATCCTAGACGGATTGCTAAAAAACTGCGGTTATTTAATTAGGAATGAAATTTTAGAAGAAATTATGTCTCATTACTTTTGCCGTATTTAAAGTTTAAACTGTGTATGTTCACTTAAAACATTAGTTAAT
Organism: Ischnura elegans; assembly: GCF_921293095.1. Classification (NCBI taxonomy): domain Eukaryota; kingdom Metazoa; phylum Arthropoda; class Insecta; order Odonata; family Coenagrionidae; genus Ischnura; species Ischnura elegans. The sequence continues at coordinate 80,072,546 of NC_060257.1, forward strand.
GTTCACCCAACTATAAATGAGTCTCAATTTGCCAATTCTAGCAGGTGAAAATTTACGCATTGTATTTCCAGCCTCACTATTTTAGTGATCTAACGCAAAGGAGACAGAATTGTAGTAAAGAATCCAGTTGACCCAGTGAACACAGTTCTCTTTAAAAAATGGGATTATTTGCTATCTGTCATTCTCTGCAGAGAATTTAGTTATTGGTTAACATTTTTCTTTTGATGAGTAGTTTTTTTTAGCATGTAGGAAGCTTGTCATAACCGAAATTTCGGCTGCTTTTCCCCATTTGTGCATGGCGAAGTGAAGGTTTTTAAAACTTGCTCGTTGAGCGTGTTTGAAAAAACGATGGTGACGCATTTTGACAAAATACCTCTCTTGAGGCTTTAAAAGCATTGCTGCATGTTGAAATAAAATTGAATTCTCTCGCCTCTCCTACACACCGCTGTAATTAACCAAGGAAACATCAGCTTCACGAAATCGAGTGAAATATAGTCTTTTGAGAGAAAAAAATATTTTTAATTGGATGGAAAATGCGTTAAAAACCGAATCTCCTGCTATTAGTGGCTTTGATTAATCCTCCCTTTAATTTAGATTGTCGCCAATTAGCATTGTTTCCATTTTGATAATCATGATATTAAATATAAATGGAAAATTTTTAAAATCCACTCTCTATTATTTTCCATGGAATATTGCATTCGTGAGTCACTTTGCTATATATCTCGATTGTGTTTTTTGCATCACTCCCGCCTGCCTCGAAAATAGAGGTTTATGTGAACCAATTATTTTTCGGTATGCATGGAAATTAAGTTATGCAAGCAATGCCACAAAAAAGTTGACCATTTACGAAATTTTTTACTTTAGTTACTTTTTATATAGATTTGTGGGCTGAATTCGGGAGATACACACAATTAACATTCATTTAATTTTTATATTTATGATTAATCGCCGGGTTTAAATTGCTTTTCATGAAAAAGTTAGTACGTTTTTTTTCTGCGGAATTTCGTGAATTATTTTCCCATTCATACCTATTCTCGCTTAGCATTTTTTGCATTTATTATCTGCAACGGTCTGCTTCAAAAATAAGGGTTTTAGCTTATGCATAAGTTCCCTAAATCATGGAAATAAAGTTACTGAAGCATTGAGAAAAAAGCTGACCATCAGGGGTGAAAATTAAAGAAACCGTTAAAATAGATTTTGGAGCTAGATTCATGAAATTTATGCCGGTTCCATTTTCACTGTAACTTTGCGTCCTCGCATGCACGTGAGCTGGCTATCTACGATAAAAATTTCGGTTACCTGAGGGGACGCGCTCATTAAATTCGTATGGGCTTATCTAACATCTAGCATTATAAACCTTGTTAAATTGCCACGGATATCGAGTAACCTGGATAACGCAGTAGTCTTAAATCGTGGCCCAGTATTCTTAAATTTCTGGTCCATCGGATATTCTCGAGGCAATTTATATGAAGTAGTATGGTCTGTGTGGCATTTATAAGAGGGATTATATATTCAGGCTATTTAGCTGAGATGCATTTTAGGAAAGGTTATTAGTTTAAGTAGAAAGACTGTTCGATTATAAATAATAATGCGAAAAGTTTTACATATTTAATAACACAATGTGTCACCCAAGACTCTAGCCTTTTTATCAGTATTATTTTCACCATAAGCCACCAAAATAACATTTATTTAATGTACCTAATTATGGTGATATCAATATAATTCGCAATGAATTTCCCACGTAGCAAAAAAGACTGTTTGTGATCTAATAGGAGAAATGACAGACATTTGATTGGATAAAAACATTTCAGAAATTCATTATTATAAAGTTAAAAATGATTCAGGTACAGTTTGCGTTACCACAATGCAAGTAATAAAAATTGGAATTTTAGAAAAAAAAATTAGTTTAAAATTGTAATGGCATTAACGTACTATTCGATTATAAATTATTGCGCGAATATTTTTCCGAATTTCAAGTGTGACCCCTTCCACTTCAAATATATCGTGCTCCTATCCTTTCACAATAGGATTCCTGAATCCCTGATAACGATGAGCGAGTTGTTCATCGAAACGTTGAAAGGAGATATGGAGGACCTGACCCATGTGTTTTACTCGACATTTCTGCACAAGCGGTTCATGATACGATGCGTTCCCCAACAATAGGAGTCAGAAGTAAATGAAATTTAAGTTAAACTGATAACTTCAGGCTTTACTTTGTGAAACCTCTCCATATTGGAAATAAAGTAATAAAACTTTGTAAGGTTCACTGTTATTTAATTATGGGCACGACCCGGGTTCCGTAACGTGGTTACATTCATCTTATACCTTATCTTCTTACACACTTGTGACAGTGAGGACATCCATTGGAGAGGATTAGGACTGGTTTAGAGGGTGGGGATGGGGGTTAAGCCCTCCGTTAAGTATTCCGTGCCTTTCCCTTTCCGATAGATGTCCTCACTGTCATACGTGTGTATAAATATAAGATGCATGTAAGATGAGTCACCTGACGATGTAACTGCGTTACGAAACCCGCGTCGCCCATAATTAAATAATAGTGAACCTTACAAAGTTTTATTTCCTTATTTGAAATTTAAGTATTTAAAAACCAATGTAAATGCTAATACATATCATTCCGCCCAGTAAATATGCACATAGCATTTCTTCCTGGCCTCTAATTCGTCAGAAAGTGCTTGTGAAGCAAGGTATTGGCTGAGTTCACTTCCATTATTATTCCCGATGTTAAACAGCGAGTGAGTAAATTATAGGAACCTTTTTGATTGCTGACTTTCTGTCCATGCGCAAACATATTAACTCTCCTTTTTGTCTTGTGGTCCTCCTTTTGACTCCTGAACGTGCAATTTTCTATGGTATTTTTTGTATTCGTTTACTTTATCATTTTTTGCCTGTGATGGATCATAAATTCTCTTTAAGTTTTAGGAACACTACAGCGATGCTTTTATATTTTCTGGATCATTTTCTTCTCAAATCTCAGTCAATAGTTGAGAGAGCGAATTGATCGATATTCTATGTATTTTTATATTACTGATTAAATTCTCGGAAATAAAAAAGTGTGGTATAATTGACTAACAACACGTTTTTTACGTGCGCGTTAACTTTGTAAAATGATTGTGACTGTTATCTTGTAAGAAAAAGCATTGAAAATTGTTGAAGTTAATGAATTAATCAATTGATAGTTTAAATTAAAATAAATGAGCAAAAAAGGGTTGTCAAGGGTTAAAATGTTTTGATTGGTTACAGTATAAGATCAATTAGTCAAAGAGACAACAACGATTTGTATAATTCGAGATTAATAAGATCATTATTGATGTTAATACTGTGGGTAATAGTTATTTATGAAGCAAAAGAAGAACTAATTCCAATAAAAATAGCTGCAATCGTTTATCATAGCCACCATTTTTCTATAGCTCAGATAAATTCATTTATTTTACTTTTTTAAACTTTTAATGCTCGAAGCAGCACTAAGCCATGCGCGTTCATGCTATTTCAAGTAAATTAAATGTAGGCGTAAAGCATGGTAACAAGCAGCCCTGGAAGAGGAATATTTTAAAGACCTTATTCGTTGTGGGGACCAAAGATATTTAATATACCCACTGCATGAAGTACTGAAAAAAATCTGAATTCTTCGCAAGTTTCGGGAAAACTTTGAAAGTGGGACTTTTTCTGGGAATAATGTAAAAATCATTCATATTATTCTCCTAAAACTTAGATTTTGAGATATCTATGTTTCAGTTCGTTTAATTTCAACTTCCCTCCAGGCCATAACTTTTTCGACGTTCTATTCTGACCTTTTGGTATTTGAGGCAGCGTAAAGTTATGGAGATGTGTTATTTTTATAACTCAGGAGCCACTGATTATTGTAAATATTGTATTCAAGCATTTTGGTTTCTGGAGCGCAACCGACAGCTGAGGCCATTTGCGCCATGAGGAAATGGTGAGAGAGGAAGGAAAACCCGGCAGAGGTATGGAGGGAAACCCGGAGACGGAATTAGCCTGCTCTCAAGGAACTTGATACCACGACGACAACTGTAGCTGCAAATCATCACGATTTTCCATTCCGTCGCTTAACTTGGGCAATTGTGCTTTTACATTTTTCTGCTAATCCTGCGGTAAGGTTTTATTCAGATCTCTTGACATAGGAGACTGTGTAGACCTTTGAAAGTGTGTATTCTTTTATAACTACGTGTGGACCATTATTTTTTTAATGCTGCAGTGAGGTGGATAGCAAATACTAGAACTGCTGAAATTTCCAATCCCACCAAAACAGCGGCATGGGACATTTTTGTCCCATTGACAAAATTCGTTGATCCTGTCATGTTTAAGTATGATTGACGGTTTTTTTGTGGTTTGTGTGAACAAAACACGTGTTTATGTAATGTTTAAAAACGTTTTATTAAGTATAACTAGGAATATAGTAAACTTATTTTGACGAGTTGGTTGCAAGCTCAGAGTTTACAGACGCGCCGGGCAGAGGTGACGCGGCCGGCGCTGCGTGAGTAGGCGGCCGGCGCAGTGCACAGATTATTCCCTTCTGCGCTTCTAACTGGCAGGATAACGGTATCTGTGGATCGATCCCCTTAGAAATAAACTGTTATTATGGTAAATACAAAATAAGTGTACAAAAAAACTGAAATTGTATGTTATGGGACAAAAAAAGTCCCATCCCGCGGTTCTGGGTAAATCGTCGTTTTTCTCGCGAACCAAACATCGTACAATATGTTCGATTTGACCATTCGAAAGAGCATAAAAAATGAGTGACAGTCAGCAAATTTCAAAGTGAGCAAACCACTAGTACATGAATGGCAAACATTTGCAAAGGGCGATGGGACAAAAAAGTCCCGTCCGCGGTTCTAGTGTTAACTGGAGAGTTCAACCGAATGGGGTGGGATGAGAAGGAAGGAAGGGAAGAAACACGGCACTCTTTAAGAAAAGCGTCAATGTTACCACAACTCAACGTCGCAGCTGACTGACTGAGTTATGTACTTATAGTTTTCTCCACATAGCACACTTGGCAGAGGCCGGGCAGTCCCTGGAAAATTTTAACCACTACCGGGGTTCGAACCGGGCCTATAGAGTGGGAATAAAACACTCCACCCGCCACACAACAATAATAATTGGCACTGGATACAGTAATCTTAAGAGCACCAATTTCAAAATCGTGGTGAGCTTAAGGTAATTAACATTCTATTGAACAAAAAACAGATTTACGCAATTGCAAAATAAAGAAAAACATTGAAAATGAAATTCAAACATGAAATCGAAAATATGTCATGTGAAATAAACCTACGCAAACAATAAAACAGAGAACAAAACGACTAATTACGCCGGTTTCCTATATTTTTTATTGCCTAAATCGAAAGATTATCACTCCTGGAGTACGTATTTCACGCTTTTAGATTTTTAAATTACTATATCTATTTCTCAGGTTTCAATGAAAAGTGAAAAATTTTCAAGCGCGCGAAAATGCGACGGTTAAATATGAATGCTGGAAAAAGCCCGTGTGACGTCATTCTGGTTCCGGCTGCCGCTGTGTGAAACCACCTTGGTGCGAGGCTATGAGCGCCGCTACGATACAGGCTGCTAGCAGGTAGCGCTTGGCTGAAATAAGGATTATTAATACCCAATCAATGATGGAGGAAACTACCCTATTCTTTAGGCGGGAACAAAAAGAAAAATAGAAACTGAACTGAATAACTGAAGAAAGAAATTTATTAATCACCCCATAAATCAATATTTTAAATCAAAGACATTTTTATGGTTATTGATTTCGATTTCCCAAACCTCGATTTCCTGTAAAACTTTCATAATGAAATATTCGGTAGACATTACGTTATTTTATAATAATATCGGCATATAACCTCATAAAGTTTCGATAGTTCGCCTTTGACCGCGTGCATAATGTGGTGGTTACGCTATGTTTGAGTCATGCCTTCAGAATTGGGCCGTAAGACTTTTAAATTTGTCTGCCCACCGCATCCACATCATAATTCAGTTTGGGTGGAAATAAGCTGAGTTATTGTAAACTTGCCGCTGACAAGATGGTTTTTCAAGGGACCTATAGGAAGCCCTTGTCCGTCCCATTGAAGCTTGATTTATGTTATCACTGAAGACACCATAAAAAAAAGTTTTCAAATATTCCCGTAGCGCAATGATTGAAGAATATAGGAAGGCTTTACCTGATCACACGCAGCTGAAATATTATTCATCATCATCATCACTGGTCAACAATCCTAGGATTGGTTTGACGCAGCTCTCCACTCAGTTCTCCTATCAGCTAATCTTTTCACTCCTACGTATTTCTTCTCTTTCACATCTCTCTTTACTTGTTCCATATATTTTGCTCGAGGTCTCCCTTTTCCATTCTTGCCTTCCACTTGTCCTTCGACGATTGTCTTCATCAGGCCATCATGTCTCAAGATGTGGCCTATAAGATTGTTCCGTCTTCTTATTAAGGTTTTCATGAGGCTTCTCTTCTCTCCTACCCTTCTTAGGACTTCCTCGTTACTAACTCGGTTTGATTTTCATCATTCTTCTGTAGCACCACATTTCAAAGGCCTCTATCCTTGCTTTCTCCGCTGCGGTCATTGTCCATGCCTCACTTCCGTATAGGAGCATACTCCAGATGTAGGTTCTTATGAATTGTTTCTTCACTTCCATATTTAAGTTTCCCGCTGTAAGCAGGTCTCTCTTTTGGTGGAATGCTCTCTTCGCCTGGGCTATTCTGCTGATAATTTCTTTCTTGCTTCTCCCGTCACTAGTTATCTTGCTTCCCAAATAACAGAATTCATCCACTTCTATCAGTTTTTGCCTCCCTATTTTAATGTTGGTATTGACTTCTTCTCTTCTGCTGCATACTAAGATCTTGGTTTTCTTCGTGCTTATTTTCAGTTGATATCTACTCATTACCCTAACCATATTAACCAGAATATTTTTCAAATCCTTCTCTGTTTCTGCTGTAACGGCTATGTCATCGGCAAATCTTAGCATGCTTATTTTTTCTCCATGGATATTCACTCCCAATGCCTTTTCTTTGATTTCCTTAATGGCTTTTTAAATGTAAACGTTGAAAATTACGGGTGACAATGTACAGCCTTGTCGCACTTCTTTCTTAATTCTTGCTTCTTCACAGCTGGGCCCTGATTTTATCAGGGCTACTTGGTTTTTGTATAAACTGTGGATGATTCTTCTGTCATTATAAAGAACCCCAATTTCCTTTAGGATTCCAAGCATTGTGCTCCAATCCACGTTATCAAATGCTTTCTCTAAGTCCACAAACGCAACGAATGTTGGCTTGTTCTTTTCCATTCTCTTTTCTATGAGCAGTCTTAGGGCCAATATTGCTTCCCTTGTGCCTTTGTTTTTTCTGAATCCAAATTGGTCCTCATCCAAGTACTCTTCTGCTTTTCGTTCTATTCTTCTATAGATGATCCTTGTCAGTATCTTTGATGCATGTGTAGTAAGGCTTATGGTCCTAAAATCTTCGCACTTCTCCGCTCGTTTCTTCTTAGGAATAGGGATTATAATGTTCCTCTCGAAATCCTTTGGTATCTCACCTGTCGTATACATTTCACTAATGATTTTGTATAGCTGGTTCAACGTCTTCTCTCCTGAATTTTTGATTAGTTCTGCTGGAATGTCATCAATGCCAGACGCTTTATTTATCCTGAGGTCTCTTACAGCCGCATCAAATTCCGATCTTAAAATTGGGGCTCCCATGTCATCGGTATCCACTTCCCTCTCGTTTTCGATAGCATTCTTTCTGAGGCGACTTCCTTTGTACAAATCTTCCAGATATTCCTTCCATCTCTTCCCTTTTTCTTCGTTTTCAATCATTAGTTCTCCGTTTGTGTCCCTAAGGGTATTACATCTTACGCCCCTTTCCTTAAAGTGGTTCCTCACTATCCTATAAGCGGCCTCTACTTTTCCATGTTTAAGATTGTTTTGCACGTCTTCGCAAATGCTTTTCATCCACGTTTCTCTAGCCTTCCGCGCTTTACGACATATTTCGTTCCTTATCCTCTTGTAACGATTCTGTCCTTCCTCTGTTTTCGCAGCCTTGTATTTTCTTCTTTCTTCAATGAGATCTAATACTTCCTGCGTGATCCATGGTTTTTTCATAACGACTCTTCTTTTACCAAGAACTTCCTCAGCTGCCGCCTGCAGACCACTCCTAATGGTTTTTCAACTCTCTTCCATTGGTTTGTTGGTCGGATCCTCCCCTATTTTATTTTCTACAGCCACTTTAAAAGCCAGTTGATGCTGAACCTCCCTCAATTTTTCAACCTGCCATATGTTTTTCACGGCTTTCTTCAACTTTTTAAATTTAAGGTGGCATTTCATCATAACTAGGTTATGGTCACTATCGATATCTGCCCCTGGATAGCTTTTGCAGTCCTTCACCTGGTTCCTGAATCTTTGTTTCACTAGAATGTAGTCGATTTGGAATCTTCTACGGTCTCCTGGCATCTTCCACGTGTATCTTCTTCGCAGGGGATTTTTGAATAAAGTGTTGGCAACCACTAGCCTGTGCTCCGTGCAGAATTCAAGTAGCCTTTCTCCTCTTTCATTTCGGTTACCCAACCCATATTTCCCAGTTATTATTCCGTCTTGACCTTCGCCGACGACGGCGTTCCAGTCCCCTAAAATAATAAGATTTTCTTCCCCTCTTACCTGCTTGATAACTTCCGCTATATCTTGGTAGACATCTTCTACTTCTTCGTCTTCATAATCTGACGTAGGCATGTAAACCTGTACCACTACAGTAACTACGGGTTTAGTATCTATCTTCACCATTACTATCCTTTCATTAAACTGCAGGTAGCTTTTAACACGCATCCCGGCGCTCTTTCTAAGCATTATGCCTACTCCAGTATTACCATTTAGAGATCCCGTGTGTATCATTCTGTAGCTTCCACTCCAAAAGTCTCCTTCCTGGGGCCACTTCATTTCGCTGATGCCTAATACATCGAGGTTCATTCTTCGCATCTCCACCTTCAAGTTCTCTAGCTTACCGCAGGTACGAAGTGATCTGACGTTCCATGTTCCAATCCGTAACATTCTATCTCGTTTGACCGATGTACCCTCTCGAGTAGTCCCCGCCCGGAGATCCGAATGGGGGACTAGTTTACCTCCGGAATATTTTACCCGAGAGAATTCCATCGTGTCATTATATAAATTGAGTGGAGTAGCTGTGACTCCTCGGGATGATAATGTGGTGGTTTCCCCTTGCCTTCCACATCGCAGTACTACAGCCGTTAAAGTAAATGTTACCACGCCCGTAGTGGAATGTGTGTCGCTGTACCGACCAGTAGGGTCTCCACCTTCGCACATGTGAAGAAGAGCTGCTGCCCTCTCCCCCGGGTGATGAGAGGCATAATTATCGGCGGCCCCCAGTCGTCAAGTCACGGTATCTTCACAGGTTTTGGTATCTTTTAAATGGCCTACCTTACCCAAGGGTAGCCCAATACCCCCTCAGAATACCGCCGCTTTTTGTCCACGACTGCTTATTCGACGAGAGAACTCGCTTATCTCGCAGGTAACCTCTATATCTAAAGGTCGACCCACCATCCGCAACCCGGTGGACGCACTCGGTGGCTTTAAGCTCAGCCGCGAGGAAATATTATTACATGAATTTATTCGTAAAATTTGTGGTGTAAATATAATTTCTTAATGCAAAACGGGGATGATGGTTGTGAAGAATATCTTGCTGCAATGGCTCCAAATATTATTATCTATAACTCCCAAGCATCGTTTAAAAACGAAATAATTAGGCTATAGTGATATCAAAACCATCGAAGATTATTGCATTGCGGTATTATCGCGAATAGTTCGCCTTTTTGGCTTACATAAGGGGCCACAGAATTGCGGTGGTCATACAGCTACACTCCACTTGTAACGAATAAAAACACGTCGAAACTATTAAAAAAGGATTTCTAAGCCATTGCTTTTATTTGGTTTCAGTGAAACTTACTGTGCTTATAGAGGAAAGAGGACAATAAAGTTGATGGTTTAGTTACACAAAGCATTACAGGAGGAATAGCCGATGTTTCCGTTTTTGCTAACTTCCACTTCATTCATTTCATGCGTCTCTCACGAACAAAACTTCATTTACGGTTAAACGGAACGGTTGTTTGCGTGAAGGATGACATGGGGAATTAGAAGTGGAATACTCGAAATAAAAATGGTATGAATGGAATTAGACGTTCAATACTCTTAGAACTCAGTGATTCCGACAAAGCCCTGTTCAGCACCACTGCCTTGCACGACCATGGACGTAGAAAATAGGTTTAAAATAACGCAAAATTCAAATTCATTCTCATCGAGCTGTATTTTATGTTTCATAAGACCTCTATATGTAAACAATACAGTTTATGTTGCATTTTATGGTGGAAAAACGAAGTCTTTCCGGGAAATGTTCAAAGAGACCAGATAAATTGCACGATTTTCCATTGAATGGGCACAATATCTAGCATATTACATAGCTATAGGACCCGTGAATCACTTAACAGCTCAAAATATGGAGAATTTGATTTTTAAAAACGTCGTAATCACTCGAAAACTTTAATAGCGACTTTTTCTGCAATTTTCTTTGAATGCACTGCAAAAATAATAACTGTTATTTACTTTTAACGAAATTTGGCCTAGACATCTTACTTAATTCTAATGTTGCTTATTCGAGTATTGCTGGTTTTCTCTCACATAACTCATTATTTAACCATTGGCTTTCTTCCTTATTGCTCTGTAGGTAATGTACGCTTTTGTGATTGGTATAATGAATTAAAATTTCTATCAATACAGTTATATTCAACATTGTTAGACTAAATATTTTGCATTTAAAGTTTTTTTATAATTATTTTCAAATTTTCATTTCTTTTCATCTTCGTGGTGCCTTCGAATAATAGTTGTGCATGGTCCAATGGATTTCACGGATATTTTGCACCTCTTCACAACCTGCCCGCTTCTCCTATCCATAAATGCATGGGAATACCCGACTGATCATCATTTCATCTGTGAAGCTTGTGAAACCTATCTATTGTCCGTGGCTGTGGTGAGTTTCTGTTATTTTTTCTCATTTTTTGCATGCAACATCTCTCATCTCATCTCTCAAGACTTCATAAACGCGTTATTTGTACCCACGGAAATCGCTTTTCAGACATTGAGTGAAGGGCGGGTTGTACGCAAATTTACCAAAACGGAGCCAGCGCTTACCACGTGACTGTGGAGTGGGGCTACCCAGCAACAACAGACGCTTCAATGTTTCTCTGTACATAGGGGAACCGCAATTGACATTCTTTAGCGACAGTAGCACGAAAATCGGGGAATATTTTATTCATTAGGGTTAACAGGTACTGTATTAATAAATATTGTGCTGATAAATAGTAACTTGAACTCTATATCACTCTTTTACAAGTAACATCGTTTTTTTTCTGCTGTTTAGGCGGCCAAAAATCAACAATTAATCACGTAATTACAATAGATAAAAAACAATCAGGTAGAGACTAGTCCATATAGTTAATAAATCTATGCTTTCGCGTTACTAAAGCTCATTGGTGCAGCTCCGGATGATGTCACCTGCCTTTTACTGCTCCTACTACTCAATAGTATCTGTCATCGATCATGAGGAGCTTGAAAACACGAAAATGATTCCTCGACGAGTGACGTCAGATTCTTGTGTTCATTACTCAAATACAGCTAGAATTGTTTCCAGAATTATGCATGATTTTATATTGAAAGCGTATAAATGCTAGGTTTATTGAATTGTAAATCAAAATTGATTTTTTTGGAATTCCAATGAAATGAAGAAAACCCAATTAAAAATTCATTTTACGGTTTGGGATTAGAAATTATTTTTCAAAGACGTATTGAATGTTACCTATGAATAGGAATCGTGAATAATATTTAACAATGTAACGTTAACGGTGAGAGTAATGGTAATAATTGTTTGCTGTGTGTGCATTACTCCTTTGAGCACCAATTGTACGAACAGTTATTGTTTAGTGGTTAAGAATAGTATTAGTTTGGTGGTTCTATATTATGAGCAAATCATTAGGTGAACTAGTGGTTGAATTTTTGTGAAATTAGGCACACTAAAAGATAATAATTGGAGAAAAAAAGATGAATGATTGTGAAAATTGGCACATTAAATAAACGTTCTTTTTCATTTTAATAATCGTATTATCAAAACAAGCAATCAATGGCATTTCATGTTAAATAAAATCATAAAGAACTGCGCTGAAAAGGAAAGAGTTAACGGACTTCTTAACTGCAGACTGAATTGCCGCGTAACAATATCTAAAATCTTTCGACCATGAAAAAGACGTAGAATTAATCCCAAAGAACACAGAAACTACTTCACAGATGGATTTTTTTCATAGCAGGATCACGTAATTATTTTTCAGTAAAACCAATCACTGTAATATTAAAGTTTCTATTTAAATTTTCGCCTATTGTTCCTCCGCTTTAGGTAGATTGCGAGGGTAGTCTATAGCTTTTGTTCGATTTGAAGGAGTAACGTTATTTGGTGGAATTATGGGCTTGGGGATATGGGGCCAATGGCGCAGGAAACTCGGGGTTGATTTTGGGACAAATGTAACTAGGTGCTGAAACAGACGAAGAGGCGTATTTGCTTACGCGCAATGATCAAAGGTACCTAATAAAAACCTTCTCATCCTCAGCTTCCAATATTCCATTGTCGTCTTCCCATCCTGTCCTACTTCGGCCAATGGATGGTGCTGCGGTCAGACCTCATATCGCAGGATCACGCAATACGTGAAACTCCTCGCACGGAAAAGTATTACGCGTCTCTATCTGATTGGCCCATTTTAAGGAATTGAATTGGAGCGTACTGAAGTGATTCATGGTTACCATTTCAGCACGACCCATTTCTTTCGAGAACTTTATCACATCTAAACAAAGGTTTAAACTCTAGTAACTCAGTCTGTCAACGTAAATGGAAACGGATCTATTCGAGTTACTTCCGGAATGGGATGGCCTTGCAGAGTCTAGACGTATTTGTCTTGCACGAATAGATTTTTATGAATCATTTCTTCACTCTTCACTGCATAATATTCCATCCCGATATGCCTTCTTTAGAACAGAAGAAAAAATTGAAGGTTCAACGAATAAATTCCAGTTTTTATTCGAAAATTATTTTCTAAGAAGTATTTATTAAATCTTTAAATAAATAAAATGTAAAATTTAATCGCTGGATGGTCATGGAGATGTTCAACAAGCGCCAGTTGTTACTTGAATCGATTCTTACCACTTATTGCAATATTTCAAGGTAATATTAGGTCTATTATTCGAGTATCATTTAAATACCACACTCCATCCATAATGTATTACTAAATTCACCTTCATATTCAAAAGATGACTTTTTGTCACTGTCTTATCGTTTCTAGTCGCGTTAATTAATTCTCCTTTATTCAATCGCCGTGGATACGATGTATGAATGCAGTAGGTGGTACATCTCCTACGCTAATGTTTTCGAAGACATAAAGGAACTGGGATTTAATTAATTTTGTAAAACCATTAGTGAAATTAATTTTTTTATAGATTGCTCTCATAGCATGCAAGATCAGTTTTGCAAAATGTATTGGTTTTTTAAAACTATGTAGTAATAAATATTCCGTGTAATTTTTATGGACGCGATAAATTTGTAGTGTTGGGCTGGATATTATTCAGAGGGTATTTCGTCATATATACGTATATGATTGACCATTTCTTTCATTCTTGTTATTGCCAGCCTCGGTGGCGGCGGGTTGAAGTCCTTGCCTGCCAAACAAGAGGTCGCGGGTTCGAGTCTGGCCTGAGTAGGTTTCCCCTATCCAGGGCATGATTGTTCGTGCAAGTGTAATTGTTGAGTTTGTTGAACATCCCGATTGAAAATGATCAATGCGAGCTGAATTCGGTGGTTTGAGAGTAAAATGTAAAAATTATCCAATAGAAAATGGGAATTTGATGATCTCCACATTAAATAAAGCGAGAATGGACTTCGATACGAAGCTTGCGATAGTTAGTTTCCATATTTCTCGCCACACGCGGAAGCAGCGAGTGTTAAATCACCAATTCTAGTGTAGATTTAATGCCCTTCCTTGGAACGCAAGCTAGCTTCATGCGTGGAAATAGGTTCAATCCATTATCTGGATCTTACTCCAGGCTCCACGCTGAAGGGTGTTAGTGCTATGCTAAGATTAGGTAAACCCAATTCCCGCAGCGTGCGAAATACTAATTTGGACGTGTATCCTTATGCGCGCCGCATACCCTTAGCCTTTCCACACTGAGGCTATTATTCCTTTTCACATTGCCTTGAGATCCTCGCTTGCGTAAGTTCCGTGTGCATGGACCGTCACTTCCTTTGAGGAAGACGGCCTTCCCGCTGAGAACCTTGTCATCTTGCGTTCCGTCTCTTCTCGCGGGGTAACCGTTTTGTGACTGAGGATCGATGGAAGAATTTCTTAGTTTGCCCCTTTTAAAGCATGAACATTTACGTGAGGTATTCCGTTACCATCATCGTATTTAGATGGAGAAATAAATGGACTCTTTTTTTTAACTGTCCGCGTTCGCCTTTGACAAATTTTTTTGTGGGGAAGTAATTGAATATATGGTAGTGTGGTAAATTTTTAATTTAATAATTGAATGTTTATTCAATAATACGTATTTTCCCGTATTTCAACAATTTATGTGTACCGCGGTTTTCAATTTTCTATAGGGGCATTTAAAGTGTGCACTTTTTCATGTTTTTGTATTTTGTATGATACTTTGATATAAGATATTCAATTGCCATCAATAAGAAATGAGTAGACTTTATTTTAACCATCCATGTTCGTCTACGACAAAGTCGGTGATGGTCGAATATTCATTTTTAATACGTATTTTCCAGCATTACCACTATCTATGCTTACCGGGGTTTTTCATTTTTTATACGAACATTTTAAGTATGTACATTTCCATGTAAGATTTCGATTATCATCTTACTATTTCGATGAAGAAATAAGTGGGCCCTTTTATTTTACTATCTGTGATTGTCTTTGACAAATTTATCGTTTATGGTTTAATATTTATTTTTAAAACACGTATCTTCCAGTATAACAACGATTTACACCGGAATCCCTTATGCGATTTACCGCGGAATTATTTTCAAATGAGATATTCGGTTATTGTCTCGGTACTTCGATTAATTTAGAAATTGACTCTCGTATTTTTACCAATGTATCTTCGTCTACGGCAGCAGCTTCCTTTACAATTGCATTTGTAAACTAATATTTAACATTTTTTCATGTTACACAATTGAGCAAGTTACATATTCGTCAGGGATTATGTATGATGCATCATGTCTGATGACAATTATTGAAAAATAGCAACGACGAGCTTTTGGACTTAAATTTCTGAGTATCGGAGTAGCAGGCCGAAAAGGGACATGGCCTTTTGACGGTTTGGATGTGCTCGAAGATATTAATTTTATTATCAATTAGTAGTTATTAATTATTTGATTAGTTTAAAATCTATGGCGTTATGAAAGATTTTACAAAAGTTAAATCTTGCAACATCTTCTTATGTGAACTTTGACACCGTCACCGGAGCGACTGAAGTCGCTAAATAAATGCGCATTGTTTCGCTAAGTCTGTCGCGTCTTGGCGTCCTTTGAGGAAAACGAGTAGTATAGTGTCTCCCGGCGACTCTTGCCTACAACAAGTGACTCTCCTCTCTTCGTTACTGCTCTACGGGCTCCGTTATGTATTCTCACCTGCTCCTGAGATCCTGCAAATTTAATGAAAATGCGCTAACACTTCGTCGCGGGGCCCTGTTCTGGCCTTCGGGGTCTATTCTAGCCCTCTTTATAGATTCAGTCTACTGTCTGCCTGAAGTATTTCCGGTAAAAAAATAACCGTATATTCCGGCGTGTAAGACGACTTTTTAACCTGGGAAAATATTCTCCCAAGTCGAGGGTCTTGTGAAGTGAATTTTCGGATCCTAACCCTCTAAGTTTTCGTTTTAGCCCCGTAAAATATTCATTCTATCTTGTCGAATTGAAAAATATGAATGTTGGTGCATATATTTCTCTCGGGTGTGCATATAAATTTTAGAAAATTGGCCTATTTTTTAAATCATATTCATTCGACATTATATAGAATATCTTAAGAGTTAAATATCAAGAATCAGAAAGCATACTTTACTCATAAGAACTCTACATTCTACATTCAACTCTACTCTACATTCACTCATAAGAACTCACTAAACTCCACGGTATAAGCAGTCCTCTAACCATTGTTAAATCGCTGATTTTCAATTTATCTCCATTTTGGGGGGCCTGCTTTTTGGCCAATTGAGGCCAATCACTATAATCTCACGGACACCGTTATTAAATTATGAATCATCAATGCTAACTAAGAAACAGTTTATTCCTTTTAAAGAAACAGTTCATTACTTTTCATGAGCAAATAATCATGAGGTATTCCTTAGACATTAATTCCTTAGGAGACATAGCTATTCAGAATAAGTTGATTGTTATAGATTGTGAACATTGTACAAAAACTGGAGAAATGATAATAGGGTGGTTTCCTATTTTTTTTTATTGCCTAAATCGAAAGATTATTACTCCTGGAGTACGTATTTCACACTTTTAGATTTTTAAATGATGATATCTTTTTTTCGCGATTAAATGAAAAGTGAAAATTTTCAAGCGCGCGAAAACGCGACGGGTAAGTATGAATGCCGGGAAATCTCTCCGTGTGAAGTATTTCTCGTTCCCGCTGCAACTCTGTGAGGTGACCTTGAGGGAGGTTTGAGCGCTGATACGACGCACGCTGCTAGCGGGTAGCCGAGTACACTGCTAGCTGGTAGCGCTTGGCTTAAATAAGGATTATTAATACCTTATCAAACGAAGAAAACTTGCCGACCTTAGCCAGTTTTAATAAGTGATTATTAAGACATGTTTCCCTGAGCTCTGCGCCTCATGCATGTATTGGTAATCTCAGGCGATGTATAACTCCTATCTACTCGTATAGAAACTAGGTCCCTGTGACGTCACGTGGAGTGGCATCGCGTGGGCGCCAATCTGGCCGTTTTCAAATGAGGATAAAAATGGACCATTGCCATTCGTCTAAACCGGTTTTTATAAAACAAAATAATTTGTATATTATAAATACACTAATGGTGGATAACGAATCGCAATCAATGCCTTTCGTTTTCTTTGATGAAGGAAACTACCCTATACTCCACTAAAGCCTCATTTTCCTTATCAGCCTCTCTCGACACTACGCATTTTTTAAGCTCTCAATACATTCAGTTGCTCTTCATTTGTTTTGCCTTTATTGCACCTTCACTCCTAACTTTACCGACCAGTAATGCAAAATGATTTTGGTCCTGGTTTCTTCTTTGCGCTTTAAACGACCGATGTCAATTTTATTTCTAGAATTTTCCTTTACGAACGTGACTACATTTTTTCGCCTACATTTTATTCGGTTTCTGAGGACTCTATTCCGGATAAATTTAATCTTGCCGTCTTTCCTATAAATTGTTTAAGAATTTGAATTGTATAAAATTGGGTCAGTGCGCTTCAAGGGAATCCATAATCGACAGCTATGTTCATGTTACATTTACTGTTAAGATTCATGTATTAAATAGTTATGAAATGCGTTCAATTTTAACCTTTTCAGACCCAAGGACACGTGCACCATCATGTTTTTATTATTATAAACCTTCAAGTGCGAATTATTGGCGTTAAAACCCACCGCTGCACTTCTTTGTGCCTTGTAGTTCACGATTCTGCCACCACTTACCACATGTGTTTTGTTTTTCATTCGTAAAACAGGATGGGTGACACAACGGCAAGCGAGACGAGTGTGCGTCGTCAATTGTTTCCATTAAGCCACGTATTCAATTGTTTAAAACTAATGAATAATATTTATAAAGATTACATCAATTGAAAGTAATGAATGATAATAAAGTATTCTTGATGAGAATAAATATTTTCGTAAAATCCCGAGGTGGACATATGTGTACCATACTGTGCAATATTTGTTAGTGATAAAATAATTCTTAAATTAGTGATTCTTAGTAATGAGTAATCCTTAGTGATAAAAGGTTATATACATATATAATGTAAAAAAGTTGTTAGCCAACGTAACAGTTTATTTAAAACATTCATCAGGGCTTAGTTTTGCACATATTTATTGTTATTAGGTAACTAAGCTGTAACTTAATTAACATGAATATTCTATATGAATATACAGCTTACATCTTATGTTATGATCATGTTACCCTTACTTTTTTTCTGTGAAGAAGTTCATTTTTATGCGGAATCTCAGTAGTATTTAAATTTTATAACTCCACGGATTAATGCATGATATAATTAAATGGCATTCAATAGTTACGAATTTAATAACTTTTCAATGTTTTTTTATGAAATTTATCACTTTTCATTGCATTAAAAAGTTATGAATTTCATAGCTTCTCATTGCACATATTTATTGATATTGGGTAACTAAGCTATAACTTAATTAACAAGAATATTCTGTGTGAATATATAGCTTACAGCTTAGTACAGCTTAGTTACCTAATACCAATAAGTACGTGCAAAACTAAGCCCTGATGATAGCTTAAAATAAATTGAAGCGTTGCCTAACAACTTTTTTGCATCATATATAGATATATATGACCTATACTCGAAGAATTATTTTATCATTAATTAAATGAGGTCAAGATAACAGGAAAAAGAAAAACTAATTATATAATATTTGTTAGTAATTATATCAATCAAATTTCACTGCGATGTTATTTTGTCCATCCCACCTGATTATGAAAGGGGCCTGGGGCATAAATAAAACGGCTCAGAGACTCATGGCTCTGAAGAGGATAAGTCGACTTTTTGGAACAGTTAGGTTCACCTAGTAGGTATGAATTTTGCTAAGCCAAATGATATTTTCATAGCGATTTCATCCATGTTGCTCATAACTTTTTGCTTGTGCGCCTTGTTCCTAGCAGAGCTTTTCAGAATAGATTCATTTTTTTCCATTTTCACCCGTTGTTCCCTTGTTTCAACTTCCTTTCATATTTGAAAAATTACCCGTCCCGATCATCTTACCTTTATTTCTGTGGAGAAATTCATTCTCATACGGAATCTCTATAGTATTTAAATTTTACAACTCCACAGAATAATGCATGATAGAATGAAATGACATTAAATACTTATATTTTTAATAATATTTCAATGCTAGCTATGAATTTCGTCACTTTTCATTGCATTAAAAAGTTATGAATTTCATAGCTTCTCAATACTGTTTCGTAACAAATACGAATACCGATTAACAACCTTAATTATAGTTTATATCTCCTTAAAGTTTTGAATACCTCTACCCGTTAGCGACGCGAGAAATTTAAATCATTCAAATGCGCGGCGGGTGAAAACGCTTTTAAAGTTCAAATTGAGAATCATCTATTGTAGTAGTTTTGCATTTTTCCTCTCCCACATTTTCGAGACTTGGTTCAAAGAAGCCAGGTGACTGGGATTCAGAGGTTATTGTAAATCCGTGGTTTAACTGAGAATTTGGCTGATGGCCTCTCGATACCTAAGCAGTAGATTTAGAACGCGTACAGAGAAGAGCTGCCGGGTACGTGAAAAGTGGTTACAATAGTCTTTTTTGTGTTACTGACTCGGATTGGAATCTCTTTAAGTCCGTAGACTGAAAACTATGCTAAACCTAATATGCAAATTTAAGAGCAGTTTATTTTCGGACGAAGCAACCCATATCTTATGAACCCCAACATACTGCAGTGGATGAGATCACAAAAATAAAATTAAATAGACTAACTGTAGAACAGATAGAATCAACTGATGAATATTTCTCAGGTTCTCATCCAGGTTAATGCTTATATAAAAGCATTAACTTGGCTGAGAACCCGAGAAACATTCATCAGTAGTATTCACCAGGAAAAATTAAAATCGTTTAGATAGAATCAAAATTTCATTTTTTCCACGATCAATAAGAAACTATAATGGCGGCAGTAGAACTTACTAATAGTCCT
Source organism: Ischnura elegans (assembly GCF_921293095.1). Classification (NCBI taxonomy): domain Eukaryota; kingdom Metazoa; phylum Arthropoda; class Insecta; order Odonata; family Coenagrionidae; genus Ischnura; species Ischnura elegans. The sequence continues at coordinate 80,092,589 of NC_060257.1, forward strand.
AATACATTGGTTACTAGGCTAATTGTAGAATAACCTGTTAACTGTATTCCTCAATGCATGTATCTGAATTTTCCTAGTATTTATAACAGCATTTTCTGAATTTTCTAGCTTCATGGGTAGATTACCTTCATCATTAGTTGACAAGTTTGGCCTCTAAATGAATGTTGAAATATAAGTATTAGAAGTAGTGTGTACGTGGGTGCCCTATTGCATGCTTCAGCATGGTGATCGATCATCCCCTGCCAAACACCCTACAGGTGGCTCGCAGGGTATTGTGTAGACGAAGATAGGGTGTCTTTCTAGGTCGCACTTATTTCCCTTTCGTCATCCCCGGAGGATTTATTTCCTCTTTCATACTGTACACACGCGCTCTTGATCTGTCTTTTGTTCGTCATCGGACGTTGTTTATCATATCATTATTTCCCTCCCAACGTGTACCCGCGAAGCATATTCTTAACACGCAGAAGACTCCGTAATGCGTTGTTTGCCTACCAATGCTCCAGAATACGCTTTTGCTGAGAAGCCAATGGATATTTTTATAAAAATAGGTGTGAATACAGACGGAGGCGCAAACAAAAACAGCCGAAATAAAAAGTGAGACAAGTATCGAGGTGCCGCTCGACTTAAGGATGCGTTTCCATGGCAACACCTCAGAGTCGAATAAAAAGGAATATGACAGAAATAAGCATCTGCGCATGCGTGAACAAAATGGAATTTTTCAATTTCATAAATCTAAGATCGATTATTAAGGCTAATAGGTATGTTTTTACTATTAACGAGGTTTGGTCAGTAAAAATGCGTATTTACGTCATGGAGGTGTGCCATGGTAGATTTATGATGAAATTAAGAGATTCTATGTAGTCTATCAGAATTCATTATTTTCTAAAATCATTATTTTCCGAAAAATGCGAGGAATGCAGGAACATCGCCTGGGTAACTTATAAAATTATTTTTTTTATTCATTTCATAAACAAATTAAATTCAATAAACAAATTACTCCCTCTCTCTCTCTTGAGTGAAAATTCTCATATAGAACGATAAATATAACCGCAGTCCCGAACCAAATTCTTAGCATATGGACCACCAGAGAGCGTACTTCATGGGTCTTGAGGATCAGCTGTAAAAAAATGAATGGTGGAAAAACCTTCTTCTTTCAATAATACATTAATGTGTCCAATAAAAAATATTTTAAAACCCGTTAAATCTATAAATAAACAAAAGAAACACTAATCTCTTTTCCGCAGTTTAGAGTGACTCTCAGACTCGACTTAGACATCGCCCAACGCACTCACGCTATCACATGATCGCCTAACCTTTAATCGCTTCTGAGATGTAACCGGTTGGCCTCCTATTACACAGCAACAGTTTTTGAGTTTTTGCTCATGCATTATATAATAGCTGCCGCCAATATACGAAGAGTGATAATAAACAGGGAAAAATATTAAAAATAAAACCTAAGTGAAAGTGCGTGATTTCCGCTCAGGGTTACTTAACATTGCATATCAAAGATTTCCATCGATTATGTCGGAAACGGAATCTTTCATTCAAATACGTAATGATTTATTTTTCTTTCCCAGTTTCTTAAATTTACTTCCACCCTTTTGGATAATAATATAACTGACGAAAGGTTGGTGAATGATTAATATGAACTCGAAGTTTTTTTTATTCCTCGAACTCACGTAAACCCCCCAATCCTATCCACTCAAATTGTCCAAGACAAGGACAAAATGGTTAGAATAGCAACGGCTGATGCCTCGTTTCGCTAGGATGGTATGACCCGCCCGCCTTTGTGACGGTGCGGGATTCCTCGTCCCTTCCCTTCCTCCCCTATCCTGTCCTAGGAGGCGTCGTCGGGCTCCTATTGCGGCGGCGCCTCCTTCTTTTCTCATTCCAGTCCTACCCCTTCTGTGGTGTAGAGGTGATAAGCTTCGGCTTCAGACTTCGGCCCAGGAGAGTAACCTCGCGAGCCCGCCGTAGGGTTTCGTATCCGCTGTCCGAGACAAGGAAAACTGCTGATTGGGTTATTACGTTGGAAGATTTGTTGAAGCCAAGACGAGGAGTTTTTATATACTGGGATAAAATTGCATTCCCTTTAAGCTCGGCGCCAGAAGTGAAGAAGACGTGTATTTTGCGAATATCATCTTATTTTTATTATTATTTCATTTTTATTTAGTATTGTCGATTATTGCCATGGAATGTTAGTATTTAAGAATTAAATGCCAATTTTTTAGCTAACGTTTCGATATATATTTATACCTTCTTCGCTTTTATTTGCGATAAATATGATTTTTTACGCAATTTGGAAAATAAATTACATTTATTGCATAAAAGCCCCGAAGAAAGTATAAAAACATACGGTAAGTTTGGACCAAAAATTTTGCATTAAATTCTTAAAGATTCTTACACTCAATGACACTTATCAGCGTAAAAATTGAGATCAAGAGAAAGGAAAAAACTTAGTTATTATTGTAGCCTTAATCACTAGCGTTTTCACCATTTTTACTCAAATAAAATCACATCCATCCCACAAATTCATCTGCCGATAGTGCGATTATTAAATGTGTTGTCAATTTTAAATCTCTTTGAAATAATCAACCCACAGTCTGACGTGGCCGAAAGCAATTGCTGTTTGCTAGTTCTCAGTGACATCACATTTCTTTCCAACGCTATTAGCTCTCAAAGGGATGACCACGCGATCGCAGCACCTCCTGTGAATGGAATTGGGGACTGAAATTGACCCCACTAAACCACATTGGCGTTCAACTCCTTTTTCCTCTTTTGAATTAATCCGCACTTCCAAAAATCGCCCATTCTCTCTCATTTGCCAAAGATGACGCTGATGTTTCGGAACGAATCCTTTTCCATGCATTCGGAGGTAAACTTATTATCCGTTAATCTTTTCGCCATAATCCTGTGGAGCTTTTCGCTTCGGATTGCCTATATCGCTAATACCTTTGGCCATATTTCCTCTCTCAATCTTATTGAGCTTTCCGCTAAGCCGATTAATGGGTTCCAACATTGCATCGCCTTTCTCCTTTTGCCATTCCAATAACCTTTCACGCACCTGCGCGTGCATTAAATTATTATATGTCTCCTAATATATTCGATTACCCGTAAAATACCACGTTATATTACATCAGGATCTCTCGATATTATACAGGATTATTTAAAAAAATAATATCACAACTTTAAAAATCTATAACTCCGCAGAGAAGATAAGGAGAGCGAAGCGCTATCTGTCGTCAAATTAAAGAAGCTTTAAAGTTATAAAACTCTAATTTTCATTAAGTTGCTCATTTGTTCGCTTGAGGTGCTGTTGACAAGGAGGTTGTGAATATCTGAAGGCGCTGTTTCTGAGTTTTTAGCGTGGTCAAAGTTCCGCCATCTTGGTTTGACAATTAGTCTCCGACTGATATTTTGAGGTGGCTACGTTCTCTTCCTAAAATGCGTTACATCAAGTGAAAAATGCTACCATAATCACCGGTGATTGTCATAGGATTTTTCTCATCATCTGCGATACTTCTATTAGTGTATAAACTCTGTTTCTGTTTGCCACTTTACTGGTGGGGATATCCTTGAAAATATACATTATTACTGCAATTGTTAGATTTCCGCTGGGTATAGTAAACTAAAATACCAGTATAAGTGCAGGTAAATGACTAGTTTACTCTCGCAAAATTTTATTTTCAGTTGAGCTGGTTGTAGAATGTAACCATGGTGATTGATAATAATTTTTCCCTGGGAAAAGATGTTTGAGTCATAACTTCGCGAAGTCTGACAGTGAAGCAAGAAAAAAAGATTTACATTGTGCATTCCATAGGTTATTTTAATGTGTTAACGAGTTATGACCAAAAATTTCACCAAATACATAGTAAGCATTGACCCTTATGGGATTGTCAATGTTTTGGTAAAAGTGGGCGTGGCTTGTCCTACCCAAGCACCCCTATTCCGGCCACACTTCGCTCCACACTAGAAACCATTGGTGCCCCCTCCAGATATTTACAACCTCCTTGGCTATTGACGTCAGTCTGTGACAACTCACTTCATCTTTGGCCTACAAGAACCCCTGACCTCACCCCCTGAGATTTTTTCTCATGGGGGTATGTTAAGGATGTGGTGTTACAAACATCTCTACCATGAAGTATTGATGACCTTAAAAAAAGAAATAATAGCAGCTATCCAGGCTGTCACCCCCGATATACTATTGAGAGTGTGGAACAAGTTCGAGTACCTATCGGGTTGATGTTTTTCGAGTGTCTGGAGGTGGTCATATTGAACAATTGTGAACATGTTTTCAAGAAACTTTTTTAACCCACCGTTAGTCGCGTGGCGTTACCAGACCCGAGGTTATTTTCTTTTCTTTGCCCACATCGTGTTTTCAAAGTTAGGAAACTCATATTTCTTGTATCTCAATATTTTATAATTCTGAAATAGTCACCAATATGATAATATGTTTAGACATATTTATGAAATAAATTTTGATATTTTGTCTTTTTTTGATTCTGACAGACACCAAACGACAACTTGAGTTACAGTGTGTTACATGTCATATATCATCTTGTGGTGTTCTTCCCGTCGGCAGGTCCCCCGCTCCAATGCTGTCTCTCCATTCCCTCCTGTCTCCGGCCATCTCTTTCAAGTCTCCATATCTTTCAATTTTTACGTTTTCGGTAAACTTCAGCCTTCTCCTTCCCCTTCTTCTGACCCCTTCCATCGTTCCCTCCAAAGCTACTTTCAAAATTCCATTCCCTCTCATCAAATGTCCCAGCCAGTTACCCTTCCTTTGATGTATTTTTTCCGTCAACGTTCTTTTCTCATCTATCCTACTTAACACTTGCTAATTCCTAACTCGATCCGTCCCCCGTATTCCCTCCATCTTCCTTTAAACCCACATCTCAAACGCCCCAATCCTGTCCCTGTCTCTCTTCCCCATCGTTCATGTCTCACATCCATACATAAACACACTCCACACATAGCATTTCACCAATCTCTTCCTCAATTTTGATTCCAGTGCCTTGTTACACAAGGCTCTTTTCTTCTTCTTGAAAACTGCTTTCGCCATTCCTATCCTTCTTTTTATTTCTCCTACACTTTTCCAGTCTTCAGTTTACAAAGTCCCCAAGTAGCTGTAGGTTCTCATATTCTATATTTTACCTTCTTTTGTATTCACCCTCATGCCATCTACATTTCTCACTTTTATCACTTTAGCCTTAACATTATTTTCATTCCAGATGCTCCCATTCCTTCCTCCAACCCTGTTACCAATATCTGTAATGACTCTGTGTCCTCGGCTAAAACCACCATATCATCAGCAAATCTAATGCGTCTTATTTTGACTCCACCATTACTTATTCCCTCTTCTCTTTCATCCAATGTTACACTTATCATGTCTTCAACATACACATTGAACAGAGTTGGTGACAAACAACATCCTTGCCTATCTCCTCTACCTAGCACTACCAATTCAGTCATGTTTTCATTCACTTTCACTGCTGCCTTTTGTCCCAAGTACAATTCACTTATTAGTCTTCTTTCCTTCCAGTCTACTTTCTTCATCTTCATAATTTCCATGTTTCTTCCAATTTACCCCATCGAAAGCTTTTTCCAAGTCTATAAAACACATACTTATTCCTTTTCTTCTTCCTATCTCTCGTTCCTCTTCCTTGCCTGAAACCAAACTGCTCCTCACCAGCAATTTCTTCCATTATACTTTTTAACCTTCGATTTAGCACTCTTAACAAGATTTTAGCAGCATGTGAAATTAAGCTGATCGTTCTATACTCAGTGCATTTTTTTGTTCCAGCCTTTTTTGGAATTGGTATCATCACCATCTTTAAGAAGTCTTACGGCCATTTCCCAGTTTTATATATTTTGTTGCACAAATCCACTATCTCATTCAATCCGTCATCTGTTAAACATTTGAAAAATTATATTGGAAACTCATCCACTCCAGTAGCCTTCCTTTATTGCCTTCCGCACTTCACACGTCAGTATTGATGACCTTTTATACCCATCCTCTGCCTCCTATTCACTTTCTATATCTAATGCTTCAGGTTTTTCATCTGTTGCATATATCTCCTCTCCATATTCTTTTTATCTTCCTCTTACTTCCACTTATTCGTATATCATTTTAACTTCCTTATCATCAACCTCTCTAATGATTGCTTTTCCTCTCTTTCCCTCCCATGTAATATCCTTTACCTTCTTATACATTATATCATATTGGTCTTTTCTCTCTAATTCTTCCAAAACTTAACATTCTCTTGATAGCCATTTCTCCTTCGCCTTCTGTGTTTCCCTTTTCAGGTCATTGTTTTATTTCCTGTACATAGCACAAGCATACTCTCCGGTCTTACATGTTAATAGATTCGTGATATTCATAGCAAAGTCTTAAAATACGCTTATAATTTAAATTAGCAACTATTTAAAGCATTATATTTTGGATATGCCTCATATTGATACGATTTTTTATATATTTTAATCAAGTTGATATAATTTTGATGAAAGAAAAACTGTACGAAGCGACAGAATAATTAGTACTCTGTCTTTTATTAATGCATATATCTCCATCATTATTGTGCATACATTTTTCGTCCATTCATGAAATTGAATATTCATTGAATGATTTATTGTAGTTAACAAAGTTATTTCTACTTTCATGCATTTTGTTGAAACGTTCCAAAATGGTGTCTGTGAGACGCCGCGCAACAAACAGCATTGCAATATGTGACGCCACTGACCCAGGGTTTAATACTCCTTATAATGATGCATTACTCAAGTTTTTATTGTGTTTCGTAGACTGAAAATAGACTTTCAAAGCTGTAATATTGTTTATGAATCACCCTTTACCTAGGGTCTTTGCTTGCACCCAAAACTCGGCTATAATTCTTTCATTTTCCTTTAATTAGAATACAGAGATTAAACAAATTTATTCGCGTATAACTCTTAATGTATTCATTTACCCGTTAGATACCTCGTTATGGTATGTCAGAATGTCGCAATTTTGTATATAGGCTCTTTGCTTCACCCAAAACTCGATAATACTCTCTAATCTAATAATACTCTGAGTTCTCTTACATTAGAAAAAAGAAATGTAATCTCATGGTGTACCTATACTAAAATATCTAAGGCCTTATGTCAAATTACTGAAGCTTGAACCATTTCCTCTCCCGAAATTTAAGCCGATTATTTTACCATCCATGCTTTTGAGGTAATTCAGGAAGAGTACGTAGTTGATAATAATAATTAGTTCCAGTTCTTTCAGTTTCTCGCCATAGATACCACTAATTCATCAAGTAATCAGTTTATTCACTTGAATCTTACACTCGTACATATTTTTTACGCTTCTGTCATCCTAGAAAATTTAGTGTAAGTCACAGCTATAAAATATTAATAATTTTTATTAGTTATGAGACTAGTATAGTACAAGTATAGGACAAGTCAATTATCCAAGGAATTTAAAGCAGTCTTATAACACCTAAATCTTTTTTGCAGGGTCCATACATATGATAAAAAATATACCTACTATAAGCCTTAAAGGATTGTACTTTATATAAATTACAACATAGTGCAATAATATTATGCATTTTAAATTTTAATAATATTTACATTCCTATAAATGCGATCTATATTTGAACCACTAACTGCAATAAGGCTTAGTTCCCAATTTAGCTAACTTTAAAGGAGAAAGAAAAAACCGTGTATCTCATATGAAACACATATAATTTTTCAAATATTTTTTATTCACATGATTGGGTATTTGGAACTTGTTTATACTAATAAAGTAAATAAAGTATTTTAAGGGAGTTGGCTAGATTTTTTTGGATTAAGGACATGTTTCTTTTCTGACGTAAATAATATTGTTTTAGAACATTTCATGGAGGATAATCAGTATAAAAACAAATTATTTTATTTATTTATTTGAACGAAGAAAAACATTGTCTAGCTACATTATCTCAATGCTCATATTCTGTGGATGCTGTTGCCGTCCGCCATGAAAAAAATCAGACTCCAATAGTTCAATTTTTATTCTGGTAGGTATACCTTTGTGTTATTGAGAATTTCAATTCTTTCATGTTAATTGGAAGTACGGTTGAGTATGATTTTTTGTTAGGAGCCCGGATCAACTCCTCCGCGTTCTTCAATCTAAAATAATCTTTTGCCTAGCCGGTTATGTTCGTGTTACACTGCACCGTGTGTTGCCTCTCGGCTGAATAAGATGTTTCTCAGTATTTCGATATGGAAAATATTCTTTTTGGTTTTTTTATCTTTCTAAATTTTGTTTTTATGTAACAGTTCAACATTTTCCACACTTTGTAAGCCCCCTTACCGCCATGACCTTCATGATAGATAAAAGTTTTACATTCCTTCGCTGAATGATTATGCACACCAAAGACGTTAATAGTGAGCTGTCTGAGGTATCTGGTATCTTGGACAGGAATATAAGGGATACAGAATCCAAATCAGGTGAACTGAATGTTGCGTCACGTATTTACCACGGTTAGCAGGCAGCTGTTTACCGCAGAAAGGCAACTAGTCCTGGACTACACAATATTGAAGGCGTTGTCATGCTAATAATACCGCGCGGAAAGGTTTCTTTTTTGTAGCAAAGGTTGAGTACCTAGCTAAAAAAAAAACTAAAAATATCTTCCAACTTGGACTTGATGACTTTCTGCAGTTAGCGATTCATTTATGATCGCATAGGGATTTTTGTCAGCCTTGTTTCATCGATTCAAGCCTAACCTCTGTTGTTACGACCTTTCCTAAGTTTGTTCGCGTCAAATCGCTTAAATATAATATGCCAATAACTACGCCTTTGGGATCGGAAAGACTTTATGCGGGAAATAAATAAAATGCGAAGGAGATCAATGGCATTGAGAACTATCATTGGAGCAAGGGATTTCATGGTAATCGGCAACGAACCTCTAGCGACAGGGAGGGCTAGGATCGGGGGCGGATTCAGCATCGTATTTGGGGGGGGAGGGTGGTCATGACCTAGAATGGAAGCATTCGAAATGTGGTGCAGCCGAATAATGATGAAGATAAAATGGATCGACTGTGTAAGTAACGAGGAAGTGCTATGAAGAGTGGGAGAAAAGAGAAGCCTCCTAAAAACCTAAAGCAGAATACGGGACAACTTAGTTGGCCACATTTTGAGGCATGATGTCCTGATGAAGACAATCGTTGAAAGACAAGTGGAAGGGGAAAATGGCAAGAGACGGCCCCGAATGAGTTACATAGGACAGGTTATAAAGGATGTAAAAGAGGAGAAATACATCGCTATGAAAAGGCTAACGAAAGGAGAGAGGAATGGAGAGCTGCGTCAAACCAATCTTATGAGATTGTTGACTCATGATGATGATGACAAGGATTTCATTCAGCTGGCTTAAATTCCTACTCTGTACTAGTTCCAGGGTAATATTAAGCTTAAAAATGAGGTTTTCTTTAAGTCACCTCCGATCTATGGGCATGGTCAGCAGTCCTAAGATTGGTTTGACGCAGCTCTCCAATCAATTCTCTCATCAGCTAATCTTTTCGCATCTACGTATTTATTCTCTTTCACATCCGTCTTTACCTGTTCCATATATATTATATTCGAGGTCTCCTTTTTCTATTCTTGCCATCCAATTGTCCCTCTAATGCTGTCCTCATCAGGTCATCAAGTCTCAAGATGTGGCTTATATGGCTGTTCCGTCTTCTTGTTAAGGTTTTCATGAGGCTTCCCTTCTCTCCTACTCTTCTTGGGACTTCCTCGTTACTAACTCGGTCGATTCATTTGAACTTCATCATTATTCTGTTGCACCACATTTCGAAGGCATCTATCCTTGCTTTCTCTGCTGCTATCATTGTCCATGTCTCAATTCCGTATGGAAGCATACTCTAAATGTAGGTTCTGATAAAATGTTTTTTTACTTCCATGTTTAAGCTTCCCGCTGTAATCAGGTCCCTCATTTGGTGAATGCTCTCTTCACCTGGGCTATTAAGCTGATAACTTGTTTCTCTCTTCACGTACACATTTTCGAGGACCATTAGTATCTGTAAGTGATGATGAAGGTCATGATCTGGATATGGGGAGTATGGAATACCCCCCAAAGAAAGAGAGGCGTTCTCCCAAGTAAATTATTTGAAATGAACGTGTTTTACGCACTTCAGAGCCTAAAATTTCATTTATATTCTTACCCATGACTGAAATCAAACTATTTTAGATATTTAAAAAGTGTAGCGATGAAGAAGAAATAAAAAGCTGACTTGAAATTTCAAATAATAATAAGTTATTCATGTTACATACACCAGAATATCTGAAAATAGCCATGCATTTGCTTACACTCTCCATTTGCTTCTTTAGGATGGTACAAAAACTATAAAGCTAATAAGAATTTTAAAAAATATTTAATTTAGCAAAAGTTATTATTTTAACAAAATGTATTAAACTGATAAAAATAAAAAATTGATAGCATTTGGTGGCGTATATTAAAAAACTATTTAGCTGATAAATAAATTTTTTTAAATATTTTTCATTTTAACAAAATTTATTAATCTCTAAAAGTCTATTAAGCTAATAATAATTTAAAATATTTGATAAATTTAAATCCTGTGACCACCCATAAATCCGCCACTGCCTAGTTTTGCTTAAGTCATTGGAAACAGACCTCTTTCTTTGAAACTCATGCGATTTAACTTATTTTCTTCCAATAGATGTGATGCATTTTCGAGGGTTACGTCATTCCTCTACGTGCAAGTAAGATATTTTGTATATTTAACTGGCATTGAAGAAGAAATTACACTTGAGGTACATTGAAAAATATTAGACGTCTTTCATTGGTACTCGTGGGATATTTAGATATTAAACTTATTTTCCTCCGATAGATACGATATCATAGGAGTAGCACCTGATTTCCGTGCGTGTATAAGATTAAATTTTTCCAACCGGAATTAAAGAAGAAAGCAAATTTGAGGTACATTGAAAAATATCTCTTATCTAGTTTTTAACCTTAAAAATTTAATGGCATAAATCTTTTTTGGATTCATTGCGCTTTTACTAACACCCCTTTCAGTCACTTATTAAGGCCACATGATGAGAGCAATGCGTGTGCAGAAATGTGTTTTTTAGGATTTGTTTTTTCATTCCTTTTTCTACGCTTTACGCCGCATTGAAATTCAAAGCATTTCAACTACTTGTGAATATATTTACCACCGCCTCATCTGCGTTTTCACTTAGTAGGCTGGTTTCTCTATGCATCACAAAGAGCTGCGGCATAGAGAACGTTGTCTGTTAGATGGAATAGATAAATAGCTTCCCTGCTCTAGAATTTTTCCGAATAACACAACGGGCCATGTTTCCATTATGACCGGAAAGGTTAAAGTGCAATCCTGTGGATGGAAATAGATTGGCGACCGCAGCAATTTCCATTTCATTGCTTGTTTATCAATGCATAGAAATGAGATTTATCGTTGCGTGCATTAATAGAGGCTTTAGCAAATACCAAAGAGCATTAGATGCGTAATCCGGGAGATAGGACAATTCCATAAACTTGCTATTATGTTACTAATACTTTATTATCTTTTGCAGTCATTGAAATCCCATGAAAATTTTTCAATAATTTTTTTATTAAAGCTCATGCGTATGCAAGGACGCTTTTATATCCGAAATCAATGGACACTGGCATCGTTTTGCAGTTTATCATGAACGCGTGCATACTTCATTTTAAAAGAAGTTTCTGATGCTCCCTACTTTGTTCTATCTGGTACTAACGGACTCCAATAGCTCACAGCCCCAGTCCTGTTAGCTAATATGCTAAAAATTTGTTCCGGGGTAGTTTTGCCAGTTTCTGTCCATTCCAAGCACATTTAATCCCAGAAAAGATGACTTTATCGGCTGGGTAAGTCCTACGTGCACCTCATAATTTGTGCAAACAATTATCTTCCACTCTCCTAAAGTTGTCAGAAATCATGGTATCAGGAATAAATATTATATGGTTCTCTGTAGTAATCTTAAAAATTTCTCCTTGGCAAATTTTTTTGCCAATATTAAATTGTGATTGTTACATTGAAATGTAAATTCATTTCCTTTCGCATTGCGATGAGTGCTGGACGTTTCAATAATTATCAATTATTTCCCTTTCGATAGTTGTTTTGCTGCAAATGTAAGCGGGTAAAACAATAATGCCTTGCTGAACAATATTTACCAACTTAATATATTTGCTAATCAAGATAATGAGGCAGATGCGACGATTATTTTGCAGAAATTGAGCCATGTTTGTTCATGATTGAACTTTTATAACTATAAATTATCCTTATTGCAGAACACCTTCCCTATATCCATGGTGTAACTTTTCTTATTATTGCTTGAGCTGAACACATAATAGGCTTCTTGTGTCCAAGGTAAATTAATTAAGGAAATGGCATCAAAACTATCTCCTATCAGCAAACACTATTATAGCGAGGTCCTATTCGCTATTTACGATAGTTTCTTAATACATATCAAGTAATATTTTAGGAAATATCCATTGTCTATGCGTCCTTTTTAAACCATGGAATAGTTTTCAATGATCGTATAATCCTTCCAGGTTGTAGTATCACTTTTAATTGTAGTATCACTTTTTATTCTTTAAAAATGTTTAACAGCGCTAGGTTTCTGCAGGATAAATATGCTATCGTTTAGCAGGATAACTTTAACTGTCGCTCAATTTGTAAAGCTGATTCTAGTTGGGAGATGTAGGAGTATTTAAACTATGGCCTTTCAAAAGGGCTGAACACGCTACACTCAGCGCTGATACTTTTGATATTTACGAGACATATTCTTGAGGTAAGGGCCGTTTGGCTACTGGAAAAAATATACTCATATGAAACAGATTTTATTGGTACTTTGGCTACAAACCTACTTCACTTCTCTACATTGATCGACGTTCTCTAGTAAGCATTTTTAGTACCGCAGCATTAGTTCTTTAACCTCACTGCAGAGAAGCTCGCCGCCTGAGAGTTGAACCAATTTTACTAAGCCACAGGCCCACACTGCTGTCAAAGCCAATAAGAAAATTCAAGAGTTTCGTTGGGAACTCTGACCACACACCGTACAGTATTTACCTTGCACCCAGCAACTACTTCTTCATCTGGCACTTGAAACCGTGGCTCGGTGAGCCACATTTCGAAACCGAAGAGGAATTCAATAGCGATGTCAATTGGTTCAAATATCAGGCGGCGAGCTTCTATGCAGATGGGTAAAAGAAGCTGGTGCAGTGGTACGAAAAATGCTTAGAAGTGAACGGCATTTATGTAGAGAATTGAAGTATGTTTTCTAGCTAACTAGAAGTGCCAATAATATGCGTTTCACATGAATATATATTCAAACACCAATAAGGTTATTTTCTCCGGGAACAATCGCTTCATTTAACCTCAGAGATGTCATTTAATGAGGGTTTGTCTATGGTCACTCGGAAAATTTCTTCTTATGTACATTACTATCAGTGATATATGTGTATCATACCGCGTTTACAAGCCGTGCTATATGTTTATCTTACCGTGCTTCAGGGATTTAAGCGTACAACTGCCGACGGAGATCCAGTCTCCAGGGTTCAAGGAAAACTCTCCATAACTCTCTCCTAACGGGTTGAAAGTAAGTGACCACTGAACACGCATGAGAGGTTAAAGTTTTCGGGATTAAGACATATTAGTAATTATGGCTTAGTTCACCCAAAAATTTATAGAAAATTTTTCAAATCAAATTTAGAAGTGAAATTAGGCACTCCAGGAGATACACTTTCTTGTTTTAGGATTGCCTTTCCAGGTAATCTTTAGAATGTAAGGCGTTCTTGTTTAATCTGACTGTTTCAAATACAAAGAAATTTATCCCGAAAAATAATGAAAATTTAAGAGGTAAAACTTTCAAATTTGACTTTAAACCTTATACTTGTATAGTTAATCCTTAGGATGAACCAAGGAGAAAGTATTTGAAAGCCTGTTGAATATCTATCTCTATCTTAAACATATGTAAATGCATCTCAAATAATTATTCAATTTCTAAAGGTGAAATTTTCAAATTTGGAAGGCAGGCAAAAATTGGCAACAGCCTTATTTAAATATCCCGATAATATCAAAACTATAAGTTTTTTGTGTCTTATCCGTCACCTAAGAAAGCTCGAGCAGAAGATGTTTGATCTCTTAAGAATTGGATATTGGTTAAAAAAAACTATGGCCCATAGCCGTTGAAACAGGGAGCTGATGGGAAGATATTGTCTCTTATTTTAGGTGGTTTCTTTATCCTTGTGGTTATGCATTTTACCGCGTCATAATGTCAATTCGTGAGTATAATCTGAAGGAAAACTGATAAACGAATCTTTTAAATATCGCAATTTAATTGGCTAATATGCTGAAAACATGTCATGTGATCATTTTCTGCCAAAAATGTTGTGATAATTTGGTATCCGGCTTTCAGTTTCCGGGAAATATCGTTGCTTAGCGCCAAAATTACACATTTCAAGGGCATTTTGTCGAAGTTGGTATATCCAATTCCAGACCTTCGATCCAAACTGGTCGTTAGTATCTTTTAGTCTGTGGAAGCAATGCAAAAAAAATACCTCAGAATGCAGATCGGAAATAGTTATTGTTGTTCAATGCAAACGGCTGGGAACGAATTGGCAAAAAACAGACCACGAGATCTTGGTGTTTGCCATCTCTCCTGCTCCAATAAAACATTTAGCTTAAATTAATTACACATATATTGGGTGAGAAGCCGAGGTGTACAAGTGATTTCTTTGTTTAATACAGAGTTAGGTAAAGAAATTAGATATATAAAAAAATGAGATCAATTAGATACTTAGTAGTGCATTTGATTTTCCACTCGGTGTCAGCGCAGAACTGAGACTCACTCGTACCCCTTGGCAACCAGGTTTTTGTGTATTTCTACTAAAATTTAATTATATCTAACTCTGTGGAGAAAATAATCACTTTTACCCCTTGGCCTTTCACCCCTATTATATATTTGGTGATGACACCTATATCTACGAGAAAGGTTTTTTTATCATCCTCCGATAGCTCAGCAAAAACACCATACAAGCGACAGGCGGGTACTGCACAGGTAGGGCGATTGCGCGTCCTCCGCACCACACGCTTAAGCCACTTCTGACCGTAAGTTGTTAGTTTAAGGTTAGTGGGAATCTCAGTAACTACACTGCCACAGTTGAATCTCCCGCCAAGTGTGCACTGCGGAGAGAGAGCCAGAAAATTCGCCGAAAGGCTTCAGCATTGACATGTTTGCATTATCCTTTAAGCCGATAAAGGACAATTTTCCTTAATGCAACGTGGCTAGAGTATGAAACAGTGTGAAACATTACTTATATTCCCATTCAAAACAAAAGAAGAGACATGCCGACTTCTGGAAGTGTTCCGATACATGACAACGCCTGTCATCTCAACACTGATGCAGCTCAAACGAAAATGTCCCATTGATTGAGCAATCAATGGGACATTTTCGATCACCCGCCGTGCAATTCTGACCTAATGCCGGGGAACTTCCATATTTACGCTGAAATGAAGATTTGTTTGGAAGGGCGATGAAATGAAGATTTGTTTTCTAACAGGCGATGAGCTTCAAGACAAAGGCATAATTCATTGGAAGCCATTGGCGGAAACATTTCATGAAGAAGTTGTAGTGAATCTTGTCCACTGGCACGACCAATTCCTCAGTCGCCGAGGCTATTACGTCGAAAAGACACCATAAGTGTGCTCAACATTTAGCAATTAAACAATTTTTAATCGATCACATCGTCTTCTCAAAATGACCCATCGGAGGTTGAAAAAACAGCCGTCGTACATATACACGTAAAACTGCAGTAGGGAAAAAAACTTAGAATTCAATTCAATTTCTTCGCAACAATATAATTTTATGGTATGATTGTACGGTAATCAGTGTTTTAAACATGAAATTAGCCAAAAAATAGATTTTCCATTGAATATGAACGCAACATTTACACACGCACTGAAAGTGAGGTAGATAGTTGGTTTAACTCCATTTCTGTGTGAAAAAATTGGAATTTTATTTTTACAGGATACAACCCATAAAAATGAATAAAAGTAAGGAAAAATTAAGATGGCATCAATAAAATTATAGGCAATATGATCATGTATTTGAGGCTACCCGTAATATGGACGGGTCTGATCCATCTATTGTTAGTAATCGAATCGGTACAGTACTCATTTCAATTCAGACGGAACAAGATTTACTTTACAAGCTGTTGTACTGCGATTTGTTAGACAAGGGGTTTCTGAATAGAAACTTGAAGCATTTTCGTGGTGGAAGGGCTCCATATTAATAATGAAAAAAACTTTGTTACTTCCACAAAATTTTGTGGAAGTAACAAAGTGTTTTTCATTATTAATAAGGGGTTACCGACACACTATAGTTCCGAGGCGTCGCAGCCATTCCATTATTTTTTATCATACATCAAACGTAATACTAGCTGTCCGGAGAATGGAAATGACAGCTACTTCAAAACAATTTGTGACTGTGATGAAAGTTTTTGAAAACCCTTTGCCATTAAATTCGTTAAAATCTTTGATCTAACGTAATGAAATATCAACAATCAAATATGATAAACACAGTTTCTACTTCTTGCTGTTATTCTCCTTTTCGGCTGGTTGCTGCCGGTCAATTAATATAAAATTCATTACTTCGGACTCCTATTTAGGAGTTTGGAGCTGTATGTTTTTTATCATAGATGACATGTTTTACTAGTTGTTCGGAGAATGGAGTTGACATTTGCTTCAAAACAATTAGTGATTATGATGAAATTTTTTGAAAACCTTTTGCTATAACATTCGTTAAAAGCCTTGTTCTAACGTTATGGAATATCAACAATTTAATGTGATAAATACGAGGGCTGTTTTTTTTAATAAGGGCCGTTTTGCCGTACACTTTAGTAGTTCGCACGCCGTCCGTAACGAGTGTGCGCGCCACCTCCCGGCATTCCTTGCGAACAACTACGTGTCAGTTGCAGTTATGTATCTAACCTTTACGCTTTAGTGTGGATCTTTAAAATGTTTAAGATTATTGAATCACCCGCCGCGTGTGAGATTCGGACAGTGATACGATTTTTGACTTCAAGCAGAGATGACGACTTACAAAAAATATTTGGGGGAGCCCAAACCGGGGATCTTACCCCATGAAATTTTATAAGTAATGAGATTTAAGTTTTTTAAGCATTTTAGAAGAGCCATATGATCAACATTAGAACCCTGATAACTCGAATCTCAATATCTGGACACTCCGGGTAAAATCGACAAGCCTGACATATTTGTTTCCTCGCACTCATAACGAATTTTTGAGGGGGCTCGGACCCCCTCAGGCCCCACGGAGTCGGCGCCACTGACTTCAAGAAACATGTCGGCTGTAGACATTCACCCTCAGCTTTGTGAAGTGTAAGCTGCTATTGCAATGACCGAAGGTAAAGTGCGAATATGGGTCGGTGAATTCAAAGATGGCGGGGAAAATGTTCACGATGACGATGATGATCGCTCAAGACGGCCATCTTTGATCACAAACGTTGTCGTACTGAAAAATCAAGGCATATGTGTTCTGGGACAGGCAAACAGGTTTTGCTAGTGGAATTTATGACACGAGGAATGAGGATCAACTCAGAAGCCTACTGTGCAACTGGCCAGGCTACGACGCGCCATTCAGAGCAAAAGACGCTGCATCTCGAGTGAACTCCTGGTTGTCAGGGCAGGCGGCAAACTTCTTTAAAGAGTGGTTTCAAAACTTAGTTTTAAGGTACGATAAGTGCCTAAAAAAACAAGGTAGCACTGTGGAAATATAATGAAAGGCATGAAAATTCTAAAAATAAAAATATTTTGAAAAAAATCATTTTGGTTTATTTTATATTAAAGAACGGTCCTTACTAAAAAAAACAACCCTCGTACATTGTCTAATTCTTCTCGCTGTTATTCTCCTTTTCCGGCTGACTGCTGCCGTCAATCAGAATAAAATTCATGATTTCGGACTCCTATTTAGTATTTTAGAACTGTTTGTTTGAATCAGAACCAAAAACATGAAAGGTTGCGTTGACGACCAAAAACGGTTACAAAATGATGGCTTTTATCTAGGTAATACTCGCTATAGCAAGCAGTTTTTAAAAAATTCCAAATAATAGATACAGAAAATTACTCTTTGTGGAAAACTTTACGTGAAATTCAATATGAAAACGGGTTTTCCTCATTAATTTTGAAAAGTTTTAAGCTTACTCCGTGACATTTGAAGAAACTTTCCTCATCAAGGAGGAAAAACACTCTTAAACTTTGGAATTTCCTGGTGCACCACGCATGGGTTGATTAGATACTGGTAGAAATAGGTTGAGGATGATGAAAATACTTTCCACTCTAGAACCTCACTATATTAAATGACACGTGCAACCAACTTTATTTTATTCTAGTTTAAGCAAGCAATAAATGTTGTACATGTCGGGTAATACAGTGAGGTTCTAGAGTAGGACGTAGTATCGTCAGCCGCAACTATTTCCACCAGCATATAATCAACCCACGCGTGGTTTACCAGGAACTTCCAAACTTCAATCCGTAAAGAAAACGGTGCTTCTTCAAAACCCCGGCCGAAGAGCTTCCGAGCAATAATGATAATAAACATTTATTGTCATGGACTCCTTGGTCCTTTAGGCATTGATAAATGTACAACCAAAATAGTATGCATTTACGTCAACAACAAATAAATAAAAAAATAAAAAATGCGACTACAAATTTTATCCTCATAAAATGAAATTATATCCTCATAAATATATTAATTTGACCGTTGAAATCTGCAATTGTAAACTTCCTGTTAACGATTAAAATTTACTTTCCTATTTTTTTTTTTTTGAGGCACCACTTCGTAAAAGCATGTGTTTTTTGTATCAGTACAGGTAGTAGGCAAAATACGTCCAGTTGAGTGGGAATAGTGCATCCTCTTACGCTAAATACATGTAAGGAAATTGTGTGCAATATCAGCCGACTATCGAGTGAACAGCGACTGCGAAAGGAAATAATCAAGTGAGGATGTAGTCGACGATCTTGTAGAGACACATAACACTGTTCTGCAAAAAAAAAAGTTCAAAAAATGCCTGGATGCAATTTAGGGTGTTTCTGGCTAATTTTGGGTCGCTGAATCCGAAAATGACCTCCGTTTTTTTCTATCACCCTCCATTTTTACGAAACCCCTAAATTGGGGAAAACAACCTTTTTTCTAAACTTATCGCTTTCCAAGGGACTTTTACTAATGTTATCTGCTTCTGATTGAAAAAAACTGACGTTTAAAGTCTATCAGGGTTAAGAGAGAGACAAACTTCACTGGGGTTGAAAAGATTTAGGGGGTGGAAATTGGAAAAAAAATTTAAAAACATTAAAATAACAATTTTTCTTCGTTTTTTATGGCATATGATATGGTAGCTAATGGAAAATTTTTTAAGGGATGAATACACTGTTCACCCCACTTATTTTGTAGATATAACATAAAATATAAGAGGGGGAGAGGGGTATAAGCAGTTCAACCGTCATTGAATTAGGATTTGGTAATCATGGAGACATGTCAAACTAAAAAGTTGATTTGATTAGTCAGATAAATAATGTTCAGAAGGTTGCCTTTTACAATTTTACACTGATGAGATATCAATCATGTTCAGAAATTTCATTACATATTCTCAATAAAAAGGGTAAATTTAAATATTTTCTCGTCTTTCAACGGACATGTCTTTCCCTATGCCCCTTACCAGTCTAGGAAAACTTAGTAATTGCCGCGAGAAAAACATCTTTTTTCGGGATCGAGGCGAGGCCAAGATTTTCTACAAATGTGATAGCGTCTCAAATCTACATCTTTTGGAAAATCTAGTCTCAAATTTTCCATAGACTATGATAGCCTGGTGATATCATTGGCGGGATACTAGACGAGTAATTCGGAGATTATGGCTCGATTCCCCGCTTGGCCAAATGCTTTTCCCGTGACGAATTCCATTCTTGGTGTAGATAACTCTTCATCCGAATGCGTGACTATAGAAGGTAGAGAAAAATTATGTCGCGAAATTTTAATCCCGAATAGCTGACACCAATAGAAGCCAAAATTACAATGATGTTTAGATCGAAAACGCGCCATTTTTAAACTGCCTTGCGCTCCGATTGGATACGAGTTTTCTCTGTTTCCGGTTGCCTTAGATACATCGCGATCTCCGAGTTGTCCGCCGTATCCATCAACGGTGTAAACTCGCGGCTTATCGAAGCGCGCGGCAGTTTAAAAATGATGCGTTTTCGACAAAAAAGTAATCCTGGTTCAAACTGGCATCGGCTTCTCTTTCTTTGTGGCACTACTGACCAGTGTGGGCCTTCGCCTTCTGCACTACTGCTCCCCATTCTGTCCTATTGTCAGTTTTCTCCCGCCAACCTCTCACTCCCATCATGCCCAGGTCACGCTGTACTTGGTCCATCCATCTGCTCTTGGGTCTTCCCTGTCTTCTTCCTTTAAATAGTCTCCCTTTAACCATCCGTTTCGGTATCTCATCTCCTGACATTCTCTCAGCATGTTCTATCCATTGTATCCTCAGATCAAACAAAACATCAGACGTTACAGCCTTTATGAACTTTACTATCTTCTTTCCTTCGATCACCTGTTCTATTTCCTCATTATATATTATCCTCCAATCCCCCCAGTCGTATACTGACTGGGCCATATATTCTACGAACGATATGCCTTTCGAAGGTTCTGAGTCTTTCTTCATCCGACGCTGTCATTGTGCAGGTCCCTGAATATGTCGCCACCGGCCATACTAACGTCACGTAGCTATCGGCTATCGAGGGTTAAAATTACGGGACCTAATTTTTCTCCACCCTGCATACCATGGATCAAAAACGTTTCCCAAGAAATGTAGTGGTGCCGCAATCGGCTCAGTTAAAAATTGAGATTCGTGTCTCGCGGCATATTATTCCTAGGCCTCGTTACGACGACGGAAATTTAACACATATCGCGAATTAATGTTCAGCGACAGGCTGATGCAATCTTGTTAATCGACATACCAGATAGTCAATAAACAAGATAACTGGATTTTGAATGCAGTGGATACGGTAATTATGAGCAAGGGCGGATACAGGATTTTTTTCTGGGACGCGCCAGCGTCTGACATGCAAATGGTCTTCTAATACTTGGGATTAAAAACTATATACAACTATTACTCAACGAATGTTAATATGAAATTAATTAATATTTAAATATTTATTACTTTGATATTAAAATATAAAATTTAGTAATATTTTTATTAAATATCTCGCCCATTTTTTTAAGCGTCTAAAGGGGGTACGCGCCCCTGTGCCCCTCCCCCCAAAATCCGCCTATGATTATGTGGTTCTCAGCGGTCTTTCCGACTTAATCACTATTGGTACCGTTGGATACTCGATGCTCATTTCTTTAATGCGGCGATGACATACAGATGTCACCACCATGAAAGGTTTTTCGTAATTTGTCACACGAGGTCTACGTCCTTCACCATAGTGTCAACTTGATTATTGGTGCTTTTGACAACTCCCTGAATATGTACTTTTTCATTTTTGTTTAATTTTTTGTTCTTCTCTCGCTATAGAAGTCGCTATCTATCGCTATAGCAGTAGAATTCAGCGTTCACGGTTTAGAGATTTTGGCATTGCAAAGTCAAAATTTAGATATTCCGAAGTGTGGCCTTGGCTAAGTGTGACAAAGATACTTGTTACGTGCAGTATCATAAAAACAGAATCGGTGAAAAGAATTTCGTGATCTAGGAAAGTATAGCAGGAAGATATCATTTTCACAAACCATTAAAACCTATCACTGGAGCCATTCCTCAGTTATAGGGAAAGAGAAAGTGATATTCACGTTTTACTGCCGTTGTCCTGCCGTCTCCCGGGTGACGACTGGCGCTCAAGGAAATTGGTGCGGATTATCGCAGGATGTGTGGCAGAGCAGGCGACCAATTTTCGTTCGGATGTCATTGGCCATTAAACGTCTGTCACGCGACAGAATTGACGATTGGATGTGCCTCCGAACCAACAGAGCTTTGGTCAAACACTCCTCTCTGCTACTGCAAACACCTCAAAAGTCCGTACAGCATTGAAAGGCATTGGGAAGGATAAATAATTGGCGTTTCGTTGATCAATTGTTTGCAAGCCAACGTATATCTTTCTCGCACTACGTATTAACATTGTTCATTGTACGTTACACAACTATTCCTTCTTAAATCTCAGTTCCATTCCGTCAACAACCTATAACCTCTTGGCAACGTCTCCTTTTCAGGATATTCATTGATTAATTACCAATTACGAACTTGTTAATTGATGTTCGTCTTGTTGATGTTATTACTTTACAATATTTTTGTTTTGACGATTTTGCTTTAGTTCTTGACATGGATTCTCAATTTTTAAGTAACCTGTTTAGTGGCATAGGAAATATTATTTGTTACTTTTTCCTTTAACAAACATTCCCTGACAAAAGGGCGTTGTCAAGGCGTTGTTTTTTGGGACGACAGAAATGAAAATCAGTAATATTTTGCAATGTAATTCAATATTATCTTGGAGGAAAAAAATGTACACATAAAGCAATATCAAATAGATTTAAATTCATGAGTTGCTTTCTTAAATTGATGTATCCTGTTAAAGCCTAGCGTGATGAAATTCTGGAGAGGATATAATTATCATGTTTACATACCTTTACTCACCAATGATGGCACAAATACTCAATATGTGCTTTGAAAGAACGTAAATTCACCCATAGTCACTTTCTAAGACTGGTCGTTGGGAAAATCGTTCAACTGTAATAGTTCATCAATATTTCTCTGAGGTATCTAAATTAGGCATTTAGAAATTTTATCTGCAATTCTGCACAATTTCTAATGACAAACATATTGATAGCATTCATAGCTTTGCGGACTTATTTTCGCTGGCAGAAATTATGGAGTCGCAAAGAATGTGCGTTGTGACCAAGGAAAAGTAACTCATTTTGGAGAACTTCGGGTTTTTAAAGTTTTACAAGCCCGTGGCTTCTTCATTAGAGAGCTGTACTGTTCCCTATCTTAACAACCTTTGGTTTGAATGGAGTGAGTTAAAATTTCAATATATATAATTTAGTGAATAACATTCATGTGATTTATTTTTTTTCTGAAAATTTTCGCAGTTATTTTTTATCTATCTTGTTAGTTCCTTTCGAGAAATGCTGCGTTAAAAATATTTTTTGCTCAAATTTTCACACCTTATACTGGGAGTATTTTCAAAAGAATCAGAGCGGAAACGTTCTCGCCCCGATCTTATACAGGATTCGCTATCCCATTGCTTTCCCGATTTGAATTTCCCGCGGGAGGCGATATCCTTTAACTAATAGCATTTAACCGTTGGTGAATTTAGCCTCTTAGCGTTTGAGCGCCTGGGGGGGGGGGCAGAGGCACGTGCCTCCCCCCCCAGATACTCAAAAAATAGACAAGATTTTTAATACTGTAATCATTAAGTTTGTTACGTTTTGTATATCACGGAGCCTCATCCATTTAATTCCATATTAATAGTTTTTATTTTAAAATAAAGATAATATTTCGCACACCAATTGTTGTACATATCTTGGAGGATCTTGGAGTCATATCTTGTGTTTTTATTCTGAAATATGATAAGATCGTTTACCTGTCAGACCCTTGTGTCCCAGAAAAAAATCCTGAATCGGCCCTTGTATTTAACAAATAAGTCAAGAAAATAAGTCAATACCCGCAATCTACTGATTGATTCCAATTAAGGGCTATCGCCTTCCGTGGGACATTCAAATCGGGTCAACAATGGGGTAACGAATCCTATATGAGGGGATGAAAAGCCATGGGGTTGAAGTGATGTCTTTTTCTAAACGGAGTTAGGTTCGTAAAATTAAGTAAAGAAAATAAAATGAAATCGACGAGATATTAGGCTGTACATTTGATTTTCCACTCGATGTCGGTACACAACAGATACTCACCCGTATCTCTTGGCCACAGCGTTTTTGTATATTTCTTTTCTTTAAGATGATGAGATTATATTGAAAAAAAGACTTTTCAAAGAAATGGTTTACATATGTAAAACAAAAGACAGTTGTAATAAAAAAAAGACATTGATAACCTCAGTAAAATTTATTTTTATTTAATCAATCAAAATTAATGGTAACTAGGTGTGGCAATACCTTAGTAACACAACATCAATAAATATGTACAAAGTTAAGAGGTATGTCAAAATTTTTTGTGTATTCTATTCTGTTCTTATATATATATGTGTACACTTTAAATTATATTACTGTATAAAAAACGCGATCGTAACATTTTTATGTAAAAATATTGTGTATCGTTGTCATCTTTGTATTTTATATTGTTCATGTTTTCACTTTCATAGCCCTGAGGATGATTTTACATAAATCGAAACTTTGGCTATAACTTCGTTTTTATTGACCTAAACTCCATGAAACATCATAAAAAATTTATTAATTTCTGTATCTAAATCTGTTAATGAAGAAAATCACTTGTACTCCTTGGCTTCTCAACCCGTCATTCGAGATCGGGACGAGAACGTCGCTAACATTTCCTTGAAAACGCTCCCAGGAGGAAGAGCAAAACGTCAGAGCAGAAAATGTTACCAACGCTGCATTTCCCGAAGGGAACTTACCAGACATTTATATTACTTGACCAAAGTGAAATTAACATTTTGTTGTTTTGGAGCATTAAAAAACGATTTCGGTGTATTAGACCCGATTTTCTTCCGTAAAACTCAAAATTTGGCCCATGAGTGGTAAAAAAATTAATAATAATCCTCGCATTGAATGAATCAATTTTCCCAATTAAAAGATTAACAATTATATAATCTTAGAGTATAGCTCTGGGGTCGAAATGCAAAAATGTTTGCCGAAGTTTCGATAAATTTCTTATTACTTCATCATGGTTATGAATAATGGTCACAATAATTTAATAAATGAAGGTTTAAACGATTTTTACTGTTTATTTACAATAATTAAAAGGAAAAATAATTCAACAGTACATAAATGTAAAAGATAATGGCAGAATTTTGACATGCCTTATTTTAACTTTGCTCAACGCTTGTAACTAGGCTAGTAAAATATCATGGTTAACATCGAATAGGATTTATCAAGTATATATGAATTTTACTGAGATTGTCAATGTGTCATTTTTCATTGCAGTTACTTTTATTTTCATAGATAAGAATAGTTTCTTTAAATGATCCTTTTTTAAATTTATTTTCACGATATAAAATTTCAGCATGTTCAAATCAAAGATAAGGCTGCTGTCTACACTATGCTTTGCAAAACGATATTAATCATTATATAAAATGAGGTAATTGAAGAGAAATCGAAAAGATTAATCCCCTAAAAACCGAACTAAATTACCAACTGATTTTTATCATTTTTCCATATCCTATTCATTTTTCAACTAATTAAGAGATATTGTGAAAGAAAACCCGAACAAGATTTTTAAATCCATTTTCAAGCATGTTACCAAATGGAAACTCGCCACAAAAATTTGCTGTTGCTTGAAAAATAAATATTCACTCGTACAAAAAAACTAAGTTTAGCAATGTAATACGTATTGATCTTTTGTATAAATTAGCATTTGTTACTGAAGAGCGAGTTCTTGAAAAAACATCGAATAAACCGCATACTCACTACAGAGGTGGTGAAAAGAAACAATTTTGAAAAGGCATAATTTACGAATAATGTACACTCAAGTCATGCAATTCACTTTTTAAAAATACTTCCATACTTCATTTACATAACAAAAGCTATAAAATCAATCGCATAAAATCAACTGGTTTGGGCGTTACTTGGTGGAACGATGAAATGTTCATGGTGATAAAAAAGCCAAGTACTGTTCCATAAACTTTTTATTTGTTTGCTGTCAACTAGTTTCAACTTCTATACCTTCATTATCGAGACTAACAGTGTCGAGTGAATCTTGCCTTTGGGCGATCTCAACGCAAACATCTTCAAGATGTCGTTTCTTCCCCCCCTTCCCTGGTTGTCTAGATATTTCGGTATAGACGTTGAAACTAGTTGATAGCAAATGAATAAAAAGTTTGTGGAACGGTACTTGCTTTTTGTTTCACCATGAAAGTGAATCGCAGATACGAAGTATAGTTTTCATGAATTGTCATGAATCTGTTCCCAAATTAGATCATTGAACTGTAAACGGCTAAGTGAGACATGAAACGAGCAATTTGACTCGAAAGTAGCTTCTTTGAACACTGAACTTCGACCGCAGCGCCGCCATCGGGGGCAAGTGGAACGCGGAAGGATAGCGGGTGCCGGAAGAATGTCGAGTGAATCTTGCCTTCGGGCGATCTCAACGCAAACATCTTCAAGATGCCTTTCCTCCCAAGAAAGCGGCCGGCCTATGAAAGGCAGGCCGACAACAGAATTCGCGTTAATCTCCTTTGACGGGGCTCAGCAGTGTGTGTACTTAGACTAGAACAGCTGATTACGCAAATAGTTCAGTGCGCGATTATGTCTGCGGATAAAAATCAGTGTAAGTGTTAGTATATGTGAGTTTGTTGCTGTGACGCTTACTTTTTTGTTTGGAATAATACGTTTATTATCTACTTATTTATATTATCTACCGGTTTATTTTATTACGAGCGTTAGCAGTTCACTAACGAGTTCTTATATTTCTACCCCTGAATGCATTTAAAACCACCAATTGGATGGTAAATTTGTACTTATTCACGTAAATTTCCGGAACTAAGAATAAAATGAACCTCATTTATGCAGCCATACTCTAAAAATACCCAGCCCTGTATTTTGAGTTGAGGCACCCTTAAAAATTATAATATGAATCACTGCACCTAACCCAATTGTTATGGTGACCATGGAAACTACCAGGCATGAATCCTTGGTGTGCCATTCGATTTAATCTGTATTTATAATAATTAAATTGCCGAGTCATTTTAACTGATTTAGCAGTAGCTAAGGAAACATTATGTCTCAAATACAGGTGAAAGCGAATATTCAAAAACTGGAGGAAAATTTAATTATGTGGTTTCACCTTTTATGTGCATAATATGACGACCTTTTTTTTTTTACAAAAAATGAGTTTTGTTACAATTTAAACAATATGTTAAAATACAATGAAATACTGAATTTTTAAAGGAGAATATTGCTCTCTAAGCTATATTGGTAAGAGGCACTATATGCTGATCAGGGTCGACGCCCAGGATACATCCTATCTCCCCACTGACACCTGATCTATTGCGTGCAAGTAAATTAACTGGTCACTCTTCATCAGAAGAAGGCTTTAGTCTCACAAATCACTGTTGGGTGGAACTTTCCCTGTTTTAAACAGTTACGCGTGGGTCATAGAGCAACGCATAATTCTTAGGTAGTTGATGATCACTTGTCTGCGATTGCTACTGATGGACTTGAACCACGCTAGTGAGATTACTTTGATATCGCTCATTTCTTTAGCAACCACATTTAATCACTGATCACGCCATTGCTTTGATACTATTCTACAATAATTAACACGTAAATTCTCGTAGCATACCCGTGTCTTGTTATCTTCTGCGTGGAGTATGTTCCTGTTGAATCTATATTTCTTCGTGAAGGTTTACTCACTTAAAAAACGCGCTGATGAACCACTTTATTCCCTATGTTTGTCAGTAGCAGTCCTTACCTTGGAAACTTTTAAATTTTACTCTAAATATGTGCTAAATTGATTTTCTTAGCCTCTATGAATTGATCTTGTGAAATTTTTGACACATATTGTATCCATGTTATTGTAAGGACCAACTGTGTTTACAGGACTCCTGTATGAAGTAGTACCCGTTTAAAAATTACTCTTTCATTTTGAAATCATCAAGAAATATATAATTGTCCCTTTTCATCATTTGAGGGTGTCTAAAGTATGAAATATTTCTATCCAAACAGTAAATTTTCGGTGGATTTAAAAAAATTTGTTCTGCAGGTAAATCAAATCAATGATTTGCGAGTTAGCTTCGTGGAATGGTGACATGATAGATTGAAAAAAAAGTGTAAAATATTTCGCACAGTATTTATTTAAAAAATTCTACCCATTCCGACATTTTCAGGTCACTATCAAGGTGTAAAAGAAAACAGGAAAATGTTGACAATACTGTGATTATCGTTTAATCTTTTCCGGGCTACCTGAGCGAAGATAGGGTAGGAAAGAACGTTCTTTGAAGTTCAGATAGGCTATATTTTTTTTTGGTGGCGGAGGGCTACACATGATTTCCCCACCCATTCATATTGGTGCCATATATCCTCTTACAAGTGGGATTCGCGTGACTTCATGTGTTGTGCATGACCCATTTTGTTCGGAGCTAGCTTATTCCTTATCTTCCCTGCTCAACTGCTTAGCCGATGGAATCGCAGTTTCAGCACTGTCCTACGGACTATATGCCGAATGGATCCAAGAACGTACTCCTCGTAGTTTAATCGCTGAGGATCTGAGCTGACCCAATTTCGGATGAGACATTGGTTCCGGGTTGGATCCCACGTCACCCGAGAAATGATCATTATTCAGAGTGCTTACAACGGAGTGATTTCATTGACCTGCAAGCACGTTTCATCGACCTCCTTTCAAACCGTCTCCTGCGTTTTTTCTGAGGCATGCGACTGTGACACTTTCCCTGGATGATAATTTAATATATTAAATTAATCTCAACCACTATGACATGAACATGCATTTGATAAATAAATAAAATTTGCTCCAGGATATACGTATAGGATTATTAGCACATGAATTGTGACGGAATTGGCTCTTGTGTCAGCCACAGATAGTACAAGGTTTATTAGTCAAATTCAAAGGAATAGTAACATAAAAAAACGGGGCAGTCGTGGGACTGGCCGACAGAAGTGAAAACTGAAATAATTATTATCCATTTATTTTTTATATAGATTTAATATTATTAAAGAACTAATTTTTCCAGTAATACTCATTTTTCAACTAAAATTGAAATTATTTTTTTCAGCAAACTGTTTATTATTAAATATATATTAAAAATACGATGTGTATGAATGGAAAGTAACATCATTTATATATTTAATATAATATGCTTTTATTTCTTTTATTTAATATGCTTTAAACCTATATTTGTTCACTATGCACATAAAAGAAACTGCCTTAAATTGTACTAACCTATATTTTTATAGCGTGTACACTCTTCTGCACGTTCATGCACGAGCCCTTTATATTTAATGAACTGATACAATACACGCTATAGATTTTTATTTTCAATTTTAATATTTTTTAACAAAAAGACTTTAACAGTCTATATATTAGCAAAGTTTATATATTAATCTCTATTAACAGTCCACAAAATAATATGCACTGTATAGAAAAAGTACATATGTACAGAATAGAAGTAGAAGCAGACAGATGCCAGTACTCAGTATGTAAAGGTATAGCGGTGACGCAACCTATACCATTGTATACACTATACATATGTATATGCCCTGGACCGGGGAAACCTACCCAGGCGGGACTCGAACGCGACCTCTTGTTTGGCAGGCGAGAACGTTACCCCGCCGCCACCGAGGCCGGCGTATGTATATCTAGCCGGCCGGCCGTTATGTATATCTCGCTGTAGCGATCGCGGTGTCGGGTCGGTGACGCTCACGCGAATTCTATGCTTTTTCCCCATCCCGCAAAAGGGCTTAACGCCGCTAAAGAAGTTTTCACTTCAAAAAGAGATTTTTCGAGATTTAACGTACAACTATCTTAGTACTTGCAGAGTGATAGATGAGACTTTTGAGTCAGACACAGAGAGTACGAGAGATAGAGCGATTGAAGAGATTTTTATGGACAAAGATAGTGAAATTAAATTTACAAAAGGTGTGATACTCACCGCTTTTGTAAATGTAATACTTAAATACTAATTATGAATAGGATTTTCGAAAATAAACTTGAAATTTTCGAAGCACCTCAAAAGTGATCGAAGCTGTTTTTGTCCGTCAATTGTGTAGCGCTCGAAGAAACAGGTAGTACAAGTTAAATTAGTCACCTCTAATCTAAATGAAACATGCGTATTAGAAATGTATTAGAAGTTTGCTATGGTTAACCTAGAGCTTATTAAGGACTTGGATAGCGATAGAAGCTGCAGTCGCGCTATTAAATTTTAAAGCGTTTGTAGGTGCACATTGATAAATTTACTGTCGTAACAACGTAGAAATATTAAAATTTTACACTATTTCACATTGAAAGTAATATAGTTATCAACGTTTGTTAGCATCATGGAGTTTAGGTCTCTAATAATTAAATCCAAAATATTTTGACCAAAATTTTAGTATATTTTTATGACTTTTTCAGGGCTTTTTGTCAATGTATATGAATTGTTTACAAGTGGTTATAACAAATCATATTTGTTGCAAAAAAAACTCTGAAGAAGGTATAAAAGTAACCCAAAACGTTGGCCAAAGCATTTTCTATTTGACTCTTAAAGACCTGCACTCCAAAGCTCTGATAAACGTTAGAAATTTAGGTCAAGAGAAGAAAAAAAAACTCAATAATTATATACGCGAGAAAATCTTTTCCGACTACTGTGAGAAATATACACATGGAGATCCCTGAAGAAGGTATAAAAATATGCCAAAGCGTTGGACAAAAATTATTGTATTTAATTCCGTAAAAACCTGCACCCCAAGGCACTGATAAACGTCAAAATTTTAGGTCAAGAGGAAAAAAAAAGAACTCAATAATTATTTACGCCAGAAAAACTTTTCCGACCGCAGTGAGAAAAATACACATGGTTATTAATATGGGTCTTGAGACCAGTAATTTTCGTTTCAGCCACTATAAAAGAGAGAATGTATGTAGCGTCAGCGAGGAGAATTAATGTATTCAATCCCAGTTCAGTTGGAGACAGGGTCGGAGGGTGGCGCCGGCGCCGGGCAACCAACAGACGCCAACCAAGCGGCCCCTCCGAGGAGCCCTCTCAATTGGCCGATGGGATATCGCATCGAATATCCATATCGCATATCGCTCCCTCCCTGAGAGGGAGGAAAGATTCACTCTGGAAAATGACTTGAAGGCATGAAAGAACACGCCCCACGTGTCTTTTATGGCGGGGATCGTTTGCAAAGGAAACAAAAGTTCCACACAGTCTCCTCTTCCTCATATTTTCGCTGCTTATTCTCTCCCCTCAAGATCACTTTTCGCCAGCACTCTAATATATACGGTATCTTGCGATGTCGCTCCTTTTATTTCAATTGAACAGAGGTGAACCGAAGCATCTTGCAACATTCATTCAGTAATGCGATATATAGTCAGGAATTGAAGTAGTTTCCAATGTAGAAGAAATTCGAGCGGTTGTTTTTCTTTCTGAAATGCACCCAGAAAAATTTTTTCGTTGCCACTGCTCAGTAACTAAGGAGTGGTGAACCCATATTTCCACGGCTAGTATTTTTTAGTAATAATTACTAAAAACTGTCCCCCTACTACCTCCTGAAGTAATAAAGATTCCTCCTAAGACATCCTGCATTTATTTAAACTCTAAACCCTACCATTTTTAATATCTCTCTTCTAAACCCTACAGCAACAGATTTAAAACTTTATATTGAGCATCAGTATAAAAATTTGGTGAATAACATGGATCTCACTTTCAAAATAACATTGGATTTCTGAATAAAATTGGATTGAATCAGGCAATATTCAGTCAAAAAATGTAATCTAATCTAAAATAAATTCAAGCAATTTATTTCTTTCCGAAAAACGTATTGAAGCCCAAACACTACAGATTAAGTGGCCATCTAACTTTAGGTCTTAAAGCAGTGCATGTTAAAATTACGTGGAACATCTTTAGAACAATGCAGTGAATGGGCGCCTTTATCAAATTTAAGGAGAGTTTAACAAATGAAGAGAACCGTATTTTACCTTCCTTCATACTCCACTTCCTCGTGAGATATTCGCGGTAAAAACTCGATGACCTTTTCCGGATAGGTTGATGACGTCACCAGCTCTTGCCGAGAGGTTCACCTTAATTATTAGTCCTCCTTTCCTCGCAACGAACGCAAGTGGTTCGTTTTGGTTCACACTCCGTTGACCGAATCCTTCCCTCAATGAGCGGTTCTTCCTGAGTAGTACAATGAAGCTAAACTCTAATGGCGTCACCAATTCATAAAAATTGGTCAGCGTATTTCACACTCTGTTTTCTTTAATTAAGATGAAATCTCTGAATTAGGAATATTTTTCTTTTTAGTTTATCTTACCCTTCAATTTACCTAATTCTTTACAATTGCTGCCTTTTTCGGCGAAATTGAGCAATAGGATCACTACTTTTTTTATTTAAAAAAGAGCTATCTCGAATTGCCGAATAAATCTTTAGAAAGAAAGAGCCGCGTGCATGTCATTGTACAGGAATTTTGCTTGATTGCAAAAGAAAGAAAATTTGTCACTTGGAGAGAAAGTCTTCCATTCAGGACGTTTAAAATGAATTTACTTTGTAGGAATATAGTTTTTCCCTGCGTATAATTTACAGGAAGTTTTCTCGGGGTTCCCATCGTGTTCTGTTTCGAGTATATGATTTCAACGTTTTAACGTCTAGGTTTACCATCTTCTTTAGAGTTTGAATATGAATCCAAGTTTTTATTTTCGCAATATATTCCCTCGAGGCCAATCAAGTGGGCCATGATTGGTTGTTTCTCGATTAGTGTTGTTGTCGTATGATGTTGTAAATAATGCTCTTCCACATATTGCTTAACTGGAAGCCTTTGTCCCAGTTGATTTTTAATTTATTCTAAGCTAATTTTTCTCGCTGCTTTAACGATACTTTTAGCATAAACTCATAATTGTATTGATTATTCAATCGGTTCAAAAATTATCTTTTGACCTCGTCCCCATCAATTTTTCTACTCCACTAGCAATAAATACTTACTTCCAGTGCGTCATAGAACCTTCGTATTCATTAAATTAATTTTGTGTCGAGGCCCAGTCAATATCCTGTTATCGCTGACCTCTGTGGGTAGAACAACGAGACGCATTTTTCGTGCTGTGTTGGTCGTTCTTCAACTGTGCCACCTGTTTCCCCAATGTAAACTTGGCCCATGTGAATACGGTTTAAATGAATTTGGTGAAATTTAAATAATGCTAACAAAGTTTCATTCAGTTGAATCAACGTTGAGCTTCTAATAGGAATGAGATAATTAAAAATCGATACAATATCTGTAATTAATTAAGTCATAATTAATTAGGAATTTTATTGAAAAAGGTACTTCCATTAAATCTAGTTGCTTGAATGTCTATGAATGTCCTGCAAAATTTAAGGACTGTGTGTGGCAAAATGGCCAGTACATTTTGGCGTAGAAACTCACAAGCCCTTAATTGAATTACATTTTAGGGGGATTTTTTTGCTGGGAAGCTCCATTCTTTTCATTGAAGGGATTTAAAGTAACCTTTCACGTCGAACCGTTTTTCATCTCTGCAACAAGTGAAAAGTCAAAATTAAATTTCGCGTGAGAGAAATCATAAACGTCCCTTTGAAACGAGGCTTGGGAAATCTAATGGGGAAACCGGAGGCGGTGGCAAACTTTATTAAAATTAAACGATAAATTAATGAATGGTGAGGACCTTAATTGACATTTTTATCAATATATTCCTACGGATATCCTGCTACAATTTATTCTTATTGCAACTAATAAGTGCCTGGTTTCGGGTAAAATTAATCCAAATATGATTGATTTCTGAAGGAAATAAAGAGGCCACTCTAAGCTAAGCCTTTTATTGATTATTCAATGTTTTTACAAGAATTTTCTTTCAGCTGGTCTTCATTAATATTCATCATCTTGAAGTCCCCAACTGAAATTTAAAGAATTATTTAATGATTAACCTGAAGCTGTTATGTTATTTCAAGCTTTCTTATCTTTGCCAATTTTACGTAATATTTGTAACGTTGTTGCACTATATGAGAAAGGCTGTTAAGGATGTAAAATAGAAGAAATACGTCACTATGAAAAGACTAACAGCTAGGAGAGCGTAATGCAACCAGTCGCATAATTTTTTACTTCGGTTTGATAAAATTGCTTTTGATTTTTCAATGAGATGGCGATATATGTTGCGAAATTTGCCATTAAAGATGCAGATCAAGAGATTTAGATGATCCTTTCCTTTTTTTCCTGTTTACTACGGCTGAATCAGATGAACTTGTCCTACATAATTCATTTGGGTTCGTCCCTAGCTTTTCTTCTCGGCCGTCGTGCGCCTAATTTTAATCGCAGAAAAATATATACTTATTCAGTGAAATCGGTGGATAAAATGAATCGACCAGGTAAATAAAAAGGTAGAGTTAAGACAAGTGAGAGGAAAGAGAAGTCTTCTAAAGACAGTAGGGAGAAGATGGGACATCATAGCTGGCCAAATTTAAAAAAAAAATCTACCTACAGCTGAAAATACAGTAGTAGTAGTGACGAAACCATTCATGAGACGCTTTTAATAATACGGAGAGAAGGAGGATAGTTAAATAAATACGGAGCACTTTTCTTTATGGGAGCGAGGCATGGACGTTGGCAGCAGCTGAGAAGCCAAGTGTGGGAGCATTCGAAATGTGGTGCTACCGAAGAATGATGAAGATACAATGGATCAAACGAGTAAGTAATGGGGTAGTGCCAAGATGAGTGGGAGAAAAGAGAAGTCTTCTAAAGATATAAAAGAGAACACGCGACAATTTAGTTGGCCACATTATGAGGCAGGATGGCCCGATGAAAACAATCGTAGAAGGGCAGGTGGAAGGGGAGAAGGGCAATGGACGGCCCCGAATGCGTTACACAGGACAAGTTATAAAGGATGTAAAAGAGAAGAAATACGTCGCTATGAAAAGCTTAGCGGATAGGAGAGAGGAATGGAGAGCTGCGTCAAACCAATCTTAGGATTGTTGACTAATTTTGACGAAATGAGATGGTAGAAGAAAGCGGAGACGAATATTAAATCGGGAGAGAGATCATGGCATCTACCTTGGTGAAGAATATGGGCAAGGATTAAATGAAGATAAATAATATAGGCATGATGTAGGTGGGGGGTTAACTTTGTTTTTATCGTACCCCTGTTGGCAACCCTGCACTAAACAATTACAAAACTATTATTTCTTGTTTATACGAACTACTTTATTCAAATTGTATCTATTTTTAGCCGAAATTATTAAAATTTGTACAGTTATTCTGTTCTACGTTACGTTGAATAAAGTTCAGTTGAAAGCAGCTCGTAAAAGAGCAGTTTTTTCCTCTACTCTCGCCAGCAGGAGCCTTTTCTATGCATACGGTGATGATTTTCGATATCTGTGATATCTGTTTTCGATACGCTTATATTTTAAGCACAGCGAATATACAATGTAACGTGATATGCCTCAAAATTCATAATACGACCCTTCGAGTGGCTTGTAATCACTGTCTTGACCAGACTGCGTGTAATTCCTTTACTATCATGTTGAAATCGCTCATTATTTTTCCAAAATAAATAATTTTATCCCATTACCGGTTTCAACACGTGTCATTCTCAAGGAGAGTTTAACGCATGAATATTTATTTTGAAATAATAATTTTATACAATAGAGCCCTCGGTTGAAAAAATAAGGGACCATCTAGAATCATTTCCCCCTGGTAAGATGAAATTATGCATCACAAAACATTAAGCTTGTCAGTAGTCGCACATACGCCACAAGAATCTAGGGCCCCAACAATGACGTCAAAGATGGTTCAGAGTATAGATCAGTGTGATCTAAGAAAGGAGAGAAGAACAAAAAATACCGCAGTTAAGTAAGCTTAAAGTAACATCACAGTTTCATGCTAATCATTAAATAATTCTTTAAAAAGCAGTGGCCAATGTCAGGAAGATGAAAAATTAACGGCGACCAGCTCAGAGACAATTCCTGAACATATAGATGGAATAATCAATGAAAGGCTTAGCTTTGAGTAACTTCTTTATTTTATTCAAAAATCAATCATATTTGTATTAATTTTTCCCAATACAGGCACTGATTAGTTACAATAAAAGAGAAATTGTAGCAGGATATCCGTAGAAATAAATGTATTGATAAAGATTTCAATTAAGCCCTTCACCGGTCATTACTCTATCGTTTAGTTTTAATAAAGTTTGCCTCACCTCCGGTTTCTCCACAAGATTTCCCAAGCCTCGTTTCACAGATCCGTTTGTGATTTCTCCCATAGCGAGATCAAATGAAACGCGAAATTTAATTTTGACTTTTCACTTGTCGCAGAAATGAGAAACAGTTAGTCGTGCAAGGTTACTTTAAATCCATTCAATGAAAAGAGTTGAGTTACCCTGCAAACAAATCGCCCAAAATGGTAATGAAATTAAGGGCTTACGAGTTTCTACGCCAAAATACACTGGCCATTTTGCCTCACACTGTCCTTAAATTTAGCAGGACATTCATAGACATTCAGGGAACTAGATTTCATTGGAGTGCTATTTTCAACAAAATTCAAACGAATATTGAGTTCAATCATTAACAATATTGTAACGAATTTCAATAGTCTCTGTCCTATCAAAAACTCAACGTTGATTGAACTGAATGAAACCTTTTTAGCATTATTTAAATTTCACCAAATTCATTTAAACCGTATTCATCTGGGCCAAGTCTACATTTGGGGAGACAGGTTGCCCGATTGAAGATCGACCAACAGAGCACGAAAAATGAGTCCAATTGTTCTACCCACTGAAATCAGCGGTAGCGAAGATTTGCGTGGACCTCGAACGCGGAATGAATTTTGAATGAAGAAGAAGGCTGGAGATGTAAGGTGCAGCGAGGTTAGGAAGAAGGCATAAGGATACCAAAGATGAGGAATTCGACGGAATGAGGTGAAATCGTGTTGATTGGGTCAATATTCATTTGTGAGTTGTATTATATTAGAAATGGATTGTTTGAACTTGGTTTTATTGGGACAATGTTAAATACTCAGTAGTATATGATTAGAATCGATGTATTATTTTTTACCATGGATGTCTTGGATGGTTCTAAACTTTTTATTAGATATGTACATTTGTTATCCTATCTATATACAGCCCTTGTGGTGACTGACTCACTCATGGATACAAATTCCCGACCACTTCTAGAAGTGCTGGAGAGCTGAAATTTGGCACGCGTGCGGGAAACCGGAAATGATCCGGAGGAAAAATCCGAAAACCGGAAGTTTCCGCCACGTGTCGTCGCTAGGTCGACAAAATGGCCGAAATCGCGCTTTTTCCGGGGACCGTCTTTCGGTTTTAATTTTACTGCGCGCGAACCGTACGTGCCACATGCATGGTTAATGCAGTTTTTGAAAGCTTATGAACGTAGGCACGTAATTCTGTAATGTTTTTAGTTTCTGTTAAAGAAACTTGTAGCCAAAATGGCGTCCAAACATTGGTTTTTCGAAAATAATTTCATCCCTTCCGCTCCCCTCGACTTAATTTCAAGTGTATGATAACGAAAATGATTATTATATATGCTCATAACATCTTCTACGAAATGTAGGTAACAATTTTCTTTCGTCGTCCTTGGTTACTCAGAAAAAAATTAAAATATTCCGAAAATCACCGAATATTACGATTTCCAAAAGATTAACACAAGATTATGTCAATTTTAACCTGACCGATTTCTTTCAAACTTTGTAGTTTCATACACGTATTTATTGTCTTTCAGAAAACATGAACGTTTAATAAATGATTCAATGTGTTCAACCTTAAAAAAATAAAAATGGCGGGCACTACTCACTTTTTTCGGGGACTGGTTTGCTTTTTATTGTATTACTCTCGAAATATGGATGTCATAGGGCACACTTCTGTTAGATATGACAGTAAATGAATGTGACCATATAGTATCGTCATCTTTAAACCCCCCGAAACCCCCAGAAAAATTAAAATTTGCACATAAGTAACCTTTTCGGGTACTTTTCGTCACAATTCCGCCGCTTTTCCAATCCTTACCACTCATCGCTACGGAATTGATGTGGACGATTGATCACCGCTGGCAGTAAAAACCTATAAACCCCCGGTAAACCCTCATACACCCCCCCAAAAATTAAAATTTTGCATTTAAGTCTACTTTTTGGGTACTTTTCGTGACTATTCCACCGCCCCCAACGACTCATCCCCACGGAATTTATGTAAATGGATGGTGACCGCCAGGAGTACACACATTTAAACCCCCGGTATCCCCCTGAAATCCCTCCCAATCGTAAAATGTGTCATTTAGTCTCCTATTTGGGTACTTCTCGCAAACATTACGCCACACTACCCGTCCCCTCTGAGCTCTAGATCCGGAATATTTGGTGAGGGCGAGCAACCGTAAACCATACGGGAAAAAATACCAGAAACCTTTCGCTTTTCCGCCGAGTCGCCTTTCCGAGTAGTTTTCGTCACAATTTAACCGGTGCCCCAACCACTTATTAAAACCCCCGATAACCCCGTGAAACCTCCCAAAAATGTCTAATAAATCGCCTCTCCAGGTAAAAGAATCGTCAGACCACTGTTCCGGACCCCTAGGACTTATCGGCACGGAATTTATGAGAACGATTTGTGACCAATGGTTTAACACAAGTATAAACCCCCCGGTATTCCGTTGGAACCCCCGCAAAAAATGAAAAAATTGCCATTAAGTCTTCTTTTATGGGTACCCTTCACCACTATTACTCCGCATTGCACTATCCTTTACAATCATCGCTACGTCATCACTGTGGACGATTAGTGACCGCATGCATAACACATTAAAACCCCCGAATCCCCCTGGGCACCCCTCTCGGTGGAGAAGAGCATTAATGAAGACTAAGCGGAGCAGCCGCGTAGGAGAGGGGGAGCTTCAGTAACCCTCGGGCGGCGAAGCCGCCCCAATGTTCAAGCGGCGCAGCCGCTGTAGACTCCACCTATCTCAACTAACACTCAACCCCTGGGCGGCGAAGCCGCCCTCCAGCGAGGAACGGCGAAGCCGTTTCGAGGAACGAGTGGGGCGCCTCCCTACCCCCTGGCCGGCGAAGCCGGCCCCTAGCTGAGGTGAGATTATTCGAACTTTAAAAGTCTTCGAGCGACCACAAATTAAGACGACGAAGCCGGAACCGGGGTTTTTAAGGGGCGGAGCCCCTTAACGAGCGCGCGGAGCGTGCGAGTTCATGTGTATACGTCTAATGCTGCCACAAGGCAATAGCCTACTTGCAGCAATGTGTAATAATAATAAAAATTATAATAATAATAATTAAAAAAATAATAAATCCACTATTCCGGGTGAAGATATTTGGTAGGTGGAGACGACTTTGGTGTTTGGGACCTGATAGTGGGAAGAGAACAAGTTGCTGATGTTGATGATAGTGCATGTCCGACGTATTGAAATGAATGGTAGTTGCAAAATTAGGTATGGCAGACTGTGTAAGGATGTAAAAAGGAATAAATAGGTCACTATGAAAAGGATATAGCTAATACGAGAGCGGAATGGAATCTATCTTAGAATTCATTAATTTCAGATTGATTGAATTGATTTTGATTTTTCGATAAGATGGCGTCATATATGTGTTGCGAAATCTGCCTATCGATGAAGACCAAGTGATTGAGAAGAGCCTCTCATAAATTGTGTTACGTTCTTGGAGATTGGTCTCAGGGAAGCGGCTGTTCCCATAATCCGGTTACCCACGTAACCGGAATTACTATTCCGCAAATTATTTCTCGCGAAAGCTCAGTGCTTCGAAGCACAGTTTCCGCCTTAAAGCGAGACGTTGATGATATATCTCCCTTTAAACCGGGTCTCATCGCCCAGTGAACGCGTGTATGCAAATGCGATGTTTGCGAGCCGACCGCCGGTGCTGCGCACTGGCGTTAAATTAGATTATTACGACAGGGATCCATCTCCTTCCTTAACTGCTCTTTGTTTAAACTAGTCCCTAGCAACCCCACGCTTAAAAAAATGGCCGCAGCTTTTTCAAAATGATGCGGTATGAAAATAATAATTTTATCAGCTCCATTGAATACACATTTTTTGCATCTATAGCAGTAAAAAGCAAACTATAGTACGTAGTTAAAAATATCAAATACACCACCATTGATTTGACACGCAGCACTATTATCAAGACAGTGTCTTTTATGATTTTACGGCAACTGTTCTATACTTCACGAGTGTATTTGTAACAGTAAATCATTCTTCAGTGAACGTGCGGTCGAAGAATCTTTTTTTGAAAAACATATTTTCAGTTGCCATGAAATGAAAAAAAAATCTGAACTTTTGGTAGAGCAATGAAATTAATCAATCTGTGACAGAAGTATGATTGGATTATTGCATAACCTGCTGACTATTTTTTATTTTTTTTTTTTCAAAATTCAAAGCGAAAAGAAGATATATTTTGTTTGGAATTAGTTTTCCTTCGACCTGTATTTTGTGGTATTTTGTTCAAACGTCGATATTTTTCAATTAATATATATGATAAATAGAATTTTTATCTGTTAATGGTATCATTATTTTCATTTTTATGATTGTGTGAAGTAACTAAATTCATATGATAATTAAACTCAAACTATTTGGCTTTTTGATTCAATGACTTGTTACAGTTTGTATAAATCGTCACCTTAATTACGTGGCATTAATTTATTTATCCCTGCTGTAAATTATATCTGATTTAGCTCGCATTTTTTATAGTCGTGATTATCGCAATGTTATCAAATTCTTTAATTCCTCTAAATAAATAAAAACCATCATGAATGCTAGGATTCTCTGAAAACGGTATAATTTATTGCTTACTTTTTCCATTATTTTTTATTCCAAAATTTAATACGAAAATAATATATGTTTTCTTGGAACTAGTAATTATTGATCATTCACTATTTTATGGTAGGTACATCATGTAAACTTCGGTGTAATTAAAAAATATTTATGATAGCTATGTGAGTCGAGATGGGTCTTTATCTATTGCTAGCACCATAATTTACTCTTTTCAATGTTTTGTAAAGATAATTGAACTCCAGAATAACCTCATGGTTTTTTCTCAATGAGGAAAACATGCATCCAATGGCGTAAGTTTGTTTTAATTTATTTGTCACCTGAATTACATCGAATTGATATATTCATCAGTACAGCAAATAAGTACTTATTTCGATCGAATGTTTCATCGATTTTGACCGTGATTTTTATAATAGCGGTGCTATCAAATTCTTGACATCATATTAGCAATATAAGCGTCAATAAATCTTCGTAAATACTTGTGTACTCTATATACTCGTGCGTGAAATATAGATGCGTCCAAACATCTTCAAACGCTACTTAATGAATCGATACTCGTATTTTCAGGTGTACTTGCGTACTTCAAAACTTAGGCTAGGGGTATACTTGCTATTACTGTAAGTATGTTTCCTGCAATTTCAACTATGAATCGAGAGCACAAGGAATCGTCAGAGAAGTAGGATACAGTTCAGAACCGTCATTGGAAGTGGATATAGGTACGATTAGAAAGCTATTAGTTGAAGTAAATGAATTCACCAAGTCTGTACTTTGTAATGGGCGGAAAAGGGGGATATAAAGGAGAAGAAAAAGGGGTCTGAGGAGTTTAAATACAATATAATTAAGCTAAAAACATAAGAACGTACACAAACGTGCAATCTCACTCACTCACCTTGCATATTTGTCCAGGGAACAAAGGGTATAGCAGGTTAAGATCGTAAAAAGTGCCCCCTGAAATTTTGAAAAATAAAAAATTCACACTTAAAGTGCGTAAAAAATTATATGTTATCATGTATGGCGTATTTCTTAAAGCTTAAAGGCTAAATTAAAGCTTAACAGTACGCTTATAAAAATTAATTACGATTAATCTAAGTGTGATAGGCATTGTTTTGAATTTTAATGCTTATTCCTTATCAATAATATTACAAACTGATCAACAATCGTTGCTCTCAACAATCTAATCAAATATCCTCGTGAAATATATAGGTGTAATTGGCGCAAAGCAGTTATTCGTGTTTTTGACAGTGTTCCACCCCATTTTTAAAAATCTGAAAAAATGAGAATTATACTTTGATGTAGGGGTATCAACATTTATTTTTTTCGGCGTGTCTATCGTTTCCTAATTTTTTTAAATTTAATTTTGAAATTTTTTAACTTATTTAAAAGCTTAGTTTTAGGCCAAAAATTTTGAAAAAATCAGGATGGTAGAACGTAAAAGTACATACATTTTAAAATCAATAAAACGATTTTACAAAAATAAAAATTGGAGATATGTTTTTAAAAAACTAAAAATCGTGTTTCAATTTTTTTGGGGCTTATTTCCATTGCTAAGGCCTGAAACTTTGGAAAAAC
Source organism: Ischnura elegans (assembly GCF_921293095.1). Lineage (NCBI taxonomy): Eukaryota > Metazoa > Arthropoda > Insecta > Odonata > Coenagrionidae > Ischnura > Ischnura elegans. The sequence goes on from NC_060257.1 coordinate 80,134,853, forward strand.
ACAAAAATTTCGATACACTTAGAGTGTGCATTTTTTATTTTTCAAAATATCCGAAGGCACTTATCACCATCTTAGCCTGCTAGACCCTTTCGCGTAGTTCTTAATCACGCAATCAGTCAGGTTCACGAAGCTTTCGCTTGCGTCGGCGTCCCAATCACACTGAATAACTACGCAAAAAGAAATAAAAATAAATTAATTAAAAACATTCGCACAGACACTCACGCTCCTTGCGGATTTGCTGTAGGGAAAAAACTTCCTCGTGGGTGTCACGCGGACACACTTACAGGTTTACGAAGCTTTTGCTTACGCCAGTGACCCATTTACACTGATAAAAAAGTCAAAAACAATTATGTTTTTTTAAATGAATAAAAAAACATGAACACCGACACTCATGTTCCTAGCGGATTCGCCCTAAGGAACAAAATTCCGTGTGGTCTTCTGTTTTTGCCTTCTTTTTTTGGCCTTCTGTAGCGGACTTGGGGAATTCATTTATTTTAACTGTTTAATGGCCGCATAACGTTCATTAATTTATAATAGCTATTACTGCTTGCTACTGAATTGTGCAAATATCAGTTGTAATCTACACAGGAAAATAATCGTTTTCCCCACTTCTAGTGCGATAGTGGTTATCTGTCTGCCCTTAGTAGTACCGCATCTGTACACTTGGGGCGCCAGGTGTGATGTTAAACAATTGATTTTTAATGGAAATATGGCTATGTGAAGCGATCTATGCACTTTTATGAATCACCTTGCTCTTATCATCGATTTTTCCGTTAAGCATTCATCAATGGAGGCTAAGATCTCCTCTCGAACGCCATCTCAAGGACTTGTCTTTTCACGTGGCTTAATTCTAGAGTCTCTCCATACGCCCAGAACCCATCCGCACGTCCATAAATCTCGTTTATCTTCCTTCCCCTCTGCCATTAATCCGGCCACCCCTTCTAATATCCCTCCCCATCGCACCAAGGGACTCTTCCTTCGCCAAACACGTCCGACAATCTTTCCTTTTTTTATCCTCTCTACGACCATATCTCTATTCCGCACTTGAACTTCACATAATAGGCTTGGATCGCAAACACTTAACTTGTGAAATAAAATATGAAAAGGGTGCAATATGAAAAGAAATATTTTATAATAATATGTTGATGCATTTTCATGCAAAACTTTTGCATCCTTTTTATGTGTTTAATATTCTGAAGTTCATTTGATGTCTGTTGCATTTGCTTATTGATTGTTTAATGTTTTGTGTTGATTCGGCGCCTTACAGAGAGAAAAACAATAATAATAATGATATTTATTATTCTTGGACAATTGGCCGTGAGGAACATACAATGGCTACAGCATAAAAAAGAGATCACAAAATAAACTTCTACAAAATATGTCAAATATTTCCAAATGAAATACAGCACAACAAACTCATCAGGACATAAAAATGAAATCTTGAAGTTATTCAATCAAACATAGCAAAAAAAACATAGTATAAATAGTGTAAACACATACTCATCACAACATTTAGGGTAGAACATGAATAATGATAAATCATTTACTCCAACAAATATGGCATGCAATTTCAAACAAGAGATTGTTGCGGAAGGAGCCATATTGATATGTATGGGATAAAGAAAGATAAAATGGTATCGAGTAGTATTAATTTTTTCCTTTTATATAATCGCTTTAATACATTAATATATCCACTTTAATGTATGACACGTACAACTAATTTCGACGCAGTCACGAACTCCGGAGTACCCGAAGGTGATGTATAAATGCGTCTAAATTATTTTACCAGCCAGAATTAACGTGGACGTACACTAAATCCTTTGCATATTTAATTAAATGTCATAATGTTCCACAACATATCGCCTTGCACCGTTAATTCAACATAACTTTGCAAAATTAAGGGGTTGTAAACTTGAGAGGTACGTGTACTGGTTCACAACAGTTTAAAGCCACTTAACTCAACTAGGAACAGTGATCATCGCAGAAAAACTCAAATTTCTCTAAAATCTTGCCAGTAGTAGGGACGGTAGCAATTTCTGTCGACAGTCAATATGAGAATTTTAAAGTTTACAAAAATCGATTCCACGACTGATGCACTGTCTGAGCTGTGATTGGTAGACTATTTTATTTACGTCACGACGTAAAGAAGTAGCAAAATGGGGAAGTATTAAATAACTTACCCCAAACTGGAGGAACTCCAGAGCAAATCGAGAGGATCACTTCTTACCACAAATAATCTTAGTTTCTGTTGAAAGCGAATATGCGAAAGAGTATTATCTACCTACTTTTCCGCTATATTTCTCAGGAAATACTTATCAATCCCTATTTATTATACCAGTATAAAGCACATTGAATATGCAAATGCACATTTTAACATTCTTTTCGCTAACGCCGGAGAAATACCAATGACGAACTCGATGCATACGATTACATATTCCATACGTTGGCTTAAAATTCATATATTAATGATGCATTATTAACAACTTAACCTGACTTAACTGTGAAGCTGAGAACTTAAGAATAGTGACTGTGATTCAAAACAATTGAAGGTGGCGTAACCCTATATGGACTGATCATGATTTCCAAAAAAAAGAGATCAAAAATCTCTTGGAAGTAGCCTGTAGCGAGGCAAATAATGGTATCTATCGACGACCATATGGACTATTCAATATCTTATTGAATTTATTTCATGGTTGATACAGTGTCTAAGCTTTTCTTGATAAATCTATAAATTTTTATTTGTTTTAATATTAAGTTCATATGTTAATTGTTTTATTTTACCTGTTAATTATATTTTACGTTATTAATTTTATTTTATTTTTCTTATAGGTCTGTAGTCAGGTTAGGCCTAATTAAGTTGTTAAGATCAAGGCTTTAATGTTTCTTACGAAGATTGATGACCAACATTTGCTGCAATTGCGTCATAAATTTCGTTATGGCTTTGTAAAAGTTACATTAAAAAATCCTTTTCTACATTTCCGCCACTTTTTTTTTATTTTATGGCCGCAAGCGATAATATCTCTTATTTAAATAAAACCTCACCGAATTTCTCGGAAAAATCCAGGTAGAGTTTGGCATGATACGCAAAGCTTGCAATTCGAATAAATGCAACCAATTATGGCGTGAAATAGTGTTTGTTCGACATATTGAAATAAAAAGTACAACCTATTGAAATAAAAGGTCCGACCTACAGTTAATCCCAACGCTCCTTCGGGGAGAAATAAAAATTTCAAGACTTTTTATATTATTAATGTGAAATTTTTAAACTCAATCGTAATTATCATGGCAGCTTCATATTTCGCCATTAAACTTTCCAGCACCAAAGAACACGTTGTTTAAATCTTTACTGAATGAGGCTGAAAATTTATGAAATTTTGATGGCACTTAGAAGCAAAATTGGGATATAGAGGTTCATTAAGTAAAATAAACAGAATAAAACCTAATTAAATTTGAATTAAAAGTTAATTAAATTTGAATTAAAAGTTAAAGTTAAATAAAAGGTCCTACCTTAATTCCAATAGTAATTACTTTTTATTTCAAAATGCCGAACTTCCTCTATATCACGCCTGAATCCGTTGAATTTATATTATCTCATACTATATTCTATTTTATCTATCAAGCCACCAAATAACTAAGGCGCTTTTGGCATTTACTTGGACTTTTCCTTGTCCATTTCTCGTGGGATGAAGTGTTTAATTACGAAATTTTGTATTCTGCTGAGAGATTTCTAACTCAACCTTCTTGTTTTCAAATATTAATTTTGAAATGGCGCTTTAAAGGCGTTGCTAATGATGTAATCGCTTTCATAACTAACTTTCGCAGTTGTCGAAAGTCATTAGTGGTTACAAACGATTCCCTCGTTTTGTAATACAGTTTGCCCAGTTTCATCTGCCTAAAATTTTCCCGTTTTGAATTTTCCTCATCCTTACAGAAACTCAATGGCCTCTTTCTCTTATTAGATTCTAGATAATGAGCAAGGTATATTCTTAGGAGTTTAGGCCCTCGACCAACTTTACGTACACAATTTCTCCAACTTCTCCGCTAGGCGAGGCTTGGCGAGTCTTGCCCGAGACCAACTTTGCCCTGTTAAATAATCCAAATGCTGCTTATTTGCGCTACGTTTTCATTCATGCAGTTAGTTAACCCCTTATTAGCCCAAATATTTAATTGGTATCCCAGAGCCTGCCTTAATTGAGCCTCCAGCTTATGTATGGATATCATACATTCAGAGAGTTGCCATCATTCTTTATGTAGGTACTTACATTGAGTTTTCATAATAAATTGAATGGAAGTAGTCTTATTACTTGTAAGGATTACTGTTGCACTATGTTTTACTTGCAACTATTACTTTTTACCAAACATAATTTTCTATTTGTAATAAACTCCTTACAGTGAAAGAGGAATCGTTGCTTTCGTTGTAATTGTTACTTGCTCGTGTTCGACGATTACTTGATTGATTTAGTTTAGTTAACTTCGAATCCCTGAGTATTATAATTTGCTTTTATAGGCTCAGCCACCCTTGCGTTGTAGCCAACGTATGATGGGAACAAAATATGACACCCCTTGTGGTGTAACACCAATTATTATAATTTTATTCATCGCAAGTGTAATTGCAATTAGAAATTTCTATCATTTGGTGAATCCACGTTTTTCTGCAATATTCGACGGTTGCCACGTGGTCTCGTTCATGTATTCGCGTAATTGCACACTACATTGAGGACAAAATGCAATTTTGAGTGGTGGAATTACACTCCCCGTCTATAAAAGCCTTTACTTGAGAATATCTTTTATCGCCTGGCTGCTTGTTGATTCCTTTTTCTATTGTGGTCTGTTATGGCTGCCGAAGCACACGTGGTCGCCATTCATAATCAAGAATATTGCAGTATTTATCCAGTGTTAGAAAGTAATCGAGTCAAGTAAACGGATCGGTTATAAAGATCACTTTAGCAGTAATTTTCCCTGTATCGATTCCTTTTTACGAAAAGTTATTTTTAACTGTCATTTCCTTACCTAAAAAGAGGAATCGTAAATTTTGCTCTAATCGTTACTTGCTCGTAATCAACGATTACTTTAATGATTTAACTGACTTCCCTTGACTTTCAGATAACTTCGAGTCCTTGAGTGCCATAATTTGCTCGTTTAGGTTCAGCCACCCTTATGTTTGAGCATATTTATGATGGGTAGAAAATGTGACACCTCTTGTGTTGCAGCAGTTATGATTGTATGTATCGCTAGTGAAATTGCAACTTTAGAAATTCCTATGAATCAATCATTTCCAATTTTTTCTGCAATATTTGACAGTTGCCAAATGACCTCTAGAGTGGACAACCTTACAAGATGTAATTGTAAATGTAACTGTAGTTTTACTGGTTACTTATTAAAATCAATAATTTGTACTCCTAATTGATTTCTTTTCGTACGAAGTTACGAAGTAACTGTAATTGAGCCCAGTAAATGTATCTGAGTGCTTTTTCCAACACTGCTTATATCAATAGATTTCGTCTACACTAAGTTCCAGTATAATAGCGTTTATGAGATCCCTGGGTATCAAGTATTTAGGGAATTGATGTATTTTATCTTCCAATACTGTTATACGTTATTTTTCATCTTTTTAAAGACTTTAAGTGCGCTGTTTTCGGAGCGGTGAAGAAAGTGTTTATATAATGCCGTTAAAAAAAATGATCGCTATTGTTCTATATCTTTCTTCTTCTTTTGTTAGCAATTTTTTTCACTCAATGGAAAGCCTTAGTTTTATCACCGCACGGTCCTCTGGGACTGATCGCGTAAGGTAAAGTGAGCAAGTGAAATATTAAAAGGAGGATCCTCAAGTCGTCGTCTAAATATGTTGTCACCCACCGCGCGTTGAAATGGGTTTACAAAAGTCGCCACTCGCGTCGCTGACGGACAAAGTGATCCAAGTTTCACGTTAAAATGAGATATGATTAAGAGTATTGACCGAAATGTATACACATTTTGACGTGATCTATCATATACATTTGTTTTTAACAAGGGCGTACCCAGAATCAAATCTGGGGGGGATGCCGTTATCGTTTAAGTTGTAACATATCAGAAAAATCAGAAAAGGTGAATGAAACCAAAATATTAAGAAAATTATGACAGCAATTTATCAGTTTTAATTTTTATTTGCTTGGTTAATTAATGGTTTTTATTTTAGATCCCTGTATTAAATTTATATCATTTTAAAATTATTTTAGTTAAAAAATTTGGTTTTGAGCTAAAATTATTTTCGCTTCTGGGGGAGGGGGGGCAGCTGACATCTCATGCCCCCCGCTGGGTACGCCCATGGTTTTGAATAATATTCCTTGCAATGATAAACATTATACTGCACAATATTGGAATAAGATGGATCGCATTGCGCTCATCACCGCGCCGCGGACATTTTTGAAAATAAATCAGCCTTCAGTGGGATGGAATTGGGCCTCCCCTATGCAATCCCCTTGATTGTATTATCGTGCGGTTGTCTGGGACTGATCGCGTGAAGTAAGGGAGTGTAGAGTCCTCTATATTGACAAATAATAAGATGAGAGAGTAGTGTTTAGAGAGCAATGTAGAGGACTCTGAGGAAGTGCGTACTGCGAGGACCTCTGGCGGGTATCTTCGACTCCATACGCTCATTTCCTGCACGACCACGAGTGCTAATGATCCATTAGCATTCCCGAAACAAAAGAAGAGAGAGAAGTAGGAGATAACGGAAGGGAATGAACGGATCTCTTCCTAATGTTTCTTCGCCCGTCCTCGGGTAATTGATGAGCGGGATGGATTGGACGAAAGTGTCCCCATCTCGCGGAGGGCGATCGCATTTACATTCCTGACGAGCTACGTCATTAACAGTAGCGACTCTTCTAGCTTTGATTTCTTCCGCGGGATAGAGGGACTGTTGGAAGCGTCCACGAAAATGGGTCGCTCGACTCCCGCGGGACTACAACTGTTACGCGAGCCGCATTTTCCAGAGTAAAAAAAAACTCAGAAAAAACGTGGGCCGTTGCTAAAACGATGACCTAATAAAAGTTTGTTGCCACGCAAGAAGAGGATAGAATCGTGTCTAATTCATTGGAGATTCATAGCAGTTGCAAACTCAAAATGAAGAGGGATTCTGCCACGTCGATTGCTGCTTAAATAAGGAAAGACGCCATATACTGCAGCTCCGCTATTTTACAAGAATTCGTTGGAGTTGCGAAAATTAAAAAAAAAATATTTTTGCGTTCAAGCGTCCGCGCAGCATGAAAAGGAACTGCAAACTTTCGCGGTTAGAAATAAGGGGTGTTAGAGTTTATCAACTTCTGAGTAAGAAGAATAATTTTTAATAACGGATTGGAACGCAGTGACCTAAAGTATGCTTTTTTTGGCCTTCAATGATAAAAGCACATTCTAAAAGGCTCTAAGCTGTTCAATAAGTTGTTCAACATTCTAATGAGATGAATAGATTAAGAATTTGCCCATTTCAACTCAACAATATAGTGTACTATATGAATTGCACTGTGTTTTACATGGTATTGCGTACATGTTAAAATTAAAAGAAGGAACTTTGGTACCTTTGGGGTTAAAAAAAATTGTTCGGGTTACCACCTTTGAAGTCAAGTGAAACTTTGTTAACTTATGCATAAAAATGGAAGAGTAGGTATTTTTAACATTAATTTTAGAGCAAATAACTTTTTTTCTAATCTACCGAATTCCGTATCATATAGTTCTATCGTGTATTAAATTACAATAATAATGAAGGAGTTAGCGTCAGAAAAGCACAATATTATTATTCAAACCTTTCTACATCGAGTTTTTCCTTTCGCGATCAATAAACATTTGTTTTGTAGACCTGTGTTCACTATATACGGCTCCGTGGCTATATTTTCACTAATCTGTCTAATCTTGGCCCTCAAATTAGGATTCCTTGACTATATTAGGGTCCGGCCGCCTTCAAATACTTATTCGCATTTTGCAAGACTTTGGATACAGGCTGCGATTGCTGAAGTGCTAATACTTAATCGATTCCTACCTCTTTCGTTCATAGCTCAGGGACGCTTATAAAAAATTAACGCGTGTAGATTTTCATTGCTTATTCTGAGAACAGACATTTATCTTTCACAAACCCCAATACAAAATTGCCTTTATTGCTGTTGGTAGTCCCTTTTTTGGTGCTTATTTTTCACACAAGTGAACTATATTTCATGAAGAGATAAAATGTTTCATATTTTACGTTTTAATTAAGCACAATAAGGAAGAAAATCAACGTAAAACGGTGAGTACGGCACATTGCAAATTCAAAACTGACGCTGTATTTTCCCTTTAATTACTGAGTTTTCACGCTATTTTTTCTACGAATCGTTGTCCCACAACCTTGCTGCCAACCTTGCTTCCATAAGCTTACTATCTACAGTCTTTTCTCAGTGCTTTTTTTAACAGGAATGCTAATTCTCATTAATTCAAATATTGTTACGTAATTTACGCTTTGATTTTACAAGTTAAGCCCTTGAAAAGTCAATGTAATTAAGTATTCATCATCATAATATATTATTATTATAATGTAGCATAATTAGTATAAATAATTAAGTATTATATCAATAGAAATGTAAATAAGTAATTGGGAAGTTAAGCATTTAAAAAGAGTGAGAAAAGCTTCATGCCAATTCAAAACTGACGCCAATTTTCCCCTTTCATTAGGTACGGATAAGTTAAGTACGGATACCAATAAGTTTTCGCAAGATTTTTTCCATGAACCTTAGTCCTACAACCTTGCAGTCTTCAATCTTTTCTCGGAGCTAATTTTGTAACAAGATTGCTAATTTTCAGGCAGACAATATTTGTTCCATAATTAACGTTTTGATTATACAAAATAGAGATGAGAAGCACAGGAAAAAAATGAACACAACAGAGCGCCCTCCTAACTTTCGCGCTAATTCAAAACTGACGCTGAATTTACCCTTTAATTACCAAGTTTCCGGACTATCCATGAAACTTTTTTCCAACGACCTTGCTGCCACCTATCAATGTCATAACATTTCGCTTCCGCCTTGACCCACTCGCGGCGCTCGTGTCGCCTCATTTTTGTCGTCTCCCGCTCAAATTGAACATGCTTCCGAAATTAGCCATCCCACCCTCGCTGTATTAGAGAGACCGTCCCTGTAGTATAACCACCGAAAAATCTCAGCCCCGCAACAAATAGAGCGACACGGCACCGGTAACGCTCGCTTTTTTTACCTTCGCGGAAATGTTCAGAATCCAAGGTTTCCCACCTGCGTCCTCCAACAGTCTACTACATTTTTCGCCTTTGGGCTAGGGCATGGATTTTTTCCCGTGTCGGTTAATCAACCCGTGTGTGTTGGATGGAGGCTTGTGATTGGCCCCGAGGTGCAACACACGTAGAGTTGTCGCGGGTCGAATGGTACATGCATCTGGGTCTTTCATGCCTGACAAACCACCTATCTCTCTCCTTGAGCCAACCCCTATAGGTTTTCATGAAAAAAATGAACACATCACGTCTCCTAAAATACCAGGAGATCAGCAGAGTTATCCAAGACAGGTTAATGAGTCTGTTTCATTAAAGGAAAAGTATTACAAGGCATATCCAAAAAGAATTGTATGGCATTTTGATGAGGCGACCGATATCTGAGGTCATTTAAGCGATGAGGTAAGGGTGTGGTAGGAAGGGTGGAGAGAAACCCGGTGCCGGTATTAGCCTGCTCTTAAAGGCCGTTTTACACGGTACACGGAATTGCGCAATCTGACGTACGTGCGAAGGCGCAATCACAATTGCGTCGTGTAAAGTGGTGAATTACTAGAACATATGCGAGAATGCGTGGATGCGATACGGCCAAATAGCCCCTGTTCTAGTTTCCTTCATGCAATCGCGCAGTTCCTCGCCATTTTAGAAATTAATGCAGCTCTAACCTGCGCAATTCCGTGCCCCGTGTAAAACGGCCTTAACGAGTGGCGCCAAGGCTTGACCCCCCATCCGACGGACGGAGTGTTGCGCTTGAAATGTCCTCTACACAACACTCAAGCAGGGATCGCGCAGTCTCTGAAAAATCTCTGCCGCTGCCGGGATTTGAACTCGAGTCCAGAAGGTGGGAAGCCAACATTCAAGCCACCACACCGACCCGATTCTAAACAAGACATAAGTATGGTATTTGGAGGAGGCAACCGGCAGCTGAGGTCATTTGCGCCATGAGGGAAGGGTGTGGAAGGAAGGGTGGAGAGAAACCCGGCGTCGGCATTAGCCTTCTCTTAACGAAAGGCGACAAGGGGACCACGGCTTAACGTCCCATTCGATGGACGGAGTGTTGCGCTTTAAATTTCCTCCACACAACTTCAAGCAGGAATTGGGCAGTCTCTGAATATTCTCTTCCACCGCCAGGATTTGAACCCGAGTCCTCGGGGTGGGAAGGAAACAATCTAGCCAACACAGTAACCCGATTCTCATGTCTAAAATTAAGAATTCTGCCGAGCTTTCCCGCCGTGAGAATGTTTTCTCCACCGCTGGCTACGCTGTATGGTAGAAGGAGTAATCTCTGCACTTACACATCGTACACCGGCGACCTTCGTTAGTACCGAAACTCGCCTCGTAGTGACCGTTTTTGTGACATATCTCGTGAAGAAAGTGCGTAGTGTGTACTGTCGTAAGATTACTTGTCGTAGAAGGAAAAACGCCGACTGAAATTTTTGCACGGAACAAAACTGTTGAAAGGGTAGGTGTAAAGACCCAACGAACATGTTGAAGCGGTGTCTTGAGTTAAACGAACGATGAACCAAAAAAAGAGTCATCACAGTGGCGACACATTGGTTCTCCACCTGCCAAAAATTCAGGCACTCAATTTTGCAAAAAAAATGTTAGCATCCGTGTTTTTGGATCAAAATCAATGGAGAGCAATTAAAAAAAAACAGAGTGCAATATTGACAGAGGGAAGTATGTTTGTTGATCGGATACGCCCACAAACTTTACGAAGATTCTTTTGAATTCGTTTGATTGGAACATTTAAACCACCCGTCATACTCCCCTGACTTGGCGCTCTCAGATTTTCAATTTTTCACCTCCCTATAGACTCACATGAGTGGAAAAAAAATTTCAACCAATGGCGCGGTGAAATGTAGAGGTCTGTAAGTGGAAGAAGGAGATTACGAGGGAGTCCTATGAAGAGGGAATCAAAGCACTTGCGCCACGGCTTGAAATCTGAAAAAGAACAGGAAGGTGACTACATGGAAAATAAGTAACAAATAATATGCCTACAACTTCATGTAATTTTTTTACATGATGTATTTTTTGTAGAATTGAAAATTCAGTAGGGTAGGCTGGGTACGGTTGTGCCAGGCACGGTAGAGACAGTCGATGTATTATCAAAACAAGCGAATAGCGGAGTATGAAGGGAACACAGGAGCAGCTTACACGTTTGAACCTGTGTCACTGTATTGTATCAGCATTTACTCGCCCTAAACGCTATCAGGGGACCATATTGTTTTTTAAATGTCAAAAGCAAATATTTTTGTTCGATATAAGATATATATTCTTGATTCCATAGCAGCGATTACTATGTTAGCATTTTATTTTGTATCCACATGGCGTTAGTTAATTGTAGGTTGGTTTAGGTTGGTTGGTTAGGTTAGTTAAGGTTAGGTTAGAGTGTTTTCGATACGTATTGCCATTTTTCCTGGGTACGGTTGTGACACGAGTAAAAGTTGTTTTTTCTTAGTTTTAGATTCCCAAAATATGCGTAAGAAAGAGTAAAAGAGAACAGTGTAGAATATTGCAATATGAACACGGTAACATAGTAGTGAGACGCGTTGAAATTACTTCTTTGTGAAGGGCTGCGGAAATGCACGGAGTTAATCGCAAGTCTTTGCTGACATATGTTCGTAAACGCGATAGCCCTGTCACGGGCGAAAATGGAAACATTGTCAGCATGGAGTATAGTAGTGCGTACCACAAAGTGTTTTCGGCAGAACAAAAGCAACAGCTATCAAAATACTTCACACGTACGCCGGAAATTTACTTTAGGACTGTCTCCTTAAGGACTTTATATTTTGATAGAATTCCTTTGAAGCATAACTAGAAATGTTTACTCAACTTCTCAACTAATTTTTAATGAAGTTTTATGTTGTTGATGTATTAACTATAGCTTATATATGTAGATTGACATAATAATTTTAGATTCCATACTGCCTTATTAGTTGTACATGATTGAAGTGTTCCCAGATTTTTTTCTTCTGCTATTAAGTTTTTATTTGTTCGGTAAAAACTATGCTGTATTATGTTAAATTTTTCATTCAATTAAAGCAATTTTAGACCGTTTTAGGGCAATATGTAAACCTATCACTATTGACCCGAAGTACTGTCTCAACCACCCTTGGGGTGTGGTCCGTGGTGACATTTGGCGTTTTCTTTTATAATTTGCTCCTATTAGCTAACCATTGTGTTCAGTGGTACACCTTTAATTTTAATACGCATAATTATGGACGAATTACATTAAAAATACTCTTTGTTCAGCTTGATACCCTTCTTACATAACTAACGCCAATCAAATGAAAATTGTCACAACCGTACCCAGTCTCCCCCGCTCTTGTGTTCGGAACACCCCTCGTACAAAGTTTTCTTCATGATGTCTCCATGTTTCTGGGTTTCACCGCGTGGATTTTCTTTTTGACGACAGTTTCTCCGGTATTCCAACCGGTGTCTTCAGGTCGATGTCGACCTGAAGACGCCGGTTGGGATACCGGAGAAACTGTCGTCAAAAAGAAAATCCACGCGGTGAAACCCAGAAACATGGAGACATCATCTAGACAACGCCGCGGAAAACTACGCATCAAAGATTTCTTCGTTGAGAAGCAAGCCTTGTGCTCATGAATGTGCTCTATGGTATATGTTGGTATACTCCTCCTCCATTTCATTCCCAAGCTACCTAAATCACTTCCCTGATGTTTTTCCCTCGTGTACTTCTTTAACTGTCCCAAGTTTTGTGGGTCAAGTGGAGTGGATCTTTCTCTTGGGACTTTTGCTTCAACTTTTTCCCTTCAATATATTCTTCACGTAATTACTTTGTTTCATCACGTGGACTATAGTATTGCACGCGCTTTTGATGCAGGAATTTTTAGAGCCTGGTCAATCATATGATCAGAATATTTTCTACAGGGTGATGTTTATGATGCAATATCTACATGACAAGACTTCTGAATTTTTCAAACGAAGGCATAAAAAAACGCTTTATTAACCAACCAATGTATTATCTTTTGAGTAGTGAACCCGCTGGCATTCGGAACATACTCTTGTAGTTTTAGTTGAAATTTGTCACACGAGGTGATTATTTAGGACACTGCGCCATGACTCACTCTTATCTATTCACGGAAGACAATATCCCGCCTCAGTGTAATGTATGTGACTCCGTTATCAGTGTAAGACATTTCTTGACAGAGTGCGAGTACTGCGAAATAGAATGGACCTTGTCGGAGGATTAAAGGACATGCTCCGTGACGACCCTGAGCAACTTAGCCAGGTAATTATTTTTTGAAAGTAACTGGCCTTCTACAAAAAGTTTAGCATAGCTTCACGAACCATATAGCATACGATATGGTGTGATGCAAAATGACCTCAGATGTCGACGCACCATTTAAACAAGATTTCTACTACTACTGCGAGGTGATTATCAATTTCCTTAAGTGTATACAACTTGTGTAGCACCAAAATAATGCGTTTTGTATAGCATGCAGGAAATTTTGGTCGTCATGGATGTCAACTCCACAGAACTGCGATATGAATCCGCTGGTACCGCGTAGGGTGTATCCACTGAGGATAAACATTTCGGTATTGTTTTTAGCCAATTCATTGTTATTTTTATTTCTACCGTCATATGAAAAACTTCCAATGGCCTTGCACAAAGTCCCTCATCATAGACTGCCCTCAGTTAATAGCTCTTGCTTATAAGGAACGTGAGGGGCATACTGGACTGATTCGAACAAAATTTATTTTTTAATTTATGGCGATATTAAGGTTGCGGTGATGTTAATTTTTAAATAAAGAGTTTTCATTCCATTCAAAGCCTCGGCTCTTATAGGGTAAATTAGCTTTTTAGGTTCACAGCTGATTTCTTTTTTGATAATCTCACCTCACCGGGTTAATGTTTTTAGAAAACATTAGCCCGGTGGGAGAGAAGAAAGTTTTACCCATATTTTTCCCGAGAAAGGTTTACCCATATTATTCACCGGTAAATCATTAAATCATATTTCAGCACTATTATGTTTATGATGGGGACCTGTTGCTCAAGTTGAACAAGTTCATTTACGACGTATCTGAGTGATGAATTGAGAAATTTTTCGCAAACCGTCTGGTGTATTTGATTTTATCTTCATGCAGTATCCATTGAAAGCATATCGATACGCGCGCAAAATTGAACTAATGGCTATTGCAAATGGGAGTTAACATTCATTTTTTTGTCTCTTTTTCCCGAAAGAGAGGGATCAAAATTATTTTTGATATTTTACTTTTTTCTCAGAGATTTTGATTCGTATCACTCGTTGCACAAGGTAGCGGTCGCTTAAAATACAATCAAAATTTAATGATTAAAATTTATTCAATTAATATTTAAATTTATGAATGGTACTGTAATTGAAGATGCCGCTATGCTGAGAAACTTGCTTTCAAATACATTTCAGAATTTATGGACAAATAATGACATTTTATTTTATTTTATTTAGCAGCAATATTACCAACTTACAGTACTTAGTCCAATAACAATCAAATACATAAACATACAGAGAGCAAGTACTTAAAGATAAAGATAATCGGAGCCATGGCCATAAGTATATTACTGATGCTATTAATCATCAGATAGGTTTGATAGAGCCAAGGTTGTGATGACGTAAAGGAATGAAAGATACTTTTTCAAATTCACGACTGAGAGGATTGAATATGAAATGGGGAGAATAGTATGATACAGGGAATCAGGGGCGCCGACTTATAAAAAATATTGGGGGGGCCCATGTCGGGGGTCTTACCCCGGGAAGAGGTTAAATTCAAAGTGTGTCTCAGCACCGTAACACTATATCATAATTCACACCACTTGTTTTCAGTTAACCTGCTTATTACCTTAAAATTATTTGTTTTAACACATTATTGAATGCATTTTAAAAGGTATCTATCGTCAAACATGGGAAAATACCAATATATTTTTGTGATTTTCCCAAAGCATAATATAACTTAATTATTTTCTTGAATTATTGAGGGGACTCAGCCCCCCCTAACGAATCTTTGAGGAGGCTCGGGCCCCCTCAGGCCCCATGGAGTCGGCGCCACTGCAGGGAATATAAACATATATTTAGCATTCTCTTAATAAATATGAATCGAACCTGGGACCCTTCGATCAGTAGCCCAACGCTCTATCTATCAAGCCTCCACACTCATCTTACATCTTGCTATCTAGGATCTATTGAGAGGCTAATGAAGGTGGGTAGGCAGTTTACAGCGTAAACTGGATATGGTTTTAAAACTCAAATGGGCATAAAAGTGCAGCAAAAAATTAATGATATTACCATACAATCAGGTGCTGGTCGTTGATGAATTTTATATGGATGGAAAGGCTGAGGGACGAGGATGTTAATCGAAGAATAGGAGAATAAAGGGAAATGTGTAGCACTACGCGACAGTGAAGAACCCGGAGGATAGGCATAGGTCATGACACATAGTTTATTATTAATTTACTATCAGGCCACTCGGCGTCGCTCGGGAAGGATAGTACCCATAGCAGGGGAAGCTTGGAATTCATGGTCACATTTCATTAGCAGGACTTTTTCATTTCCTCTTTTAGCGTGTCAAGAGGTTTGCCTACCCGGAAGGATGTAGAACTTCAGAAGTTGTATGATGTGACGTAACAAACGATAATGAGAAAACAACGTGGCATTAATACCATTGCGAGGTTTGGGAGCACCTATGTACAAACTTTGGTTGCAATTAATGCAGCCGTATGGAAACACATAGCGGACAGACAAACAGGCATATGAATAAAATAGCTATTTGAAATGCGAAGATGTCGCCCTCTCTAAAAAAATACAATGAAGTGCACCAATTAAATATTTTTCCCGTGACGACATGAAGGAGACGACCATTTCGCCGTTCTCACAGTTCTTCGGAGTTCTTCTTCACTCTTTCGACCGAAGAAGCTAAGCGTTTATTTTTAAACAATATTTAATGAATCATAGTTGCAGTCGAATAAACAAGGAGAAAATTGATACATGTCAACGCCTGCTTAAGGAGCTTAGGCAGGCGTTTATGCAAATACTTTAAGTTCAGCGTTCCAACTTTTTTTGCACCAATAGTAGTCTTTCTATTGTTAAACGAGTACTAAGTTTCGGTAACATACAATAAGTATACAACTTGCGCGAGTGCCGCGTTCCCTTAAAGAAACCTTGCTCACAGCCTTGAAGCCCAAGTACACAGTGTAGCTACCACCACCTCGGTTGGAAATTAATTATCCATTACGAGGATGACATTCTGTACATGCGGCGTCGGGTACGAGGGATGCGGTTACCTTGGAGATAGCGACGACGACCTTAGAAACGACGAAACTGGGACGGAACGGCGGGTGGCGCTATTCCGAAGGAGGGGGAGGTATGGCGACCCCTGGGGAGAAGAGACAGGCGCGATGCAAAGAAAAAACATATGAAGGGCGGTTTCACATGCGCATTTAAGAGCCTACCCCACGTGACTGCCCGTTTAAAAAATTAAGTAACACACGAAAGATTGGTATGGGACATAATTTTTATTTTTTTTTTATACAATGATACCTAATTTAAATTTATTTTCTTAAATTTACGGGTAACAAGTGCGATGCTGTACCAACCAAAATTCTGCTTAAAATATTGCTTATTCGTCATATTTTCTGTACATGACTTTATAGGCATGGCCTAATTCTAAAAATTTGAGGTTTTCGGAAAAGTAGTAGTAGCTACAAATCTATCTACACATGGGCACCTTACAGGCTACCGCTATTCCTTTGGATGAACGTATTTCTACTCCTGCTCAAATTTTACATGAATTAGGACGGGAATCGCTGGTTACTGAACCCGTATTGTGTGAGAGAAATTCGCACTATTGTGGCTAAATGTGGGTTGAGCTGCACCATCACCTATTCAAACGAACCTTCTCGTTAAATCCTAGATGATTGCATACTATTTTTTACATTTTCAATCTGTATATTTTCTACGAACACAAAAACAGTGGTATTTACGTTTATAAATTTTTAATGGGAAAACTGTATGTTTTCAGTCAGTTGGTGAACAAAATAAGGGTGTATTTTTCAATCTCTTTGAGAAGGACGTTTACATCATTTTTTTATAATTTCCTCAGATCAGAATGATTATAAATATTAATCTAACCTTTTGCAGAAAAAGTTGAATCATAAAATATCTTTCATACATGGAAATTCTTGATAAACGATCGTTTCCTGGCGAATACTGTAAGTAAAATCTTCTCGGGTTCGGCATTCGGCAAGATTTTATCTAAGGAATTTCTTTCAGCCATTTTCTTCGTTAAATGACCAGTATTCTGTGACCTGCGCGTTTTGCAATATTTTGGCATTCTAAGAAAACACCTTTGCTTTGAACCAAATGATGAAGCTAATGCATTTTCACCTGATGAGTTTTAGATTGAGCTGTGTAACCATTGGTCTTGATAATAAGAAGCTCCAATTGAATAACGTGACCTCTATATTTAAATTGACGGTAGGATGAACAATAAAAGAAATTTCTGAACTTCTAAGTGCGGAAATATTGGAAATTCGAATTTCCATTAGACAAAATTGATTTTTGCTAATCGCGTTTCCATTGGCTATCATTACTCCCGCTATGCGAGTGGATTGGCTGTTCACCTGCGCGCCTCTTGAATGCAAAATTTCCCATAAGTATAAAATTTAACGGCAGTGATAAGCACATTTCATTTTTTCCACGTATCAGCCTTGATCCGATTGCATTTCACGGGTCTTAATGCTTTCTTAACGGCACCTAGAGATCTCCCAGTAAGATGTTCCTTACAACATGGGCCTTTCAAATTCACAGAAACGACAGTTTTTCCATTAAAGTTCCTTTGAAAGCCTATCGGTTTTTGGTGTTTCGCATTGCGCATTGCAAATTCTATCCCTTTTATTTCGTTGCTTTGTATGTCTCAGAGTCAATACGATACATTGGAGATTTTTTAAGTTAAGAGCACAAGCGACTAGTAAAAAATGCACTGATTAGTGAAGTACTCGATAAGACATAAGATAATTCATTTTTCGCATATTTGTGCTCTATTTTACACTTTTCTCACATAACTGAGTACATTAAAATATTGCATAAAATCTACATAAATGAAGCGAAGTCGAAAATTGTGTTCGTTACACCACTTATAAGTTGAGAACAACTGTACCGAATTTAATTACATGTGGCATATTGGATTCGTCTCAGCCCCAGATAACAGAATAATTATTCAAAAAAGAATGATCTCACAAATAAAATAATGTTAGGGGTTTTATTTTAATGGCAGGTAATTCCGCAAAAGCTGTCAAGTCGGTAAGAATTAGAAGATTTTTTTGTACTTGCCTATTTCATCACCGAGCTTCAATTCAAGCTAATCTTTAACAATGTTTAAAACATTACATAGCACATAAAAACACATTGAAAATATTAAAATAATATAAAAATCAATGAATTTGAGCTAATCCCAGCTCAAGTTGAGTCGTCAACAAATACGTTACTACCGTTTGTGTATTCAAATCTCCAAGCAATTGTTGACTATCTGTTACGGTCGTGTTCCTGTCGACAAATCGGACAGTTTGATTTTATTACCTCAAAATTTTTGTAATTCCGTTTCATTGAAAGATGAGCTCATCAACATAGTGTTCCCGAAAATGATTGATGACGAGAAAAATCACAAATGGCCTAGTGAGCATGAAACTTTGGCGACAATTAACGAAGATATAGATGACTCTATTGGCTATGTATCAAATTAAGACGAAGTAACCAACTATCTATCTGAATTTATGAACTTTTTGGATGTTCGTGACTTAACAACCCCTAATTTACAGCTGATTTATCGTTTAATTTCCTTAGATATCCATGATATTGAGTTAAAAAGGCTGGATATCCAATAAATACAGTTTCCATGGTAACTGAAAAGTACATCCATAAAAGGTTTTGCGTTGCCATAGCTCAGTAACTAAGGAGTAGCGACCCTATGTTTATAGGACAAAATGTGCTTAACCTTGATTGTGCTTAACCCCACAACCTCCTGAAGTATTTCCAACTCCTACTAGTGGCGTCACGGTGCTGGCACTGGTTAACATAGTCAAAGAGCACTTTTATCAATTTTCTTCTCAAAATTTCTAATACATACCTTCGTAATCAAAACAAAAATGTTTGCAATAAAATGTGCATAATAACTGGCAATAAAAAAAGAGTTATATAGAGTAGAGAACAGACAGTAATATTTCACCTTTAAAAATAATTAAGGAAAGTGCGTTCCGGAACTGCTAATTTTGCCGTGACGTCACTGATTCCTTATGAAAACACCCTGTAAAATATTTTACCGAAGAATCGTCAATATATGCTAAAAACAATCTTATCGGAAGCAAATATCATGAATCAAATCTTTTCCGGCCCATTTCGCGATGGGTGCATTCCCTCTCTTGAGGTCGAAACTTTGGAATAAATTGCGCCGCCTTCATGAATGTATTTGTTTCTTACGAGCGGACGTAAGAGTGTTCCCTGAGATATCCCCGAAATCCGCGCGACGTGTTCTTCTTCTTTTTCTTAATAGCCGGTCGTTTGCCTATCATTGCTTCTTTCCATCGCGACGTCGTTTGCACAGACATTCCGCGGAAGGCACGCAGTTCCACGAGAACACGACAGAGGGATCTGGATTCGCGGTCATTTATTTGACGTCAGGATATTTTGTGCAAGATTTTTTTTCTTGAAACATGGGCCCATCAAACTCACAGAGGTTATATTACAATTCTTGTCGGATAAAAAAAAAATAAGTTATGAAAAGTTCTGGGAGTACATAAAAATTTTGTCGAGTGAAGTGAATTCTGGGGATTAAAAAAAATATTTTGAGTAAATATCTTGAGTAAAGGGAGGAATCCAATCTTTGAATTAACACGTCGTGATAAGTGCATCTCATCCCCAAAAAAGAGGGTTGTTCAATAAAAAGGGTCGTTCAATAGGTTTTCATTTTATAAAATTGCTTTCATTTCATTCCGATATAATACTTCGAAAGTGAATTGAAGTTTTCTTACTGCGTGAAGAAATGATTTTGATTGATACGAGGGCCATTCTTTTTCAAGCTCCAATGGGCCTTGAACAGAAGAAGAAATAATTGATTAAAAATTATTTCATAGGAAAAACTTATGTACACTTGTGATTTAAAAAACGGTCCTCGTAGAATACCAACCAGTGCATTTTTGCTAAGAAGATAAGCTCCTGGAAATCACAACTGAGGGCTTGTCTTTGAGAAATTAATAGATTGAGAAGTTAGATTTCAGGTTTAAAAATGGAGCGAAAATTCCTCGGGGAAAAAATCATTCGCCTTGAACGGGATTCAAATATGGATCTCCCAATTTTCGGTTGAGTGCTTTCACCGGTTTAGCTATCTTCTTGAAATTTTTTGGACAAGAAGGCGTTGACTGTCAAGTGTATAATGCGCCTAGCAGTCCAATTTTTGCACAAATAGTGCGTGTCGGGTGACTTTGTATAGTTTTCACCGTGGCCAGTTCCGGTATGCATAAAGAAAGCCTACAGACAACAGTTTCGCTGGCTATCCTGCCAGTCTCTTCAGGTCGAAGGTCGAAACTGTTGTCTGTAAACAAGCTGACGCGGAAGAAACCCCTGAAGAAATGCAGAGATCAGACCATCGCCGCGGAAACCTACGTTCTAACATGCATAAAGAATTATCAAAATGCTATTTGCTATATTGAGGGCTGTTCTTTTTCAAGCTCCAATGGGCCATGAACAGAAGAAGAAATGATTGATTAAAAATTATTTCATAGGAAAATCTTGTGTACACTTGTGATTTAAAAAACCGTCCTCGTAGAATACCAACCAGTGCCAACCAGTGCATTTTCCCATGCGTACATTATTTCCACATATTTTTATACGATTGTACTGAAGAACATTTTTTTACATATTTTCTGTTAACCCATTAAAACCCAATGCTGCTTCTAAGTTACATAAAAATCGTACAAGTTGTCTGTTATATTTAGGGAATATCTTAACCACGCATAATTTTTTGGAGTAAATTGTAGTGAAGAAAAATTTAGCTGCCACGATAATTATGATTAAGAGCAAAATTTTCTAATTTTCAAAATGAAAAATCTTAAAAAATTTGATTTCTCTCTGAAGCAGCCTAGTATTAGAGAGGCCTAGTATCAAAGGTTAACTTCGATTTTCAAGGTGTTTTAGGGTAAAATGAGCATGACGTTTTCAAAAATTTATTTAGTTTTCTTCTAGCACGTTTTATCTCTACACATTATATTTTTTGGACCACTCTCCGCTACATTGAGTGCGGATCGCAGGAGGAATTATTACTCTCCGATTGGCTGGCATTAAAATTATCCGAATGACGCCGTATGATAGACGCCGTAGGAGACCAGAGACGGGTTCTATTTTCTGTTAACGCGGTGAAATTTCGCCTTCATTCTGAGATTCACAATTTTTCTCATTTTCTTGTACATTCTAATGTACCATATAACCAGGCCTTAAGACAGTGAAATGGCTGTTATTCGCTATCAATTATACCAATAGGATTTTAGTATTTTGAATTGATAATCATTAGAGATACGTGAAAATCGCACTTTCATTTTCATTTTATCGCACTTTCAATAACAGTGTATCGCATTTTGTAGCGTCTATTTTTTTATTTTCATAATGAGGTAGATGACGATAAAATGTAGTGAAACACAGTTATATGATAAAATACAGAATTTTTTAAATATTATGTTGTAGAACAATAATAAATTAAGGTATAAGACATATAGTGGCGGAGGTGTAGCTTGCCCGCGCCCACTTGTAGTCCGCGGCCACGTAAAGCCCCAGCCAACTAGCAGCTGGCCAGTCGCTCATATACTTTAAGCGGTTAGTGACGGCGGAGCATTGAAACTGCGCTCGGTACAAAATGTACGAATTTTGTAGTCGAAAAGGCAAATTTTCGTAAAAATATCATGAAAGTCCAGTCCTCACATCTATGTCGTTTATCTGCGCACATCGCATCTATATCGCATTTGCGATTTTCACGCATCTCTAATAATCATAAGCGTTATCCCATTTACCATACTTTATCATCTTCAGGCGCATTGAATTGAAAGGTTATTTGAAGCTCAAATTTATTTTATAAACAATACCTCAACAATTATATTTTTCCTTGTTAGTTCTATTTCACATTATTTTTCAAATATTTTTGTGCATATCATACGATTATTCGCCGGATTCCGATTCTTCTTTTCCTTAATGGCCACTCGCTTGTCTCTCTTGTTGGTTCTTTCAGCCCCGACCTCATTTGCGCAGACATTCCTCGAAAGGCATGAAGTTCCTCGAGGGAGCGACTGAGGGTTCTGGAATCGCAGTCATTTATTCGTCATGACAGGGAACGAGATACGCCGCGCGCAGTGACTTCTTCTCCTTTGTCAAAAATTGAAATCATAAAAGCGCACCGGGAGAGAGTATTATCATGTACGATCTTTTTTGCTAAGCAAGATAAGCTCCTGGAAATCACAACTGAGGGCTTGTCTTTGAGAAATTAATAGATTGAGAAGTTAGATTTCAGGTTCAAAAACGGAGCAAACATTCCTCAGGGAAAAAATCATTCGCCTTGAACGGGATTCAAAAATGGATCTCCCAATTTTCAGTCGAGATCTTTCACCGGTTTAGCTACCTTCTTGAAAATTTTTGGACAAGAAGGCGTTGACAGTCAAGTATATAATGCGCCTAGCAGTCCAACTTTTGCACAAATAGTGCGTGTCGGGTGACTTCGTATAGTTTTCACCGTGGCCAGTTCCGGTATGCATAAAGAATGCCTACAGACAACAGTTTCGCTGGCTATCCTGCCAGCGTCTTCAGGTCGAAGGTCGAAACTGTTGTCTGCAAACAAGCTGACGCGGAAGAAAACCCTGAAGAAATGCAGAGATCAGACCATCGCCGCGGAAATCTACGTTCTAACATGCATAAGGAATGATCAAAATGCTATTTTTGAGGTGAAGCTGACGACCTTAAATAGATATGGTGGCTATACAAACAGACTATGCGCGAAAAACTGAGAATAATATTGAAAATACTGGAGAGAAATAAAAATTATTGGAAATTTTAAGGAAATACAACAATTTTCATATGGTAATATTTAGTCATGCTCCATAGCTCCAACATCTGACTCCATTTATATACTCTTTAGCCGGTGGAAACGAATATCCTATGTCTTAGCCGAGTTGAGATTCCATTGTAATATACGTGGCCGAGACAGGGTACGAGGTGCGCTGCGCGCAATGCGGCTTCTCCCTGCAAAAAACTTGAAATGATAAAAGCGTATCAGATAAGCTAATTCAATTCAAATATTTTTTTAATGAGGTAAGTGCCTGGAACGAACAGCTAAGGGGTTCCGTATAAAATATTAATGAATGAAATTTAAAAGATGATGAGTACAAAAAGGATAATGATATTTCAGCCCAGGTTGAGTTTATAAGACCTAAAATGGATTCGTAGGTAAAAATAATCTGCCCACGGGAACGCATAGAGTAGTACGATACAAATGAATTAGGTCAGTGAAATCTTTAAAGAAATGCGATTTGTTTTGCGTGGTATTTCCTCAATATTTTTATGAAAATAAAAACTTTGATGATTTCAGAAAAATCTGTGGAAATATTACTAAATATTATGAAATCATTAAAATTTATTTTCATGAAGTTATGTCACAAACCAGGAAGTATAACCTCAATAATGAATAGCATTTTCTGGTTATATCTGGTGATTTTTCCAGGTATTCTTCCGCGTTTATCCATTTGATAAGGAAGAACACCCGGAAAGTCACCAGATATCATTACAATCTCCGCGGAAGCCTACTTGGCAGCATTTTCTGGTTTCCTTTCTGCGGATATTCCTTGGGGTTTTCGCCACAGTAACAAATCATTCAATGCTAAAAAGGAACATGTTTCAGCGCATAGCGCCACTGTATACAGTGCAAAGATCCAGATCTTAGAATGGCAAGGGTATCACTTTCACCGTGGACATAATGATGGAATAAAATGTCGATTTTTCGAGAGATTGATATACATCGCTATGAAAAGCTCGACTTTTCAACAAAAATCGAAATTTGAATCAAAATATCGATTAATCGAAAATATCGTCGGTTCTTATTTGTAAACAATACATTTTTTACAAAAAATTGTTTCTTATTCATGCTGGAATAACTCATTTGAAACTAAATGAAAGCCAATTGCAAAGACTTTCATTTTGATTTCCACCTTTTTTATGTATTTTATGAGTTTAGCATGATTGTTATTTATGAGATTATTTTTATGCTTTGTTTTTGTTAAATCTGCATAATTTATTGTTTATGTAACACAAAGTAAAGCCTCAGGGCTGTTTTAACTGTGAACTAATAAATACATGGCCTTCGGCGTTTTTGAACTGCATTAAGTAAAAATATTTGTGTGAAATTGCATGTCATTTTTTTATGAATATGCCAAAAAATAATTTTTTAAATCTCACGAAGTAAAAAAATCAGCCTCGACCGGGATACGAACCTACGCCGTAGAAATACGAGGCTTGCCATTCCGCGATTTTCCCTTGCATAAAGCTTTGTGGTTTCGGCGAACCAGCCGCCACCTGCTTTGTTTTCACTCGGCCCTGCCCTTCATTAACTCAGAGCCCAACCGCCCTTTCGGTGAAATTCTGAACAGGCCCAGCCTCTTTCCTTAATTCTGTTTCCGGGTCGTGATTAAACTCTAATTGGCCGAAATGTCGACCCAATTTCCCTTTCTCCATTTCTCCTCTATTCCATTTCAAACTGCCTAAACAGCCACCGTTTCCCCAGCAACGCGGTATCAACCCACCAACCGCCACTAATTAGAATCAGCTGTTGCTACCACGATCTTGTTAACATGATTTATTTTCTTTCGAAATGATCGATTAAAGCTCAACATCCATCTTAATTTGCCCAAACATAATTTTTTTTAATCTTATATTTCTAGAAGATGATGTTTTAGCGTTTACTTTATTTTTTTAGAATACAATTATATAAATTTATTAATGGTGTGTTATACCTTAGGGTGTTTAAAGCTAATTAATGCCTCAGTGCAAAACAGCAAAACGCAACTTGAAATAAAAATATGACAGCGATATCCACATTATTGCCAGCAAAACCAGAATGAATGTTTATTTTTTATAAACGAAATTCTTTGCGCAGAAAAGATGTAAAAATTTCCATATGTAAAATTATAAACTCAATAAACTATAAAATAATGAATTTAGAATTGTAAACTATACTATAACTAAGTTAGAACGCCGTATACGCGTACGGTAGTTAAACCACACATGTTTTTTTACTGTTAATATGTCCTACTGTTGATGCACTCTTATATACCTCTTATATCTAATGAAGGCTTCACGCGAGCTCATATCCCATGGTAACTATTCGGGCACATCAAATAAAAATCCTCGAACTGCGAGGTAGCCCATGGAAAGATAATGGCCCCCATACCCTGATGTGTGGAGTTCACACGCCTGTGGCCTCGTCCGGGGTGAGCTCTACTCTAACCTAACAAAAGCCAACCTTCGAGTTTAACCACACAGAGAGTGATATAGGATGAAGATTGTGAAATTATCACACTTTATTATTAATGCTACAAGACTTTTAATCTCTTTCTAATTGAGAGGTGGACTAGCACGGAATCAGTTTTCATCCAAGACGTCTTGGTTTTCTGGATGTCTTCTTATTAATACAACAAGAATTTCAAGCATCTTATAATTGAGAGGTGAACCAGCAAGGACTCAATTTTCATTTAAGACGTTTATGTTTTCTGGATTTTTTCTTTTCAATACTACAAGACTTTCAAATTTGTTTTCTAATAGAGAATTGAACTAGCAAGGGATCTAGTTTGATCCAATACCTTTAGGTTTCCTGGATTCTTTCTTCTTAATACCATTAGAGTTTTGAATGCCCTTTGATTGAAAGTTGGACTTGCAAATTTTCTTGCTCCACTTAAGTTGATTTCGGATCTATTTTCCTTTATGGAGTTTCTGTTTTGCTGACTCTTTGTTATCAATACTAAATGACTATTAAATATCTTTTAAATTTAAAGTTGGACTAAAAATTTATCTTTTTCCACTTAAGCTGATTTCGGATCTATTTTTGTCTCAAACGTGTCGATTTTATAGATACTTTGCTATCAACAATAAAATACTTTTAAATGTCTTTTAATTGATACTTGGACTCGCAATTTGTCTTATTCCACTAGAGCTGATTTTGGAACTATTTTCATCTAGGATGTTTCTGTTTTTCTGGACTTCGCTCTGAATCTCGTAAGGTTATCTACTCTAGAAGTTTAAATGAAAGGGATGCTAGCGACATCTGTCTGCAAATCCCGGTGCGATTCGATTTAAGGGGATAGGTTAGAGCGTGTTCCGTAGTAGAACTGATAATGATTTTTTTGGAAGCCAAAAGGCGGCGCAAAGTTTCTGGCTCCTTCATTAATCTCGCAAAGTTTTCCTCCGGTCTCCGGGGTTGCTTCTTTTAATAGAATCTTAATTATCCAGTTTTCCGTGATCCATAATTATCTCCCTCAAGATGGCCTTCGTATGGATTATTTTGGTCACTTGTGAATGCTCTCACAAGGAAGTTATTCGTATGTTTCCATTCGCTCCGTTATAAATTAAGAAAATTCTCTGCACCAGTAGTGATACAAGGTGTTTTTTTTTCGTTAAAGTGTTCCGGATCTTTTAATTTTCTACCTCCGAGGAAAAATACCAAAAAATAGGCCAACAATGAGTTTTCATGTTCTTTTCATTTTCACACAAATGAACATATCCTAGACCGAAAAGTTTACTTTTTTCACGCAGCTGAATTTTTTCAATTTTCTAGGTGAAATTACATTTGAATTATTCTCAATTTTCCTTCTCAATTACTACTCTCCTTCTCCTGCTTAGTGGAAATAATGATATCACAGTTTTAATTCCACCGTTTAATTATTTTCATAGGCATTACTAGTAACACAACTACGCGGTTGAAAACCAAAGAAACCTTCATCAATACAATACAGGGGATAAACCTCCAGTATTTCCCCCTCTCCATTCAAAACTTTTTTTTTTATAATTTCTTTCTCTGTCAAACCCATCAGTCAGGAATACACATTTTATCTCGATTGAGTCACATGTGATATTCCTTCGATTGGCCAAGTTTGTACCACTTTTATCACTCATAAAATGCTAGGATGCTCATATTTTTCAGCCAAATATCCTGATTTTGAGGAACCGGTAGTAAAAACAAAACTCCACAAATATATTGATTCCAATTGCGAAATTAATTATTTCTGTTTATTCTGTCTTTGGATCGTGGTTTTACTTTGGTAAACGTAAAAAAAGAAAATTTGTAAAAAATTGGTTCTACTTAACGATAAAAATAATGGTTGGTTATTATACAGGTCAGATGATATTAGGGGAATAATTTAATAATCTGAGCGGCATTTGGATTACATCATTAAACTTTATCCGGTCTAGGCGGGAGCGAAGGGTAGCTATTTTATTAATTTTAAGCTATAAGATGAGAAAGAATTGCTTCATATCTTTGATTTCCTGTACCTTGTTTACACTTTCATTTTCTTCGAAGAAAGTGCTAAAAATGGCAAATATCTACACATTGCTTCCACTAATATGGTGCTATTACACTTTTTTCTTTTTTCTACCATAACCGGTCCAGCTGGACATGTTACATCCGGTCATTCCAATGTTTGCTATGTAGTATCAGAAAACAAACTTAAACTGGTATCATGTTACCATGCGCATTGTCCTAAATGTATGTACATACTATCGGTCAACAATTTCTCCTTAACTGGAGCCACATCCTATATACTCTGCATGGATATTTGACCTCTTCTATGGATGTCTGTTAATCCAAGCAAATACTAATTAAGATGGAGATACGAGCATTGTAATGCCATATGCTCTTAGCCGAGATATGAGGCTTCCATCGCTGAAGTACAAGCAAAGGAAAAACTAAAATTTCCCCATTATATCTTTTATGGCGTCCAGTCATACACGGTTGATGAGAAAGCTCACTTATGCGTTCTTTCCCCTTTATGCGAAGAGTAAAATAATATTCTTGTTACTAATTTCATCGCCACCAAAGCAAACTTATCGAAAACTAGTCTTGAATTTTCTGGAAAATTTTTGAGGAATCGGAATAAAGAATTACTTCACAAGTATATTGGCTTCAATTTTAAAATTCCCTATTTCTATTTATTCTGCATTTGGGTCGTGATTTTACTCTGCTAAAAATAAAAAAACACGAAACATTGAGAATATGTTATATTCGAAAACAAGAATAGCAGTAGCTTATCACATACGTCACATACTTTTGTTGTGTGTTCGGAAAGTTATATATTCTGAAGACTGAGGTGATATCCTTGGAATCATTTTAGTTCTCGTTATTTTCAGAACACACCTCGCATGAGCGAGTTGCAGAGAGAATTGTGGCGGCAAACTCGTACGTGAGATTTTGTTAGTCGACAAGTTTATATCAGCCTGCCGTACTGAATTTACGCGAATTTACTGCGTTAATTTTTTTACAACGGCGACTGCGTGTTCCTTAAACCTCATGTAACTCCTATTAATAAGAGATTCATGTTTCATTGAAGGGCGGATGAATTGGGTTTGGGAATATTTTGGTTAGGAGGAATGAGAGCCAAGAAAGAATTTTCTCTTGAATATTTATCAAATGTAACTCATAAAAAGACTTACTATTAGCCCATTAAGTCAGCAAAAATGATTAAAACATGTTTATTCGGTACATATAATTGGTAAATTTCCTTTTTTTCTGGAATTCTTTGTACGATTTCATATTTTACGACATTATTTCATAAAAAGGCCTTTATTCTCACACCATTGATTTATACGACAATTGCTCCGTAAGACTTTACATTGAAACTGCAAATAATGTATATGAGACTAACTAGATTGAGAAGAAATTGATAAGCTAATACCTGGAATATCGAAAAAAAATACGTGCGAAGCTTTTGACTAGCGTATTCATAATCATAAAATAGCTCGAGCTACATTTGATTGCAGTCTACGAGGCCTAAGAGCAATGCGTTATTAGATAAGAAACTAATTTTTAAATAGAAGCTATTTCGGCGCCACACAATTTTGCTGAAACTTGGGGCGAAAATAACTAACTCGATGGATAGGATTTTTTAAAATTCTATTTGGGATATCGCAGAGATATCGGCGTAGTTTTACGCTAACCTATTCGTAAACAGGAAATCACTCGAGAAGTCTCTGATTTCAATCGTTGCTACAAGACCTAAAAGAAATACGTTATTAGATAAGAAATTAGTTTTTAAATAGAAGCGACTGTGGCGCCACACAATTATTTTGAAACTTAGTGGAAGTATCTAAGTGATTGACGACGGAGAACTTGGCGCGGCCACAGCCCTTGTGTATACATTCATCGCATGTATACATATGTATCGATGCATGTTTGGATAGGAATTTGTCGCCGGCCCTGAGTAGCGATCAGCGGGAAGTAATCCTAGGCGATTGGTGATAGCGCAGTCCGTGATACCTTCTAGCGGATTGAGGTCGCTTCTGTCCGCCCGCACATCCGCCCACGAGGAGAGAAACCTCCAGCAAGAGAAGGCTCGTCGCCAAGCCTGGCTGGCGCCTCTTAGCAGTCGATAAACCGTACAGTCTAAGCACACATAGATTCAATGCTTTAATTCACTTAAAATCCTCCCTGCTCCAACTTATCTAAATAGTGTAGGTGGCGATATTTTGTGGAAGCACGTGTGGCAGGTAACATAATCATAGGCAAACAAATGTTTTTATCCAAACACGTATAATTCAAATTCACATTCAAATGCGTCGCCACATGCAGAGATGGCAGAGATGGCAGGTGACCCGGAGGGAAACGAAAATACGAGGCCAAAGTTTAGTTTTGCTCCCACACGAAATTAAAATCACCAAGGAGTTTAGTTTCGAGCCGGGAGGAAACTTTACTCCCGGGAGCGGAACGAAATTAATCGAAACTCCGCTGCTCATAGTTAAGTTTCGATTTAAGAGGGAATAGTTTCGACCCATTACGTTTGACATAAGTGTGGAGAGGTTAAAACATTCAGCTTAAAATTCGAATAGCCGGTTTGCGTTCACCGTTCTCCTGTTTGTGGTAAAAATATGAGTGTCCCGTGCATTTAATGGCGGTAGGCCGAGCCTATACTTCATTCAACCACACTTCGTACTCGTGGTGTGGGTCGAAACCGAACTGTTCGAAGGTGAAGCACGTGGTCCCTCCGGTGCGAAACATTATCTACGTTTCGTTTCGTCCCAGAGTTTTAATTTATTTTCGACCCGAAGTAGTTTTGACTCCGATTTCGTTTCGACCCTGAGTTTAGCTCCCCAATAAAGCCACCTACCTTTCATTCTATCAAAAAATCCTATTCTCTTCCTTCCTCTCCTTCGTTCACCCAATATTCTACCCTCTAACACTGTTTTCAACATCCCCTCCTCGCTAAGTACTCGATCCGTCCTAGGAACTGTGGATAGAACTTGCACATTAGCCAAGAATGATGGGTATTTTTTTCCTCTATTCCAAGGGTGAAATGTCAAGAAAAAATCCTTTGATTAACCCAACATTCGAATTTAGATTACCTCATTTTCGGATAGGCATTCCTCTTTATTTCATTTTTAGCAGGGATTTTTCTAAAATCCAACATCCGTCGAATTTATCATTTTTTATCCGTCGAGGAGACAGAAGGTATGGAATCCGTCGTATTCCATACCTTCTGTCTCCTCCGTATCTCATCTAAAAGCTGCCTCTCCTCACCCACCATCTCCAGCACTTCGTCGTCCCTCGTCCTCTCCGTCCACTCCACCTTCTCCACTCTTTTCCACGCCCACATCTCAAACGGCTCTAGTCTTCTATCGTCCTCCTTAGTCGTCCAAATTTCCGCGCCGTAAAGCGCTACACTGGAAGAGAATTGCGTTAGCAAAGAAGGCATTATGAACAGAAAGGAGCTTCTGAGAGGATCGCTATGTAAGAGTACAAAGAAAAGTTCAGTGAAGTGATGCCCTTACTTCTGTATCCGTTTTCCTCTAGTATGCTACCAATGCTTATATGTAGATGGCGATATTTTATGGAAGCGTGTGACAGGTTAAACAGTTATTGGCACGCGTTTGTATAGTCCGCAAATATCTATTGACCGATCCGACAAACTATGTTATTTTCAAGGTGAAATATACACCATGACGCCTGCTAATCTATACAACTTTTCGGAGACGGAATTGGGTCGGTAGAAAATGTGGTGGGCTGGAACAAGAGTGTTTATGATATTGTACATCTTTCTCAGGGATAGAGAGCTGACTTGTTTGTCATGAAATTAAGGAGATATAACAATAAAGCTGAGGATTGGGATAAGTATAATGGGTCATTTTAATCCCTTGATAACAAGATAGTTTGTTTTGACTTGTGTCCTTTAATAAAAATACACGAACCATAAAGACGTAATTCTGTAAGTACGCTGCTTAAACCTTCCTCGTTTAAGTACTTATTTATGTTATTACAGAAAGGTCTTTTTCCATAATAACGTGTATGCTCCGTTAATACTGAATCTACAGTGATAAATGAGGTATCATTTTAAACGTTGAATCACCGAATTCTGACGAAAAATATAATCTTCATCTCAAATTTCACTCTTAATCAATTAACTTGACTTAAAAGTTTCGTTTTTCCCATGTCGAATACTGGATTGAGTCATATCGACTCCACACACAAATAAATAATAATTTGGTGTTATAAGTATTCAAGAAATATTATCTACGGAATTGACAGTAATAGATGAAAATGGTACGAAATGGACATAGTGGTTGTACATATATGGGTGAATGTTATCAAATTGTTATGTATACGTATGAGAGACCCGTTTTATTCGCATGGACAGTTGTACGTAGCATTTTCTAGAGTTCGCACTTTCCGTTAAATTTACCTTTGTTTTAAAGAAACAACCAAAAAATTACGGACGGTAACATTGTTGTTTATAATATTGTCTTTAAAGAAATTTTGAAAATTCCGTGTCATTACTCTAGAACAGACGTCATGATTGTTACTACGGGCACCAAACTCTCTTGCCTTCATTGTCTTCGTATGTTTTGTATATTTTTGCAAGAAAAAGTTAAAAAGAAATTACTTTATGATACACCTTCTTCTCGGTATAAACCCAATTACAACGTTTCCTTAACATACTTATTCCCTGAGAGCGCGAAATTAAGAATTTTTTTCACGGGTCACCCTGTGAACTAATGCTAGTTGGGTGATATACACATTTAAATACTGCGATAAAGTAAACTATTAGTATGTTAATCCAATAGAGCTGTGAAGAACGTATTCCCGGAAAAAAATTGAAGGAAGCCCAACATCAGCTGGCATTTCTAAGAAGCAAATAAGAGTTTAATGAATGAGGATGTTACCAAGAAATCGCTTTAAGAAATCTGGAGTGACATTAAAAAGCAATGTTACTATCCTTCTCCTGCGGCAAAGGAAGTTCTTGGGAAAAGCAAAACAGTGAAAATAAATCCATGGATCACGGATGATGTTTTACGACTCATTTAAGAAAGAAAAAGGTACAAGAATGCTTAAACCGAAGAACGGGAATTATACTAAGGGAAAAACTGGGAAAATTGGATGAAGAATATCTAAGTCCAATTTCACTCAAATCTACTGCATCAAATTACTATTCTAAGTTTTAAAAATGCGATGAATGTAGGTTTGTTACTCTCCATTACCTTTTCTACGAGCAGCCGAAGAGGTAGTAAAACTTCCTTTTGCCAATGCCTATCCAATATCCGAATTTTTCATCAACCAGAAACTCTTCAACTTTCCGTTCTCCGGTAGACGCTTCTTGTAAATATTTTCGACGCATGAGTCGTTAGGACAACGGTACTAAAATCTCCATGTCGCATGTAGCTTAGAAGATCTGAGTTAATATCTTTCACCCTGAAGTTTTAGTAAGTCCTGCGAGAATTCATCGATTCCAGAAGCTTTGTTCATCCTTAGATTCTATATTTCGGCATAATATTCGGATCTTAAGATTGAAGTTCCCGTATCATTCTTTTTCACGTCAGTCTCCCATTCAATGATTTGCAAGGCAAGATTATTTCTGTCGCAAAACTCAACCAGGTACTCATTCCAACAATTCAACTTGTCTTCATTTTCAATGACGATTTCTCCGCTCTTGCTCTTAATGGTATTGCATCCAGCGCTCTGCTCCTTGAAGTGGTTCCTAACCATCTTGTTGTAAGCCTCTATTTTTCCTCACGAGAGGTTGATCTGCAACATCTTCGCTGATGATGCGTAGCTTTCCGCGGCGTTGTCTAGATGATGTCATAGGAGAGACGTGTAGATCAATGAAAGTGCGCATCCAGGAACATAGAAGAGCCACAAGAAATAAGCAATTTCAGCTCTCCGCCATTGCGGAGCATGCATGGAGCGAACCCGGACACCAGATACTATTTGACGAAGCAACAGTTGTTACAAAAGAAAATAGATATTTTCCCAGGCTAATAAAGGAGGCTATCGAAATATTCAAGACACTGGAAAACATGAATAGAGAAGACGGCTACCCTCTCCACAGCTCGTGGAAGAGAGTCATACGAGAGAAAAGAAGGTGGACCAATCAGCATCCAGCATGAAAAATTGGCGCCAAAAATGAACTATATAAGTCACCAAAATTTGAATCCCGACATCGACCTGAAGACGCCGGTTGGAATACCGGAGAAACTGCCGTCACAAAGAAAATCCACGCGGTGAAACCCAGAAAAATGGAGACATCATCTTCGCTGATATTCTTCATTCACATCTCTCTAGTTTTCATCGCCTCGTAACTTATTTTCTCATGATCTGGACGAATAATTCCTCGCCTTCAACCCAAGTTTTCAAAAGACTTCTCTCTCTCCTTCTCTTCTAAGGAGTTCCTGATTTCATTCTCGGTCTGGCCATTTAATCTTCATCATTCTTTCATAGCACCACATTTACAAAGCCTCTACCCTTAATATTTCTGCTGATGGCTGCCATATTCCATTCCTCACTTATGGGTTATTCCATTTCAAATCACCCAATTTGTTGCTCGACATTTTTAACCGTCCCGATTTTTTCGTCATTGGTTCCCTACAAGTAGACAATCACAAAACACCATTTGAAAAAAATTTACGAGCCATACTTTGCAGCCATTTTAAAAGGGCGGCTGGGCAAATTTTGATGAAAAACGTGGCTGGCATGATGTTTAATTTCAAATCTATTTCAAAATTTATCAAAATGATTTAATAACCAGTGTGTTTATCATGAAAAGAACTTTTGGAAATCAGTTTTTTAATTTTGATTAGATTTCCCCCATAATTAGATCTTACTTTTGTGGAACTTTCTCTTTTCCTGGGATGTTCTACCGATAATTTCTTTCTTTTTCCTTGGCTAGTTACTCTGCTTTCCAAATGAAAGAATATATCCACCTCTTCCAGTTTTTGTTTCCATATTTTAACTGAAAAAAGAAGAATTACCTTCACGTACCATTTAGGGAGTTAGCAATCAGAAATGATTCACTGAATTTAGATAGAAGCACTTAGATATAAGATTTAGATATAGAGAATAAACCACTGCTACTAAGCCCGTTTTGGCAATAAACAGAGATAAATATAGAATTCAAGGTTATATGGACGAAGTTCAAAGTTTATCTAAAGAATTTTATGCTTTTATGATGAGTGAGAATGATCTAAAAATGTTGGTAGTATGCAACCCGCGTGTCACCCAAATTGTCTGACTGGTGTGTCGCGCGCTCACTCTCGGTGCGATATCTCGAGAGCCAAAGGGCGGAAATGAAAGAAATTTGAGGTGGTACTCTCCAAATGTCTAATGAGTCATTATAGAAGAAAAAGAAGTGTTAGAATAATCCCAGAGTGACTTAATCTTCAGTTATGTCAGAAAAACACCCAAGAATACCAAAATTTCAAAACTTTAAGTGCGATGCGGCGGTTTTCCAGGTATCCGATTGAATAAAATAATTTTCATGTTTTTTTTCTCACTAAATGGTACAAAACTGGAGGGAGTACCTAAAGAAACTCGAAAACTTTCAAAATAAGGACCACCCTCAGGGATTATAGATGCGTGGAAATCAGAGGAAGAGGAAAAGACTGATGAAGATGAAATGGAAGAGAATATGCTTTTTTGAGGATTTAAAAATTCAATGTGGGAGGGTGGCAGGCCGGAGTGTTCCGCAAAACATTCTCCATGTTTAGCCACTTTAACCAGTAAAGCAACTTTAACATCGGTCGTAATTGAGAACGCTAGTACGAATAGAAAAGTTCTCAAGTAGGAGAGAAACGACACAATGCTAAATATTGTTTTTACTTCCCTATTTTAATGTTGGTCTCTACTTCTTCCTTTATACGGCACACTTATATCTTAGTTTTTTGTTGCGTATTTGCAGCTTATATCAACCAATTATCCTACTCATATTTACCTAAATCTTCTTCCAATTCTTCTTGGGCCCGACTAGCTCACTCTCACATAAATACTCGCAGGCGGATGTGGGTAAGCACAGGGTTGGGTAGTATTTATTTCCAATGCAATTATTTTAAAATACGTATTTGAAATACATTTGTGATTTGTTTTCGGTATTTCAAATATACAACCTGAATGTATCTTGTGTTTCAAATGCAGATTTTTGGTAATTTCCATTCTAAAAAAAATGCATCTGTAAAATACTTTTGAAGTCGTTATAATAACATTTCCGTGACATTATGCTCCAGAGATTACTTCCTTTTCCTTATAATCGTTTTTTTCATGTTTGAAAATATTCATAACGTACCAAGGCAGGTTATATTTTTTAAATAACTCTTAGTTTCCATAAAAAGTATTTTGCATTTTAAAAAACACTTAAAATACTATTTTTTAGTTTTTTTTCAAATATTCCAGTCAAAAAAAAAAAAATCAATCAAAATTAATGGTAACCTAGGTTGTTTCAATACCGTAGAAACCAAATATCAATAAATGTATTCAAAGTTTAGAGGTATGTCAAAATTTTTTGTATAATCCATTCTGTTCATATATATATGTTTATATATATTTCTATTAATTATATTGTTTATATAAAAAAAGGCACGATTGCTCCTTTTTTATGTATATATATTGTATATTGCCTAATTCTCTGCATTTTATATTGTTTCATAATTTTTTTCTAACATAGCCCTGAAGATGTTTTTAAAATAAAACGAAACGTTGGCTGCTAACTTTTAATTTATTGACCTAAACTCCAGGAAACATCATTTTATATATTCCAGTCAAAGGTATTTTTTATCTCAAATACTCCTTGGCCTGTTTTTTTACCAGCACTATGTAAGCATTTACAAAATGGAATTTATAACGAACGATACTCTCCGGAAAGGATGGCCTTGGGACTGTTTGTTTTATGAGGGTTGAGATTTCGGCGGCAGAGATTAAGGTTAAAAGTTATTGGGGTGTGGTAGTGCAAGGTAAATGATAGATGACTACGAGGAAAAATATGACCACTACATAGCTTATTGGGGTAGTTCAACTTTTCAAATTAAAACGTCATTAAGATAAATTCATGCCAAATAGATCGTATGATATCAAAATCTACTTCCTTTCCCGAGAAATACTTACTCAAAAAGCATGCGATAGAGTATGTGTTCGTATGAACAGTGTTCGTTATGAGCAGTTTAACTTCGGAATAAAATTCGCAAACTTCATAGTTCGAGGAAATTTTCTACACAAGTATGCTTCGCGAAATATCTCTGTTATTTATACTTTCCGACGGAGCTCGAAATGTGAAACGGTCCTCAAATGATGTTCTTTTTATAACTTTAAGTGGTATCTTTTGTCAAATTTTCATGTAGGAGTCGTGGGAAATCAAGTGATAATTCAATTTTCATCTAAAAAAAACACATTTGCAGCATACAAAAATTCGCTTTCCTATCCCTATTTTGAGGTAACGTACATATTCTGCATTGCCAACTGCTAGTAAAAGTAGAGGGTACTTCGATGGAAAGTCTAGAAAAGTTGAACCCAGCTACAACTCAAAAGGCCATGTGATTGGAGCATGGTGTCTAATTAATGTATATTTTCCAACCATTGAAAGTAGTAGGTCCAACAATCTGAGGTGTTTTGCTGAAAACATGATCGCCGTTTTTAGGCTTTAAAAATAATAATAATATGTCTTTATTCGGGCTAGGTTGCGACTAAGAAGTCCCCTCTTTCACCTATCCCCTTGATAGCGTCAATGCAAACATATTAAAAAATGGTAGGTTAACGTTTACAATACAAAAGATATACAATATACACTAGGACAATAGTGCCCATAAACATAAGACAATAAACGCCCATAAAATGTGAGATTCATGTAACATAGAAGGGCAGATTAGTAAAATATGGAACTCATTAATCTCGTAGTGGTGGGAGCTCGGAAATAATGTAATGCTGCGAATTATTCTTAAAAATGACTTGATATTAGTATTATCTCGTGGCGCCAGAAAAATATCAATGGACTCATACAAATATGGTATCCGCAAAGTCAGTAAAATCGAATAAATATAACATTTTTCGATTCATGGAATTGTTTTTTGATTTTTTCGATCCTTTGTAATCATTCTTTTACATATTTTATAATCATTACAAAAACGTCTATAAATTTTTAAGTAAATAAATAAATTTACATTTATATGAAACATGTCAATGGCTATGTCAATGTTCTAACAACACGTATCTCAAATTCGGCCGGTTTGAGACAGGTATCTTAAACAAAGTGTAATAACACTAAAAAATAAAATACAAGCAAAAAATAACTCTTTGTTGGCAAAGGACTGCTTTTTTCAGTTTTATGGACGTTTGGTTTTTGATTTCACTGTACAAGTAAAAAATATTAATCGTTTTTTTGCTCTCCTCAAAAGTTGCTATTTTTGAGATACGTGTTGTTAGATCGATGTGAAAATTCTTTTACGACAAATAAATTTCATACGTGACGTATGTGTAGTTTATATCATATTCCTTATGTCTGAATGCAAAAAATCTGCAGTTAACTTCTATCTGATCAAGTCGGTTGAGTAAATTTCTTTGCTTTTATTCTGGGGAAAACACGACAGAAAAGTTTCACACAAATCAGTACTTTACTTGGAAAACCCTCAAGTCATACGGGACACTCCCATATGGTAATATCGTGTCCATCAAAGAAGTTGAATTCGTGAGTAAAGCAAATACTAGCGTTTCAGGTCAAAGCGGTTCTCTTTTCCCCATTTTGAGAAAAGTGAGTCCTTCTGACAAAGCCTTCCTGTCATTTCCTTGCCTTGGCAGTGTTTCTCGTATGGACACTTTGCTAGTCTACCATGCCTAGAACCTGTGTCGCACGTTTAGCAACTCAAAGAATGAGCCTTTATGGTCACCTCTAGTTCTTTCGGTTACCGAACAGAGAAATGTCCATTGTAACCAAAGCGTGAAGATTTCTCCCGTCGGTATATACCTACTTTTAAGCGCGTGGTATTTTATTATTCTTTTTATAACGTTTTCATAAACTAACTTTGTTTTTTGTCATCTTTTCCAGTTCAAATCTTGCTACTCAATCGTAACTCACTTTCCGATTAGCTGTCAAGCTGAAATTTTCAGAATAACTAAGAACCAGATGGCAGTGTAATATTATAGCGCTTTTATTATGATTTGAACTATTTCTCGATTTTTATTCAGAACATTTAATTAAATATGGAGATTAGTTCAAAAAGTGGCCACCAAAATCAGATAGCAGCGCTCCAATCATTGAAAGGAACGAAATTTCAGGGAGTCA
The DNA here is from genome assembly GCF_921293095.1 of Ischnura elegans. Lineage (NCBI taxonomy): Eukaryota > Metazoa > Arthropoda > Insecta > Odonata > Coenagrionidae > Ischnura > Ischnura elegans. The sequence continues at coordinate 80,173,909 of NC_060257.1, forward strand.
TGACAACAAATTTGATTACATCAATGTTCATTGAAAATTTGTTTGAATAAAAATTTACTAACAATAGAAGAAGGAGCTAAAACAAAAATAGTTTTTATTTTTAGGTTCATACTTAAATTCAAATTAAAATGTACTTAAATATAGTTCAATGTATTTCGTAGTTTCATTATGATGTGATGTTAAGACATAGTGGATCATAGGCCCAACATTTTTGTGGTATACTAAGCAATTTATTTAGAGACTATCAGACACTTAGAAAACGCATTGTATTTCTCTTAATTAGCGATAAAAACGCTGTTTTTAATAAAAATTATTTTTATCGTTTTTCAAAAATGTCTTGAATTCATCTTCAAAGGTTAGTAAAGGTTAGTTAGTAAGTTTGTACCGTTCGCAATCTATTTTTATTTTTCCTTTTCTATACCCTGGCAAAATGGCGACCTGCCTTCGGCGGTGTCTTTGGCCGCTTTGAACTCTTTTTATTTTCCGCTGTTTCGCAGCTCGGCTCTTGTTCCCATCGGGGTGGACCCACTTTTGATATCGCGTCTCTTTTCTGCCACTCTTGAGATCTTACCGCGTTTGCCGAGTCGATAGCACGGTACTGGAGGCATAGAAGGCAGTATGCTACTGAAAAGATGTACAAACGAGGTGAGTTCAAAAAGCAATACGACAAAAACTATTTCACAGCTAATTTTGGTTGAAAAAACTTGAAGTTTTTCTGGAACATTTTCAAGCATTCTCGTTTCGCCTCGTATAATTGCATTGACTTCTGAATGGTGACCATTATACATTATTCTTTTTGCCATCTCTATGATCTTGACTGTGACCTTACTGGGTCAACGGTTGAATTTTTGTAAATGAAAGTGGTATTTTCGGTTTTCTTGTGTCCGAAAACTTGAGGAATGACATATTGGTCTATGAAACTCATATTTTTTTATATCTCCATTTTTTTAGCGTAGAAACCCCATTAGGCAAATTAAAAGTTTCGGTTTGGACCCACATTGTGAGGTCAAAAGGCCAAAATTGTCCAAATTTTCTTGCACTCAACAAAACGTACGACCTTCCCCCATTAGTATGCCAATTTTCATGAATATTGCACAAGACGAAATTACTAAAATTAGATTTAGATAAAGACAGATATTTATTGTTGTAGGACTTATGTCTTCTAAGAACAGAAAACAATTTAGTTGTAACAAATCATATAGTAAATATAAACACAGAGGAAAGAATAAACATATCATACACAATAAAATATTATAATTAGTTCCAGCAAAATTACTCTGGGTAGCATTAGAGCCAATCAATTACTCAGTGACAAAATCACAGAGAGCAAACCAATGAGGAAGAAATTTCAGGCATAGCATGTTGCATGATGAAAAGAACAAACAGCCAAAGAAATACAAGAGATACTTATACATTTTTCTTCATGTAACCAATAAGTTATAAGGAGGCAGTAAGTAATGAGCTATAAGCTTTGGCGTTAATCAATTTCAAAATCAGAATATTTTTTACTCCATCTGGTAGATTATTCCAGAGAAAATAATAATAAACGTCTTTATTGGGTAAGCTTGGGACTAGAAATTCCCATCTTCCATCGAACCCCTCGTCAAACATGAAATATATGCAGTTAAATACATTGTGAAGTGGCTCATGAAATTACATGCAGAGAAATTACATGAAAATAAATAGAAGTTCCATTTTCCAAATCAGGGGTCAAAAATGACACGCGACCCTTGGACAGTCTGTATAGTATTACGGAGCTGTTAAAATAGCGTCTGTAACCGAGGTGCCTTCCTAACAATGGGCACTGATTGAATTTATTTTGGTGGAAAACCCAGTTGTCTCACATATTCTTAGGCGCTTGCATAATGTCTATAGTGATCTGGTCGTGGACACAAAAGCAAGGTGAGTCGTTGGGCAACGCGAGTTTCATCAACGCCGCTACAGAGACGATGAAGAAGTTATTGGTGCGGTAAGACTTTCGCCCCGATATCGACCAGTGAAATAGTACCGCGCAGGCATATAGGCCCTCCCTTCTAGGTGGAGTCAAGCCGTAGCATTTAATGGAGATTAAGTAGAAAAATAGGGTTGCGTAGCTAAAAGGTTGGGAAATAAAATTGTGTATTTGAATGATGAAAAAAACAAGCTTTGTTTCAGAAAAAAATATCTTACATAACCCATTGAATTCCCCTCATAAGTAACCGAAGATTTCTAGAAAAAGAGCACTTCATGTTACCGCGTAAAAAATATGCGACTTTATAACAATTCATGTTGACCACGAGAGAAAACAATGAGTTGAGCGATTTTTCATAATCAGTCATATTCAGTCATAATTTTCAGTTGACGTCACCTGATTCCTTCATGTTAACTCCTTCGACTTAAATATAGGGATAGAAAGGAAGAATGACAGGATATACACTGCCGTCAATTGGCTGTGAATTAGAGTAAAACCTAAGCTAAAAGGACAATCATGATGAAAAGGGTACTACGCAATTCCATCAGCATAGGACTGATAGTAAGGAAATTGTACGATTATTTCTCTACGGATTCCTTCAAAATATCAGTTTTCTGCTTCTTGAAATTGATTTTGAATTTGTGATCTTTCCTTCCTAGTTAGCAGGGTGTGTCTATTTTTTTACTCATTCCTATCCAAGCCCGCTAAATATAATGAAGAGAAAAATAGGCAGAAAAGTTCTCGAGGAATGCTAAAAGTTGAGCACGTTATTATTAAAGTAGTTTACCGAATAAGGTAGGTTTCCATGAAGTGCTTAAGAAGAATTCCGGGAGCCTACTCTTCCATCATGCACTTCCCTCTCCAGTGCACAATGAGACCTACTCCCTTTCATTCTACCTAAAATTCCTATTATTTTCCTTCCTCCCCGCTTTTACCTAACATTCCCTCTAACACTGTTTTCAACATCCCCTCCCCGCTAAGTACTCGCTCCATCCATACCTTCTGTCTCCTCCGTACCTCATCTAAAAGCTGCCTCTCCTCACCCACCATGTCCAACACTTCGTCGTTCCTCCTCCTCTCCGTCCACTTCACCTTCTCCATTCTTCACCACACCCACATCTCGAATGCCTCCAGTCTTTTCTCGTCCTCCTTCTTAAGTGTCTACGTTTCTGCACCATAAAGCGCTACACTTCAGATCAGACTCTTCACGAAATTTTTCTTTAAATTCTGACGTGGCGAACCTCTCAGAAGCTACTTCCTGTTCATGAACATCTCCTTTGCTAATGCAATTCTCTCCCTAATTTCCTTACTGCTATATCCGTTTTCCTCTAACTAGTTGAACTGCTCAACCTGCCCAAGTTTTTCACCGTTATCTGAAGTCTCACATTCCTCGCTCGTGATGCTTAAAAAAAAACTAGGTCTTCTTGTGATTAATCCTCATCCCATAATCCTTGCAACGTTCGCATAACGGAAGCCCCCTGACGCCTGATCATAGGGGAGCTAAATAAATAACAATGAAAGAAGAACTTCTGGAAGACTACATAATACCAATCTTAGGATTCTGGTACTGTGAATTAAACTGTTGATATCAGTTGAAATGAAAACTACTTGTACTTCTCCACAATGATTTAATGCATATGATGTGTTTCGGCTCAAAGATGCATCATCTGATACAAGACACTGCAGTACATGACAAAAACCACATTTATACCATTGAGGAAGGGGTGGGGAAGGATTTGAAAAGTTTGAGGAAGAGGTGGAAAGCTGACGTACAGTGGGGAATCTATGAGAAAACATAACACTACAGAAATACGGGAAAACCCAGGGATTGAATGAAGACTCTAATCATAGCTGCAGTAAAGTGACACTGGGGAAAGAACTATGGAAACGGGATGGCCTAGGAGAAGAATAGAAATAGCAGAGTAAGTTAGTTTTTTTTCGGAAGAGCAAAAGATTTTAATATTCATAGTCGTTCTATTGTGTGACTTTGGATCACAGAATAAATTTCTGGAATTTTTAGTAGCCTTCTAGGACGCAATACGCTCGGAAAAACACCAAAAGGTACTTTTCGGAATATTTTTTATAATAGTTTGAGTTTTAATTTAGTTTAATTCGATTTTAGTAGTTTTTGGTGTTTATTAATTTAATTGTAAACTGAATAACATGGTTGATGAAAATATGAGCAGAAAAACATATTGAAGTTATTTTTTCCTTGGAATATTTAAAGAAAATCTGTAAATTATTGCGTGTACGTCATAATCCGTATTAGGGACGTCGCTGTAATGAAGAATGAAGTCGCTGTAATGACGCACAAGTCTTCAAAAACTTTATATTAGAACTCTGTCGGTACTTGTAAAAGGTATGGAGGATTTAAGTCCCTTTCATTGAAAAGGATTTCATTAATTTTGCGTTTCATTTTCGCATCTTTCATCACAAATTGCATTGCAGTAAAGTTTTGCAACCTGTACCCGTGTCGTCTAGGAAGCAATTTTGTCTCATCACTCAAATTAGATTCACGTTCAATTTTAGAATTCCGGCGACGGCGTTTTACTAAAGCACTAGCAATTCTTCGAATGCTGAAGCTCCCAAGCAAATTACAATTCAGGAATTGTGATAGGTCTCATTAAAGTGATTCTTATAAGTTCAGATTCTTAACGCTAGGAGAGAGACGTTTTTTAGTCGGCCATTTCTCCACAGTCTACGTTCAATTATTTTCAAGAGACTCGCAGCATAAGAAATATCATGTGTAATCACTTTACTTACACATTCACGTTGGTGCAATGACCATTATGCCGAAATTTTTTCATCTAAATTAAACTTTTTTCCATAAAGGCATGCTCAAAATTACATTCGGAATATTTTCATTCCATTGTTTTTGGCTGGCTTTACAAGATTCGGGTCCACTCTGTGACATTCTTTGCCATTTCCATACATTATGAGACATTGCAGCTTCAGCAAGTGTGAGGAAGACGATTAAATTTTTAATTTTACGATGGTAGCTCTTTGAATTACCTTGTAGAGGAATTGGTATTAGGAAGAGGTGATCAACAGTATAGTTTATTTTAGTCATGAGGAAAGAGCAGACTGAATTAAATATATTGTTGCTTTATGACGTTGGTTCGTTACTACAACAAACATTTTTCGCGTATGTTATAAAAAAAATAACGTTTCACCTTCAACTGAGACATCCATTAATGTCGAGTAGCGAAATTAGGACACTCAGAATGCGGTTCGTTGAATCCTTGTACTTCTAAGTTCACAAATTTTCATAATAGCGCCATTTTCATGCATGTAACGTGATTTGAATTCCATTCCAGCATTCATTTTCTCATAGCTCACTCTTGTGTCATCATGTTATTTTTATCATTATTCTTATAGAATAAAGAATATTCTATCGTTCATGATGCAAAAATAAAACTTTTTTTGGAATCCACACAAAAATTTATTTAACGAATTTAAGTTTTATTAATACTTGCGGAATGCATTCGTTCCGAAACTGGTTGTTTTGAAATACAATCTTATAGAGGAAACTAAGTTTTACATTTTAGAGAAATTATTACAAACGAGAGTATCTCAGGCAATTTTTGGTGGAATTAGATATTCATATTGAAAATGAAAAGTCAGTACTCCGTTATACCGCATATATTTATTAACCTCTTGCGCTGTAATGACGAGTGTAGCTCGTCATGAACTTTCGATGCCAAACCGCGCAATGACGAGTGTATCTCGTCATCGGGTTTTCATAATTCTAGCACTATTCAGGGGAGCAATATAATTATTTTGAAAGCTTAACAATGTTAAAACATTCATTGTATGCATAAATAATTCATATTTCATGAAACATGATGCATTGGAAAGATTGAAATGATTTTATTCGAGATGCGATAGCCGTGTCCTCCATGTTTAATAATCACATTTTATTTCAAGTTTCTACGTTTATTACAAATTATAAAATATCATTTCAGTTCCTATCATTTAAAAGAGAACCACAGAAAAAATAAAGAGAGAAAGGAGCACGATATTTAGAAAATTGAACGAAGTGAAAGGGGTTAAAACCATCCTAGGTTTCGACGTATCACATCATTTTCAGGGATAAATCGACAAAGGTTTGCACTGCAGTTATGGGCAGGCAAATCAAAAAAATTCTAATTTATATATGTAATTTAGGAAGTGACTTCTTACTAAAAAATATGAATTGGAAATGGCATTACTTTACTTATGCTTTACATTGTTATTCAATTGTGTGCGTGTCACTGATTATGACGTGCTACGTCTAAATTTAGCCCTGGCTTTTCATTTGCAACATTACCACGGAGTTCCATCGCGTGACAGCTTAGAACTACGATTTAATCTCCATAAGGAATTAGCAATAGATAATAGCTGCCTTGAGAGTCTGAGAAAAATATGCACTGATTTTCAAAATGTATCTTCAAGATTGATTTCATAGGCATCAGTGCACAATATATGCAATGAGTGAAGTGAAGTTTCACGAATAGTGTTGGTGAAGTTCATGAATATTAGATATGAGTAATTTCTCGCATCAATCTCCTTGGGCTTAAACTTTGACCCTTCAATCTGCAGACTGTTTAAGGCATAGTAGTTGGTTTTTCTACGGAGGCCGTGATATTTGCTTGTTTTTTCGGCTAGCCCTCCAACGCCCGCTGTGTTTCGCTGCTGCGATAGGGTCATTACTGGAAAGTCGGAGATATCCCTTAGAGCCCATCTCTCCTAGCAGAGACCTCTAGCGGGAGGGCTGCCTAATTATTAGAGAGGCTTGCGAAGTTCTCTTAAGAAAGAAGAAGGCAATTTGGACCCGTCGTAAATTCTCCAACCCAGTTAATTTTGAGCCGCAATTTCTTAAAAACCGCGATAATGTTACGGAGCTCTGCCTTTTACTGAATTTCGTGATTCAACTGTGTGTAAAAAAAAGTAGCTACCGTCTTCAGAGGCAATTTATTTTTGCTATGAATGGCTTCTGATTTTTATGACTAAAAGGAACATCAAATTGCTAATTTCCAACACCTTATCTTGACTCTTCATGGGGTAATGTCGTCGTGGAAACGAAAGAAACTTGTTTATCGCATGGAATTGTTGGTCGTGAATGAAGTCTCCCTAGGTTCTAATGGAGTTTGCTGAAAGGACTGAGTAATTAGTATTGTAGAGATATTGATCACCTACAGACCGCGAAATCTGCAGAACCGACATTAATCGTGATTAAGATTCGACCCATTTCCGCCCAACGTAGCCATATGGCTACATACTACCATTCTGGTCATATATTGATCTTAAAAAAACCCGCACTCCTTCTTGCTGTCCAATTGTCAGAAAACGGTGGTTAGAATTCGTAATCAAACGTTTTTGAAGCTTACAATAACTTAAAACTTTGCAAAAAATTGCAATTCCACTTCACCATCATCTTTAGTCAACAATACTGATTGTGAGATTGGTTTGACGCAGCTCTCCATTTCTCTCTCCTATCCGCTAACCGTTTCATAGCGACGTATTTCTTCTCTTTTACATCCTTTATAACCCTTTGTCCTATGTAACTCATTCGGGGCCGTCCCTTGCCCTATTTCCCTTCCACTTGTCCTTCAATGGTTGTATTCATCAGGCCATCGTGCCCCAAAATGTGGCCAACTAAGTTGTGCCTTCTTTTGCTTGAGGATTTTAGGAGACTTCTCTTTTCTCCAGAGATGGCTATCGAAACAAAACGAAAGTCAATAGCAGTAAAATATCAATAGTTTCGTTCCCGGGGGCGAAATGTGGGAACAAAACGAAAAAGAATTAAACCCGGGGAGCTAAACTCAGGGTCGAAACGAAATTGGAGTCAAGACTACTTCGGGTCGAAACCAAACGAAACTTCTGGGGTGAAACTAAACATAGGTAATGTTTCGCACCCGAGGGACCAAGCGCTTTACCTTCGAACAGTTTAGTTTCGACCCACACCCCCAGTACGAAGTATGGTTGAATGAAGTAGATGTTCGGCCTACCGCCATTATATGAATGGAGCATTCATTATTTTTACCACTAACTCGAGAACGGTGAACGCAAACTGGCCATTCCATTTTTAAGCTCAATGTTTTAATCTCTCTACACGTAAGTCAAATGTAATGGGTCGAAATTATTCCTTCTTATCCCCTAAACTTCTGGCTTCACTGGTTTCACTAAACTTCTGGGATCGAAACTTAACTACGAGCAGCGGTGTTCCCATTTATTTAGTTTCGTTTCCGGGAGTAAAGTTTCACCCCGGGTCGAAATTAAACTCCTTGGAGATTTTAATTTCGTGTGGGAACAAAACTGAACCTAGACCTCGTAATTTCGTTTCGCTTCGGGTCGAAACGAAACATTTTCCTTACGTTTCACTTGCCACCCCTGCTCTTCTCCAACTCTTCTAAGCACTTCCTCGTTACTTACACGGTCGATCCAATTTGCTCTCATCATTCTTTGGTAGAATCACGTTTCGAATGCTTCTCTGCTGCTGTCAACGTCCAAGCCTCGCTTCCGCATAGGAGCGTATTCCAAATATAGGTTCTTATAAATTGTGTCTTTACTTCCGTATTTAAGTTTCCCGCTGTAAGCTGGTCTTTATTTTGGCGGAATGCTCTCTTCTTTTGGGTTATTCTAACGATAATTCCTTTCTTGCTTCTCCCGTCCCTAGTTATCTTGCTTCCCAAATAACCGTATTCATCCACCTTCATCAGTTTTTGCTTCCCTATTTTAATGTTAGTCTAGACTTCTTCTCTTCTGCTGCATGCCAATATCTTGTATTTTTTTGTGCTTATTTTCAGTTGACATTTACACATCCGCCTACCCATACAACTGCATATACCCATTACCCATTCACTTATAAATGGAAATCGGCTCTGTTTGGAGAAATGATGAAAATTTCCTTTAAAATCGAAATCGATTTTTCCATCACTAAAATGAAAGCGTCATTAAAGTATTAAATAGAGTTTTAATAGTTAAAGATCGAGGAAATCGAGATCGAGAAAATTTCTCCACATGTAGCATCTGATGCATAGCGTTCCTTACTTCTATGCTTGTATTCTCAGCTGCAAGAAGATTCTTTTTTTTTGTAGAAAACCCTCTTCGCCTGCGCTATTCTACTGGCTGTTTCTTTCTTGCTTCGTCCATCGCTCGTAATTCGGCTTCCAAGGTAATAAAACTCTTTCACCACTTCAAACTTATGTTTTCCCCGGTTAATGTTTGTCTTAGCCTCCTCTCTTTTTCGGCAAACTAATATCTTAGTCTCCTTTTTGTTGATTTTCAGCTGATATCAGGCAATTGTTCTTTCCGTATTTGTCTAAGTCTTCTTCAAATCCTTCTCTGTCTCGGCTATGAGTGCTACATCGTTAGCAAATCGCAACATACTAATTTTTTCTCCGTTGATATTTTCTCCGCAATTCCACTTATTAGTTTATTTTTAAAGCCGGTCGATATTTTTAAAGTCCATTGACCGAAAGACACGGGTGTGACACGAAAAATTAATATGATCGCCTACTGCCAGTAAAATTACATGCTGGTAACATAAAAATTAAAACGAAATGCCATTTTATAGATTATGTTAACTTTTCTTCATCGAAACATATGCATGCCCTGAAGATTCATCCATTCTACCAAGACCATTCGTAGAAATTGAACATCATTTGGTTTTGAACTCGTTAATATCCAGTGTTGATATATGGCTACAGGTCAATCAGAAGAAGCAAGTTGAGTTATCACTAAAATATTATGAAACAATGCTTTCTAGGCGGACGTAGGTTAAGGTGGCAAGGTGTATATAGCGTGCTCCAAAAAACAAACCCTCATTATTCGTTACATGCGTTTCTCATGCTCTAAAACCATACTCACCGCCAGAAAAATATGAAAGAGAATGAATATGAAGAATATTGGCATTGGATCTGGTCTTATGTAACTGTGACGACATCTGTATATTTATGCCACAAAATGTTTTCAAATTGTGTCACTAACAGTTCTATGGTATTTTGCGATCTATATTTGAGCTTCAGGTTTTAAAGAGACTGCTACGATAATCTTATAAGTACTTTTACCGAAAAATGCACGTTTAAAATTGTCTTTGTAATTTTCAATCGGATGGTAGCAGTGTAAATGCTCACTTTCCAAACTTTTTTTTTAAATATACATTCTTTTGAGTATGGAGAAAATATTCATTGCTGTCAATATATCGATGGCTAAGTTCTAACAACACGTATCTCAAAAATAGCAACTTTTCAGGACAGCTAAAAAAACAATTAATTTCTTTTACTTGTACACTGAAATTAAAAACCAAAAGTTCATAAAATTGAAAAAGAAGCATTCATTTGCAACAAAGAGTTGTTTTTTTGTTTGTATTTTATTTTTTTAATGTTATTACACCTTGTTTAAGATACCTGTCTCAAAGCGGCCGAATTTGAGATACGTGTTGTTAGAACTGAGCCATCGATATACACTCTGTTGACGGAGCTGTTTTAGAGCTCGCTTTACTTAAGAACGGTAATAAAGATATAATTATTTTCGCCATCGTGTTCCTTTTTCAGGTATTATTTAATTGATGATGCAATTGAAAAATCACGTCGGTTACGTGAAAATGACGCTACATTCGATTTAAATAGCCTGAAAAAAGTATTGACCAAAAATATTAGGATCGAATTTCCCATTTCTTGCGTAAGTTTTGTGCCTCTATTTATGGTATCTACGATGTTTGCAAAACTATTTTCAAGTAACAAATGTAAAAAGTATTTGTTTTGGATCGCGAAGTCACGAACCTATACCTTTTTAAATGAAACTGCTTAGTCATATCTGCACTAGTCTTCTTGACCGCCGAAGTCTGCCTTTTAGAAGTACTTAGCTAAATATACATTGTCAGTTACCTACTCTCCGGTATACCATAATTTCACCTAGTAAACTATGATGACGTGGGTATAAAATAAGCGTTTACCTGCTCAAGATTTATTGGTACCTACGAAGGAAAACCATCAAAACGTTGGCCAAAATTAATGCATACGAGTTGAGTCCAAATGTTTTATTAATAGCTACGAAGACTTAATGGAAATGGCCTTGGATTAAGTTTGCACAAAGGACTGATTTAAGCATGCATCCTGAGGTTGCATGACTCATTCCATTATCCCAAGACCACATTTGTCATAAGCTGCAAGCATTAGTGGCCCATTAGGACCGGCTGAATCACTTAACAAGATGATAGACAACAAAGCGCAGTAGGATTCGTGCGATTCCCAGGCAGTAGGATTTTTTCACTTCAAAAAATTAAAAATGAAACTCACTAACTCATGGTAAACTATGTGCTATTTCATTTTAAGGCTTCTTGCATGTATGTCTATTGCTTAATATATATTGTCTCAACTTCGTGCAAGTTCATTTTGAGCAAATGAAAAGAAAAACGTTGGAAAATTTACTCAGCGAGGAAACTATTACTACACCACATAAAATAAAAACACGACCCGGGTTTCAACGAATTAGCGTCATCATCGGGTGGTATTTTTTATTTTATTTATTTTTATTTTTATCTTTATAAGTGAAAAAATGTAAATAAATTTAATTTAATTTTGTTTATTTATTTATATTTGTTTAATTATAATTTTATTTATTATCAGGTGGTTTTATTTTTTTATGTGGCGTAGTACCGAAAAATGCACATTTAAAATTGTCCTTATCATAATTTTTAATCGAATGGTGGCTGAATAAATTTACCTCACTGAATAAAGTTGGGTGATGGAATACCACAAAGTTTCCCAAGATCATGTTTTTAAAACTTTGTACATTTCCACCAATTTAATTCCACGGAATCGCTACTTACGACGTAGCGGCATCAGCTTCAGGTACAAAGTGTTCAAGTTCAGAATAATTCGTAATATATCACAAATTCAATGTGATTTCATTGGGGGAGGAAGAAAGTAGGTGGAAGGGGTGGCTTGGGAAATCCAAATCTATTGCTTACACCGCATCTTTTTTTAATAAAGCGACTCAGGTTTCAATGAATAATTGATCCGCCTAATACCACCCTCCGAAGGATGCTTGTGAAATATATGGCTCCGATGGATCAATTAGACAGATGTGGAGTATATTCGTTAAAATGCAGCGGTTTTAATGGTGCCTACGAGCGACCGGCAGGAATAATTTTCCTTGTGATCAAGGAAGAGCATGTAAGTGCTTACAGAAACAGCAAAGATGATAAAAGTAATTTTGCTAACCACTTCAAATGTAACTGCGATGGGAATGACTTTTAAAATGAATATATTAAAATTATGCGACAACCGCCACAAATTAGATTCTACACTGCTGTTATAAATTTAAAAAAATTTAAATAACGAGGACACTACTCTCATAAACCAATACATTTACCCTCTTCATATCTTTTTTTCCTATTCTGGCGTCCGTTTCAAAATCCATATCGTCGTTAGTTACGTTACTAAGGTTGAGAAAATTACATAAATACCTTATAATTTACGCATAATGATGATGATTATTAATCGAAACCCCGGTCACTTTATTTTTGAAAAAGATGTGGTATAAGCAATAGCTATTCGTCTAAGAAACCTTAAAAATGAAGCTATTTGAATTATATATCCAAGGCCGTTTTACACGGGGCATTTCATTGCGCAAATTAGCACAGCATTAAGTTCTCAATCTTGCGTGCAATAATTATTGCGCATACAAATGCGTTGCCGCTTTACACGGTACTCGCAATCAAGCATTTTTTCACGAAATTTCGTCGTATGTATGCGCGAATAGCGTGTTGTATGTTAAAACAGGGGCGATTCTCGCTCGTTTAACTCTGAGACGCCGCGGCCGCTAGGAGCATTGGAGCGCTGTAGAGCACGTCAAAGTCGCCTTCAACTGTTCGTAAATGAGAAATACGCCACCGGATTCTTCAGTAGACGCGTTGGTATCGATTACTACAGTCATCGGCAAATTTGCTGTTCGGACCGCGAGGCGATTCGGAACTTGGAATGTGGCCCTCGTGGCCAAGTTAATTGGACACCCCTGTGCTAGAACAAGGAACAAACGAAATTAAGTGCTCAACTTTGTGGTCACACTGGTCTGTTTCGTAATAATTTCGTGTCAATGCTCTGACACAAAGGCGATTATCCTGAAACTTAAGCAGACGATAACATGCGTATAATTGATAAGGTAAAACAGTGGAAAAGGGGACAATACTTTTTCGCGAAAATTACAAATTTTTCACGTGTATCAAATTCATGGAATGCTCCAGATTATTGTAACATGTAATGTACATGGTGAATCTCATATCCCTCGGAAATTTAATGGACCTAACCATAAACATAAATCAATATGTATGTTCATAGAGCGTACACTTGCGTTAAATCAACGAATCATTCACTCATTAAACAAACCGGTATGGCATAATAAGAACTTTTAGCGTCGCAAACCTTTCTATAGTTCAATACTTAATGTAAAACGTATACATAAATGCACGAAAAACTATATTCTAATGATATTTGCTTGGGTTTTCTTATCTACCGCTGGAGTATCGTGAGACATTATTCAAGACACCATATTCGGCAAATTACTCAAAGTTAGAAAAACAAATATTTCATACGGGTACTCAGATATTTATTTTCACACAACTTGTCATTTTCACATCCGATACTTATTTTTAAGTAGAAAGTAGGGACATTTTTGTTCAGTTCACCATGTTATTCTGAATAATATTCCTGGTTTTTATTATATCTTGCCCTCTCGCATCCACGCATTCTCGCATGAGTTCTAGCAGTTCTCCGCTTTACACGACGTGGTTTTTATTGCGCCTTCGTACGCGCGTCAGATTGCGCAGTGACGTGCCCTGTTTAAAACGGCCTTTAGAGGTTAACTTATTTCAGTCAAACCAAACTTTTCTGTTTTTCTGACTCTATGAGGAATTGTAATTGAGAAGAGAAAAAATTTGATTGCAAAAATGTTTTGGCAACACTAAAAAGACGAATTTTTCACTTTTTGTGAAAAAAACGAAAGAGAGGAAAAGAGAGAACAAAAAAAACGAAAAGTCACTTCTTGTGACTTTTTTTTAAGGAGAAGGTACTTATTCATTTATTGCGTTGAGCATACACGGTGCCTCTAAGCCACATGGCTTGTCAGAGGGTTAAACACGTACACATATCATTCGGAAAATTGAAGGATGATGAATGAAACACAAAGGAACAAAACTGTATGAATAAAACTACTTATTATGAAATATAGAGAATACATTTAAGAATTCCATCTTTAGGAGACGCAAGATTTCTTGCCAAATATATTGAGCATAACTAGTTAAAAAATTTTATATATCCTCCAGCTATCATAATCGTAAAATTTTAATCGCGATATCTGTAAATGCGTTCAAGTGTTGAAGTTATTTTTAGTTGTTTCTCCGCGTTGGCCACAAAACTTTGGCACAGCTTGATAATTTTTAATGGGAATTTGAAGAGCGCTCGACTTGGCACGTGGCTTGGTTTGTGGCCTTGCGTTCTTCGCACCCGGATTGGCTCTTGTTCGTGCGTGTGTGAGTAAGGTCGAGAAGGAGGCGAAAAAAAGTAAGAGAGAAGGAACGATGAAAATGTAGTGCGGTCGTGGGATTGTTTCGGAGCGCTGTATTCGAACTGGAGTAGGGTCGTGCCCTGGCCGCTAGATGGAGTTGGCGAAAGTTCGCGTCCATCTTTGTCTCTCGCGGGAAATAATGGGAGATGATGATTGGGAAATGTAATTTCTCGGAAACGGGGAGTTGTTTTCTAGGTGGAAAGCGGTAAAAAGGGTGAAATAAAGCCTTCCTTGACGACTGCGCGCACGTGGTCGAGAAATAAACTAGAGTGACCGTGAAACTACTTCGCAGCTTCCAGATATTTGCACGCGACCGCGGCTAGAATACATAAATAAGAGCAAACCCTCTAATAAATATCACTTCTATTTCACGTTGGCCATATGCGACCACTGAACTCCAATCAAATGGTATGCTAGAAGCTTTGCACCTCGCACGGGCCAGACTGAAGCCCGTTTTGACACTCCAAACTAGTGATGGAAAATGGTCGGTCAAAATCGATTTCTCGTTCGATCGATTTTTAATTGAAATAAAAAGCTCGTATTGCACCTCGTATGGAAGCAGCAGAAGTAAGACTGAAGTCCGTCTTGACACCACAAACTAATAGTGGAAAAAACAATTTTTAATCGAGCAATCGATGAAATGAAAAGCTCTAATTTTCAATAAAAATCGAAATTTTTATCAAAAGATCGATACATCGAAAAAATCGAGGGTTCTTCAAAAACGTTTGTACAAAAGCATGCTTATTTTTCATACAAAAAGCAGTCAAAATTCAAATTTGAAGAGTATAAAAAAAATCTACTCAGAACATCTGCTTTTAACATAAGAAAGTACGAAAAATTTTACAAATGCACTCAAATTAAAGTTTTGTAATCTCCGCTTGGAACCATTCGGATCCGCTGAAAGAAGAATGTTTCCGCGCAAAGCGCCACAGTCTACACTGCTAAATCGAGATCTTAGAATGGATTGAGAATTACTTTCACCGTGGACATAATGATATATAAAATGTCGATTTTTCGAGCAATTGACATTAATCGAGATAAAAACCTCAACTTTTCAATGAAAATCGCAATTAGAATCAAAACATCGATTAATCATAAATGTCGTGGGTTCTTATTTGTAAATAAACATTCTATACAAAAAATGTTTCTTAATTATTCCGGAATCAATAAAAAAACACATTGGATTTGTATGAAAAATGTAATTTGAATACATGCTTGAATTATTAGTGGTAAAAACGTTCAAATGCAGGAGCATAAAAATTTTGGGCTTGGAACCGTTCGGCTTCGCTAAAAGTTTTAGGAAGATCAACTGAATAAGATGCTTTCTTAATGATCGACGGCGTGTCTTTCCCATTTTAACGGCCTAAAGAGTAAGCCTTCCTAATAGGACTATTGACGTCATCATAGGCGGGTAGTGACGCTACTAACATGCACAGAAATGGTCAAGGTCTAAATTGAAAAATCGAGTTTTGATAGAAACTTAAACTTGACATGATCTCGATTTCCTCGATCTTTAACTATTAAAACTCGATTTAATATTTTAATGATGCCTTAATTTTAGAAATAGAAAAATCAATTTCGATTTAAATCGAAATTTTCATCATTTCTCCAAACAGAGCCGATTTTCATGTATATTCTAAATGGCAGAATGCAAAACATTCAATTATCATTATAATTCATTCTGAGTTTCTACTACTATCGTACGGGATCCAAGTAATTTACCATCCCATCCGCAATATCATCTGAAGATGATATTGCGGGAATTCTAGTAATTCTTCATCCATTCCTGGCCGACCGACAGTTTTCGACAGATGCTGGAGTGAAATCAGAAGATGGCTATCATCATCATTAGTCAACAATCCTAAAATTGGTTTGATGCAGCTCTCCATTCCTCTCTCCCATCCGATATCCTTTACATACAGCGACGTATTTCTTCTCTATTACATCCTTTATTACCTGCCCTATGTAACTCATTCGGGGCCATCCCCTGCTCTTCTACCCTTACACCTGTCTGTCAAGAGGGCTGTACTCCCAAAAAAAGGACTTTTACGAACAGAGCGTATTGAAACTGGGACAATAATGGGAGGAATGTGTTGAGAAAATTGGTTGCTATATAAAAAAGTAGTTAAAAACTGTAAGAAAATATGAATCAGTTTTGTTTTGGAGCATGTTAAACTTTTTGGGAAGTAAATTATTGTCCGTTACTTTCCGATCTGCCCTCGTATTTGTGGTGATGTATAAACTTCACGACTCTTCAATTTTATTCCTCGCGGTTTAAGTAATATACCTGTATATCGTAAGTATTGAGAATAAATGGATAGCTCACTACTTATCGCCGTGCTGCGGACATTTTTGATAATCTAGACAAATTTGTCCGCGATGGACACAAATTTCAAGCTACAACGTGCCTGATTAGTGCCTACTCTGTGCGGCATTTAGGACAGCGTATTTAGAAACCGAATTGAGAAACCTCTGCCGTAATATTCATGGAATCTATCTTATGTTCGGAAGTCTATTAGCGAAGGCGATAGCAGCGCCTGAAGGCGACGTCATCACTAACCGCGGAAACATCGGATGTGGCTCGCGCCGTCTGGTGTGGATCACATGCATACGTTACCATGGGAGCCCTCGCAATCTGCGTCACAAAGACGAAGTAATCACTGAGGATCCGGGAGTTCAATTTAACTGCTCAAAGGAGGGCAAGTTGGGGGGCATTTGACCGCGGAGAAGATGGAGTACTAGCCACAGCGCTGAGGGATAACTTCCTCTCAGGCTACTATGGCTACTACGATGGATTGGTTGATGGTTCAATCGCTTCGAATTGAATTTATTCACGAGGTTCTATTCAAATTTTGTTCAACGATAGAAAAAATAACACTTCATCTTATTAGAATAACGAGGTAATCTCGATGATAATGGCTCGAGAGTAAAATAAAATCGTACTTCTGAAATAAATTTGATTTTCAATACATAGGTACGCGTCGTTTCTATGAAACTTTATTTAGCCACAGTGCTGATATCTTCTCATATAAGGGTTGAGATATTACAATCACCTATAATTCGTGAAGTGAATAAGAAATAACTTTGTTTTAATAATATGTTAATGTGTCTCATTGGGTGATAGCTATGTCCCAGGTAGGTTTTTTTATGTACCACCTCCACACTCTATGTGTTAAAAATTTTCGGCGTATATGCGAAGCCAACCTTAAAAGTAAGGTCTCCAATATTTTTATCATTGAATATTAGGGATGTGTAAGTAGTACTTTTTGATCTCGAGTGTAGTTGAAAACTACCCACGAGTATAGAGTCGAGTCGAGTATGGTGATTTCTAAACCAGGTAATGCAACAATACATGCTACAACATATTATCGTTTTTCCGAAAGATAATGAGGAAAGCGAAACGACGAAAACTCTGTAACCGAAACCACTCGACTCGACGTTCGTAATAGTACTCGAAACACTCGATACGAGTACTAATTACTCGAGTCGAATTTTCGAGTTTTCGAACATCCCATATGAATATGCTGATAGTCGAGGGGGGTGAGGGGGTCCGGACCCCTCCCCCCCCCCCGAAAAATAAGAACACAATTATTGTCCTTCACAAAAGAAAACAAAATAATAAAAAACCAGGAATTTACAAAATTTTTCTATAAAGTTTTTTCGGTTATGAAAAATGTTAAAATTAGTTAAAAATCCATTACTTAGTGCCCGGTTTTTCAAAGAGTTTACCCTTGGTTTTGGACCCCCCCTCCTAACCCCGCCCCCCCTCCCAAACGAAATTCCTGTCTACGCCACTGAATGTGAAATTTGTTAGCATTGTTGGATGCATCGTTGGAAAGTGATAGCTTCAGCTAATTTTCGATATAATCACCGAGGCAATCGATATCTTTCCTCATCCACACGATGAACTTAAAAATTCCATCGTCATTCCAGTGTCCGCATTGCTATAATGTGGCGTTGATCTCTGACACCTCGACGTCCGTTGCGAACTTCATTTCTCCAAGATTTTTCTTCAGGGCGAACATGTGGAAATAACTAGTTCCCCGTTCACATTACGATAGTTCTGACGATAGTTGGCCGAACTAGTTGTGTGAATGCATGTCCTGACAATAGTTACTGTAGTTCCGAACGTTGCCACTTTACGATGGTTAGGCGCTGGGAGACCGGAAAAGGAAGCGACAAGAGAAAGATGAAAAGTTCGTGAAGCTCTCTTCGCACTATTTTTTTTTTCAAGGATTTGTCCTAGGAAGGAAGAATATGGGCGGAAGAAAAATTATTCGGTAAATAGACGTAGAACACAGTAATATCTTGACCCTGTATACCTCAACAGCCTTGCTAACCGCCAATTTCTCGTTCACTTAAGATGTCAGCAATAGAGGGCAGCTTAGCGCTTTAACCATCGTTGGGTGAATGCACGATAGTTCCAAAGATTGCAGGAACAATCGTAATCTGAACGAGTCATAGGTGATCGAGTCCAAAAAAAATCATCCTCTGCATCTTTAAAATGGCGCACAACTGCTTCCGCACATTCCAAGTGCTACATCTCATATACTTCGGTGAGCTGTTTACCCAGGTACCCAGGGTGTGGTGGCTATAGTGTTTACTTCCCACCTGGCGGGCTCGGGTTCAAGTCCCGGCGGTGGCAGAGAATTTTCAGAGACTGCCCGGTTCCTGCTTGAATGTTGTGTGGAGGGCATTTCAAGCGCAACACTCCCTCCGTCGGATGGGACATTAACCGTAGTCCCCTTGGCGCCTTTCGTTAGTAGTAGGCTAATGCCGACGCCGGGTTTCTCTCCTCCCTTCCTTCCATACCCTTTCCTCATCGGTTACCTCCTCCGTATATTATACCATACCATACCTTGCGTACCCACCTGGAAGTGGAAGTTTGCGCGGCCGTAAAGGAATTTGTGGCAACACTTACGAACGTTTTTAGCATCATACATTATTCACCGTTAACTTCAAACAATTGGTAGTTAATTTCCATATGTGCCCCATTTTTCCCAGTCAAAAATTGTATGACAGACCGGATTTCAAACCTGGACGGAGACGTGAAGGGAAGCTCCATTGAGACGGCTGCTATAGCAACAATGGGCGGTCAACAATGCTTCGCGGCGGTAGCGCTTCATACGGCGACGTACTGTCTTACGAGACCTTACTTTTTAGTTTACCCTCATATAATATAGTTGGTTGTTTGGCAGATATTGAGTTTTCGCCAGTATTCGGGTGGCCACAAATTTTTAGGTCTAGACATTTAGACCGGAACATATTATTTCCGGGGGAGGGTGGGCGGTCCCAGTGAAGTTTTAGCCTATAGATATAGAAATGTGTTTGTAAAATCAAAACCAAGATTATTTTTTCTATTATTTTCATTTTAACTTTTTCCACCTTTGACAACCTAAACTCTTATTGACGTATTGAGTTACGCTTTCTGTTAAAAACTATTATTATAAAAACATTATTCCCATAATTTTTGCACGAAACCATATAAATATAAAATATATTTTTAAATTGAAAATTTGTCTTTTTTGTGATTTTTATTTACTATTTAAATTATCATAACTTTATTATTATTGTTAATCTTTTTGCATTGTAGAGAATCTTCGGAAACCGACCGGACGCCCTTGAAAGTGGCCTAAACGGGGACCCCTACCGGCCAAACCGGGACGTATAGCCTATTTAGCCAGTATGTGCTGTAATTTAAATATATATCGAGTTTCGCAACGTTTGCAGAGGCGCAATAAACTCACGGGCAATATTTTCCCTGCGTTATTTCAATAACCCTCTCACGAGGGGAAATATTCCAATATCGCAGTGTTGTATGCTGTTAATCGAGCTCCACTAATTGGGAAGTAGCGGGGAAAATATTTAGAAATCACTATAAAATCGTGTATACGGAGCATTCAAACACGGTTAATGGAAGGCACATTCTCTTACCTCAGAGTTAAAAGCAAGCAAATGAGCTTGTTGCTATGCATCCCTACTACGTAAACAGACATATCAAAAACCAGTTGTTGAAACAACTCTAAATAATGGAAAGCTGATAACTCCCCCTGCCCGTTAAGTCAAGAAATTACGCATTCGGCCATCTTAAGAAATACGCTCCATAATGTTAAATTAAATAATTCAATATTTAATAAAATAATTTGCGCTCCATTTATGTTAATAGAAAATCGACCAGGTTGGTAAGATGTTTTCTCAGCTAAAATAACTATGGAACATTTCAAAGGAAATATAATGATTATTTATTTTCTCGCGAATAACATAAGTTTCTCTTATATTTTTCAAATTTGTCTTTATGCTCCTTATTAAATGGTTCCTTATTTACTCTACCATTTTGTTTGAGTTTTTGTGTTATATCTAATCCGGCTTGGTGTATAGCTCAATTTGACTCTTTTTACGAAGGTATATGCGTTTTATATGTTATGAAACGGGATATTTTTATGTATAGATATTTTTTGAATTGGAAATTTGTCTTTTTTGTTATTATTATTTAATTTTAAAAATATAATAACTTTATTAATATTATTTATCTTATGGATATTTTCTGAGCAATAAGTATTTTACTATACATCTGTTTAATTCAATATGAGTATTCGACTCAAAAGATCCCGTATGCTATGCATGCTTTTCATTGTTTTCAGTTCAGTGTAAAAAACCCGTAGTGGAGTGGTCATGAGTAAAAAGAAGAGAGAAATTTGGTGGCAAACAAAGTTTTTCATCGTAAATGAGTTTTCGTTGGTCGATTGGCTGAGTCATATGTTCTAAGCTCCATTCTTGTAACTACGTTATTTTTCGTCGCCTTACCAAAACTAAACATTCATGTGCCACAATAGGAGAGGCATAGTTTTCAAATAAATTATTTACCTCTCATTATTTTACGCACCACAGGCGGAAAACCATATTCACCCCAATCAGCCAGTAAACAATTCGATTATAATTGAGCGCATTCGTATGTGTTGTGGGTTTAGTGTTATTTTTATGTTAGCAGAAACTTAAAATTAGCAATGTGTCCTGAATAAGATAAACTACGTTTTCAAACGCAACTTTGAATGAAATAGATCACTACAATTATTTGATCACGCATTTTTTATTTATTATTATTTTTTTAATCTATTATTTTATTTATTATTATTTTTTTAATCTATTATTTTATTTTTTATTAATTTTTTAATTTGTTTTATTTTAATTATTTTTTAATTTCGTTTTTTACCACTATTTATTCTCTAAAATTGTTTTATTTATATTTTTTCAGTTATCTTCATTTTTTTCCTTTGTTATCATTGCAAATAGCAATTCTCATAACTTTTCGTAAAATGAACAATTATTTCATTATTTATTTTATTTTTCATTTATGCATTATTAATCAATAAATAAATAATACATACATAAATAAAGATTTGTAAATATAATTATATAAATTTATGTACACACAATTATGAAATATCTGCTATATAACAGGTATATTATTTTTATGCAGCGTCATACTATGTGTTGGGAATCCTCCCTGGCTCATAGTACTTTCAAATTTGTGTTAATCACCCGAATACTACGGTTTAGATACCATAAAAAATTCTTTTATACACCAGCATCATTTTATATTGATCAAATTTTCAACAGGATAGCTGCACTTCTATATCACACCCATTTATAAATCTAATGTCTCCGCGGATGCGTCGAAGTGCGGTACGACATCTTCGAGTCACGGGGCGCGTGGTGGATGCATCACGGATGGACGTGAATAAGTGATAATCGCGGAGGAATCTGAACGTGAACATTTGTTCGGCTGGCGGCGAAATTGCCGGCGGCGGAGAAGCGAATAATTTATGCGACAGGGGCGCTTGGGTTTGTGCGGTGGAGAAGCCGGGAACCACGCGCGTGGAGATATAGGGAGAGGTTATTGAGGAGGGTATGGTGGCTAAGAAATGGGCAAGAGTGTGCTAGTTATTTAACGGGAGAGTTACCAGTGGGGAATTTCAAAGGCAAAGTTGAGGGTTTCGTAGCCACTGAGCATATCCGTAGATCGCTGGTTGAAAAAGTAAAAAAAAGTAGCACAAAAAATATTTTAAAAAACACTCTTTCTCCAAAAATAGTAAAAATGCACAGAATTATTGAGGCGTTCACCTTGTAACATTCCATTTTAAAGCAGGATAAATAGCAGACTTTGCTTTCTGCAACTTACCGTTAAATCGTGGACTATTTTCCGTACACTGTATCATTTGTCTAGGTGGACTACTCTTGAGCAAAATACCTGTGTATCGAAATTAGTTGGAGTTTATAATTAAATTCTAGAAAGTAAAGTTTGTATTTTTTCCAGCATGAAATTAACTGAAAGTTAAAAAAATAAGCTTTTTATCGCTTGAAGAATATTGCGTGGTTGCTGAATAAGTTGATTAGAAATGAGTGCAGGAGAGCCTAGTAGGTGAGAATTGGCACGCAACATTAGTAACCAAATCTAATCAGCACCAAGGCTCTATTCTCCGATAAATGAAAAGCTTATTTTATTACTTTTATGGTATTTTATGCTGTCATTGGAGAAATCGTGTTTTTTTATTCCTTTTATTTTATTTCCATTTTCTGTTCTTTAGTGATGAATCAAGCAATCAACGAAACCGGAGCTGTGAAGGAAAATTTTGCCAAAAAATTTATATCTAACGCCATTTATTGAAAAAATTTCAAGTTTATTTTTTTCATATCGAATTAGCTAGTACACAATGGAATCAGAGTCAATTAAATAGAGCACTCTATTTATTAGGGCGCAATGGAACAAAATTTAAATTGTCTGATATTTGAATATGGTGTTGTCATCATAAGCAAGCGCGTGTGCAAATTTTTAAGTCGATTATACAATGGGAATAGCATTTAAAATCTATTTCGATATTACATGGGTGAAATAGACAAAGGGACGGAGAAAGTCAAGAAAATGCGTTTAAAAAAACTTTTCCTTAATGGCGTTAGTAAATTTACAGTAAGGGAATTGGGTTCATGTGTTGGCTAGTGTGTTTGATTCCTCTCCGCAGGGCTCGGGTTCAAAGTCTGGCAGTAGCTGAGATTATTCAGAGACAGTCTGGTCGTTGATTAGGTGCTTTGTGGAGTGTTATTTAATCACAGCACTCCGTCTGTAGGTTCGGGGAGTTAAACCTTGATCTCTATGACGCGTTCCACTTGTAGCTGGTGGATGCTGACTAGGGGTTTTTCCCATATTTTTCAACTGGGCATCCACGATTTTAAGATTTGGCTAGATCTAAACAGAGGGATAAAGTTTGCTGCCCAATTGTAATACAAACCGTCTACATCAGTTTTACACTATTTTCACGCAAAATCGAAAAAGTTACAATCTCCCACCAAAATTGAAGAATTTCGACTCATTAGAAGTCAAATTATCAACATTTAATAATCAGAAGTTTGTTGGAGTGCTAGATTTTTTCAGTTTTGTTTTATTCCAGGAAAATTATAAATCCAAAATCAAGCAAAAATAAAACATGCGAAATATTGGCTTGGGGGATTCATTAATTTAAGGCAATATTGGTATTGACCTTTCTAATGCAATTTACAAACATATATAATTAAACATTAAAAATTATACACTAAGCATTAAAAAAGTATACATAAAAAAATTACATGTATCTCTGGTAGAGCAAGGGAGGATGGAAAAAATAGTAGTTCTATAAAATTTCTCTGAGACATAAAAATCAGTAAAAGGATAGAAAAAAGTTTGATCTTAGATAAACCCGTGCCAAAATCTGAAATGCATATTATTTCTTCCACATAATAATTTCTTAATTATTAAAATATATTTACCTGAGAAGAGTGGGAGGGAAGTCTTCGAAAAACTTTGAGCAAAAGACGGTACAACTTCGTTGGCCATATGATTAGGCATGATGGCCTGATGTTAATTATTAAAAGCAACATCACCTTGGTAAAATACTAGCCGTGTACCTTTTATTGAGGACCGTTTCTAAATAATTATTATTTATTTTATATATATTTCAGTTTATATAGATTATAATCTAATGTTATCCGGGAATGGAATCCGCTGTTTACATAAATATGAGAAGAAGTTTACCATTGAGAGAACTTACTCCACATATAATGGAAAAACAAAAACGAATCGCATAGACCACGCAGTGGGAACTCAGAAGTAGAGAGGTAAGGGTGGATAAGAAATGGCCTAGGGTTGGCTAGTTAGTTAACAGGAGACTTACTAGCGTGCCATTTCAACGGCTAGAAGTGGGTAAAGTTAATGGTTTTATTGCCGTGTCCAGAGGTCCTCGGTTGCACGGGTGGGGAACTTTCGTTCTGGATGTCTTACATGCATTATAGAGAGATTTACTCTCGTGCAAGATTCGCCCCTGGAGGCCCTTTCACGTGTACCCTATGACCATTTCCCCACTGCACCTTCATCTTCGCCACTCCCTTCCTTCTTTCGAGATCAGTTTGACCTTGTAGACCACATACCACTACATATATTTGACGTCATCTTATACATTTATGTTAACTTTTTCCGCATAACTTAAATATGGGGATAATAATCCATGTCGTAGCTAGAAATTTTATTCGGGGGGGTTTTAAGACCAGGAGTAAAACTTTTGAAAAAAAGAGGGTTTAAAACTAATTTTTAAAATTTTCATAATCGAAAAAACTGCACTTTCCAAATAAATCTTTTGTGAATTCATGTTTTCTCAGTATATTGTCTTCCACCACGATGACGCAAAGTGACTGTGTTTTTATATTCCTGGGAGGGGGTAATTCCGGGGCCCCCCGAATGAATACGTCACTGATGGTAAAGAAGATATGACAAGACATTTACTGCGGCCCATTGGCTATGAATTATAGTGAAAACCAAGCTAAATAGAAAATAGGGAGATTTCCTATTATTTTTTTATTGCCTGAATCGAAAGATTATTAATCCTGGAGTACGTATTTTACGATTCTAAATTTTTAAATTACGATATCAATTTTTCGCGATAAAATGAAAAGTGAAAATTTTCAAGCGCGCGAAAACGTGACGGCTAAGTATGAATGCTGGGAAAAGCCCGTGTGATGTCATTCTGGTTCCAGCTGTCGCCGTGTGAGGCCAGTTTGGTACGAGACTACCTATCAAACTAAGGAAACTTTCCGATCATAGGCATTTTTAATAGGTGATTATTAAGACATGTTTCCCTGAGCTCTGTGCCTAATGCGTGCATTGGTAATCTCAGACGATGTAAAACTCCGGACCACTCGTATAGCAGCTAGGCCCCTGTGACGTCACGTGTAGTGGCATCGCATTGGCGCCAATCTGGCCTTTTTCCAATGAGGTTTAAATTGACCATTAAAATTCGTCTAAACTGGAATTTCTAAAATAAAATATTTTTTATATTACGAATAAACTTATCCAACGATTTGATCGATAGATTTTCCTCATTTATAGGAAAATTCTCCAAAATCGTTGGCATATTAATGGCTTTGCCTGGTTTCGCTAATAGTAGGGCCCACTTCGCTTCTATAGCGTTGAGGTGTCTTTCCCTCGTCCCGTCCCTTCCTAGTAAGGACATTGTACATCAAAGCATTTATGTGGCGGGCAGTAGCACTCTATACATAATAAATATGGACTACCTAGAAAGACGGTCAGAAAAAGATAGACTCCTTCAGATCTGGTGTTGGCGGAGAGTGCTGAAGATGAAATCTACTACTACATTTACATGCTACCCCACAAGCCGCTTCAGTTAGCGTGTGGCGGGGGATGGTAGGATACCAACCGTAAAAAAATATAAAAGGAAGTGTTTTAAAGAAATTATTCCTAGCATTCATTCTTCATCATCAACATCATCCCCATACTGTGTCATCATCGATATAAATATATTTCCCGAAAAAATTATGAAAGTATTTTTTTAATAGATTATAAAATTGCACAAGTAAATCATAGTACTCAAAATTAGTTTCTTAGCATAAAAATAAAACGAGAAACCCCTAAAAATACAAAAAGTAATGTAATATATAAAATTTCATGCCTCGATTGTAACAGGTGCTTCGTAGGATAGAAATCGCAGTATTTAAAGAACAGAATTTCCCTACACAATTCATTCATAAACAATTGAATTACAATTATATATCCTTGCAAACTACAGTATAAACAATAGCCTTTGACTCTAATAATGCTAAAATTTTGGAGTTTGGAGTAATTTTTTTTTTATTATTTAAAGATATTATTAATATCTCTAATAACCAATACAGCTGCAATAAAAGATCGCACAATGGCAATCTAAGTAAAACTTTTTTTAATAAATCGAAATTGATGATAGCTTAGATATTTTACTTGCTTAGTCACAATCAGTAAACATATATTTTCAAGTAAGGTTCATCAAAATTCTTGTCTTATTTTAAATTTATGTAGATACAATTGGATTATTTTTATTTTATTGTTGTAAAAAATTGTAAAAATCTTCCATGCCTTCTTATC
Organism: Ischnura elegans; assembly: GCF_921293095.1. NCBI lineage: Eukaryota > Metazoa > Arthropoda > Insecta > Odonata > Coenagrionidae > Ischnura > Ischnura elegans. The sequence continues at coordinate 80,200,848 of NC_060257.1, forward strand.
TCAATTGAATGTAATTTTTCATTCATTCATATTCATTCATAGCCCAGAAGAAGATATTAAAAATATATCGTAACGTCGGCAAACTATTTTGCATATCATTCTTAGACCTGTACTTTGACACCTTCATCAACAATAATAATTAATTTAGGAGAAGAAAAAGAAATGAGAAATCGAAAATCATTATTTCCTACGCCTGTTTACGGGAGGGCAGCTGTTCATTCTGTCTAAATAATAAGCTCGCTTTTCCCGTTTGAGGGGAGTGATAAATTAAGTCAATAGCGTGTCAAAAGCAGCCTTTGTTGTGCTGCAAAAAGTACTTTCAATGCAACGAAATGGATTTGTATTCTGCTCTTGCCATCCAGTAAGTTTAGGTAACCGCGTATTTACCTTTTCAAAATCTCAGCTATAAAAAGTGTTGAAGCCTGTTTTGGTGTTAAAATAAATCCATCATTCTAACTGTTAATCACTTCCGTGCATATTATACATCCACATTTCTAACTGTAAACTTCCGTCAAATGTACATACGTATTCAGAAAATAAGTTATCATAAAATTGTAATGTTTATTATGAATAGGTAAAATCACATACCATTTTAAGATTGCCATCAAATAGCCTCACCCAGCATATTTCACGATAGTTAATTTATATTCTTCTGTCGCACAATTTTGACACAACATGAGCAAAATTAAAGGATTCATTTCATCACCGAAGAATGCTCAAAGTCACTATCAACACGAGAAACAAATGTCATGGAGATGCATGGATATTACGTACTTGATAAGGCCATTCATGGGTCTCCACGCTTGAAATGTTTTAGTCCAACTGCTGCACAACGGATGACGATTACATGGACAAATACTGTCTACTCAAATAATCGACACGCACTAATAGAGGATCGGGTTAGTGTGGTGGCTAGAATGTTGGCTTCCCAACCCGTGGGCTCGGGTTCAAATCCCGTAGGTGTCAGAGAATTTGAAGAGACTACCCGATTCCTGCTTGAGTGTTGTGTGGAGCACATTTCAAGTGCATCACTCCATCCTTCGGATGGGACGTTAAGCCGTGGTCCCCTTGGCGCCTTTCGTTAGTAGTAGGCTAATGCCGACGCCGGGTTTCTCTCCACCCTTCCTTTCATACCCTTCCCTTATGGCGAAAATTACCTCAACTGTAGGTCGTCTCCTTCAAATACCATACCATACGTACTGATACATGGGTTCTTAGTATACCAGCATAGAGATTCTCATATTTCATTTTTTGGGGACCGCGGTAATCTAATTGGTAGAGTGGTTGGATGCTGATAGAAGATTCCCGGGTTCATATCCAGGGGGAAGCCTTCGTACATCTAAATTAAAAGTCCACCAAGAAAGAGTTGGCCCGGGGAAAGAAATGAACGTGTGGAATTTAACACTTCCAGGGTTTAGTTCCTGGTGAGCTTTACCCTCACCTACCCAAAAGAACCTTCACGTTGAAACACTGTGTGACAGACTGATTGAAATACTCGTCGAGTGGAATAGATGAAAGTGACTACATATAATATGAGTGCATTTAATACATGGTTCGTTTCACATACAAATAATTACGGTAAACATTATCGGAATTTATTCATCGCACATTAGATTGATGTTTAATTTTCATTTGTTTAAAGTCATGTCGTCTGTTAAGGGATGAGTAGTTTGTAAAGAACTCGATTTGATTGGTGAAAGCTCACCGATTTCGTTCACAATAAATTCGAAAATAATGACACGGCGAAACACGAAAATCATAAAAGTCATAAAAACTTTTTCCGCCTGGGGTTAAAGCGTTATGCAATCAGGCGCGCTTACTTGTGTTCATTGATGTAACGGACCGAATGCTATTCAGTGGGGGAAACGAAATAATTTTGATTTAACGTTTCGTGTTTCCACAAAGTAAAGCTATTAGTTCAAATATTTAAACAATTTATGATTGCGGGTTGCAGCAAGAGGATTAAAAGTAATGTGCATTTATTTTGGTTGAATATGCTAATACCGTGATTGATGAAGCGTCACAGATTCCTGAAACACAATAATATGTGATATAAAAAATAATCTGTGATACTAATATAGCAATCTCTCGGAAAAGAACGACCCTCGTAAATAAAACTGCTTTTACTATTCGGCGAACAAGCATGTGCGCGTAAAAAAATTTAAAAATGATGAAGCGAGGAAGTCGAAAGAGATAAAAAATGGGCACCTTCCGACCTTCAACTGTCAAAGCGTTTTGCTCTGACATGCATTCAAGGATATCAATACGTTTAACGCTAGAAACACAAAACCTGCTACGGGCGTACAGACAGCGTTACCGTGACGTTAAGCGAATTATGCTGGGAGCCGCAGGAGACTCGGAGACTGCGCGCTAGGCTTAGATTGCTTCAACAATTGAGAATGGATATTCCACAGCGAATATCGTTAAACGCGACACGGAGAACATATTAAAGCCGCACTATATTCCCAGGTCAAACAGAAGCGATAAATTATGGGAATTGTTTTGAACATTGCTTTCGTTAGAACATTTCCTTTTTGTGTGTAAATGGCTGGTGTCCTATCACCCCCTGCCACACGCTTTTAGACGGCTTGCGGGGTAGTATGTAGATGGACCATACCCGTAACTGTGACGGATTATCTCTACTTACTTATTGCCTAGATTTTTTTTCTATTGTCTCCATTTTTCTCACTTTCATTTTGTTTAATAATACGTATTCTGTTAAAACATAATTCATTATTTTCGCATAGAATTGGCGTTAGACCACCTATCTACCTTAAAATATCAACGCCCGTCAAAATGATGTGTTGAACGTATCTATTTTATTTGTAACGTCAAAGCATGTTTAATCCAGGAAATCACTACACCATATTACGGATGGCTATTTTGATGTTTTACTTAGTACATTTATGTATTTAACATTTGTTATTATATTTTGAATGGAAATAAACAGCATATCTACAATACATAGTTGTGTGTGGTAGGCCAGGGCAGGGGAAGCATAAGCGATGTTCACTTGTTAACTTTTACTACTAATAATTTAAGCGTGTATTAAGAGATTTTTTTAGGAAGTAGATTTTTTACTATTACTCAATGTCAACTATGATTGAGATTTTCTTCGATAAATAATTAACATGTTTTGCACACTTTTTTATAGAACCGTCGATGCAATCGATCTTTTTATACAAATTTCAATTTTTGTTGAAATGCTCATCTTTTTATTTCGATTTAAAAATCTATTGCTCGAAAAATCGAAAGAAAAAAGTATACCATCGCTTATTGAGGACTTAAATCGCTGGTATTAAGGCTCTATGCAACAATGAATCACACGAGACAAATGCGAGGAAGTTAATAGTAGCTGAGAATCGGTGACCCGCTCAACACGAGCTGGTGACTTCATTAGCTCATTTGCGAAGGATTTAAGATCGTCAATTTTTCATTTTAAACTTTTTACAGTAAAACAATCAGTAAACTATTGCTCAATTGTATAGACAAATTAAACATTAGGTAATATTTAATGATTTTATCGATACATTTTAACATAATCGAAGAAACATTTAAAATTATAATAAAATTTAACATCTGTATGTGGCCGATCGAGGAGAACGGACAAAAATAACAATTAGAAAAACACAGAAACACATAAAGAAGGACAGAGTGTCCTCCTTTATGTGCTTCTGGGTTTTTATAATTGTTATTTTTGAAATATATATATATTTATATATATAACTATAATTAAGTCATCCATTTTATAAAATGGCAATATGATCTATCTCAGAAATTTTGTATATATTGTAAAATTTTAAATGTTTTCGACTATTATTTTGATTATATTTTACAAATGGCTATTTTTTTGCACTTATGTTAAACTATTATTTGATAGGTAACTATCAAATGTATTATTTATTTAAACAATTATCATTGTATCCTTGTAATAAACCATATATTATTCATAAAAATAAATAAAATAAATAATAAGAATAATAATAAAATAAATAATAAAAATAGTAATAAAATATATAATAAAAACAATAATAAAATAAATAATAACAATAATAATAACAATCAAAATGACGAGTACTGGTCCTTCTTAGTAGCCATCAGACCCCAGTCCTTCTAGTGCCAACCGATGCAAAAAGACTTGGCCTAGGTTGGAGGCTCACAGGACTCATTGCATCGCCCTTTGACGGATTTCATCATCCCCGTGGTAGTGCAGTAGGCATGTTCCCTTAAAGGATTCCGCCCCGGAGAAAGCAGATAGGAGTCGCACGTATCCATGGTGCGTGGGGACATCGTTCAAAGCGTGCTTTAGCTTACCTCACGACGCAAACTAGTGCAAAGTCACACAATTGGATGAGCATTGCGTCCGTGTATAAAGAGGTATCTCCCTACCAGAGCAGCAGCAGACTTAGGCATATCGCGGGTCTCCGCTAAAACTCCGAACTGCAGGTGATCAAACAGCTGGCTGGCAATGTCCAAAGGATGAGTCCCAAGGTACCTACGTTGCGCGCGGAAACTGCACGTGCTTCCTGTGTGGTTATGCGTCCTTGGAATCGGCTCGTTTACCATCTCCATGGCAATGTCAGCATTGATTGAGTTTCAAAGTAAAGAGACCTGCATTTTTTTAGACCTGCTATCTACTTTACGAGATATTAAGGGCGACAAATAAACGACCTTAATCCTTTTGCAGATGATTTGATGACGTACAGTGGGCCAGTGGCGGATTCAGATGGGGGGCGCAGGGGATGCGCACCCCCCTTTTCGGGGCCTCCCCTTTGTGGGCTTCGTTTTTCAATTGCGACTTCACATACATTCCTGCATCTCTGACCGCCTCGCTGCGTTTATTAAGTTGCAATGAAGATTTTGTCATCTAAAATTCAACGCTGGACCCTGCATATGAGCATCAGAACCCCTCGTTGAAGTTTTAAATTTTATTTGCTCGATCATTGACAATCACTCCTTTCAAAATCTAATTGTGGCACTTATGGTCAAGAAATTGTTGACATGGCTATATGAAAAGGACTGTTGAATGCGGTAACTGGTTTAATAATAATTTTTATTTCTATGAGGAGATTATTATTTGCTTTTACTGCCAAAAAATTTAAGGTTTACTTAATTGTCAAAAGTTATTTCAAAGTTTCTGAGTGCATTCTCTTTTTAAGGCACCTTATGCAGGTAAAATTGATCCATTAGAGTAGTTAAACAAGGTTAAGATGATAGTCTAGTCTCATTTGACGGTATTGAAGGATATATACTTCTTAAATCATGACTTTGGAAGATGTACTTTTTTCTGGTGTTGCTTCATTTTTTCTTGCTTAGAGCCGCTTTCCTAAAAAGAAGCAAAACGGATTGCGTGTGGCTAATGTTTTGTCAACATTGATTGTTTAGGCCACAGGCAGATCTGACGGGGAGTGATGCGATGTAGGGGGATGAACAAATGAATGATGAGAGGCGAGGCCGAGAAGACAGGTGCGAAAGATCAAAGAGCGATTGTCCTGTCGAGGTTTGGCGGGAAAGGTGCTTTCGTAATGCAGGATGGAAAAGGAAAGCAGTGCGGTGTTGGATGGAAATTTTTGTGCGCCTTTCATTGTCTACTGGGGATTTCACAGAAGATCAGTGGGCTTTCATCCCACAAAAAAGGGTGTGAAAGTACATGTATGCCAAACGAGTGTATAAGTTTGTTATCTACTGCGATGTGACAGAGGGTGCATTGCACCATGCATGACTAGTGGAGGTTACCTGTTGGCATTAAACGCGAAGTGAAAACAGAAATATTGTGCCGAATAATTGAATTTCAACAGTATTGAAATCCTAAGATTGGTATAAGGCAGGCCTCCATTCATCCCTATCGAAATCGGTTCCTTGGAGGCTCATATGAGTCTCTTTTTCACAGCATTCTTCTTGATTTGCACTAGATACTTCTTTATTCATTTATGTCAGATAAATATCGGTACTGATTTTTAATCATTCGTTACATAGTTTCTATTCTTCACCACAGCCAAGAATTTCGTTCGGGGGGGGGGGGTCCAAAACCAGGGGTGAAAATTGAACAGGATACTAAGTAGAGGTTTTTGCATTAATTTTAACACTTTTCATAATCGAAAAAACTTCGTTTGTTTACGAAATAGTTTGAAAATTCAGGATTTTTCAATATGTTGTTTTCTTTTATGAAGTAAAGTAATTGTTTTTATATCTCCGGGGGGTCCGGACCCCCCGTACCTCCCCTGGCTACGCCACTGTCGTAATTTCTTTCAAAAATACTACGTCCTTTCGAGCAATTCCAATTACGTCCACTATTGATTGTTGAAAGAGTATTTTCTTGAGCATAACAAAAGATACACTGAGTTGTATGTTTCACAAAAGTTCAATTGACCGACCCAGATTTCGACGTGTACACTATGTCATTTTTAAAGGTTGTAGTACATAGTGTGCATGTCGACACCTGGATCGGTCAATTAAACTTTTGTGAAACAAACAACTCGACGTGTCTTATACTATGTTTCCTATCACCAAGTTCCACGAAATATCGCCATCCAGTCTTAAGTTGAAGAGTATTTTCTTGACTAGCTCTAATACTGATCCCCTGCTGCTTGTTCTCGCCTTAATTTCTCAGGCTTCCTGTAACCATTCCAAAGTAAGCTTTCTGATATAGTGCACACCGAGTAACTGGCACCTCGATAGGGCGGGAGAATCACAGTTTCCTGCCTCTCTTATGCACGCCCAAAATATTTTAAATCCCTCCAAACCCATTTAACAAAAGTATTAGCCTGTAATCAATGTACTGTATTCAAATTTTGTGCTTAAAATGTCTATATGTCAGCATGACCCTATGTAAATGATGGTAGCCAAAAAACAGGTTGTCCTTAATGGCTACCTAAAGTTACTCCGTTTTATGTAATTAATTCTATTCTGTACTTTTTTATTTTTTGGAGTAATAAACAATTATTATTATTATTATTAAATCAATATATCCTAATTTTGTTCTACTTATCTTTATATGAAAACGACAATGAATTGGATTGAAGAGTTTTCTCGGATTTATATGATGATAATAATTTAAAAAAATAAATATATAGTAATGCAAGACGGATAATGATAACTTTATCAATTGTATATTGAACACAAGAAGGTTGTAAATATCTGGAGGGGGCACCACTGGTTTCGAGCGTGGAGCGAAGTGTGGCCGGAATAGGGGTGCTTGGGTAGGACAAGCCACGCCCACTTTGACCATAACATTGTCAATCCCATAAGGGTCAATGCTTTCTATGTGGTGACATTTTTTGTCATAACTCGTTACTACATCAAAATCGACTATGAAGCCCATTCTGTAAACCTTTCTTTTCTTACTTCATCGGCAGGCGTCATGAAGTTATATCTCAAACATTTTTTCCCAATGAAACTTTATTATCAATCACCACGGTTACGTTCGACAACCAGCTCAGCTGAACATAAAATTTTACGAGAGCAAACTAGCCATTTACCTGCACTTATACTGGTATTTAATTTCATTATAGCCAACAGAAATTAACAATTACAGTAATAAAGTATATTTTCAAGGATATTCTCACCAGTAAAATAGTCGACATGACACAGAGTTTCTACATTAGTAGAAGTATCGCGAATGATGGGAAAAATCCGAAGACAATCACCGGCGAAATACTAATGATTATGATATCATTTTTCACTTATAGTAGTGCATTTTCAAAACAGAACTTAGCCACTTCAAAATATCAGTCGAAGACAAAGTGCAAAAATTGTCAAACCAAGATGGCGGAACTTTGACCACGCTAAGAACTCGGAAACGGCGCCTCCAGTATATTCCAAGTCCTCGATTGAATATAACACTTAAACTATATAACATGTTTAGACTTGCTGTCGAGAGGTGCCGATGTAATATTTTTGCTCTGAAAATTAGTTAGAAATTATTTTAAGTGAGTGCTACCAGAGTTTTTTTTCATTTCTACTATAATTTGAGGGATTGAAAAAAGTAATTGACCCACCCCTTACCGCGTTAATGGAAGCGCTTGGAACATGGTTTACATACTGATCGGAGGGTGTGTTACCGACAGGCGATCCATCTGAGCTGACGTTAAATCATCCGTGCCAGATGTTGCGCGGCTCCGATGGCCGCGAATAAGGGCAGCTCACCCTGGGGACCGCGGCTCCTATCCCGGTCCCGGCGACGGTGGCGCCCTTCGGTGACACCTCGGCGAGGGAAAGAGTTATTGGGGCGACTGTTGTTTGGCCATCTGTCTTTTTCGCTCGCGGCGGTCAAATGGGTCACGGATTGCTGTGTGCGCGTCCCATTTGATTGGCTCCCTCGAGACGACACCGGGGGGAAGGGTAGGGTGCTCTCTAGCATTTAAAGGGCGGAGAGCATCAGACAGCGAGGCGGCCATTAGTCATGTGCGGCTCGGGGTTATATTAACTGCAGGGCCGTGAGTAAATCCTAGGATACGGTGACCCAGGCGACGCGACGTGACCCGATATGTACAATCCCCGAAGCCACCATGATTGAAACGAATCGACTGGAGATATCTAATGGCCTTTAAACTATAAATGTTTAATCGAAAAAATAGAAGGTTCATCGTGGTGGAAGAGCTCCATATCAGCAACCATAGCACTTTCATGGCTTACACAATTTATTTGAAAATTTCTTGTATTTTTATATAATTTAAAATTGTTATTTTTTCATAAATTGTGGAATTCACGAAGTGTTATTCATTGCTAATACGGAAATGTTGAATTTGTGCATTCTTCTGTCACATTCTTGTATCAAAAATCTCATCCTATTTAGTATGATCGGATATTTTTGGAATAGAAGGGAAAGTTTTTAGTGTATAAAATGCCAAGTATTCAACGTTTTTTTTTAAATTTCAAAATCGATTGAGGCACTCTTTTTAGTAATGAGGGAAATACATTCCAAAAATTTTTAATTGAAATTTACGTTAATTTAATATTTTAAAAGTTAATGTGTCTCAACTCAATTTTATTTCTCCATTTTTTCTCAAGTTTATGTTTGATTGTCATCATGCTAACGCATTCCGCTCTGCATTGAATCCTCATTTTCATATTTAAAGCAAAACAGCATTCATCAGAGATATCGCAAAGCTCACAGAAAAAAAATAATCATGTGATCAGCTTTGAGGTTTCATAATCGTTGGATTTACGTACCCTGTAAGCTTGTGGGTAATCGCTGAAGCCAACGTAGGCTTAGGTAGGCAGCAGCTTCACATATTAAAGAAAAATTGAGGATTTGAATAATTTTAAATAGGAGAGGAGATGCTTCCCATGGCGGATTAGCTGGATGATTACAAAACGGAAAACAAATCCTTTGTTACAGAATATGTATATCCTCTTCTAAGCAACTGAAAAGACTCTTCTGCAAAGAGTAAGCAATCGGGCCGCACTTAGGCGACCCCGCGGTAGGGGGTAGCGCTTTGGGTGATGGATTGAATTTCCTGGGACCATGTCTCATGAACGCTTAGGGATACGGAAGACAAGCGAAATTTCGCCCCTGAAAAAAATTATTTTCATCTTTTTTTATCTAAAAACATCCTATTTTAGTGTCTTTAGAGTTTCGGGCCTTAAAGGATACGATTCCCAATATTTTGAGGAAACCAAAATTTTGGACGTGAATATAAACATCATCTCGGTTTAAATAAATGTATGCTGATAAATTTCTCCATTCCGTACAACTTTGTTCGGTACAACCTCGACCGTATTTTTACGCTCCCTTGGTCTCATAAAGGGGAAATACCCACGTGAAAATTAATGTAAGGGAATGGTAATAGAGGTTTTTTTTCTCTTGACAATGCCAAAGAAATATTGAAACCGGTCTATTTTGTACAGAATAAAGATGTGTGAAATAGAAAAAGTGCTCAATATAATGGTTTAGCCATGATGAAGTTCCATAAAGCTATGGCACATATTCCCTTCGGTCCAAATTATGAAAAATAAAGGCTGGCCTGCTTCTCAGCCAATCAGGGTTTAACCCCCAGACTACCAATTATATTTAAAATGGTACAGGAACCATTGCAACGTTTGACCTTAAAGTCCTGCTGGAAAGTTAGTCTGCCGAATGTGCATCCTGATAAGCTTGTTTACGCGAACGAATACCCGTGAGCCCCTACAGTACAATAACTAACGTCATTTGAAAGATAGTCATCACCATTATAAATTAAAAATTCATCATAGATTATAGCTAGAATTTTTATGAGATAAAGAGACGGAATAGACATTGTGTGGTCAATCCTCGGCCAACGGGGTGCATGTGATCCATTTTAAGTGTGCATTGAAAATATTTCTTTCCCACGAGATTTATCATTTTTTAAATTGAATAATAAATTACTTTTTCTCCTTTTCTGTACCATTTTTTACTGTTTTTTTATGCATTTCACAAAAGGAAAAGTGGTAAAATCAATAAACTGGAAGAACACTATCAATAAAATGTTATTTTTGCCCTCACATATTCGACAAAATCTGTTCACATTATGAGAAAATATTTTGTTTAATTTAAAAAACATCCCGAATATCAATAAAGTGTAATAATAATCAGCTCAATAATAATAAAAACCTATGGTTCTGTTTTTACTAAAAAATTATTACTGCCGGTCTATATCTAATGTGGGAATTTATATAATTTTTTAGGCAGAGGCCTTTTATATGGCCGGCCAGATCATTTTGTTTGCCCAACCCTGGACCAGATGGTAAGGTTAAAACTTCCTCTCCTGTCTTTTCCTTGCCCTTACCAGTTACCGCATCCATCACCTCCCCTATTCTGCCCATGCAGAGGACGTAAGGTTTTTTTTAAATTAAGTTTTAATTAAAGGGCAGAGGGAAGTTGTCGCTAGGACTGTTCGACGCACGTGCTTTGGGGATGATCGGAAAAATCAATTTCTTTGGCGAAACATTGTTCATTACGGAACTAGCTGATAATAAGACCTAAACATTTCTGACTTTAAGTTCAATCTTTGTTCCCCGCTCAAAGACCTTTTATGGAGGAGGGGCCATAAAATCTATACAAATATAATTTTATACTAATATTTTTTAGAGTTTTGCCGAGTTAAGGCTCTTTTGGTCAACAATTTTGTACATTTTGTTGTTCCCGCGACTTTGCAGCCGATTTCTGTCTGACTTTATTGAGAATGAGGGTTTTTTTTTCGAGGCATCTTAGGCCGAACACAGGCCTCGCGGCGCGCTGCGTTTTGATTGGTCCGGTTAGGTGAGGGTAGAGCTCACCCCAGATTAGGCATGTGAACTTAACACGTTCAGAAAAATCTATGATTTGAGGTGTGACTTGGTGAAATTGCTTCATTTTAAATAAAAATCTTTGTAAATTTCACATGTGATTTTATCATTGTAATACTTCCATTTTGTAATATTGTAACTTGTGTGCCTTCCATTTGGCAACATTGTATGGCTTAAGTACCAATAATACCCTCCTTCTTAGCACTCAGTGTATGTAAGGCCATACTCTCCCTGTATTTGAACATGACGATGTCGCACATCGACGAAACTGGTCGTTAGTAAAACACACGTGAAATTTACAAAGTTTTTTACTTAAAATATCACGCATTCAGGGTAAGGTGGACAGATTGTTTCCCCTGGTTAACTCACGCTCCGAGGATTCTTGAGTTGGAAAGTCCGAAGCTTTCACTCATCATACGAAAGTGTTGAATGTTTCTATGGTTTCACTGTCATCAAACAATTAATATACTTAGAGCGTCACCTGCTGATATTTTAGGTTTTTCTTTTTGTTTTGCGGCCATCTGCTCTGTCTTTTAGGTTAATGCCCTCTCATGATTTAAATAATACGCTATATTCAAACAATATTAGGGTAACCTTAATATCGGGAGAATTAATTGAAACTTAATGTGACACACCTTCCTAGGTGATCTTCTGCGGCTAATAAATAGGGAGATTAAGTCTGCACCGTTGGCTTTGCGGATATTTCTATCAATATTTAATGGCTTTGTCACACGATACATTGGCATGTACGAGTTAATTTCTAAAGGCGTGAACGGGTGAATGGACACGAATATGTACTGTGTAACCACCCAACTTGAGCGAATGCATGAACCGAAAATAGAACCTGCTCTAATAGGGTAGTTTCCTTCATCAAAGAAAACAAAAGTCATTGATTGCGATTCCTTACCCACCATTACTGTATTCATAATATACAAATTATTTCGTTTTAGAAATACCGGTTTAGACGAATGGCAATGGTCCATTTTTATCCTCATTTGAAAAGGGCCAGATTGGCGCCCATGCGGTACCACTCCACGTGACGTCACAGGGACCTAGTTTCTATACGAGAAGATAGGAGTTATACGTCGTCTAAGGTTACCAATGCATGCATGAGGCGCAGAGCTCAGGGAAACATGTCTTAATAATCACTTATTAGAACTGACTAAGGTCGGAAAGTTTTCTTCATTTGATAAGGTATTAATAATCCTTATTTAAGCCAAGCGCTACCAGCCAGCAGGGTACTCAGCTACCCGCTAGCAGCCTGCGTCGTATCAGCGCTCAACTCGCCTCAAGGTCACCTCACAAGGCGGCAGCGGGAACCAGAAATATGTCACACGGAGAGATTTCCCGACATTCATACTTACGCGTCGCGTTGTTGCGCGCTAGAAAATTTTCACTTTTCATTTAATCGCGAAAAATAGATATCGTCTTTTAAAAATCTAAAAGCGTGAAATACGTACTCCAGGAGTAATAATCTCTCGATTTAGGCAATAAAAAAAGAATAGGAAACCACCCTATTTGGTTCATGGATTCGCGCATGTTCCGTTCATGTCCACCAAAATCGTTCATCCATTCGCACATTAACTTGCACGTGTTAACGTATTGTGTAAACAGGCATTAAGGGCTAACTTCTGGCTGTTGGTACTTGATGATTTAGCGAAGCAAAATCTTAGGGAATAACAATCGCCAAAAATATTTGGAAAGAGAGTTATGAAACTCAATATTGTAGTAACCAAATAAAAAATTCCTTTGGGCCATTTTGGGCCGTATATTGAGTTATTTCCACCACTTTCTTTTTCAGTGGACCAGGTGTCTCCGAAAAAATATCAAATGTTGGGATCCCATGCTTTTCATCACATTGTGCTGAGGCGAGGCCGTTTTATTTCCCTTGGAGGCATGAGGGCTCATTTAGAACTCAAGTTTTTTTCTTTAATAGTAGTTTTTTTCTTTAAAAAAACTACTATTGTTTCTATGGATTGAATGGCGATAATATTTTCAATATAAATACGCAAGCTTATTCGGTATATTTTCATCATGGAGGATAGAGGAAAAGAAAACGAGGAAAAAATAGTCGTAAAGAGAGAATAACTCGCCACTTGAGATTCTATTTCCTCAAATTGTGATCTCGAATGAAATATATCGGGGATGAAAACACTTATTTTTCCTTTCCTGTCGCGCCAGACAGTTGAATGAAGAATTTCATTAGCGCGGAACTATAAGGAAAACTAAAATGGCCTTAGGCGACGCTGTCTATTGATTTTCTCATGACGGTGAAACAAAAGGAAATAAAGTTAAATCGAAACTTGTAGCACGTACGTGGTGGAACAGCTCCGAATTAATAATGAAAGACATTTTGTTTTTTCCACTAGTTTATAAACATTTTTCTATTTTATTACCGGTTTCGGCTATTCCAGTATTTCAGCTACAATACTGTATTTCATACATGCTGTAGAAGCCGAAACCGGTTGTAAAATGTTTTTAAAAATACATAAACTTGTGAAAGAAACAAAGTTTCTTTCATTGTTAATACCATAGTAAATACTCCACTCTTTCGTAGGATAAGTAAAAAGTAGCACGAAAGGATTAGGCGATTGTTCAGCAAGAAATAGTCCGACAATTGAATTCGTAGGAAGTACCAAGCCGCACTGCGAATTTATCTCACATGAACTATCAAAAATTCGAGAGTATAAATTGTGTTGAAACTAAGATATTAACTCATATAATACAGTAGTAGATAAAGGACAGATATAGCACTTAAAACAAAGTAGAGATAGTTACGCAGCATCATTGACGTGTAATTCATGTATGATTGAAATATTCAGCAAAAATAAGACGGAATAATTATAATAAAAACTCTGATTGATTTATGATTGAAATAGTCAGCAAAACTGCGATAGAATAATTGTATTATAAACGCTGATATTAATAAAACTGGCAAGAGTACGGAATCAAATCCAGTTATATCTTTAATTAAGACGTACACAATAAGTGAACCGCTCATTTTCAAGAAATAACTCTACCAATTGTACCTCATGCAAATAAAAAGAAATTCTATAATTCAGTTACAGATTTACATTTGCTGACATCATGCATTTTTGTGCGAAGGTTTCTCATACAACCTCAGAAAAGCCACATGTTCATCCGGTGAAAGCTAAGGTTAACGTTGAAGATTAAGGCTGAAAATGTCTTAAAATACTAAACATTGTCGATTATTCTGCCTTATGGGACATTTGCCATGTCTGAGACTGTCTTCTACGGATAATACCATATAATAATGAGCTTTAGAGACATGTGTGCCTAGCCGTGACTCAGTCGTACGAAAATTTCTTTAATTATAGGAATATTGGGATTAGGATGAGGCTTAGGCCGTATTCCAATTCGATTATTTCACCTTAGTAAACGTTATACTATCAATTAAAATGCAGTTCATTGTGTTTCGTAATTTTATTATGTTTAGATGTAAAGTATAAATTGAATGTTTTAGTGGAACATACGGACAACGTTTTTCGTTTTATCTTATTTTATCTTTTTCTGCTCGTGAGAAAACGTTGGTCTTTATTAAACTTAATTTTATGCTGTTATATCATTTTTTAAATTCTCTAACATGTGGACATAGTATGCGTGTTTTGTGTGAGATTCTGTATAAGGTTTCGTGATGCAAAATATGAAATCTGCAGGACGTATAGGATAGATAAAAATGTGCTGTAGTAATCAAATAATTTTAGTGGATTAAACTCGTTAGGTTAGTTACAACTACAGGAAAAACTATTTTGAATTGAGTAGAAGAACAAACTTCGAGTAATTAGAAGGGCATATACATAAGAGTATTTTGTCGCCCTAGAGAAAACAGTGACTCATGCGGCACTCGTATTTCGCAGATGTTACTATTTCCGATTGTTAAAGGAAAGGTTAACATCTCAGGTATTCCCGTTCTGGTACGAATTTTTGGTGCTATTTATCTTCCTATTTTTATCCTTTCTATCGTAAATGGACGAATATGCTTTAAATAGGCTAAAACGGGGCCTGCTTGGCATTTGTTCAGGATTAATTATGCCTTACATTTCGTTAGTCGCGCGAGTAAATATGCTCAGTCTCTTGCTCATCCAACAAAACTCTGTCCTCTTTAAAAACTCTTTTTTTATTTCATGCCGAGGGAAGAGATCATTCCCTTTATGTTGAAATAAAGCGGAGATTTTTGAATCTCGCAACGTCAGCGGAATGGCGACGACGTTGGTGCAGCTGATGCAGAGTGCAACTGCGAAGTGGGATGAAAAAAAAAGCGAGAAGGCCGAAGATTTAGTGGAAGGTTCGTGAATGGCATTTTCCTCTCTTGACGGAAATGAGGAAAAATGAGGGGAAGCGGAAGTTTTGTTCAAAGTCGGCGAATTTTTCGGAAGCAGCCAGCCCGACCTCCCCTTGCGCTTGCATCGAGGCTTTCATCACGTCACGATCAATTACATGGGTGGGACCTCTTTAAAAAAAAATAATAAACCACGTGTGAAAACAATACACTATCGAGGTGATTCAGCCGTTATGAGGTCACACTCTATCTTAAGTGCGAGGGCTGGGAATGGGCGGCGGGCAGCGCCTCGCTTTTGTTTTCAGTCCACCAGCATCGTGTCCACGAATATTAGAAAAGAGGATCCTCAAGACGGTCTCTTTTAATGTGTTGTCATCCACCGCGCATGTAATTGGGTTTACAAAAGTCGCCACTCGCGTCGCTGACGGACAAATTGATCCGAGTTTCACGGGGAAATATGGTATAATTAGGGGCGCTTCCCGAAATGTATACACATAATGATTGTGATCTATTAAATTCGTAACTTTTCCAACCTGTATTCCCAGCAATTATAGACATTATACTGCAAAATATTGGGAAATAAAGTGGACCGCATTGTACTCATCACTGCGCCGCGGACATGCTTGAAAGCCGATTAAAATGCGACCGAATTGTCAACAGCAATCAGCCTTCTGAGGGATGGCATTGAGCCTCTTCCATGCAGTACCCTTGATCGTTTCGTTTATATAAGCGATCCGTGGTGGAGAGGGTGTTTTTCAGAAAAATCGACGGTCACTTCAGGGTCCTTCGTGGAGCTTTTGTCGGAGACCTTGATATCCCGAGTCGCTCGTACCCCATGACTCAAGAGGAAGCTTACCTCCTCCGCTATCATGCCGAAATTTTTGCGTCGAATTAATCGCTTAAAATTGATGCTATTTTCTTCAAATTTATAGGTCTTGAAAAAAGTCAAGGTACAAATTGTTTGAAGAGTTATCTCGGTAACTACTAGATGTTGTGACGAAAAAAAATAGAAATGAAAGAAAATCATATCTGCATATTACGTATATCATCTGAACCTAGTCCTTATATTAACTATTTGTTTATTCGACTTTGAATGAAATAAGGTAGGTTTTTTACGCTTAGGAAACGGTAACTCCTCATCAGGAGATGCTTGCATTGGCAAAAATAGTTAGGAGGAGTAAAACGCATTAGTTGATGTGGTACAATTGATACTTTCTCTTATTATGAAGGAACTTAAACTAAGTTTCATACTTGTCATCAGTTTAACATATATTAGAGAAAAATAAAAATCCATTTCATTGAGTTATAACAGTCGATTTTCAAGTGTTATTTTTAAAATTTCTAAAATCTAGCTTTTAATTCCGAAATTGTAGTTGACGAGCCTTGGAATAAAAATAATAAGAAATGTTGCTAATCTTCATTTGTATTTTTGGAGTCCGCTTTGTGCTGAATAAGAGTATTTTGAGTTTTTTTTCGCTGCATCCGATTGCGTAGTTACTAAGAAACAATACGGTCCGTAGTTACTAACAAACAACAAATAACTCCGGTGTCTCGTAGTTTTGCTAGGACATTAAGCGACTCCTCCCCCACTGTAACGTAACTTTTTGAATAGGGCATTGTCATATATGGCCTAGATTCTACTTTAAGACTTTATCGAAAGAACAATGAATAACTCGAGAAAACGGAGCTTTATTGTCTTTCTTTCTTTCTTTCTTTCTTTCTTCGACTTTGGATGCTGTTAATTCAACTGGAATTATTTTTTTTTAATTTTATAGAAGTTTATTGCATAAAAATCTAGTATTATACCAAATATAGATGTATTCGCATAGATGTCCGCATGACCACCTAATGCAATGAAATTAGATGGCTCGATGTTAAAACCCGAAGGAAATAGTTCCTCAGATTCGATTACTGGTTATTTAAAGAAAAATCCCCTGAATATTTATACGAAATGTTTTTTGTGAAAACTTCCGCTAGGGATACATGCACTGGGTGTAATCCTGGGTATCTTTATTTTCCTATTCTTCGCACTACGTGTCATCTCTGGAACATCCTGCCCAAAAACAATGAAGAAATTTCTTCTGTTGCAAGTTTTAAGATGAAATATTACACTTAATATGTTACTTTCTGACCAATAAATGTTGTTATTATTTTTCATATTGTTGTAATTGCTTGTAGTAGTTGTGTTTGCATACTTAATAATAGTATTTTATTGCAGTTCTCTCAATTAAAAAAAATGTATGCGGATGAATTTTGTTAATTTTTTTCCCAAATACTTGGAATAAACCTTTCAATGGTGAAAATTGAATTAATTTACATTCAAATGTTCCCTAAGATAAGACAAATTGTGATTTTTTTACGTTGATAAAAAATGTATATGTTCCAAGCCGCGGGATAATGATTGAATTTCATTCATACATTCATTCAAAAATAAATAACTAATTTTTTAAAATATAGAAACAAAAAAGGGCACAAGGGCAAAGTTTATATCCGACGTTTCAATGGTGTTAAACCACTTTTTTCGATCAGACATAGGGCTCTATCGGAGATGTTTCATGGCGGAGTATTGTGTTGTTAGGCGTGGAAAGAAGTTGAAGTGGAGAGGGTGGAGATGATAGTATTTATAATAATTCGTCTACATTGGGCGAGATTGAGATTAGCAAGTCCCATCTTCCATCTTACCCTTCGTCATATCATTCATAAAATATTTGCACAACAATACACCGTCAATTTACTCTTGAAATTGAATGAAGTCAAATTAGAACAAAATAGACATAGAATAATGCTTTAAAAAATACAATTAACCAGGTGTAAAAATGTATGAAAAAAGTGGGAAAATCATGTGAGATGAGGATTAGCTGTCTGCGATATTTAACATAAGTGCTTAAAAGCTTGCTACGCGCAGATATGTGCCAGTGACCTAGTTCTTGTGGTAAAGCCCACACGTGCTACTCCGAAGGTCGTGGGCTTGAGTCCCATGGGGGGTAAGTTGCCTCCATCTAGGGAATAGCTGCTCAGGCTTGTATAGCTTTAACTGTTTGGATCCTCAATGTTAAGTCCCTTGCGAGATACTTTGGGTGCATGTGGAAATAAAAACATAAATAAATAATTGCTGATGACATTTTTGGGACTGCTCACGTCGTTATGTAAGAGCTAAAAGAAAAGTTTAGCCATGAGTATGAGCGTGGAGTGTAGTGCTTTACGGCGCGGAAACGTGGACACTTAAGAAGGAGGACGAGAGAAGACTGGAGGCATTCGAGATGTTGGTGTGGAGAAGAATGGAGAGGGTGAATAGGACGGAGAGGAGGAGGGACGACGAAGTGCAGGATATGGTGGGTGAGGAGAGGCAGCTTTTAGATGAGATACGGAGGAGAGAGGAGGTATGGAATTCGACGGATTCCATACCTTCTGTCTCCTCGACGGATAAAAGAAATAATAAATTCTACGTATGTTGGATTTTAGAAAAATCCCTGCTAAAAATGAAATGAAGAGGAATGCCTATCCGAAAATGAGGTAATCTAAATTCTATTGTTGGGTTAATCAAAGGATTTTTTATGGACATTTCACCCTTGGAATAGAGGAAAAAAATACCCATCATTCTTGGCTAATATGCAAGTTCTATCCACAGTTACTAGGACGGATCGAGTACTTAGCGAGGAGGGGATGTTGAAAACAGTGTTAGAGGGTAGAATATTGGGTGAACGAAGGAGAGGAAGAAATAGAATAGGATTTTTCGATAGAATGAAAGGGAGCCGGCCTTATAGTGAATTGAAGAGGGAAGTGCTTAGATAAAGAAAGGATAGGCTGCTAATATGCTTCTTAAGTACTGCATGGAAACTTACCTTAGTCGGTACAACACTTAAATATCCGCCCTCCCCCCTTCCTCACAGAGGGCTCCGTTATAATACACCTCCAATAGACTTTTCTTTCTCTATGAAAAAATTAGGATTTCACCACTGAAACGATGATAAACCTATGAGTGGCACTTTTCTATGTTTATACATTTATAGCACTAGTTATTTTTCTTACTTTTATACTTGCCCTTTCATCGAGATCGCATGTTATTAGACCTAAGTAGACAAGGGCACCAGGGTCGCCAAAAACTCAGGCAATTTCTCAATAATGAACTTTTTCCCGAAAAATTCGACGGATGTGGGATTTTAGAAAAATCCCTGCTGAAAATGAGGAAAGAGGAATGCCTATCCGAAAATGAGGTAATCTAAATTCGAATGCTGGGTTAGTCAAAGGATTGTTTTATGGACATTTCACCCTTGGATTGAATAAAAGGAAAAAAATAACCATCATTCTTGGCTAATATGCAAGTTATATCCACAGTTACTAGAATAATATTTTTTACAATAGTAGTACCTATTTTGACATTGGTAAACGGCATATATCTTTGATGAAATGTAATTCCTGGGTAAATTCGTGCAAAAATAAAATAATGGTGATGCAGGGAAATCGAAAAAGACTCCTTTCCGTTCTTATAGCGTTAATTTAACCATGTTGCGTGGAAAAAATTGTGACATTTGGGACAAGATAAAAAAATGAGATAGAAGTGAAATCCTAAATATCTAAACTATCGCAGATTGGGTCAATCGCTCCCTTCCCCAGTCTATATTTTCGTATGAAACCTTAGCTAAAATTCCCAAGGGATGCTGCAAACTAGAAAAATGCAAACTGCATATTAGAATAGAAAAGATGAAACGAACGTGAGTCAAAGTATCAAAACCGAACGTGTGGATTATTTCTAGCCGCTACAGAAGCAACATGAGAGGCATAATCGGAAATGCAAGCGACGCACTGTGGTTCAGAATGCAGGAGATTGCGGTGTGGTAACCCGTCAACACTATAATAGAGTGTGTATCGGTTTTTAATGTCAATGTTCACGAAATTGACCTCAGAAATTTGAATAAAAAAACGAATCAGCACGAACACCAAAATATGGAATTGTGTTCGCAGAATTCCGAAATCGTGTTACCTAGAATGCCTACCCAATTTAGAAGATTCGTTCAATAAATTCTTGTTTTGCTCACGAATGAAGCTCGTTAAATTTTAACCACGATATTAACGATTTCCTGAAAAGTAACTACCAGCTACATGCTGCTTTACTCTTGGTAAAACGTTCCTCGTCAGTTAAAAGATAAGCAGGATCAGGGTTGAAGATTGCCTTCATTTAGCAGCCATAATGTTCGCATCAGCACGATATTGAATGTGCATTTTAAAGCTTAAAGTTTAGAAAATAATCTGAAGACGATGTGTACACAAAGCAAGATTTTCCTACTTTGTAAAGAAATTGTGCTATTTTCGTTATTTCAAGACTAACAGAAACTTCAAAAGCAACTTCAACACCGTATAGATGCACAGCTCTTTTAAAAATGAGGTTATCTCTTGGAACAAAGATGATTTTTACATCCTACTTACAACGATCATTTACATATACACAGGTATGTAATTCATAAAATTTATGTTAATACCCACACATGTAGCCAGTAAAAATGTAACTATGATCTGTAAAGTAATTGATGTGACGTCGGTGGTTCGGGTTGATGTTGAGATTGATTGCCTACACAAAATGCGTAAGATTACAGTGATGTGGAAGAAAGTAGAAGTTGGAAATCAGAGGGAAAAAATGATACCAGAACTCGGATTGGAAGCAAGAACCTCCCGAACTAGATACTCTGCCAGGCGTGCTTAACGGATTCATCCATTCACCAAATCAAATTTTTTTCATCTTTTTAGCCGCGTTCTTTTGCTATTTTACAGGAGTTTTGGCCATTTTTCCTCAAGGACCCTCGATTAACTTTGATTTCTGTGGATTTTTAAACGTATAATCTATTTTTTTTCATCTTTAGCTGCGTTTTAGGTATTTATACCGAAGGTTTTGGCCATTTACCTTCATGAGTACGTAGTTTACTGTGATTTCAGGGGATTTTTAAAGGTTTAACTGAGGAAAAAACTTTTTTTGACCGCGATTCAGGCATTTTGTACCACTGTACGACGCGTGGGTTGGTTAAAAAAATGGCTTTGGAGATCTATTTTTAATCCGTTGTGGGCTTCGAATGTTTCATCGTCAAGGCCGCAAACTGTAGGAATCCGCGCCAATCCGTCTCGGTGCTCGCTCGCTAGTTATTACTCTCTGAAGGACCACCGCATCCATCTGCATCTAGGTGAGGTGCGAGGATCCGTTAATAATTGAAATGGAGGTTCGCCTGTAACGGTGCCGATGCCATCGCAAGGGATCATGGGATGGATTGCTGGCGAGGAGGAAAGGATGGATGCCCATTTGTGGGAGATCACCACCTCGGCTCGGAGAGTCGCCATTGGCCCTTCTATTTTTATTTTAAAACTCTTCACAAGGCTGATTTCATTGTAGGAGATTGCTATGGAGGGCATACTATCGGGTGTTTTGGGTCTTATTGATGAAGCCGAAGATGCGTCGGTGGAAAAGTGAGATTTCCTTAATCATAGCACTGCAGAAACAAGTGACTTTGTACGCAGTCACGCGCACGGGTGCAAAGCTAAATGAACTAAAGCATAAAGTTCGCCATGAAAAAATATTTTCACTTAGCCGGGATACGAAGCCGGATCTCCCGATTGCCGGTCAGGTGTGTTAGCCAGTTTCACCATCAAGCCATTTTCTCAGAGTGAACTTGCTGAGTCAAATATTTCTTCATGACGAACTTCATCCTTTGGTGTATTGGATTTATTATTTTTATTATAATATCTTTTAATATATAAAATTCACTAACTCATGTTAAACTATTTTTTGTTTCATTTTAAGGTTTCTTGGACGAATGTCTATTCTTTATAGCACTTGTTTCTTTAATGAAACGACCCGGGTGTAGATGAATGATCATCTTCGTTAGTCGTAAATTTGAATAAGTTATATATCTAATTATTTTAACCTTAGTAACGTAACGGAAGAAGAGATGAATTTTGTAACGGACGCCAGATAAGCAAAAAGATAGGATATGTAAAAGTAATTTTCCTAAACAGTTAATGTGTAACGGGCATAGGAGTGATTTTGAAAATGAATATTTTAAAATTATTTAACGACCGCTGTTAATTAGATTCTAGAGAGTGGTTAGAAATAAAAAAAAAGTTTTAATAACCAGGACAATGCTCATATATATGCATATAATATATAATTATCTTTTTCTCTATTCTGGCGTCCGTTTTTTAATTCATCTGTTCTTCCGTTACGTAACTAAAGTTAAAATAATAAGAAAAATAATTTATGCCGGATAATGATTATTATTCACCGAAACCCGGGTCGCTTTATTGCAAAAAGAAGTGTTATTGGTAATAGATATTTGTCCAAGAAACCTATTTATTGATAGCCGAATTCACATTCCCCGGTAAATGACGGCCATTTGCAGATTTTATGTGATTTAATCACTTATGGAGTTCGGAATGAGTGAAAAACGTATGAATATTTGTTGTGGCACTTGGAAAGTACGCTATTTTAAAATGTATTTTTCCTTATCTTCAACGCGAAAATGAAGTCTATTCCATAATAACTGCATAAATTTCAATTGCTAAAACCAACCTTGATTTTTTTCCAGGAGGCAATTCTACTTTGCTTCTCCTTTGTCACATTAGTATTTTTCTTCTTTCAAAGGACAATTCCACATTATTGTTTCATTATTATATTGGCATTTTACTTCATGAAAAACGGGTTTTTTTAAAGCCCCTTTTTACTCGAGGCAAGTACTTGCGCGATCTATTGTACGTGTTAGAACGCATTTCAAAATGCATCGTTCAAATTGGTGATTTGCTAGAACGCATTGCGAGTATTCATGAACGCGTAGATGGAAAAATACCCCGTATTCTAATTTCGTTCATGCATTCGCGTAATTGCACGCTATATTGAGAAGAGAATGTAGTTTTGGGTAGTGAAATTACATTCCCCGTCTATAAAAGCCTTTACCTGAGAACATCTTTTATCGCCTGGCGGCTTGTTGATTCCATCTTCTATTGTTGTTTGTTATGGCTGCCGAAGAACACGTGATCACCATTCATAATAAAGATTATTACAGTATTAATCCCGTGTTGGTAATTAATCGAGCAAAAGTTTTCTGATCAGTTATAACGATTACTTTAGCAGTGATTTTACTTGTATCGATTCCTTTTTAGGAAAAGTGATTTTTAATTGTAATTTACTCCTTACGGTGAAAGAGGGATTGTTAATTTTGTTTCAATCGTTACTTACTCGTGATCTATGATTACTTTAATGATTTTGCTGATTTACCTAAGCTCACCGATAAATTCGAGTCTCTGAGTGTTATAATAGGGTGGTTTCCTATTTTTTTTTACTGCCTAAATCGAAAGATTATTACTCCTGGAGTACGTATTTCGCGCTTTTAGATTTTTAAATGACGATATCTATTTTTCGCGATAAAATGAAAAGTGAAAAATTTCAAGCGCGCAAAAACGCGACGCGTAAGTAGGAAAGTCCGTGCGACGCATTTCTGGTTCCCCCTCTCTCCTTGTGAAGTGACCTTGATCGAGACTCTGAGCGCTGATAGGACGCAGGATGCTAGCGGATAGCTGAGTACCTTGCTGAATGGTAGCGCTTGGCTTAAAAAAGGTTTATTAATACCTTATCAAACGAAGAAAACTTTCCGACCTTAGCCAGTTTTAATAGGTGATTATCAAGACATGTTTCCCTTAGCTCTGTGCCTCATGCATGCATTGGTAACCTCAGACGATGTATAACTCCTATCCTCTCGTGTAGAAACTAGGTCCCTGTGACGTCACGCGGAGTGGAATCGCATGGGCGCCAATCTGGCCTTTTTCAAATGAGGATAAAATTTGACCCTTGCCATTCGTCTAAACCGGTATTTCAAAAACCAAATAATTTGTGTATTATGAATACACTAATGGTGGGTAACGAATCGCAATCAATGCCTATCGTTTTCTTTGATGAAGGAAACTACCCTATTTGCTCGTTTAAGTTCAGCCAACCTTATTTTTTAGCAAACTTATGATGGGTAGAAAATATGACACCCCTTGTGTTGTTACACCAGCTATAGTTGTATGTTTCGCTATTGAAATTGCTGTTTCACACTCAATTATTCCACATTTTTAATGCAATATTCGACAATTGATTGGTTGTCACTAGATTGGATAATCTTACAAGAATTAATTGTAAATTTAACAGTAATTTGCTGATAACTTTTTTAAAATCAATCATTTGTACTCCTGATTGATTACTGTTTGTATGAAGTAACTGCGATTCAGCCCACTTAATTTTTCTCAGTACTTTTACCAACAATGCATGTATCATAAATAAGAGTTGTGTCAGTGCTTTCGTTCCTGGCTAGTTTGGGAAGAATGTGAAACAAGTGATGAATCCTAAATTTGGTGACCATAGCGACGAGATCTGACGGTTCAAAAAAAGCCCACATCAATCGAAAATATCAAGATGGCACCGTAAGTTTTTGTGTAGTGAAATGTCAAGAATTTGAAAAAATACTAACTTTCACGTGATGTGTCCTCTAAAACCATTCGTGAATAAAGTTTTATTACTCAAATATTCATTGAAAAAGTAATTATTCTGGCTAATAAGATTCATTTTAACATATTTCTGCCATATTTTAATTTTACAATTGATAGTTTAAATAATATATTTCCCGTCCGATGTATCGGACGTCATGCACATGGAGCAGCAGTGTGGGTTACTGTTATGCATTCCTACGGATATTTTGCTGAAATCATTCAGTAAATGAGTGCAATAATCATGACAGTGATTTGCTATACAAATACAATAAAGTAAAAGCATATCAATGGGAAACATAATTTATTTTAACACTTTTGCGTGATATTTGCAGAAATATTTTGGATGAAGCCCAACGTTGGAATTACTACAAATGAGTTTATCTCTCCCTTCACACTCTACGCTACGTCTTTTGGTAACAAGAAATAGTTTGAGGCGATCAGAGGTATATGCGATCAAATCTAACAGAACAGGGATACGTTTTTCTTCGATAGATGATTAAAATTTTTATAGTATAAGGCAAGCAAGTGACCTTCGAAATTTCAAAAGAGACTCTTTTCTGTTCAGTTATTTTTTTGATAAAGAAACCACTCATTGCAATGACAGCAGCGTCGAAAAAATAGGCTAATATTAGCCACCACCATTTATTCTACCTTATTCTGGGCCTATGAGAAGCAATTTACTGGTCCATTCGATCAAATCCACCCTAGGCTATCCAAAAACAAATCCCCACTTAAAGTGCCTCTCATCATTCATTACGCGTCTCTCGACTTCGGAAAACACGCACGTACGCTGCCGACGAATAAATGAGAAATACGCGCGAGTGTCATTTGTTTATTTTTATGCCCGCCGTAAAAAACACTTGCTCGACCCTCTTCGTTCAAACTGCGATTGCCCATAAAATTTTATGTTTTTCCCGAGTAGCATAGAATATTTAAAAGAAATCTGCTTCGTGGCTACAAAGTTTCAGGCATAGTTTAACCTCTTTAATCAATGCCTTGAAATTAGCGTAAGCATTTTTCAAAGATAAATCATTATTATTTAAAAGTAAGTGAGTATAACACATTTTAAGTTTTAGCTATCAATTTCCAGAATGTTGGTACAGTTGGTGAAACTCTTGACGGCCATTTCTATACAAAGAGTATGAGGGTTTTGGGCGAACCCTTCGAAGGATACAACGCACCAGGGCCGGGAACCAAGCCCATGGCTCATATGCCCGATCACCCGGGAATGGCTGTAGAGGAAGGGAAAAGGAAAGAGGCGCCGCCGCGATAGAAGCCCGTCGATTCCTCCGGGAAGGGAAAGGGACGGAAGGGACGGGACGAGGGAAAAACACCCCGACGCTATAGAAGCGAAGTGGGCCCTACTATAAGCGAAACCAAGCATACGCAATTGATGTGCCAGCGATTTTAGTGGGTTTTCCTATGAGGAAGAAAAATCCATCGATCAAATCGCTAGATTACATTTCTATACAGCAAAAACCCTTCCCAGAGGCCTGTATTTTATGAAACCGATTGTAGTATCTGAAGCTTTAATGGTAAATAACTCGCTTTCCCTCGCCAGATCACACAGGAAATCTTATCTTACTTCTCTCTTCGTTTTAGCTCATTCTTCTTCTTTTCCACTTTTATTTTTCTCATTTCACTTCTGCTTTTTTTGATTGCAAATTTTAGTTTAATCAATTTATCGATAGCCTTTCACGTAAACACATCTATGTTCATGTGGAAACAATCCATGAATAATTTGAATTTTCAAAATATCGTTCTTCTCCTTTTCCCCTTTCGCTTCCCTATTTCACTTTCCCTATTTAACTTCTGCTTATTTTGCTTGAAAGTTTTTATTCAATTAATATCACAGTAACATTGATTTAAACACTATTTTTCATGTGGAAACAAGTCATGAATAATTTGAATTTGCAAATTCTCATTCTTCTCCTTTTCCCCTTTTGCTTTTCCTATTTCACTTCTGCTTCATTGGTTTGAAAATTATAATTCGATCAATATTGCAATAACATTTCGTGTTAACAAATTATTGCTCATATGGAAACAAGGCATTACGTATTTGACTTTTCAAAACTTTGTAAATTACTTACATTATATATTTCTCATTTCGTTTTAGCTTCTACAGATCAGTCACCTGAAGATGTAATTACGTTACGATACCCGGGTCGTGCCCATATTGATATAACTGTTAACCTTACAAAGTGTTATTCCTTTATTTCCAATAATTCTTAATTGCAAGGTGGAAAGGATCAGGAAGAGAGGTAGAATGTATTAGGAAAGAGAAGACTTGAAGGCAATGAGGGTTACGGGCAAGAGAGAAAAAGCTATGCGAATAAATGAATGGAGGCACATTGTGCAGGACTCCAAAAACCCACCAAAGGCTGTAGGGCTGTGGTTAAAAAAAAATACGCATCCCTTAAAGATGTGGAAATGCCTCATAATGAAGACATCCAGGCGAGCGTTTTGGAAGCTTTTTTGATCCTACGTTCCAGAGTTTCCTTTTCACTAATGAGCAAAACAACGCATTCGATCTCTTTGAGGGATTTGACTGTAATTTTTTTTAATATGGGGCTGAATAAACTTTCCGTCACCTGAAAGATTTTTTCAATTTTGCCGAAGATTTTTATTTTTCTATAAGAGTACGATTAATTGGTATTTATTTGACATCAGTAAATATAATTTATTGTGAAAATTATATTTTATCCTCCGCAGTTGTTTTTTTCCATAAATTAGTGATAAATCAAACCGTTAAGGCCGTTTTACACGGTACACGGAATTGCACAATCTGACGTACGTGCGAAGGCGCAATCAAAATTGCGTCGTGTAAAGCGGTAAATTGCTAGAACACATGCGAGAATGCGTGGACGCGAGACGGCAAAATAGCCCATGTTCTAATTTCGTTCATGCATTCGCGCAATTCCACGCCATTTTAGAAACTAATGCAGCTCTGACCTGCGCAATTCCGTGTGCCGTGTAAAACGGCCTTTAGGCGTTCTTATGGCAGTTTCTAATCAACAAAGGTAGACTTACAACATATCGATGGCTAAGTTCTAACAAAACGTATCTCAAAATTCGGCCGGTTAGAGACAGGTATCTTAAAATGAGTGTAATGACATTTAAATAATAAAATTCAAGCCAAAAAAAACTCTTTGATTGCAAATGTATGCTTCTTTTTTAGTTTTATGAATGTTTGGTTCTTAATTTCAGTGTACAATTAAAAATATAAATCTTTTGTTTTGTTTTGTGTTGCTGTATCTCTTATAACAACACTTATATCAAAAAAGTTGCCTTTTTTGATATAAGTGTTGTTATAACTTAGCCATCGAGATGTAGCCTTCGTGAAGGATGATAACCCTAGACCATTTTGCAACAAAAATATAATAGCGGATATCTCTTGGAAGTATTTCCGCACCTTATTTTTTTTAACCTGTAAAATTGGCTTATTTATTATTTAGTGAATCTTTATTGTGTATTAAATATGCATCAAAATTTCATCTGGAAGACATTTTTTGTCATACAACAATTTGCGCAGTTTTGCGTTTGTATTTCTGAAGGTGATCTCTCTAAGAGGCAATATAAAACAGACGATCCCTCTAAAAGGCATCTTGTGTCACCTAAAGCTCCAAACCTGGCTATGTACCTCTGATAATTAAATATTGAAATTGTTTAAGGAGCAGTAAATATATTATTTTGTGCACATTAAGGCATTTTATAATCAACTAAGGTAGACAAGGGCATGTATAATCAGCCATCCAAGGAAGCGTTCTGTTGATCTATTATGATCCTTCGTCTTAGAGTGGTATTTAGTATTTATTTCACTTCAGTAAATATTATGTCTTAGTCAAATAATATACGATTCCTGAAAATTGTTTTTTTTAAATAAGTGAATAGCTAAAACTTAGAGGTTCTTATAGCATTTTCTTATTAACGAAGGTATTGAGATGGCATGTTTAAGTAGCCAAAAAGTTTGGTATATTTAGTGTAGTAGCCATCATAGGGGGCGGTCGGAAACCTTATCAATCCTTTCTCTTAAGGCCTGGTTACACAACACATTAACACGTACGGGTTGATGTCCTAATGTATGAACGCGAGAATGAATGCCAAAATGCACCGTGTAACCACCCAACTTGTGCGAATGCATGAAGGGAAAATAGAGCCTGTTCTAATTTGGTTCATGCATTCGTACACGTTCCGTTCCGGTCCACCAAAATCATTCACGCAAACGCACATTACATTGTACATGTTAATATAGCGTGTAACCAGGCCTTTAAAGTTTTCTTTTTCATTGATGAGCAAATCGACCTGATTCAAGGAATTGACTAATATATCAGCATGGGAGTAAACAAATATTCTGTCATAATTTAAAGTGTCCGGCGATATCTTCTGGAAATCTTTTAAATCCATAAGATTAAACTAAAATAGTAAACTTCCACACAATTTTATTTACTTAAATACCGACCCGGTTTCAACACGTAGTTTTGACACCTTGATAATGACACTACGTGTCGATACCGGGTCGGTACTTAAGTAAATAAAATTGTGTGGAAGTTTACCGTTTTAGTTTATTCTCGTGGAAATATTCTGTAACCTGAAAGGTTTTTGATTTTTGCTGAAGATTTTTATTTGTCGATAATAATGCTTTAATATGGTATTTATTTCACAGCAGTAAATATTATTTATTGCGAAAGTAACGCTTGATTTTTCACTGATGATTTTTTAAATGAGTTAAAAAGTAGACATTCAAGGTTCGCATGCCCTTTTTTCTAATTAACGAAGGCACGCTAGGGCATATTTAAGCCCATTAACGGAAACGCTTGTGATGCTGAACAGAGCGAAGGCGATGTAATATGACTTGGTGAAAAATTTACGAAGGAGAGAAATAATTTAATCGCTATGGCAAAAATAGTGATGATAGAACTTGACAGTAACCCAGTTTACACTTCGCCACGACTGCGTCAAATCGTAGTTAAGTATTCATCTCGTTCACAGATGGCGCTCAAATTCATAGGATTAAATATTAGATACGTGTAATCGCATTAAAACGCGAGTCCAAAGCATTCATTATATTTCATGCTTAACGCTCAAATAGAATTTGTACCTACGATTGCATTGGGCAAACTGTAGTAATTTCTCTCTAAAACCTGTGTTACTAATAAATTAATATGATGCGAGTGATTTCATCTGGCCGTGAAATTCACTGATGCTCTAAAATTTATTCTGATTCGTTTCCAGGTGCAAATCGATTTTAATAAATAGATCAACTTGGATAGTAGCTTAAAAAGTTAATAATTCCCATAGGAAATGAGTTTCAGTCTAAAAATAAATAAGCTCTAGAATAAACAAGGTTGTCATTATAACATCAATGTGTTTCTACGGCATATAATTATTTGAATACGAATAATATGTGTCAATAGTTTTTCAAAACCTAAGGCCCATTTTTAAATAGCTTAAATTGAACCGTATTTTACACTAAATGTAGCATGATAAAAATAAATAAAGTTAATTTCGAAATGGTAATTAACTGTGATTAGTCAACCATGAAGCTATAAATGAAATTATACATATTAAATGAGCAGGAGAGTTGTTATTTTATTATAGAGAGAGATTTATGTATTTAAGAGAGATTTATTTGTATGTTATGTTAATATGTTGAGAGATCGATGCAGGAGAAATATTTGTTTATTCTGTATTCCATTATTTCTCTTATTGAGTAATTTTTGTATTTGATAAATTACGCATAATAGATTTTTTTAGAAATAAAAGACTCAATACTCCCATTTTCATAGTAAAACGCGTTTAAAACTTAATTTTTCGTGTAAAACCTATGCTATAAGTTAAATTCATTTAGCAGTGGTCAAAAGAATTGGTATTCTTTTCGGCGATAATATTTAATGGTTTATGTGATATAGAATGGCTTATTCATATATTATCAGCTCTTTTACAACTCACACTGAAACGAAAAGTGATGAAGTCCAACCACAACTGATAAAATAGGAATTCTGAAGCCTGAATCACACGATCGTTTTTATTCCTAGCGAAAAATGGTCAGTCGAGCGATCGCTTTCGCGATCGGAAAAGTGATGGCTAGAGGGATCATTTTTCTGAATCACACGGTCCCTCCCGCCGTCGCTTTTCGCATCATTTCCGATATCACAGCTCGTTGTCATAGGACCCGCATAAGGAAATATATAGCGTGTTCATGTTTACCAATGTCGTTCCCACGATTGTCAAACGTTGCGCTGCAATCGCTCCATACGGGCATGCGTTCTGATTGCCTGATATGGTGTTTCAATGACGGTTTCAGCGACGGAAAAAGCGACCGGAGAGTGATGAAAAAAGTGATGGGAATCCTCATCATTGGAGTGATCGCGATAAGCAATTGCCGGCGACGATCATTTTCGAGTGATCACTCCAGTGATCGCTGAAGTGATCACTCGAAAATGACGAAAAAAATGATCGTGTGATTTAGGCTTAGCCTAAACCACAGACTACAGTTTTAAAGTCACGCATAATTTAGCTTTTCATCAGACGCAATATTGGATAATCTATTGCAATGCTTAATGTAGACATCCAACATTTATTTATTCCGGCTTACCGTAGCCATTTGGCCACACCCTGTGGCGTTTTGAAATGAGGATCTTAATGGAAAACTTCCCCTTATTTTGTTTTCAAATTGATGCAAGTATGCTGCTTAATGTTTCATGAATCTAATCCGTCCACTATTTCATTTTTGAAGCTTATGGGAATATTTCCTGCGGCTGAAAGAGGCGGGGGCAAATCTTAGTATCAATATGGACGCCTACTGCACGAAAATATGTTGCAAAGTACCTAAAATAGAATTAAAAATAGAAGGGCATTGGGCAGATAATTTTAACTTTACTTCTTCCAACATACAAAACTGTTTACTGTTTGACAAGGTTACCTACCAGTGTACCCATGTGGCCAAGAGTATATGTGAATAGTATGAGTAATAATAAAAGCAAAACGAATTCTAGAAGATATGGGGATGAAGAAACTGTTAAATGAATGCATCGAATATATATTATAAAATAATAACTTAAGGTGACCGCTGGAAAGACACACATATATACCTTAAAAATCGCTAGCTGCTATTTTTCTGTGCGGGAATGGGTTAGTCATTAGTTACTCCTAACCTTGCTCACGTATCCGGATTTGAAATGATAAAACATCGATCGGCAAAATCAGGGAGGGATGCCGCACATTTTGAATAATAACTATGTGTATGCAGATATGAAATACACTGCGTTGGAAAAAAGTAGACTCTTGTTCCAAATTCTAAGGTAGAAGTGTTTTTGCCACATAAATTATTTCTAGTGAATATTTTGGCAGTCGAATAAAAAATAACTAACTTACTGTAAGTGTGTGGGGATGTGGTATACGACTGAATGAGGAATGGCGCGCTTTGAACGTTGACGACCAATAAAAATAATAATACACCGATCATTCAATTTTTAAATTCATTTTACTTTCTTTATCAATAAATGTATTTATTGTCTTTATCATTAAATTTCAAATTGCATCTATATCACCCATTATGACAATTTAAAAAAAGAAACATTATCAGTCTCCTAGTGGTATGGGGTTCATGATATTTTTCGAGAGTTCATCTTTAGCCAACACAAACAAACTTCATGGCTTACCCGCGTGAGAACATATCACGTATAATTTTCCGTGTGAAAAAGACGGTGTGTCCAAATATAAGCCACAAACAGACATTGCTTGGCCTTTAGATTTGTCGATTGTCGTTGTGAATGCCAATCTTATTGGAAATTAAACCCGTGGGAATGAAATTGGCACATATGTCGGAATAATGGGGATTCGCGGTAGTAAAAAATCTTCTCCTCAGAACTTGCCATTCAAAATTCTGGTTTCGAAGACTTTTTTTTATCAATTTTTAATGTTAAATCCCGTGCCATTGTACAGCCGTGGTTGGTTCCCATTACGAAGCAAAATAACAGGAGATCCAACCTTCAGTTGTAAATGGTGCGGTGGCATGCCTGTCAACTCCAATGAGTTCAAAACTCAGCTGGATGATTTACAACTGTTCAGCTGCATAATTTAAAGCTTCGTTGGTATTGCAAACTGTATTGATAGAAGAGAACGATACCTCCACTGCAAAAGTGCCCAACAGTCGTCCATCGAATCAAATCCGCTCATCTAGTATCCCAACAATACAAATCCGCTCAGCTGGCAGTGTCCGGAGCATAAACGCTCACCTCCAAGCTTGGAGAATAGGATTGTTGAGCGTTTTTACAGTGGAGGTATCGAGATGTCAATCAACATAAACAATACCGACGGACGTCAAGGGGACAATAAGTCAAAAACGCTAAAAATTTCAGCATATTTATGTATTGATTTTTCAAATTTAACCGTCAATCACGCGGAAAACAAAAATCTTTTGCAGGGATAACAATGCGCATTTTTTTCTTTCGAATGGTATATGTTTAAAATGAATTTGACCATTGCAACTAATTAAAATATGCAAAAGAAAAGAGGTCTAAAAACACACTGCATTGAAAAAAAGTAGATTCTTGTTCCACACTCTGAGGTTGATGTGTATGTATGTGTGTGTAAATGTAATAATAATTATATATTAATATACAAATATGCATATATATATTTATTTATTTGTTTATACATTTCTTTTCATCAACACAGAATACGCATCGCTTCGATTTTGTCCGGTGAATTCCTTTTTGATCAGATGACCTTCAATGGTGACCTACTGCAAGAACAAAATTCTATGGCAAAAATTTCTAACATTTTTTTATGCCCCACGAATAAAAATGGCTGTCTTTGTAGAAACGGGATATTAGATTCGCTTTTGGCGCAATATCCTTTATCATCCCCTATGGTGAGATAGTAGCTATGGATGTCATAGGCATGGCATTTATTTTGAAATGTGTCACTGGAATCGATATGTGAATAGTATGAGTAATAATAAAAGCAAAACGAATTCTAGAAGATATGGGGATGAAAAGGAGTGTAGCGGGGTCTCCATGGAAATGGCTGGAGGAGAAACAGTTGAGCGGGGAAAAGCGTAAAGTGCAACGAGAAAGAGAGGTCGTAACGATCGCTATCAGCTTGCGTGAACAGAGTGAGTGCTTTTGACACCACCGTTTCCATGAATTATTATTCGTTTGAAAGCGATGCAAATAATGATTTGCTCCGCAACTGCGAAGCATTCTGTATACAGGCATATACATAAATATGAAAGATAGGAGAGCTTGAGTTGTATTTATTATTGTCCGAACCGTTAGCAGCTATCGAGGTACATATATCAAAAACAAAATCAACTGTGTTATTTTGAGAATCGTCGAAAAACCAAGGTATCGTGTGGAATTGATTTTGACCATTACTGGCTCCGTCATCGAGGCATATTTCTGTCAAATTTAAATATGAAAGCACTGTATTTTAATATTCAATTTAATTTTGGGAACACTCTCCTAAAAGTCTTAGTTTCTGTTTAAAGTTTACACAACAGATGTATTTAACCTATACGGTATAGCATCTCGAGAAAGTATTGAAATATATTTTAAATTGTAGGTTTCCCAAATTTTTATCTTCTTTCAAAGGCTCTTTGGTTTTTTCATCAGCCGTATTTGCTCGATTATACTTCCTACGGTTCCGAAGAATTTTGAATTTCTTGGAAGCTTACCAAGAGTTTCGGATTCTCCGATATTTCAAATCGTCGCAGTCGGAGCTGAATTTTCAGTTGATGGAATTTATCCAAGTTTTTCAATCGCATCAAATGTAAATTCGATTGGCAAAGAACATTATTCATGTTTTAACTCAACGAATGCTTCATTTCATGTCGCAATAAAAACCTAATAAGTTGATTACGCAAGGGATCGTGGGAAGTCTCCGGTGTTCTAAATAGCGTTCAATCAAATAAATACAACGTTTACCTAAGCGAGACCTACCGAAATTTCAAACCTTTTATCAATTTCACGACTTTAATCGGAAAAATAACAAATTTTGTATTAATCCCATGATTTTCTTTTACTATAAATGTGCTTTGAATTGAAATTTTTGTTTAACACATAAGGTTTAAGTGCAAAAATGAAAAGTTTTGCTTCACGTCAATCTTTTAATACTAATCTGGTTAAGTAAATCACAACAAATAAAATACTTTAATATATCCATTGATCAGAAAATTTTAGTTTGATTTTATCTTTCTCAACTCTGCGATTGGCCAAACTTTTCGCAACTTTGTAGGTCATCTGCTTCCCATCTTCAATAAAAAGTTCTAGATAATTCATTAGAGCTCTACATTTGCTGCATTTTCCTTTCACATATCCTTCGGCGATAGCCTTTGTCAAGTGAAGTCCCACCATGTGGTTGATTAAGATGACCCATCTTCTTCCCCAGATTTCCATAAGACATCTCGTTTCTCTCACGATCAGCTTTTAATCCATCTCCGCGAAGGCTACATTTCACAAGTTTCATTTCTCGACTTCTTTGCTCCGTTCAACATATGTCTCCCTTCGGAAAAAACGGGCTTCAAATATATAGCAGTATTCCTTTCTACCATTTCACGTGGACCGAAATTGCGACACCCAAAAAAGTACGCTTTTCCTCCTCTCTGTAGATCTACATCTACGTAATACCCTGCGAGCCACCTCTGGGATGTTTGGTAGGAGGATATCTATTACCAAAATGCAGCATGCAATTGGATTCCCACATGCACTCCACACGGTCCAAAAAACGTTACGCATACTAACGAAGTATTCTTCCACATTAATACAAAGGCAAAACTTGTGAACTACTCATTTAGGGTATCTACCGATAAAGCTAGAACAGACAAAACATGCTGTTATAAATAATATGAAAAATCAGAAACATCCACTAAGGAATATAGAAGTTAGTAGGCTACACCACAAGTCATCTAATTTATTTGTTAGTTCTAACGTTGTCTTCATAATCTCTTATTGGTCGTGGAAAAATATATATTCTAAATCTTTCTGTTTTACAGTCTATCTCTCTTACTTTATTTATATGATCTGATCTATCGCAGTTTGTTGGAGTGCGTAAGATAATGCTAAGTTCGTCAGAAAAGACACTGCTCTTGAATTTATGTAGTAGGTTTAGTGACGTATCTAATAGTTTAGTGTCGTCACTAGATCATTGACTTCTTCTCAGAACGTCATGGTTCTTACATCATTATCAAGATTCCTAGTCAATTTCTGCATTGTATTCTTTGGTCTTTTTAAATTTTTCTTCGTAAATATTGCAACTTGTCGCTTACCTAATAAATTTCCTTCGGTCTACGACCCTGAGAGCAGTTTTAAATCATGGCTTTCTTTTCATTACCAATGTAGCCACCTTAGCGTTACTTATCTCATACACTGCTGACTTTGATCGCACTATTTTCTCATTTTAGTTTAGGTTTTATTTTCAACAGCAGAAAGTGGCGTAGCCATGAATTTTGTTAGTGGGGATTCAAAACCAGGGGGGGTGAAATGTTTTTTAAACAGGGTATTAATTTGAGGGTTTTAAACTAATTTCAACACTTTTCATAATCGAAAAAAATTCAGTGTTCAAAAAAATATTTTGTAAATTCATATTTTTTCAATTGGTTTCTTTTGTGATGCAAAGTAAGTGTGTTTTATATTTAGGGGGGGTCCGGACCCCTTCAATTTTCAGAGCCTGCCCAATCCCTGCTTGAATGTTGTGTGGAGGACATTTCAAGCGCAACACTCCGTCCGTCGGATGGGACGTTAAGCCGTGGTCCCCTTAGCGCCTTTCGTTAAGAGTACGATGATTCCGACGCCGGGTTTCCACCCTTCCTTCCATACCATAAATGGCGAAAATGACCTAAGCTGTCGGTCGCCTCCTCCAAATATCAAATCAAGCAAATAGTTGCGGGTACAGCTCACCCCATGCTAAGCCACAGTCGTGTGTTTAAATCCAAACATTCACAGGGCCAGTCACTTTTATTTCTGAGGGCTAAATAGCAGATTTTCATTTGGTGGTTCTCGGGGGCTTCATATTTTGACTCAAGACCTTTCCTTTGGTTGCCCGATCCTCTTCCCTCTGGGCCACCGCGCAGGTTTCTGCACGGCGAGAAGTTATCCATATAATGCTTTCGATAATATTGATTTCTATAAATGTATTTATTTTCATGTGGTATTATTGAAAAATTCTTCAACACACAGCCCTCTGCATGTAAATTAAAATCAAAGGCGTATTTATCAGCCCTCATGCATATTCATTACAAGCTGGAAAATTCGAGATATCGCATTGAGAAGAATGAATGCGTTTCAAGCGTCTTTTTGCATGGCCTAGAATAACATTTACCCTCGCATATCCAAACCACCCGCAGGCTTTGGCAATGAGGGGCGTGCTAGTCTATTGCTCTATCTGTATACAGTTTCCCCCTCTGGTTACGCTACAATGAACTCGAAGAAATTAAACGGCGGTCGCTATGCAGCGCAAACGGGATAAATGGCCGCCTTATATTGAGTGTTTTATTTATTAAGTCGACCTCTACATGTATCAAGTTTTCAGTGGGGTCCGTCCGTCATTTTTTGCTCTTAACTCGCATTCTAATACTGCTGTACGAATTTGCAGTTTCAGTAGCATTCATTTAACATACATCTGCATACTACCCCGCAAGCTGCCTAAAAGGTTTGTGGCAGGGGGTGTTAGGACACCAGCCATTTACTAATAAAAAGGAAATGCTCTATTACGACTAGCATTTATTACAGTCCTTTACGGTTCGGGGGAAAAACGAATTCCCTTATCTATCCATTCGACAAAACATCTATCTTAATTTATCGCTTTTATCAGGCCTGGAAATATAGTGCGGCTCTATAATATTGTGTTCTCCGTGTCGCTCTTAAAGATATCCATTCTCAATTGTTCAAGAAATCTAAGCCTAGCGCGCAGCCTCCGAGACTCCAGCGGATCCCAGCTTAATTCGCTTAACTTTTGGGTAACGCTGTCTGTACGCCCGTAGTAGTTTTTGACGAACCGCGCTGCCTTCCTTTGTATTTCGTTAAGTTCGCGCTTTAAGTCTTTCTGCATCCGGATCCCATACGCTCGCTGCAAATTCAAGGTGCGGTCGGACGAGAGCGAAATAGCACCTTTCTTTTACTTTCTCATCCGAAAATTTTCCCACAATACGCTTGACGAATCCTAATTTCTTCAGGGCTATTCCGAAAATGGCGTTATTTCGGTCAGACGTGGCTGCGTTCGTGGATCATTCGGTGTCCATTTCCGAGAATGAGTGTCGTTCCGGATATTTTTTCTTGAAAAATTGTTACATTCACAGAAATTCGATGGAAAATGTAACACAAAAAGCCATCCGAGAACCTGTCTCAATACCGAGGTAATCGAAAAACCGCGAAATTCAAACACACTTTCGTAAAAGTATGCCCTGGCTTTTAGAAAAATACGCCAAATTCGTCAGTAATGCCTTAAGTACGGTACAGATGATCAACATAAACGATGTTCCGTGGCTACTGGATGACAATGCGTCGACTTAGGAGTTTCTTTTTGTGTAAAAGTTGACGTAAATTTGTGTAAAGTTCGTAGTAAGAAATTAGTCCACTAACTCAATGTTGCTTTCACCAATTGACAAGAAAAAATAATGTAAGCATGGAATGTTATTTTTCATTCCCATAGTTATGAGGGAGTAATCGTGAAATCATGAGCCAAAATTTGGTTAAAAGTTCTCTCCGATAAGAGGAGATGAAAATATTTCTATAATTCTACCAGAACATCTTTTTTCTACCACCATCCAGCGATTTTACAATCCTGGGACAGTAATGCGTTTATAATGGTAGCGATACATTGTTATGTGTGTGTTTGTATCATTTTTGGGCCATCATTTAATATCAGGGTTGAAACCAGGCTTATATTTAATCACCTCGTTTTAATTATCTTCCCCTTTATCGCTGCCGTTCAGACGATATGGCTCGCCCTCTAAATGAATGTATCGTAAATCCCCTTGCAACAGCCGCTTGCAGTCCATACATTAGCACGCATTACTTTTCGGCGCCAGATTGCAGTTTGATCCGCGTGATTTCTCCCGGAGGCACTTTATCATTATTTCGCAACCCCCCCATCAAAGTGAACCACACTCTCAGTAACAGCTCAGGGGGAGATTTATCGTTCATTCCTCGTCGAAATTTTTTCTCTTCAACGTCCCGATTCCAATTTCGAATCAATCGATTCTTTGGTTTCGTGATTCACTCGGGAGTTTATCATAATCCATCTGTTGAGACCCGATGAATCTATTTGATCAAGATGGATTTTTTTTACATTTTTTTCTTAAATTTCACGGATAATAAACTCTGCGTCAGTATGCTCAAATCAATTTCACCAAACCAGTATTAATGTTTGATTACATGGGGATACGAAAGCCAATTCAAGCTGGGAAAATGTAAATAGCTCCGAAAGGCTCAAATCACAGCGAATTATTTCCCAGAAAACATTTCGCTCCAACGGTGTGTGGTAATCCAACTCTCTAGCGTAAATTACAGTGAATTATGCACAAAGGGCCTTATGGCGAATGCCGGGTGAGAGACAAGTGCAACCTTTCCAGTATAAGTGAAGAATAAAGTTGAAGATAGGCCTCCGGTGAGCGCGTACGTGAGACTATCAAGCCTGAGCCTGGGGGTAACTCAAGGAGGTTGTAGGGGACACCACTGGTTTCGCCATCTGGAGGGGGCACCACTGGTCTCGAGCGCGGAGCGAAGTGTGGCCGGAATGGGGGTGCTTGGGTAGGATCAGCCACGCCCACTTTGACCAAAACATTGACAATACCATATGGGTCAATGCTTACTATTTGGTGATATTTTTGGTTGATTTGAGCTGGAACTTAACGGAGACTTGTTAGTCCCTTGGAAAGGCAATATGCGTTGAAACTGGTAAGGTAGGTAGTATAATTAGTGTGGAATGGTTAAAGGCCTTCTGAAAGGCGAATAGGTTTTTACCTGCCAAGTGAAAAACTAATACAGTGGAACTTGGTTATAACGTCATCAAAGGGACCAGAAGATTTTTAACGTTATATCCGAGTGACGTTATAAAAAAAGCAGCCTTAAATCTGAGTGAATACAATACAATACAGTGTGTCTGTGTCAGTGACCTTGTAGAATGTAGGGGTGGGAAGGGATAAGACCCAGGTATGCGGGAAAGCCCCCGCTCCCTCCAGACACCAATCAAACAAAACAGTTGCATCCCGTCACCAGCTCAACGTCCAGCTTGTGACCTGTTTTTGCTTTTGATGTTTCTTCACATGGTTTCTATGAACTTTGGGGCATAATACAATTACACTACCACTTTTGCAACCTAAGAATCGCAAAATGTTTGACGCTACACCCGAGCGTCGCAATATTTGTTGACGATATAAACGGGTTTTCGTACAGCATAAAATGTTCAATTTTGGCTGGTCTGTATAAATTGTGACGTTAAACCCGAGTTGACGTTACAGCCGATGCCGTTATAACCAAGTTACACTGTATTTTGGAATAACCCTATTTAGATGGCGGATTAAAACCTATTCTTCTCCCCCTAGATGATCACCAAGTCAATCGAAAATTGGCTCCATAGATATTGATTGTGTTCAACTTTCATTGGCATTTGGGTTTTCCTGTAGTCGGATATATTTTACAGGTATCACCAAAAAGTTTATGCATCCACCATCATGATGTTAGAGGTGATGCAACCAAACTATGCTGTTCTTCTTGATTATCACCTTATTTTACATGAGAGGATGATTTTATGAAGATTTGGTGGATTAGGTGGTCGTGGGAATAAATGAGAGTAAACTTTGTTAGGTTCACTAATATATTTGAAAATGGCCACCCGGGTTTCATAACATAGTTACCTACATCACGAAACCCAGGTCATGCTTTTTCAAATATATTAGTGAACCTGAAAAAGGTTTCTATTTATTTTTTCCACAATGTAAATGTTTCAAACAATTAAGGCTGAAGTCATCAGTTACAGATTAGATAGTCGTTCATTAAAATTTTCCGCTGACACTTTTAATTTTATTTGAGTATCCTCAAGGCTAGTGAGTTTTCGTTCCCATTTTTTTGGTAACCAAGTAATATTATGAATATATATTTAGGCGATAAAATCTCCATAGCATCATCCAAATTTCGCAGGCTTTCCCGTCGTATAGAATAGTGGAGGGTTACTCGGGAATGCCACCGGGTTAGGTTCTCCAACTCCATCTCGGCCGACGTTTCGATGGGCAACTCATGCACCGAAACGTCGGCCGGGACGGAGTTGGTAAACCTGACCCGGTGGAATTCCCGAGTAACCTTCCACGATCATTCACATTAGTTGTAAGTAAAGTATGAATGTATTTAGATTGTACTGTATTCTATCCAACTCATATTTCATCTTGATTCTCTCTCCCTCTCTGCACAGGCAACTTGTTGGTCATCCTGGTGGTGACGTTGCATCGTCGTCTTCGATCCACGACGAACCTTTTCCTGGCCAACTTGGCTGTCGCTGACCTCTGCGTGGCCCTCTTCTGCGTCTACCAGAACTTCTACATCTACCTCATTTCCAGGTGAGAGTAATTGGGGAAACAGAACCACTTTTTTGACTTCATACTTTTCCGTGGAGTTCTTCTGGTTAAATTTCCTCGGGACCTCCACCGGGTTAAATATAACTCCTCCTTTTATATCTAAATTCCCAATGCTCTTTAATTTATTATATTCCCAATACTTTATTGGGAATTATAATAATAAGAAGAAATATAAGAATAACTATTAGGAATTTTTAAAAATATTTATATTTAAATTCCTTATACTTTCGGCCAATCGGGAGTAAGAGGAGTAACCTGATTGTTGTAATTGATTGTTTATGGATGCATCTCAACGGTTCTAGTTGACTCAAACGAATTCAGTTCACTCGCCCTGACGACGATGAGCGAGACGTCCATAAAAGCTTTCGTTCCCTATAAATATTTATCGCATGGAAATCTCGAAATCAATTCTTCAGGACGCATTTTTACCCCTATGAAAAATATCATCAAGTTCTATGGCACTAACAATGAGATTATTCTGTGAATAGCTGTAACATGCTCGAGTGTAAGGTTGTTTTCACTAGGGGTGGAATTCGTCATGAAAAATTCATTTGGATTAACTGATTTTTGAACCCGAATATCCCGATGTCAGGTCAGGTGTAATACCAGTTACAACAGCAAGCCATCTTCCTCCATGGTGGATTTCAGAGTGGGTTCACTGAAGAAAGTGTCGTCGTCTTAAGTACACACTACGTCAAAAATTGCTCGCGGAGTTACTCTCCCTAGGGCCTGGTCTGTAAGACTTCGCTTTTCACCCTTTCACCTCGGGAGGGGAAGTTTTACCGAGTTAGAAGAATAGAGGAAGGAAAAAGGGTAGGAGACGCCGCACAGTGGTCCCAAAGCGAAAAAAGCTGGCCAAAATTAATAACGTCATTATTTTACGCAAATAAGAAAAAAAAACATGGGTATTTTTCATTGATGTTGATCGCCTTAATCTGATTTTGACAGCAATTACTTATTTTTACGCTACCACTTCATTTTAACAATTTTGAGCTATTGTTATTCAAACAATTTCCATAAAATATCGGTATAGAAGCCATTTTGATTGGCGATAACCTGTAGTTGATATAGAACTTAAAATGGTATAATTTTAAGACAAAAGATGTATAAATTGTAGATAAAAATAATGATAGAACTTACGACACGAAATTGATGGAATTCGAACCCTCAGCATAGTCGGCGAGATACCAAAATCGGAAAAACTACTCACACTTACTTAATTTTTGGCTTCCCTGTAATTGATGAGTGACATCACATTAAAAAAGTTGACTAAGATAAGGGCATTGAGGAGGATAATGATTAGATTTCAATGCGATTGCTTTTTTTTATAAAAAATGAATTAAAAAAGAATCGCCCATCGATGTCATCACATCTGACTCATTGCCACACTGCAGCAACAGTACACTAAACATTTTAAGGGACAATGAAACCAAAATAGGAGAATTTAATATTACTAATGAATTTCAGGTTATTCAAAGATGTTTCAAGTCCACTGTTTCGCATATCAACTATTGTCTCACCTTTCTTTTAATTTCGGCCAAGGATTATAGATTACAGTCTTTGGTGTACAATTAATGGTATGAGGTACCGCATACTTAAGCAATGTTTTTCCATGAATATTATTGTAATAACTAGGTAACCTGTGCAAACATTTAGCACTTTCACGGTATCAGGTAATAAGTATGCTAAGGAAACAGTGTAATTGGGTTACGAATAGAAAAGAAGGTGTATCGTAAAGTACTTCCTTTATACTTGTTTTCTTGCAAACATACCAAAAACGTTCATATGATTACAATACTGGCATGAGAGTTTGGTACCAGAAGGAACAAACATGACGTCTTTTAGTGAACAATGGCACGCATTTGACAAAACTTTTTAAAAGACAATATGATAAGTAACAATATGGTCGTCTATGACATTCTGGTCATCAGTTTCATTGACACAAACATTAATATCACGAAAAGTGCGAACTCTACGTTCAACTGTCCACGCGAAAAAATGAGTCTCTCAATTTTATACATAACTATATAGAGTTCCAACGATTTTATACCATTCACCCATGTACAATAGGGTGGTCTTTTTTATATTTTTCGAATTTCTCTCGGGACACCCCCTCATTTTATGCCAAGTGGTGTGAAAACTTATCCTGTAAAATACACAGGCCAACAATG
This sequence comes from Ischnura elegans, assembly GCF_921293095.1. Classification (NCBI taxonomy): domain Eukaryota; kingdom Metazoa; phylum Arthropoda; class Insecta; order Odonata; family Coenagrionidae; genus Ischnura; species Ischnura elegans. The sequence goes on from NC_060257.1 coordinate 80,244,640, forward strand.
AAAAAACTTTTACACTGAAAATACGTTATTCTTATGTTTTTAAAGTTGCTGAATCCAAATATGATGGTTTTAAAGTTGTATCACCCACCATTTATTCACATTTTACAGTTAAATTTATGAAATCAAGCATTATTCTTAGAATTTAACAGCTTTTTTATAGTTTAATAAAATTGAAAAACAGGTCTAATGAACGAAGATAATCGGGGATTACTGTTGGTACTTCAACGAGAAGTTCATCAAGCGATTCATTGCAGAAAAAGCTACACAAGAAGCCTCAAGGAAAAAAGGGAAAGAAAATGTAGACCAATTCCAGTTGACAAGTGAACCCTGTATTATCACGCTGTAGTAAATACAAACAATTTTATCACGATGTAGTGAACAGTAAATACAAACAATTTTATGATGTAACACAGTGTTTCATTGATTTCCCTACATAACGTATTGGGTTACTGGACTAAATATTAAATATATATTGCTTGGAAACTATGGGTGATACAAGTAAACTAAGACCTGATTTGGATTCGGCACAAAAAATCTATAAAGATCAGGTATTAAAATAAAAAAAGTTTTCGAACAAAATTATTTTTGATGGCCTGTGATATTATTGAAAATGGATAACTGGATGATGTGCCGCATCGCACTCAAAGTTCAGAACTTTTGGCTGGTTTCAAAAAGTGTCTTCGACGCAAAGTTCGGGAAGTCTTCACACACTAATTTTCCTCTGTTTTAAATATTTCAAAACCTATGGAGAATAAATCACAAAGCCAAAATACTAGCCCGTTCTAGAAATAAACAGTGATAAATATAGCATTCAAGATTATATTGACGAAGTGTAAAGTTTATCGAAAGAATTTTATGGTTTTACGATGAGTGAGAATGATCAACAAATATTGAGCGTATGCAACCCGGGTGCCACCCAAAAAGTGTGCCTGGGGTGGCACGCGCTCACTCTTGGGGCCTTATCTCGGGAACCACTGGTCAAAATTGGAAAATATTTTAAGTGCAGCATGTCCAATGTCCAATGTATCCTTGCTTACCATAAAAAAAATAGTTGAAGAATACCAGAGCCTTCTTATCGCCATTCATATCCGAAAAATAGCAAAAAATGCCAAACTTTCTTAAATTTGAGTGCGATGCGGCACATCTTCCCGTCATCCAATTGCAATAATATTTTACAGGATATGTTTTAACACTAATCGCCATAAAATTAGGGAGTTTGCCGAAATAAATTCTAAAAATAAAGGACCACCCTAATGTACAATCATTATATGCTTTTCGTACTAATTTCATTTTTTGTTGTCAGTTGCCGTTGATAATAATACTTGAATACTTTCAATACGATATTATAATTTATTTGTGGTACGCGTCATCCTTCAAATTCCTTGCACACGATGTCTCTTTTAGAGAACGTTAAGCATTCTTCATACTTCTTATAATATAATTTTAATATTTTATTAGCGCAATGATTTTCAAAGTATTCCCTCCGGCATTCCCCCGAGATTGCGTACATTCCGCAAAATAAACCTCGAAGATATTATTTATCATGCTATTCATTTCAGTGATTGATTTTTCTCTTTTTGGCTCACGGAATATCTTTTTGGTGCCTCCAAAATCACTTCCCGATTTATGCCTACTCATGTTACGTTTCTTTGGTTTAGTTATGGATTCAGAGAGTTTTTAATTTTTTTAAGTTTAGAATAAAAAAGTGTTTGGAGAAGATATACCTCTAGCGAGCAATCGACTTGGAAAAATCGAAAATTTGAATTCAAATTATTGGTTAAATAGTGAAATTTGAGGTTGAGATTGTATTTTTTTGGAAGTCGTTGATTCAATGTTTAAAATGATAACTAATTTATTACTGTAGGTGCAGTATTTACGGATCATGTACAGGAATGACTGAAAAAAATCTTTCTGTAATAAAATGTAGGATAATATGTGTTTCATAGTACTAAATGAGTGTGTTTTACAGTTGAGAATTAAAGAAAGTTATGGCAAGGTGTTTTGGAATTATGAGTGCAAAAGAATTTGTGCGTTTATGAATGCAATTATTCCTCTTTTGAGATTACGTATGCACTTCACACATGTTACCATTTCCTCCCAAACTTCATCGCTATCTTTTATTACCATCAGTTTTTCTAAATATCACAGGTATCCTCGCCTAGCGGTGTGTGGCTAGCAACAATTGCAGTCATCCGCATGAATTCTTTCGGACAGCCTCGGTGAAATCCGTAGGACAAGTACCACCTATCTAGTAGAAAAAAATTTTTGCCTCCAATAACTACTGCAGGGACCTTAGCAGGCCCATTTTGGTGACCTCTGGGTGAGTTGGATAGTTGCGGAAACATCATATACCACGAAATTTGGGAGAGTAAATGTCCCATGCATGCATGTTCGTTAACCGCGAAAAAAAATCGCGTTGTGTTTCCTGTTTCGCAAAATCAAATCTTTCTGGAATAAGCTATTGTATGATAAAAATAAAACGTGGCGTGCTTCCAGTTATTTACTGGAATGGATCTGAGTGGAAAACGAATCGTGAGCTTCGTGTAACCCGCGGAGGACGTCGCCGCTTATGCAAAGGGAGAAATTATAACGCAATTTCGAATCACGAATCGTGAAAGGGATCTGGAGGAGATTTGATCGTGTGCGGTTGCAAAAAGAATCGGGAAGTGATTTTGAAGGCATCAAAAAGCTATTCCGTACGCGGAAAAGAGAGAATCAATCACTGAAATGAATTGCATGGAGAATAATATCGTCGAGGTTTTATTTTGCGGAATGAACGCAGTATCGGGGAAGTGCCGCAGGGAATACTTTGAAGATCATTGCGCTAATAAAGCGTGGTGTGCCAACGATAGGACTTATATATCGGTCCTGAAAATGTCATCGAGCAAGTCAACACGAGTAAGGATGAGCTCACGGTGAGGATATAAAAAAAATATAAATCACTCTGCAGACGTATTCGGGAAATTGAGTAGAATGTTGACTTAAGTTTCTTCTATTTCATGAATGGTATTTTTAATTATTTGAGCTTTAAAACTACTAAAGGTTATCAGAACGCGGTCGTTGTTCCATTTCAAAAAGGGAGTCGGAGCATTGAAATTGCACCTTCTGTTGATTCTCATGTGATTTTTGTCCTCCTTGTTTTTCCTTACACGCTTCAATATGACTCGTAGTGATTGAGTTTTTTTAACTCTCATATGGATTCTCTGCGCCTTGGCGGCGCTCGCAGTTTTAAAAATGATGCAAAAAATTTCCATTCCCATGGATCATTTTTCAATTTTCAGTAGGCTATTTTCTTCCTTCTTAGTCTGCAAAGAAATTTTTGTTCACATAGTGTTGATAGATTTTATTTTATTGGCCTCTAATAAAAAAAGTTATATTGAGTAGGTACCACAAAATTTGTTACTTTGCGACAGAATTCGTATAGAATCAATCAATATGTGTAGGCATGAGAGTTTTAAGTGTGACCTTTCTTATTTCCATACATTAATATGACGCCTCACTTCCGCTCGGCCTATTATTTAATAGACAATGACACATTC